>NC_079158.1:66161815-66790469 GCF_947563725.1 Argiope bruennichi | reverse complement strand
GAAGAAAATAGTAGCTATAATGTCCGTTGATGCTTTGGATATTTCACGATTTATCATAAGATTCATATTCAAGTTCGCCAATACTCAGAGTGAAAAAAAGCAAACATACTTCCGATACTTCTTAAATCAACAAACAATAAGAAGAGAAAAAATAAAACAATACTGGTATAATATTTATTGACAATAAATCAGTTCTTTATTTTATATTATAGGGCCAATATTTTACTTCTAGTTCAAAATAATATTGAATAATTATAATGCAAAATTCAAACTTTCGCTTTTGTAACACATAGTGTGATCGACTTGAAAAAAGATTGGGGGGATGAAACAGTCAATTTCTTTAATAAAAGAGGGCCATTAAAGCTGAAAATCATAAAAGTAATGGGAACTGAACCGCAATTATTCGTTACCTTTTCACAGAACGCTAAAGCAAACGTATTTTCACTAATTAAATCGAAAGACTTGACATTCCGAAAAAAAAAAAAAATGAAACGAAATCTTTCAGGATATATATACTTATATGTATAATAGCATACTTATATGTGTATAATAGCATACTTATATGTGTATAATAGCATGCTTATATGTGTATAATAGTATGCTTATATGTGTATAATAGTATGCTTATATGTGTATAATAGTATGCTTATATGTGTAAATAGTATACTTATATGTGTATAATAGTATGCTTATATGTGTATAATAGTATGCTTATATGTGTATAATAGTATGCTTATATGTGTATAATAGTATGCTTATATGTGTACAATAGTATGCTTATATGTGTATAATAGCATACTTATATGTGTATAATAGCATACTTATATGTGTATAATAGTATGCTTATATGTGTATAATAGCATGCTTATATGTGTATAATAGCATGCTTATATGTGTATAATAGTATGCTTATATGTGTACAATAGTATGCTTATATGTGTACAATAGCATGCTTATATGTGTATAATAGCATACTTATATGTGTATAATAGTATGCTTATATGTGTATAATAGTATGCTTATATGTGTATAATAACATGCTTATATATGTATAATAGTATACTTATATGTGTATAATAGTATACTTATATGTGTATAATAGTATACTTATATGTGTATAATAGTATACTTATATGTGTATAATAGTATGCTTATATGTGTAAATAGTATGCTTATATGTGTAAATAGTATACTTATATGTGTATAATAGCATACTTATATGTGTATAATAGCATACTTATATGTGTATAATAGCATACTTATATGTGTATAATAGTATGCTTATATGTGTATAATAGTATGCTTATATGTGTATAATAGCATACTTATATGTGTATAATAGTATGCTTATATGTGTATAATAGCATACTTATATGTGTATAATAGCATACTTATATGTGCATAATCGCATACTTATATGTGCATAATCGCATACTTATATGTGCATAATCGCATACTTATATGCGTATAATAGTATGCTTATATGTGTATAATAGTATACTTATATGTGTACAATAGCATACTTATATGTGTATAACAGTATACTTATATGGGTATAATAGCATACTTATATGTGTATAATAGCATGCTTATATGTGTATAATAGTATGCTTATATGTGTATAATAGTATGCTTATATGTGTATAATAGTATGCTTATATGTGTACAATAGTATGCTTATATGTGTACAATAGCATGCTTATATGTGTATAATAGCATACTTATATGTGTATAATAGTATGCTTATATGTGTATAATAGCATGCTTATATGTGTATAATAGCATGCTTATATGTGTATAATAGTATGCTTATATGTGTATAATAGTATACTTATATGTGTATAATAGTATACTTATATGTGTATAATAGTATACTTATATGTGTATAATAGTATACTTATATGTGTATAATAGTATACTTATATGTGTATAATAGTATACTTATATGTGTAATACTATACTTATATGTGTAAATAGTATGCTTATATGTGTACAATAGTATGCTTATATGTGTACAATAGTATGCTTATATGTGTACAATAGCATACTTATATGTGTACAATAGCATACTTATATGTGTATAATAGCATACTTATATGTGTATAATAGCATACTTATATGTGTATAATAGCATACTTATATGTGTATAATAGCATACTTATATGTGTATAATAGCATACTTATATGTGTATAATAGCACACTTATATGCGTATAACAGTATACTTATATGTGTATAACAGTATACTTATATGTGTACAATAGCATACTTATATGTGTATAACAGTATACTTATATGTGTATAATAGTATACTTATATGTGTACAATAGCATACTTATATGTGTACAATAGCATACTTATATGTGTACAAAAGTATACTTATATGTGTATAACAGTATACTTATATGTGTATAACAGTATACTTATATGTGTATAATAGTATACTTATATGTGTATAATAGTATACTTATATGTGTATAATAGTATACTTATATGTGTACAATAGTATACTTATATGTGTACAATAGTATACTTATATGTGTAATAATATATGTATAATATATATACTTATATGGGTAATAAATTAGATGCAATGATTATCTTTTGTCTCTACAGAAGTTCCAAATGTTGAATAAGCTAAGTTACTATTCCTGAAAAATGTGTTAACTAAGAATATGAATGAAGTATCTAGCCTCAAATCGCAACTTCTTTTAAGAAAGACGAATTAAACCAGATGAAGCAGTCTCCTTAAAACTTTCTCTAAATTTTTTCTAATAAATGTGAATTTGTGTTTTAGACGAGATTTTCACCCAAATTATTGAAATCAAAGTTTGACACAGAGTTACATAAGCAAATAAAACACAAACCCACATACCAAATTTGATATATTTAAATCATTGCGTTTTTTGATTATCGCGTTTACATGCTTCTGAAAGGACAGACCGATAGACATTCTACCACTTGTTGGATTTAGCCCAAAATTCAATATATGTCTATAATATAGATGTTAAAACATGTACCGAATTTTATCTATCTAGCTTTCTTCGTTTTGTAGTTATCGTGTTAACTTATATTCGGACAGACGCACTTCCTCTAAATAGATGTACAAAATTTCACAGAAATATACAAATTTGGTGAAGGCCTTATACCAAATTTCATTATTCTGGCTCAAAACGTTTTTGATTTATCTTTTTCACAGAAAGACAGACAATTTTCAAAAAATATTTCTTTAAAAAAAAAAAATCAAAAAGGTCTAAAACACGTTTAAATTTTGAGTTCGAGTGTTTGGATGACTTCACTTTTTCTCTATAATTTGTATATGAAAAAGTAAAAATTATATAGGCATTAGAACATCATAATATCATAGATTACTTAAGAAATCGTGGTGAAAATATAATTTTTTTAAAACAATATATTGATAAAATATAAACATAGGATCGATTTTCATTGATTTCCAATCATGCTGTATTCTACTTGAGAGAAAAGGACCAGCAAATTGACGAGTCGGTTAAAAATTAACAAAATTTGAAAAATAATATTCAGCTTTTTAAAATAAATTTCCCTGTAATTCCCCCTAATTTGTTTTCGATTTCCCAGAATTCCTTGACATTTCCAGGTTTTCCAGTCGTTTGGCCACCCTGTATAGACATTTTCCAAAAAAATTACAAATACTATTTCGTGTGAAATAAAAGAAGAATTCGGGAACGATACGGATTATTTCATTTTCGAACTGCATAACTTAACTAACTGTTAATAATAAAAAAATAATTAGCTTAGTTATCATTATGAAACCATGTAAAACAGAGATTAGTAGTGTGAATTATTCCATAATTTTACTGTTCTTCTTTCTTAAAAATAACTACTATAACTATTAATTAAAGAACTACTATAAAAAAGTGAAATCGTATGAAAAGAGATTTGCTAGTTTGAATAGAATTGCGCAATGCATTCTTGTAAGTTCACACTATTTAAAAATTTTTCAAATTCCATTAATTTACCTACTTTACTTTTAATATTATTATTATGTTTATTATTTTTCTGAAAACTTTTAGCTATCGTTTGCTCTCTAAGTGGCTTTATATGTTATTATATTAAATGCATTTCTTCTATTAATTTTTACCTTCTAATAAGGTGCATTTTATGGATTGAGGAGAATTTGCAAAGGAAAAGTCGTATTTTGTATAAATAATACTTGTAAAACATACCCTTCATTACAAAATTTTATTTTCTATTTGGGTATTTTATAGAATAATTCAAAAGCTTTCATAAATTTAGAGCTTTGTTTACCGGAGTTACTATAGTTTAAATACAATAACATATCTTCTTAGACTCACAGTAAAATAATGTACTATGCCTCTGTACAATCCAAATCAATGTTTCTTTTCTTATAGGGTGACCTTGTTACGTATTAATTTTAATCCAAGTTAAAAAAAACTTTTATTATTTAATAAAATTACTCCACTGTTTAATCAATCTCCATTACTTAGAATTAATATCTTAACTAAAATGTTTAGGAGAAAATATATCCACAACAATAAACTAGGTCTTACTGTATATAAATGAGTCAATACTTACTGTATTGAAAAATCTTAATATTTATTAATTTAAAGATAATAAAAGCAAATATGCTGTTTAAAAATCTTTTTTAGTTCAAATATAAAAATACCGATCATAGCAAATCCAATGAATCTACGAGAATGTAATATTTTCATAGTTGTGTAATTGATTTAAAAACCTTGCCTAAAAATAGCAAATGATGGAAATTCCACTAATGTAATAAAATATTCCTCAGCCATATTAAGAATCAGAATTAGGAATATCATTTAAAATAAATGATTTAAATAAATTGAGCAAATGGTTAATTCAATTTTCTTAAAACGAAAGTTTATATTTCTAATTTCAGTCTTACCAATTTCCTTTTAACTAGCACAGACAATTGCGAAGCATTATTAACCAAATAAGCATTGTTTAAACAATTTAGCACTTATACAAATATTACTTAAACATAACAAGAAAGAGGAAACTTTTATAAAAAGTTACGCGTTTAGGAAAACACGAATTCTTAATAAGTCATTTTGAATCTCATAAAAATTTTACACGTAACGTAACAAACTAAAGAATGCTAGAAAGGGCGATCTCCAAACATTTTGTTTCTTTTGCATGAAACAATCAAGACATTACAGCAGAATACAAAGCTAACTTACATCAATTTGCAATTCAAACTAAAGCATGATGGGAAAACCTTTTCTTTTCCTTTTACTTTTAGCAAGGGAGTTTGTCTCTTTTTAGAATGAAATTTCTTAAGAAAACATTTGCATCTCATGCATATGGAATAGGACGAAAGAATGCTTTGGATTTTAATTTGCTACCATTTTTGCTCCACGTTCTTTTTGAATCTGGATAGTTTCCGTAATTTGTAACAAAATCGTTTGGAATAAATTTATTCGAAGTGGAAAGCAATGATTGTAAATGTCGTCTGTTCAAAATTGAATAATTCAAATAAGAATATTGTTTAAAATAAAATTTAAAAAATTCTTTGAAATAATAAATTTCTCACATTTTTCAATTTGGATTTGAAAAAGATGCAAACTAGGGCAAAACTGGGGTTCATTTAAAACCCTGATAGCACGGGATACAGTTGACAATATCTTCAAGATTTTGTGTAGTATTTCGAAAATTAAATATAGAAATATATATTAGGATTTCTGTGCGATGAGGAAAGGAATAAATATTATAAAATATTATATCAAATCCTCAATGACAATTATTTGAATAAAATAAATTTTTATGTCATTTTAAAGCAATTTTTAACAGGTAAGTATTTATCTACACTAGTTTAAGAACTGGATATTAGGTCAAGTTTAGAATGAACTTTCTAGTGATATCAATAGTGTTTCATTATATTCTTGATATATCGATTAATCAAATTCTTGGGATATCTACTAACAACAGCTTATTAAAGAGAAAATCAGTCGCATTTCAATTTTTTTAACCCAAGTAACAATTAATTGACTCATTAAATTCATTTTTAAAATATCTTCATAATTTACGAATTTTATTTTCATGAGAATGTGTTAGAATGTATTTACGCCTTGAAAAGTAATGTGTTTCAAGTTAATATTTTAGCTCTTTTATTTGAGACTAGCCGCCTTTGGCGACCAGCCGGTTCGCCAATCTTAATGTTCGTTAAAATTTTAATAATTAAATATTTTATGCAATTTCTACTTTAATAGCTTCTTCATCAAAATATTTTAAAACTTCAAATTTTGATTATCATATAATTCATTCATAATATTATAAAGGCCTTCAGTCATAACGTAATATGTATCTCTCTCATTTTCTGTTAGCACCCGTAGAATTTATGCTTTAAATTAAAGTGGAAAGAATTTATCTTCAATTAATATAATAATATTTTTTACTGAAACAAAGCATTTTTTTATAATCTGATTACTGAAAATAGAGTCACTCAGCGTTTAAACTTTATGGGCACTAAAGAATATCTTTTTTAATTTATGTAATATCTCAAGAGTTGGTCAACAAAATTTTCTTAGATTCATTATGAGCAGATCGATTAATTAACAATGTTTAAATTTAAATGCATCAAACACTAAGAAAATAAAACGAATCGTTTAAAATAAACGGTTGAAAACAGGTTTTAAAAAAACTACTTAAAAAACGATGTACTTAAAACTATAAGCATATACAAAAAATATATAACTAACATAAATACAATTTACTTACAAAAGCATGCAACTAACCCAAAAATAATTTAAATCATCCATTGATAACGTTGTCATGGCAACAATCAGAGCAGAATGCGCATGCGTGAATTTTCTTCGCCGGTTACGTAACGCAAATACGTGATTTTTTCTACGCCAGTTGGGGTAACGCTATGCGGATTAGAAATTTTTAATTTCCTTTATTCTGTTTTATTTTAATTCAAAAGTACTTCAGAATGAATCTGAAACATGGATTCATTAACAATGTTTAATTTTAAATGCATCAAACATTAAGAAAATAAACAGAACCGATTGAAATAATCCGCCGAAAAATTTTAACCCTAGCCTCATTACTGTTGGGAGAAAAAAAAACTGAAGCCTTTCTCGTTTGGCGCTGGGGATAATGGAAGATTTTTTTGGCGGAAAAGTTGGCGGTGGGAAAAATGGAAGATTTTTTTGGCGGGAAAGTTAGTTTTTAATTAATAATTAAAATTATAATTAAAAATTCGAAAAAAGAAACCCCAGGTGCACATTCCCAACCTCCAAGGTATACATGTACCAAATTTGGTAGCTGTATGTCAAACGGTCTGGCCTGTAGAGCGCCAACACACACACACACACATTGAGCTTTATTATAAGTATAGATATAGATAATGCAAGGAAGGCAGATTAGAAGTTAGAAAAGAATCTAAAAATATTTATGAATAATATTCAAGCAAAACATTTTGTAAGTACTTAAAACTCCTGAGATAAGTGAAAGAAGTTTTTTTAAACTTCAAAGAACATTACAAAAATCGATTTTTCAATGTATTACACTGAGAAATGTCCGAAAAAATAATCGCAGGCCACGTTTTCGTTGAGGAATATTGGCTAAAAGGATGTCAAAGTCGATATGGTAGACTTTGTTTTTGTATTATAGATTGATTCTCTGATGGGATCAAAAATTCTTTATTTCTTTTTCTTGCTAGAACACTTTATATTAATGTATGCTTATAGTGGAAAGCGGAGTTTTAATTCTTCATTTTCAAAATGTTGAATGAAGCTAAAGGATGAACAGTACAATAAAGAGTACTAAAAAATACACGTGAAAAGATATTGATTTTAATAGAAAATAAATCATGGGTACATAACTTTGCTTCATATATGCAAGCATATTTTATTGTTGACAAAAAACATGAATGCAAATTATTATTATTTTTTATTAGAGAGAATTATATTTTTTATATATTTATAATTATACTTTTTATATTTTTTATTTATTTTTTATTATTATTTTTTATTTTTATTTTTATTTATTATTTATATTTTTTATTTTTTATTTATTATTTTTATTTATTTATTTTTTTATTTATTATTTTTTTATTTATATTTTTATAATTATATTATATTTTTATTAGAGCCTATAAAAGAATGATTTTTGTTTGATTTTGAATTAAAAAAAAGTACTGTAGAACGTATGTTACGAAATGTAAACTTAAGAATAAATGACGAATACATTTTATTCGTAATTTAATAAATGTTTTTATTTGCCTTTTGAAAACACTTAGTGAATGACTAAATAAAACAGCAAGTAAACTTAAGGAATAAGAGATAAAACAATGCATTCAATGTTATATTTGGATAAAACTGTATGCTGACGTGTAATTGAGTATAAAAATACTTTCGCTTTATTTGTGCTTAAAAAAAAATTGGCGGTCAAATTTGAGGAAGCAGTTTCTTTAATCAAACCTTCCAGTTCTAATATGCTATGTCTTTTATTATTAAAAGTGTTTTCATTAAAAATTTATTACATTATTTTGAATATTATTTATTTAAAAATTACAAGAATTTAAAAAATAACATGGAAATTAAATTACTATTTCTAATAAGGTGATTTTCCAATCCTCTAAACTGATCTGGCTCCAAATTTCATATGCAACTGACTATTAGATATTAAATCTATAAACCAAATTTTATCGATCTAACCCTAAACGTTTTGCAGTTACTGTCTTCACTAATACAGACAGACACTCGTACAGACAGATTTCTTCTGAAGGAATTTTGTTCAAAATTTGACAGCTATCTACAACTTTAGTGTAAAGCCCACATACCAAATTTCTATTTAGTTAAAAGCTATCGTGAGATCCTTTGTTCACAAAGAGATATAATTTCAACAATGCGTTCTTCAGATTTCAAGCATGTCTGAAACGCAGATATGTCAAAATCTGGAGTTCGATCTTTTTTTTTTACTATTACAACATTTTCGTATACAAAGAAATAAATAAAAAAAATTGCATCGAGATTGATTTTTTGCTGCAACGTTTCAGATTATCACTTAGCTTTAACGCAATTCTTTTTTTTAAAACTATTTCTAATGAACACTTACTATCCAAGAATAAATAATATCTGTAATTACCTGCGATATTCGATAATTGTAAATCCAATGGTTTGACCTATCAAGCATCTTGGAAAATATTTTTTTTAATTTTGTACTTCGCAAAACACATTTGAAACATCATCATGTAACATCGGCTGTTCATCTGATATCTTAACGTAACATCATCTGACATCTTAACGGCTGTTCATCTGAATGGAAGATAATACACAGAATGTTTTGTACGATGTTTTCCCCATCAATATCTATTATTATGTATCTCATTACAGACCATCAAGAGGTATGATTTGTAAACTATGCTGGTAATAATTTCCGATTTTATTTCCATTCTTTTTACGCAAAATGCATCAATGTATCTTAATTCTTTCACGATCTAATAATTTAAAAAAGCAATTAAGATGTAAACTTTAGAATCACCCTGTAAATACAAAATTTTTTAAAGCCATTTTAAAAAACAAAGTGATGTGAAATCAAAGTAGGGTTCCCTTACTTAGCGCTGTAAATGGAGGCCTGTGAACACCTGGAAGCTCTTTTCCGGGCAAGACTGCTCTCCGGTATGTCCTCATAGACGGCGTGGTTTCGTCGCCTGCACCGAAAAAGAGTGTATGCCAGGGGCAGCAAAAGCAGCAAAGCCACCCCGCCAGCCAAAAGGGTCACGTGCATCGAGTCACCTGAAAGTAGAAATAATGTCATCAGAATGACAAAAGCTTCAAAATAAATCAACTTTATGGGCAATTAGTCGACTTTGGTGACCAGCTAGTTCACCTTGAATATTGGGTATCATTAATTTCAGTTAAATCATTTAGATATAATTTCATATATTGGGAAATTGTCAGGCATTAAGCATTTAAATGCGTTCTACTTGCATACATGTCAAACCTAATCTTCATCTGGGTGCGATCGACGTTTCACCGTGTAAAATAAAAGAATATCATTCGATATAAAAACTCAAAAATTTCTTAGAATGTGAGACAAACGTCATTTAGTCATATATTTTTTATAATGCCAGTAAGCCAGCTATAAATTAAAAAACAACAACAATTGTATTAAATTCTTTGGTATACAAGATATTTCCTAGTATAATGTATTGGGTTTTACAAAATGAGTTGATTATTTCCTCCAGGATATCGGTTCTTCCCCTTACTTTACTTGCATACTAGATTTCTTTGCAATTGCTTTGTATATCAGATATTCCCCTATAATGATTGCAATAAGATAAATAAAATGCTCGAACCATGAAGGCCCTTAATAATTTCAAGTCTGTGGGAACAACGTGACGGTTTTAAGTTTCTAAAGCTTTTCTTATATTGTTTAACTATTAATGTTGGTCGAGCAAGTACAGTTGCAAAAATTATAAATCTTTTCTAAAAATATTTATACAAACTGCGTGCCACGCGTCATCGCTTGACTTTGAATACGCACAGTGAGAAAGACTTCTAAAAATTAACGGTTTGCCCTTGATTTCCTTACTTTGTTCCGTACTATTTAATGGACGTAGTTAAAATTTGACATTTTCATGGCTATCAACGTTTTCTTAAATTTCTCTGAATATGCATACATCAAAGTCGTCAATTGATATAACATTTCAGTCACATGACAAACATGACTTCGCGAGCCATCTAGCATCAAACTGAACATTGCCATGGGTAGAGGAGTGGTGTCAAGATTTTATTCGTATTTTAAAATGTTAAATAATATCGAAGTTTAAAATAGTGTTTCAAGGGCTCAATGCTCGAGACATATATATAATTTAAAATTAACACAGGTGAATTTATTGTTAAATTTTAATTGGCGCAGTATGACTTTATTCCCTTCAGACAATCTATTGCGTAATATTACATAGTAATATAATGTAATAATTAAGTAATGAATACGTAATAATATATTTACAAAACCCATTCGATGCTTTGCGTTGTTCTTATTTTAAAAAATGTTTTTTTTCTCTATTCTTATTTTTTTTTAATCTATGAAAATAAAAAAATAATCCCTGAATTCACAGGTAAATTTCAATTGACGCAAAATATTGAGTAAATTAACATAAATTCATTCAGTAGTAATGAGCATACAATAATATAACAGATGCAAAACAGATGCATTCCTTTATTTGCCTTTTTAAAAAATCAGTTTTATGAATCTACAATTAAATTCAAACTCATGGAGTAAAACTGATACGTTAAGTGTCAATCTATTCCATTTTAACACTGAATATAATAATTCTATAGATACAAAATATATTCCACACCTTGCATTGTTTTTATTTAAAAATATATATGACCTTTATTTCCATTTGAAAAAAAATCATGAATATAAAATAAAAAAACTCTGCGTCAACAGAAAAATTTAAAACAGTGCAATGCGTTGGATAAGTGAATAGGAATTTGTTCGATTCGAACTACTAAGGTTATAATAATATCACAGACACAAAACATATCCGATGACTTTCAAAGTTATTGTTGCAACGAATTCCTTTATCTTCCTTTTATAGAATAGGACCTGCGAATTTACCAGGAATCTAAAATAAGTACAGCGTATTTGATACGTGAGCATAAGTTTACTCCAATCTCATTATTTAGAATATAACAATATCACAAATACCAAACACATTAGATAATTTGCGTTGTTCTTATTAATAACTGTCCTTCCTTTATTCTCCTGTTCTAAAAATAAGTTCTATAAAAAGGCCCCTCAATCTAACGACAAAAGTTTTGATAGTATCTCAGTCCAAAACATGGAGTATTTATGTTTTGTAGTACTTGGTGCAAACAATGAAATACGGCGAAAGCGAAATAAAAAGAGAAAAACAAGCGAAAAGAGTCTGAAAACTATTGGATCGTGCAATGTAGTCACTGCAACAGAAGAATCTGAATTCGACTGCAGAAAGCTTCCACTATCGGAAATATTCTTGTTCTTCGCCATATTGATCTTCAGCGACGAGGTTAATATTCAGTTGGAACAGGAAAGAAAAAAACTTCCTGAATCAGAAAGGTTTTAGTATTCTAATCTCTAAAAGGTGGCGGAAAAAATTCGATTGGAGTTAGTTTGTTTGACGATGTAAGCAAAATTAATGAATATGTACAATCTATTTGATACATATAATACAATATCAATCTAGCTATCAATATCTTATTGCTTTTGCGAACAATTAATGGTATAATAAAAAGGTATTTTGGATATGCACCATATGGATGTTCCACATCTACTTCTAAACAATTAGGCCTAACTCAACCATTTCTGCACACTTATTACTTGTTAAGGAGAAAGAATATGTTGAGCTCTTCAAAGTACAAAAATAAATTAAATATTCAAACAGTTAGAAATCAACCAAAATTTATCATTTTTTTGCATCATAAATTTGAAATAAATTGCCCAAGAAAAAGATTTTTGACCATTTTAAAATTAAAATGTTAACTTCCTATAGACATACATTTCATTTCTGTGCGAGTTTTCTTTCATATGTTATTAATACTTTTTAAACATTAATGCGGACGACTTTAAAATTAGAAAATATTTAAGCTTTTTTTTGAAAGGCAACAGTAAAATTTTGAAATATTCTATCACTACTTTTTAAAAATATCTCTTTAATTTCGATACATATATTTTACCATTTACCATTTCATTTGTTTTAAAATAATGATTTAATGAATCGTGAAGTAAACAAGAATTGATCGGCCAAATGAAGACGACAAGAAAAGCAAAATTATTGCGAACAAATAAAACAATTTTTGACGACAGCAGCGATTTCCCTTTGTTAGGAACCATGCCAAAAAAACTGCGAGAGGAGAAAAAGGAAGACCAAAAAAAATGGTCATCTATAAAAAATATGGCAACAGTTTCAAAAATATCAAATTTATTTCTGTGCGATTTTTTTTCTTCGTTTCCATTATTTTTCTCAAAATTTAATAAATAATAGATTAGTTGCAGACGATTCTGCATTAAGAAATTTATAAATACTCAAGCGCAAGGCAACGTTGCGATTCGATTACTTCACTTTAATTTTATGATATATATATATATATTTAAATTCCAGCAATGTCTTATTAATTTCGAAAACATTCAAAATTATAATTAAAAATGTTTCTAGACGATAAATCGATTATATATATTTTAATAATTTATACAAAAATAGTTTTTATGATAAAATATTATACACGAAAGGATATTAAATTAAAGGATTAAACTAAAGCAATATCGGGTATATTAACTAATATTAAATTTCGTTTTATTCTTTCAATAAAGGAATAAATCTAAATTAAAAAAATAAATATAACAGATTTGTGCTTCTAGTATGAAAGATAGAAGAATTATTATATTTTAGGGTGATTCATTTTATTTATCTTAATTAAAAATTATATTTAGTTATAGTAATAATGACTGGAAGTTGTACTGTAGATTTTGAAATTACTTGTTTTTAGACCTCAATGATTTTGAAAGGTCTATGATTCAATGAAAGGAAAATGAGAAAATTTCTATATTAGTTCGAAATTGACCATATATTGTCTCAAATCTGTGTTTTACAGTTTCGATTACATTGTAAAGAGTAACATGTTGGTGACGATGATAAACTGCATTTGCACATTATTTTAGTATGTCAAAGATAAAGTGGTCACGAAAATGTATTTAATATTGTTGCAACGCGAGTATCTATAAATAACCTTTAGTGACTTAACAAATGCACTTACTAAAACTATCAAAATTATTGTTGCAAAATAAACTTAAAAATATTTTTACAAAATCAACAAAATTATAAAAAATAATGAAGAAATAAAACTGATATCATTGAGAAGATTATTTTTTAAGTAATATGAAAACCAATTTTATATAATAACATGGTGCAAATTTATATATAAAGTGTTAAGCTAGCATAGAATTCATGAAGTTAAAGATCTGAATTGAAGCAGTGATTGGCATCTTTTATTTTTTTTAAATCGATAGTTACACAAACTTTTAACAGTATAACACAAGAGAAGAATTTATAAAATGGAATTTACATATACCTAACATCCAAACATAGAGGAACTTCCATATTTTCTCCTGGAATCTTGGATTTTCATATAATTTAAAATCATTTTATAATATTGAATAAAATTTCTGTACATGGAATGAAAATTTTCTCATAAAAATTGTGCATATATACAATAATCAAAATATAATTATACCTTGATTTTATTCATAAGAAGGAAAATAAACTAAATAAGAAAAAAAAGTTTCACTGATTCATACTGCAATAGAAATTCTGAAAAGATCGGAAGGTGATTGCTTATGAAAAAATTAATTGACATTCACCAGTAAGATATATGTGATTCTTAGCATCTGTTTCATGAATACTTTCCTAATTGAAAACAAGATTTTTATTTAAAATTCAGTTTAAATTTTTTAAAAGTGAATACAGACCCTAGAAAAATGTCTTTAAGTGGGAAAAGAAAGTTCAGCTTAGTAATCTATACTTATAATAAAGCTCAATTGTGTGTGTGTGTGTGTGTGTGTGTGTGTGTGTGTGTTGGCGCTCTACAGGACAGGCCATTTGACCTACAGCTACCAAATTTGGTACATGTATACCTTAGAGGTCGGGAATGTGCACCTGGGGTTCCTTTTTTCGAATTTTTAATTAGAATTTTAATTATTAATTAAAAACTAACTTTCCCGCCAAAAAAATCTTCCATTTTCCCCACCGCCAAATGAGTAAGGCTTCATTTTTTTTCTCCCAATAGTAATGAGGCTAGGGTTAATATTTTTCGGTTTATTTATTTTCGATTATTTCAAACGATTCTGTTTATTTTCTTAATGTTTGATGCATTTGAAATGAAACATTGTTAATGAATCGATCTTTCAGATTCATTCTGAAGTACTTTTGAATAAAAATAAAACAGAATAAAAGAAATTAAAAATGTCTAATCTGCATAGCGTTACCCCAACTGGCGTAGAAAAAAATCACGTATTTGCGTTACGTAACTGGCGTTGAAAATTCACGCATGCGCATTGTACTCTGAATTCCGCATTGTGTTGACAATTATTAATTATTAAATCAGAAAATGATAAAAAAAATGCAGTATGTATATTTGCATACTGAATTTTTATATATATCATTGTTTTTGAGAAATCTTCAAAATCGTTAGATGAGGATTATGATTGTATTTTGAGTAATCATACATCATTAAAAATTGTGACTACTAGGGAATAAAACAATTGATCAAAACCCCTTTGTTTTATCATTCATATATAAGTTAGAAACATTCAGTTTAATCAATATTCGAACCCGAGACATTTCACTCATATATACAAACAGCGATAAATAATCTTCTTTAAAGCATTAAAGAAAATCAATTAATTCTCAATTTGGAATTTCTTTCCAAAATTTTTCCTTAAAACTACTTACGTTAAAATTGCGAAGAAGAAGATTTAAGTGGCATCTCTTTTAATTAACTTTCAAATAATTTCATCCTCCAAAAGATGTCAAAACATGAATTAAGGGAGCCCTTCATTTTAATTGGGTTCTTGTTCTTTATTCTGTTAATGAGAATTATTGCTCCCAGTTTCGAAATCCCGAATCGGTTACTCATTGAATTTAGAAAACGGTTTTCTACTGAATAATTTCAGAAAAACGTTTACATTGAGTTAATCTTATTTTGCAATAAAAATTATTATCGTCTGATTTTAATTATATATACAAGGATTATATATTTTAGAAGCAGTTGATTACAAAAATTTGCAAGAGAAAATACGTATGAGGTATACAAAAATTTGGCAAGAATTGATAATTCCATTAACTTTTTATTTAAAAAGTTAATGGAATTATCAATTTTAGTTGGTTTATTTTTTCAATATATATGAAATGTAAGCATCATTATTAGTGCTTAGTTAGTACATGTCCTTCGTATTTCTTCATATTGAATTTATCGGTTCCAAAATCGAAACTGGTTTTATTTTCTTTGAAATAAATAATATAACCTATTCTATGTTTCTTACTTGTCAAACAATATTTATTTCGAAATTTTAAAATTACAGAATGTCTCGTTTAGAAATAATAAGTTAGTAAGTTTTTATATAAAGTTTCTCTTTATACAGCATTAAACAATAAAAAAATATTTTACTTAATGCAGACGATTTTTTTCTTATATAATTTTTTTCTGTTTACAGGCTTTCCTATTTTCTGTAATTATTTTTAAAATTAATATCGCAAGATTTCAAATTTATATAAAACATCTTCGGTATTAAAGAAGCTTTATTTTGATTTAATATTTTGCAGTTCAAACAGCCATAAAACTTTACAAGGAAAATTTTAGAAGCAAACGAACATGTATTCGAAAAATTTTAGAGGCAGGCGAACATGTATTCGGAAAATGAAAAACTTTACAGATGAAACAAACAAACAAAAATAAAGCAAAATTATAAAATTTATACAACTACATCTCATTATCATTTATTGGTGACGCATCAAGATAAATATCAGAAAATGAGACATTTAAGAGTTTCCAGAAACAACAGCAAACTCGACAGACGAATAAATGAAAACGGAAACTAAAAGTGAGACATGTAAATTGTTATACATCTTTGAGCAAAGTTTGCTACATGATTTCCTTTTTCTAAAATTTTCTAATTTTTTTGAAAAATTGTTTATTTAAATAATTGTTAGATCAACCTCTCATGAACTTATTTGTCCCAAAAATATGTCACAACCTATATATTAGATGCACCTATTGCTATTTAAATGTCTTGGACTTTTTTTTTGAATTTAGAACTGATTATTATCTTAATTTAATTACGTATTAAAGAAATATAAATGAAATAATTCCACGTATGAGTCAAATACGTCATTATGCGAAAAGTAGTTGACAAAATTAAAAAGAATAGAATATCAAGAATTATACTCGTTACAGAAAACAACAAAAGATATGAATTAATTTCTTATCAAACGATTTTATTAAAACTCTTAAACAGATAATATATCCTATTTCGGATATTTGCAGTTATTGTCACCCATATAAAAATAAAGAATACTGAGATACTTTTATATGTCTATTTTCGTCTTATAAATTAACTGCATCCCAACTTAAAGATTTAAACATCGAAAATTTTGTAACTGGATACAAAAGTTAGATATGCATTTTTTGCAAAAAGGTAAATGTTAAAAAAAATTTGAGACAAGATTTTCAATGTATAGGGTGATTATAAAAAAAGTATCCCGATATACGAGACCATAAATATCATTCCGTTTACAGGGGCGGAATAAAATTTCGGTTCAAAATATTTTTAGATATGCGCTCAAGAATCACGTGAGAAAACAAGAGTTAATTTCTAGAAATTGCGTTATAGGGACAAAGTTTAAAATTTTTCAAATGCCAACACCAGCTTTTTTTATTGGAATGTGTTCTCGACAATAAATAGCGTTAGACGGTATCAAAAAACAATAAATAGCGTTGGAAACGGTACCTGCAGCACGAAAATCACAAGCGCTAGACAGAAGAAGAAAAGAGAAAACAACTGTGATGTGCCAACCAGAGACATGAAGTTCGACAAATATCTTTCAGCATGGCACATGCTTTGGTTCTAGGCATCATCTGCAGTATGCAAAGTGCCATCGTGGTTGAAGTAGATCAAGAAGAAAATTTGTGAAACACAAAATGTTTTTTGCTGTATTTTCTCTGCTGCTATTGCTTATTTTCTCTTTTCTTCTTAATTGTCTAGCGATGGTGATTTTCGTGCTACAGGTACTGTTGCACGCTGTTTATTGTTTTTTACTATGAAGAACACATTCTAATAAAAAAGTTGGAGTAGCCATTTGGAAATTTTGAAATTTCGTCACTAATCGTAACTGTTAGAGATTAATTGGGTTTTTCATATCATTCTTGAGCGCTTACCTCAAAATACCAAAGATTTGTATTCCGTTTCTGTGAACAGTACGGAATAAAAATTATGGTTTCATTTATCGGGACAGTTTTTTACTAATCGCTCTATATATGTATCTTTACTCAATTTACAAAAATGTAGCTTAAAATCTTTATCAATGTCCATAGTAGAAATATGCTTTATAAAATTCTAATTTAAAACTAAATATATTTTCTTAATTATAAAATTCTTCATCATTTTTTTCAAACAAAGAAAAAGCATGCTGTTCATTTTCGGAAAAATTCAATCCGTCGAAGATGCAGTGGATTACTATAAATTCGATTCGTTAATTTCGCTAAATTTATTTTCGTTAGTTAAATTTTTGCTAAAGTTTTGAAACACATGCATTAAGGAGTTATTAACAAATATGTATTTATTTTTTTGCTCACAAATTAATCATAATCTCTAAAGATCGATAGTAAATCGATAATCGGCTAATGATGGAACCGAATAAAAAAACTAATCTTTGAACAAATACATTTTTTTCTTCTACTATTCATTGTATTATTATTTCACCTTAACAAAGGAGAAATAAGGAAATTCCTTTCTGCATTTCGTAATAGAAAGAATATCGCATTTCATCCAATCTCTAAGGCATTATTAAATTTGAAATATTTATGCGCCATAAAGGGTACTTAAGCCGACAGAGTATTTATTTTCATCTCTAATAATGAAAACATATGTGTTTCAGATTACAAATTCTTAAAAAGGCGAAGAAATAGAATAGATTTTCTGTTAGTTATTTATTTTTGCCAGGAAACTTAAGATTTACTGTATTGGAGCAATTACTAATATTAAATTTATGGCGGATCTAATTTTAGCCCCACAAATGATATTTCAACTTGGGAGAAGCAGTTTTTAGCTTTTTACTTTTGTCTGTTGATTAATATATATTGCGTTAATAAAGATTAATAGCAATTTCAGTGATGTACCCTTTCTAGTTTTCTTATTTAGAATATGGTAAATATGCTTTTACAGGAAATGCTGAAAAGTTTTCAGCAAATAAAATTGTAATTAATTCTTAGGTTATTAATCTGTATGTCACAGTTTATGTAATTAATCAGACATTATTAATAATAATGGGTAATTCTTAATAATAACAGATCAATGTAATCAACAAATCATTATTATTATTGTTTCTGATGGCATAGACAAGCCCGCTGAATTCGTTAGCGAATTAAAGACGAAATTTTTGCGTCTCTTGTTTTCCAGTAGCGCCATCTAGGGAAAAGAGTACGACTTAGATACACACGCGTCACAACCCTTTTTACTGGGCGGGCTTCATTCATGCAACCACGAATCGTAATTTAGACCTGAACCAGAGAACGATCACCTCTGATCCAGTACCCCCAGTGGTATTACTCTCGACATGGAGGACTTTGTGACCATGACAGATTTATACTTGCACCAGCCACCACCACACACGGAGAGTCTTCGGCTGTCGGATTTGAACTCACAACCCAAGGGATGCGCATCCAACGCCCTACCAACCAGGCTATCCCGGCACTACATTGTTGATAATAATTAATTACTAATCTCAATAATATGGATTTATTATATTAACCTTTATTATTGATAGTAACCAATTAATTATATTGATTGCAACATACATTTATAAGAATAAATGAATATAGATGTAAAAGTAATAATTAAAAAACCTAGTGACTTAAAACAATGAAATTCGCTATGATATATTGTGACTACAATTATTGCTTTGTGTCAAATTTGGTGTCAATAAATCGGTAAAACCGTGTCCAAAATATATATTCCCACGATAGATTCAGTAAAAAAGTTAGATTCATTCCCAAGATCTATATTTTATATTTATCGTTCGCTAATGTCATACAGGGTATTCGCGACCACATCCAAGGTCTACAGTTCTATGCGAGGGAGAGGTGATAAAGATTTACTATACAGTATTCGAGAAAGTTTCGAGGTGACCACTTCCGCTGGCTTCACTGCTGTTTTGTCTTGCATTTGTTAAAGGAACAGTGAATGAAAATGATTTTATTAAAATAATCAAGATTATTGTAAGTATATGCCAACAACAATACAATAGAATTTGTGCAATGAATAAGTAGATTAATTGACGAATGTTTTCCTGAAACATAAGAATACAATCTCTTTTATAAGCAAAAGTAACAGTTTTTATACAATTCCACAGAAGTCCTATTTCTATAGCTTGAATCGACTGAAATTTAAAATTTCAATTATATTTCATTGTACTCTATCGGGACAATTTGTTTTCTAAAACTTTGTAGTAATATTAACAGGTATTAAACAAAAGAGAGAGAAAATTAACTAGTTTGGATCTAATCAGAAAAATTTTGAAGAATGAAAAGTAATTTTAATTTAAAATTATCACATTAAAGCAAAAGATTTGAACATTTTCTTCTAATGCATCTCTGGCTTGATATGCGGATATATTATCAATCCATCATGACTTGAACGCATAACAATTCAGATTTGGTTTGAGCTTCTGAGACTTATCTAATCGTCATTCATCGCATTTTGGCATTACAATATGATAATCTTATACAAGGAACGTGAAATGATTGATTTTAACTCTAGATTTTTAATCTTACCATCATTCATTAAAAGCAATTATCTCCTAATTCAAGTGCCTTTAATGAAGAATATTATTTGCTTATGTGTAAAACATGAAAAAACAAATCAGAGTACTCTCATCTCCATAGTAGCATTCCTTAAAAATGATCACTAAATCTGTCATCTCGGTAAATGGTGCAAGTATGCCCATTGTAAAGCGGAACAAATATCCAATGATTTCTTCCCCCCCCCCCTTTATTTCTTTTTCATTTCCAAGAATTTTAAAAAAGAATCCTAATTTTTTTTTGGTAAAATATGGTTTTTAACATGTTGCTGTGCAGAATGTGCTATAAAGAATTGAGATCTAAGAAGTAAAACTACGAACCACGAAGTTCTTTATCCATTCTAGATTTTCATTACTGAAAACCAAAAAAATCTGAAATACAGGTATTTTTTATATATAAGATTTATACTTTATGCCTATTACTGAGTAGACTTTGTAAAAAGGAACAGAGAAAAAAAGAACGTCGATTCTCAAACGAAATTCTGGTGCCTAATTTTTCTGGAACGCTAATATTAATTTCATTCAATAAAGTATATCAGATAAAGCGCCTCCATAAGTTGGTAAATTTAGACCCTATAATCATGTTTGGGCAGTTTCCGGCGATCAGTTGCTTATAATTTAAATGACAAGGAAAATGTTTTCGTTTATACGGAGGAAAAAAGCATGGAGACTTGCAAACATTCATTCCATAGAGATGAGAACCATCTTGCTATAGCAAGACGATCTGCAGATTTGGTACTGCAAGATACTGTTTGGTACTTAATAAGGACAACAGTTATTGTCTCTACTTTCCATTAGGCTTACACAATATAGATGACTTAGATTTAGCTTCGTTTCATAGGGCACATTTTTAAAACATTTGATTTAAAATTGGTTAAAAATTGGTTAATTGGTTAAACAATTGATTTAACCAATATCTACAAATTTGGTTCAAAAATCACATGACATATATATTGCTTTTGTGAGCTATTAGACTTTCGCGCATATGGATACACTTACTGATAGAAAACCAATCCTATGATGGATTTTTCTACATTGGATATCTAAATTTATTTACTTACATTTTAAATACATATCGATACTTGTGATGAAATCCGACGATTTATTAGATCCCAGTTCAATTTATTACATTCCAACGAGCTTTTTCACAATTTTCCTGTTAATATATTCCGACCAGAGTTTTTCTACTGTTTTGGTGTGTGAAGACCACAAGCAAAATTCCATTCTTCGTTTCTATTTATTCGAAAGTTCCATTTGCTTCATTTTGAGTCATAGGTTTCACAAACAGCATAATTCCAATTATATGTTTTTCAGACAAAAGAAAAAAAAAAAGCTTAAAACGTTTTATTTCTATGTTTCATACTGTTACAGAAATCGTTCAACAGACGTTCAATGTAAAAAGTGAAAAGTTCGTAATTGAGTCATATTCCACACAAAAAAAAGTAGCCCAGATAACAAAAAACACAGCTAAGGTCAAGGATGCACAAAGTAAGAAAGCACAAGCAAATAGCAAATTATTTTTTACACAAGAGTAACAATTAAATTAATAGGATCAGATCTCAATGCGATCAATATTTCAAACAAAAAAATTATGTCTCATATGAGATATTTACATTTTATAATCTCTCTACAAATAATGGAATTTTCCAGAAGAATCTTTAGATTTCGGGATATAATAAAGATACATTCAAAATTCTTATATTTTTATCGCCACATGATCGTAGAGTCGGGAATCATTGATCTAACATCCATTTCTCATTCCAAAATTCCCTATAAATCTCTCTTAGCAATTACAGTATTAAAAGGGCAGCGATATACAAGAAAATAAAAATGAAATGCAAATACTAATACTGAAATGAGTCCCAACAATCTTGGTTTAATAAATCGCATATCTATGAGCTTTCATTCTCGTTATTCATTTCTTTCAAATAATTTTAAACTATTATTAACATAATATCTTTCGCCTTAATTTATCAAATTTAATTATATGATATCAACAAACTAGGAGCATTCAAAACTATTCAGTTGGAAACTAATTAGCGAGGTTTAATGTTTACGAAATAAAGACGATCAATAAATATGAGAAATGGAAACTCTCACAGTTGAATAAACTAGAACTTATCGTGAGATCAGAAAATTGAATTAAAATTCCCTTTTCGGATTTCAAATCCCTAAGGTGGTTATGTCTGGAATATCTTTAAATATGCATGTTTCTCGACAGTAAATTTCAATGTTAAAGAAATATTGTTTGAATCATTTAAGTTCTTTTAAATAATGGAAGCATTATTTAATTTACCGTGGGTTCTTTTTTCGTATAGAAATGTTGAATGCTTCTAACCTTGTTAACAATTTTCAGAATTTTGAATTTAAAACAATGAATAAACTTTATTTGTTGCTTATGATAAGTAAATCAAATTTTGCTAATGTTTATACATAACGGTCTGGAAATCTGTCTGCTTTACATTTTGGATAAGGCAGTTTTTTTCTGTATTTATTCAACTGAAAATTATATTATAAACATAGGTGGATGTTTTAAACAATTATTCATAATAGTTTACTCTGCCTTTTTCAAATTTCTTTTATCATTGAATATAATTACATTACGTCTTATATTAAATTTTAAATAAAATCTTGTGAATCCCTTTAAAAATGTTGATATCTTGTCATAAGCCAAGACTAACAGAAAATACATAAACTGCTGCATGGATTGCAAATGTCAACAACTTTCTTATGAAAAAAACAAACAAACGCAAATTAAAGCTTTGAACACAATATAGAAACTTTAGTTAGAGCCCATAATAACAGCTTCCCACTGGCAGCAACTCTGATACGGGTATAAGGAATTGCTGTCTAAGCAAACAGGTTCTCGGTAAGTTGTTCAGTACAGAAATGAAGTAGGGTCAAGTTGCCTCCACTTCAATAGTTAATTTTTGAGGAGATCTTGTCATTCTGATTACCTTATACGCAATTAGTCAGTCGATGATAGCTTTCTTGTGGTTGTGGAACGCAATAATCCCCCAAAATAACTTATCTTGGTACCAAGGTCAAGATCCTCTCGGTAGCATATTTCACGCAGGATATTGTGACGCAGGACACATTCATGTAGGAGACATTTTCGTAAACAATGATGCCTGTTTGTTAGTACATGCATGTTCTGAATATGACTTTCTACATTATAGAAATTCCATTTCATGAAGACCTATTTTTCATCAGGATGTTTTGCATACACTGTGTCACACATTTCAATCAAACAGAGATTCTCTTCATTTCCATTTCTCAAATTATTTTCCATCTGATTTTTTTTAACTGCATCCTGATCTACTATATCACAAAAAATAAGTGAATACAGATTATATGTATATTTTTACACATTTTATCTCGCAGAATTATATTTCTTACTACAAATTATATTTCTAAGTTGAAAAATTATGTAAACTGTCTCATCTTAATATAATTTCTTACATAATTGTAAATTCTGTAAATAGTTATTTTTGTTTCGTTTTCCTACTGTAAATATTTCGTTAATTAAATAAAATTCCCGTAACATGTCCACCAAACCGTTCAGTGACCAGAATGGTCACGGATACGGGGGTATGAGACGGCGTTCTGTTCTGTCAGCATCTCATTGATATGCAAAGAAAAAAAAAATAAGAGGACACACAGAGAACACTTCACATTGCAATGGTGGATTTGCGACTAGGCAGCGATTTATGGGTACTTAGCTGAGAATAAAAAACAGGCACAACGATTGAAAAGATGTTATTAACTCTTTATAAAAAAACGAAGAAAAAATTAAAATTTTACAAATTGCTAAATCTTCGAAATCTGTCAAATCATATTGGATGAAGTTTTGTTTTTATTATATCTGTTTCACACCGTTTATTTGGTTATTACAATGCTCATAAACATTAAGAATTTGCTTAAATAATACTGTGCACAAATGAGGTCTTGTCCATTCAGAGATCATAATAAATAACAAAATAATCTATAGTTTGACGATGTTGTTAAATTAAAAAAAAAGTCAACATAAAATAAAACATTAACAAGTTGATTAATTGAAAAAAATGTGCTGAAATGTGAAACCAAATTGATCAGTTCATTAAAAAAGGTAGTCTTATAATGGGAATTCATTAGGTCTGCAAAATATTTATACCGCTATTGTCACATGATAATGAAACGAGTTACTATGTGAATATCGTCATAGGTATCTATTACTTACACAAACTAAATTTTCTTCGACACTGAGTTCAATGTTTATTCCTTCATATCATTGATTACAGGGAAATTATACTAAATTCTAACCAGTAAAATTGCTTTCAATAACTCCATTCATTATCACTCTATATAATTATTAGAACAAACTGAATATTTTAATAAAAACCTGTTCATTACCCTGACAAATATTTCTTTCTTACAATTTGGGCGGTTTAATAAAATCATATAATAGCCATCTTTGGCCATCAATTTGTTCAGTAAAGCAAATTGAAACGTTCGTAAGGTTATTTAATTAAACGACATTATTTTTGACTGCTTCTATTCGATAATAAATAATAAGAATGGTTTTTGTTCTACATATGTTAGTGTTTTACATTATCGAAGAGGTTTATCAGGAGAATTTTTTTTATTTTCCTTCAATTAATTATATATGCTACATCAAAAAAAGGTTACCAAGATGATATCCTTTAACTAAAAAATAGTCCATCATTAACATATGCAAAAACTGATGTAAAAATGTCCACAATGATAAATGATGCTTAAAAACCCTTAAAATAAAATTTAAAAAGTTGAATAAAAATATGAAACCCATTCTTTTTTTGTTATATATCAAATACACGGATATTGTGACATAATGATTAAGTTGCGATTTAAAAAACTTCTCTGGAATTATTAATTTATTATTTCTAAAAAGTGTTATTTATTTTTAAGGGTTAAAAGAAATTTATTTTCTTTCAGCAAAAACTGGAAGGAAAGTGGGAAAGATTGTGGGATACCTGAAAACATTTGTTTTTTCAAGTATTCCCCCTTTTTTGCGTTTAAGTTGCTTCAGACTAATTTTTCAGGATTAAAAGATGGAAAAAAGCGTTTTTGAAAGAAATACAAAAATAAATGTCTAGACAGAAAAGTCGCTTTAAAATTTATTTCATGGAAAAGTTTTGTGAGCAAAAAAAATTTCAAGATCTCTTTTTTAAAGAGACCCTAAGGAGCTAGAAAACATATTTGGTCGCAAAAGAGTGGTTAGAATGCAAGTCTTTTTACTAAGAAAGCAAAAATTATTTTTGCTTTTTAGGTTAAGTATTTTAGTTGAATATGTGAAAATCAGATCTATGAAGCTTTAAGCGACGTATTTTTTTATATACTGTATTATATTTTGATTTTTAGATTGAAATCATTGCTTTTGATTTTTTTTGTTGTAATGTAAAGCTTTTAATTTCATTTAAATTCACTTTTTCAACTAATAATTAAGTAGAATGTTCGTGTGCTAGGTTAAAAGATATTATCAGACCAAATCATTTAATCTAGAGCTGCAAGATTTGGCGAATACTAGAACAAATTTTTAAAAACTTTTATTTGAATAGAATTAAATAAAAAGAAAATTAGTGAATTTTGGAATTTTTTTGCAATAATTTCTGATAAGTTACTAAACTGATTTTTACACGATTTTAAAATTAAAAAAAAACATTTTATGATTCCAATTTGATTGTTGTTTAAATTTTTTCCAGGCTCTATCAATTTTTAAAATATACTTTTTAGCATATATTCTTAAAATATATTTCTTAACATATAAATATATTTAGCAATATTTTTTACAACAATAGATCAATAAAATTCAAATCTTTTTCAATACTTCACCGCATATTTGATTGCCTGATTTTTTTTCTTTGTTGAACCGAAAAAGAAACATTCATTTTATTATATGGACAGTTTACATGAAGTACATAATATTAAATTTCATGAAATAGATTACCGAGACATTATCTTTTCTAAATAGTACTAAGGGGTTCAAAAGACTATTTCATTAGGATGATTCATATACGGGTAAAATAGAAAGTTGAATGGATAAGAAATGTCAGAATTTGATATTTAAACATACTTTGCTCAAGAGATTGCCAATATTAGGTTATATTGAGTTTGAACATATTACTGGAAGAGTCATATTGAATTTTATTTGAAATTAAGCACATGTATTCAGGCCAACAATCTGGTCTCCAAAGGCGGCTGATCTGAAAATAAAGTGGTTAAATATTCGATTTAATCTATGAAACACACATTTTTTTTTAATTTCTCGTTTACGAAGAATCGATAGGTAAAAATAACAATAGTCAAAGAATTTAATTTTATAATTTTTGATGAATTTTTGCATTTTGGATTTCTTCCGAATCCGAATATTTTATTATTGTTTTATTGTAAAGTTGCCAGTTCCTGTGTAAATTAACTATACAGCTTAAAAATATAACGAAATAAATTGAAGACATGTGGCCTTTAAGATATATTAGTTAATGCATAAAATTTAATCCATGCAAAATATTACGGATCTTAAATATTTTGAATCAAATTCATAAATGGGAAAAGCATATTTATAAAACAAATGCTCTCTTGTTTTCACTGAAGGATAAATTAAATTTAAAGAATCTCATAATAATCAACTTTTTTTACCATTTCAGATTTCATCCCATTAAATGGTAATGTTATATTCAGTATACTTCGAAACAGAATATAAAAAAAAAACATATTTACAAACAGTTTTTTAAATAAAATTTACCATTCACATTAAACAGAAGAGTTAAAGTTATGGTTAGTATACTTCGAAACTATGTAAAAAAATGGTCATATTCATCAACATCTTTTTCACATAAACGGCCTATTCACATTGATTGAGAATTTTATATCCATTGTACTTCAGAACTAAAAACAACCATATTCGCCAATTCTTTTTTCATATGAATGCTGCCATTCACACTGAAAAAAATGAATAAAATTCACATTCAATAAAAATGGTATATGCAGTTTAATTCGGAACTAAACAAACAACAACAAAAAAAAAAGATCCATTTTGACAACAATTTTTCACATGAGTATTGCTATTCACATTGAAAAAAAATATTATTTCAACATTCTTCGAAACTAAATAAAAAGAAGAGAGATCATATTTACCAATATATATTTTTTTTCAAAATGAGTGTTGCTATTCCCAATTAATGGAAATTTTATATGCAGGTTACTTGAAATTAAACAAAAAAAAGGCATCATATTCGTAAACATTTTTTCGACATTATTGCTGAAATTTACATTAAAAGCAAATGTTATATTCATTATTAGATATTTTTTTTATTAAAATTATTTACTGCACTCTTGAAAAACTGAATCTGTATTGCAAGAAATGGTGGCCGATTTTAGAATCACAAACAATCCTCTTTGCACACTGGTAAACAGTTATAGGTGGCAATGTGGATCTACGGTTTCATGGGGCTCTGTTGTCACATGAATAAATTTACTGTTCTATTTAGAGAATAATGAAACTATTTTTACCCTTTCTGCCACTGCTGTTTTTTGAAGTAATTTCGAAAAATTTAATATGTTTAATCTTCTCACAAATCTTACTACGATTATAAAAGAAAAAAATTGTACTCATTGTAATTCATGACTATTGTATTTTATGTACAATTTTAATTAAAATGATTATAATAATAATTTAATTATTATGATTTTAATTAATGTAATTAATTTTAATACAATTCTTATATAATAAGTCTAAGTCTTATGTAATAAGTCTTATT
This sequence comes from Argiope bruennichi, assembly GCF_947563725.1. Lineage (NCBI taxonomy): Eukaryota > Metazoa > Arthropoda > Arachnida > Araneae > Araneidae > Argiope > Argiope bruennichi. The sequence goes on along the minus strand of NC_079158.1, from coordinate 66,762,108 downwards.
TAATAACATTTCTAATATAATAAGTGCAATATTAATCTATTAAGTATAATTTAATATGAAATATGGATATCTTTTTTTTTTGCCAATTTTTTCACTTTAATAAAAAGTAATTCGTATTACAAACATACCTTTATTTGAAATTACTTTACACTCCTGAGTATCCGACCTAATATGAAGGAAGGGCAGGATGGGGGGGAGTTCTATGAACTCATTCTTTGTTCACCAATACCAGAAGACAAAGTTTTTATATCAAAACTCATTGTTATAATATATTTTTCTCTTCTTATTGAATACTAAAACCCCCATTTGTCTCAAGCCACGTAGAATGTGAATTTACGATTCCTGTACGTACTGTGCAGTTATAAACAGGAACAGCGGCAACAATTGAGATTCGCTACACACTGACAAACAATGAACAACGAGCAGAACGCTGCTCTTTTCCTGCCACAACTTGTATTTTGCATACGACACCTAGGGTGATTACAGTAGACACCCGCTTCCAATGCCTTATCAATGTTGATTCCCTTCATTGTTTAATTTCGATAAAAGAAAATTAGGCCGGATAGTCGAGAACTGGATACTCGGAAGTGTACTGTAATTGGATGAATTCAATGACAACTCCAAAAAGCCATTGATCTATTTATTTATTAATTATTTCTACATATCTCACTCCAACATTAATTATTTAAATCGCAACTTCTAATGATTCCTCATTCAATACAATTATATAAATGTATTTATTTAGTTAAGCCATCTCTTATCAAAGCGTTATTATCATTCATGCAATCTCTTTATTAAACACACGCAATATATACAAGCGCTTAACCACCTTGTTGCTCCTTTCACAGACATTTGCAAAACCCTTTTTAATGTTAATTTCACAAGGAATTCCCTTTTGCAAAGATAAGGAGGAAGGTATTTACGATGACTTTCAGTCCGGAAGAATTCTGGTACGCTGTTGATAGCGCGCAAAGATTTTCTAGGATTATTAAATGGTAAATATTTGGGAAGGGATGCAGTTTTTCATCTCGCCTTTAAAGTAGAGTCGGATTTGAGCTCTAAAAGCCATTAGTTAGAGGAAGTAACCGCAGCGTAATGGCTTTGCTGCATTACTTCTCCAGAGTCACTCTTTTACCGTATTTGGGATAAAATGATTCGAAGGCAGGTAATAATCTCGGGAAAAACCAACTCGGGAGAGTTTGGAGGCCATAAAATAGCAGCTACAACATTAATTATTTATTTGATTACAGAGTCCTTAGTAGGTGCTTTGCATTTAAATTACTGATGCAGTGGCTAACTCGTATGTTTTTAAGTGGAATTCGTCAGTGATAAGAATATTTTTGTATTTGATCCCTTCAATTTCCCATTCATATTATGTTAAAATATTATCAATAATCTAAAAATACTTTTGGTTAATTCGAAGCAGTTAAAATAAATCGTTTTCCAAACTTTGTGTCCTTTGGGATCTTAACTGAATATTTGTTTACAGCTCTTAAAATATTTGGGGAGTTTTCCTATAATATTTGTTTGATTTTAAATTAAATTAAGTTTGTATAAAGTAATTTTCATCAAAATCTTTTTCCTTTTTAAAGCGGCTAGGGAATCTTCAAAATGATTTCTTTTTCTAAATTAATCTCTTCATTTTGAAATTTTACAGGTTTTAAGAGGAATTAATAAAAGATAGCATAAAAAATTTCATTACAATGCATTTACTTATCTTGGAGCCATGGATACAAACATAATAATTAATACAATTTAACCTTTAGTTGCCTATGTGACAAAGATAGGTAAAATAGTAATTGTTTAGTTTTGTATATATAACATAATTTTAACCTTTATTATAAATGTTAGATACGATCCAAAAGGGTTCGAAAACAATTACTTCTTTTTCTGAGTTACTCAAACGATGATTTAAAAAAAATGGAATTAAAATAATTTGTTTTTGATAAGGGAACTTTAAAATAAATGCATATAATAACGCGAAATTATTGACTTTTAGAAAAGAATGTCCAATATTTGATATGAAAGGAAATATTAAAAAAAATGCATTGAATGTCAAATTAATTTCGATATGTAAGCCAAAATGTCTCCTTCACAACTTTTTACATAAAATTTCAGGAGGGAGTTTTAAAGAAACCATGGCACATGGAATATTTCTTTGAAAATTTTTAACTTTTCCTTTTTCTAGAAAATATAAATTTTTCATCAATAAAAGTTTCAAAGATTGAATTTAGTCAATAAAATGCTTGAAAAATTATTTTCTTCTTGCAATTAAATCTTTAACAAGAATCTAAAGCATTCACATTTCTCCATTTCAATTCAATGAATATATAATCTAGAATATGATAAACAATATAAAATTTATCTCATTCAATTAGCTACAAGTCACAAAAATGTTTTCATTTTATTTCAAAACTTGTTTAAAAAATCTCAATTATATAATAAAAACATTTTAAAAATAATACGCCATCAAAATTTTTTTATTTTAGCTGTAAAAAAAATAGGCGGGAGTTAAAGTAGATTTAATTGCATATAATATCTTCAAAAATTACCGAGATCCAAAAATATTTTAATATTTAGTAACTGGTGTCATGTACCGTTTAAAATAAAAATTCAAAATTCGATCTTTTTTCATTCAAACGTAGTCTAGGAAAATCCGCTGGTTATCTTAAAAATACTTTACGTACAATAGATGTGAAATGTAAATTTTTGTGCAAAGTTATTGTGTTTGAAATATTATATGTGATAAATAATTAGCATATTAATAATAAGTGTAACATAAATAATAAGGGCTATTATACAGTTATTAATATGTAAATATAAAAAAATGCTTATTTATATGATATGTTAATTTTTGAATTATACTCTGAATCTTTTCATTTCTTAAAATAACTTACAGCTTATTAATTATGTTTTATTATTAAAGATATTTTCATTTTCAAATACAAATTTTCATAATTCGAACTTAAAGATTATTTGATTTTTTATTGTGATTTCGTCAATTCCGAACAGAAAAAATATATGGTATTTCAAATGATTTATGGATTTACAAATTTTATTAAAGAGATTTTCTATAAAGCTATAATTTTATATAATCAAAACAAATTAGCATAATTTAATTTTCATTAAAATAAAATTTTCATGAACGGGGTTCGTTTCAGTAAATAATAACTAAAAAATCAAAGTATTACAACGTGATACAGAAATCTAACTTCTGCCGTATGGTGATTGTTTCATAGCAACAAATATACATCCCACCATATTTAATATATTTTTAGGAGATTATTAACTGTTTCTAAACCATTTTATCGCAAACATAGTAAACAATGTCTTCAATAAGTAATGCAGTGAGAGGGCCATTACTGTCCTGTTGCTTCTTCTTTACGAAGTAATGGCTTTTAGAGTGCCAATCTGATTCTACTTTGAGCGCAAGGAAATTTTTAATTTTCAGTTTGATGATTCTATAAAAATTTCCAGATTAGCAATCGAAAACCAAGTAGTTATTTGTCGATTGAGAAGTATTGAAAATACCTTTCTTCTTATTTTTATAAGGAAATCCCTTATTCATTTAAAACTTTGAAGGGATTTCTTAAATATCCTTTAAAATCAGCAGAATACACCGGGATGAAAAATCATTGTTTTAATGACAGTATGGTTCCGCTGAAAAAGTCAATATCAGATGCGTAAATACCAGCGTCTGTTTCGACGCCAAGTAATATAAGGAGTCAAGTTATGTTTCAACTCACTGACTTATTGGTGTGTGACTCTCAGAATAAAAAATATTTATGCTGATTCATTATACTATCCCTTCATAAATGAAATTGAAGGTTATTGATAGTATTTTATTACAGCATTTTTATATTATTTTTGATATTGCATTACTATTTTTTGAATTCAATTTTGGAGATTAATTTTGATTTGAGTGTTACTAAATATTAAGGACAGAGAAGATCCTATTACAAAAACAAAACAAAACTTCGAATGTTATTATATATTTACATCTAAAATGTGTTGCCAATTAAATTTTTTTTAATTTCTTAATCACTCTCATAATGTACATGGATTTTGCATTATCAATTTCGTTAGTTAATCTGAAACAATTTGATCTGAGATACTGTTAACAAGATAAAAAAAACTGTAAAGGAGACCATGTTCTTATAAATAAATAGCATAAATTAGGTCGTTTTAAAAGAGGAATATGAGAAAAATTGTGAACGAGATTTGTTTGAGTAACTGTGTAAATTTTATTAATACAGAAGAAATACAAAAAAAAACTATTAAATTCAATGAAATTTTTTAAAAATAGATTGAACGCATATTTAAATCAACTGCAGACACACAACTGAAAAATTAAAAAAACAAACTAATATGTTTATAGAAATATTTTGAATTTAAAAGCAATATTACCCATCCATATGAGGTATTCAATAACAAGAATATAATATATTTTCTGTGTTATTTATAAATCGTTAGAAAAAAATAAAACAACGCTAATTTTTTCCTTAAATATTGTTAAATCCAATTATAAAGTTCTATTAACCCTTTAAAGGGGCCATTTTTTTGTTATATTATGTTAAAATATTTTTAGACTTGAAATTAGAATAAGAAAAGGAATTCATTTAGCTTTTTAGATAAATTTAATTTGATTAATTAATTAATTTGGTTAATTAATAATTAAGTAACAAATCAATACACATCATTTTGTCTGAGATAAAGAACTGAAGCATCTAAGTTTCTGACTTACTAAAAAAATGTGTCATAACTTATGCCAACCTACATAATTTCATACAAAGATTGATAAATTTGGTGGGAAGCATACTTCCCACGGCCCTAGAAAGGGTTAAATAGGTACACAAAAGTACAAAAATATTTTTGTTTTCAATGAATTTGATGTTAAAAAGACAATATATATATACCTCCGTAATATAAAGATGCCATCTTGTAAAATGCTTATCTTAAATTTTTCTCACGACACATGAAATTTATGTGTCATCTTTGAAGGCTTTAATATCAAAAATTACAAGTAAAGCTTTTAAAATGTATTTTATTGATGTGTCATTAGTGTTTGATTATTACTGTTTAAACATGTTGGTCTATGAACGCTATTTTGTGTCGTGGTTTCAAAATTTTGATGCTTTGCTTTGTAGATGCTGTTTGTTATTTTAGATAGTAAAACCTACTGAAACCAATTTGGAAACTTTCATAAAATTAGCTGCATGCTAAAATATATCTAATAACTTTCGATTACGGCTTTTCTAAAAAAATTAATGATTTTGTTAAACAGTAAATATCCCACGTGATGATGGGACGCACTTACAATAATTTAATCTCGATTAGATATTAGTACCATGTAGTTTGACAAACAGAATAATTTTGTAACAGGTAGGAAATGCCCATAAAGCGTATAACCACACTTCTCAGATTAAATTCAGATTAATATTTTGATAGTTACTTTATGATATTAAAATTCTAATAAAATATAATTTTTATGATATTATTAACAGAGTACAAAGTATTGTATCGGAAATACAATAAACGAGTGTTTTCAGTAAGCAATGCAGAAACAGCCATTACGCTTCTAATATTTACTTCCTTTTAAATAATAACTTTTACAGAGGTATTAAATAAAATTTAATACCTTTCTGTTCCACGATTAATAACGAAAAGATAACTATTTCTTGGTTAATAACTCTATACAATCTTCAGTTTCAAAATTAATAGTGAAACAGAGTTACTTCTAGAATAGAGTGATTAATAAATACTGTAATAACTATGTTAAGTGGCAGGATTTTCCTTCTACAGTTAATATTAGAAAGGAATTTATAAAGATTTTCTAAAATAATTAATATAAAGTCTCTGTAAATACTGCTACAGAAAAACATTGAATTTATGATAAAATTTTTATGATGAAGTAAGATTTATGCTAATAACTTTATTCATTTTCCCTTCCATATAGCATTAAAATGAAACAATTATGACTAACTAAATGTTGTAGTAATATGGAAAAATATCAAGAGTAAATTACATTTATAAACTTTAACATTTAATTTTTTTTAAACAGATGTATGATGAAAATTATAAATCTGCCCTCAAAAAATGAAAATAATAAAACCATAAATATTCCAAATCCGCAAAAACAAAAAAAAAAAACAAAAAAAAAAAAACCCTAATAAATAGTATAAGAACTGGAGCCATAGTTTACTTGATATACTAACTCCCACTTTTCACATGCATGATATGTGATAATGACGGGAAGAATTTTCACTTTCATCAATTGTTTCTATTGTTTTTTAAATTATTTCACACAATACAAAAAGTATATTATTAAGAAAATATGCAATATTGCTTGAGCAGTAAGTCTTTCAGTAAGTGAAATAGTTTCACAAATATAATAATGACTGCTGGATGGATATCGTCTCAATAACCTTTAATGACCAACTTAGCAACCATTTGGAAATTTGCTTGCGATTTTGGCGACAAAAACGATCACTTTTAATAACAAACTTGGCGCTCATTTGTAGACTTGTCCAAGAATGTGGCTACTTTGGTTAAAAAAGCGAGAGTTCATGAAACTGCTGGAATTTGGGCGATATTATTATTAGCGAAGTTGCAACACTTCTTTATAACTTTTTTTGTCTTGTCACAGTACAGCTGAGAGACCGAAATGAATTCATTGGAGTTGAGCAGAAAAGAATAGTCAACAGTAGTAGTCCAAGCGAGAGAGAATAGTTGAGCTTTGTCTGAACAATTCATGTTGTTGCGACTGTTTACTCAAAGTGCTGTTTACTGTGCTTTTAGGCTGTGTGTTGCTAGTGTATATTCGTGTTTTTGGATAAAATAAAGAGTTGTTATCATTTACCGAGTTTACTGGATTTTTGCAACATACAATCTATGAACAGACTTGGATTTTTTTTAACAATATACATAACTTTTATTTAATATTAACAAAACTTGATCTTTACTTTAAATTATTTAACAATCTTTTTTTTTAAACTTATGAATAAAACTGACATTTTGTAACATATTTTTATCTCTCTTATTTCTTGATGGATTGGAGATGAAATTATGTTCATTTCAGTTTTCTGGATCCCAATATATTATTTCCATATTTCAGAACTTAATTATCATTTAAGCTATTAAATTAATTAATTTTTAATCTATGTGTTTAGTGATGATAACCATTTCAAAAAAGAAGATTTTTAGAATCTATAATACTTATAGTGACGAATTATATGTGTTAGATTAAAAAAAGACAAATAATAAAATAAATTTTAAAATATTACTCAACCATTTGTCTAATAAATGCGCATTCTTGGATTTATTATGCAAACTAATAAATACAAATTCTTGGAACTGTTTTTATTCAATTCATTTTCTTTATGTCTCCTAAGCCTAGAAATGGAATTGCGATTAATTAATAAAAATGAAACGAGTATAAGATTAATAATAATAAAATCTAACCTTTAAGTTTATATCACGTGTATTTATATCGACATAGATTTACAGATTTATTATAAAGACATTTTAAATTACAGGGACTCAGCATACGTAAAGTATCTAATATAAATTTAATTTTCGCAAAATCCGTTTCCATCCTTTTAATAAATAATTTTTTTAAAATAAAAAACAACAGTATTGATATCCGAATCAAATATCTAATTAAAATTATGGTTGTTGTTTAACGACATCAAAATTTCTGCAGTTCCCATTTTTAAAGTGGTTATAACGACTTCCGTAATATCTTATACGAAAAAGTATTAAAAGAGTACCTTCAGTAAGTGACGTAGAAGGAGCCATTATATTGCTTCCTCTTTTCCAAGTAATGGCCTTTTGAGTGCAAATCCGGCTATACTTTTAACGTAAAGGGGAAAAACTTAATCCCGTTCCAAGTATTTACTGTTTAATGATTCCAGAAAACCTTCGTGAGCAATAAAAGAGCAAGGAGACTTCCAGCTAGATTACAGTGCATTAAAAATTGCCTTCTTTCTTATCTTTGGCGGATGACCTGTCTTCAGCAATTAGCATTAGAAAAGATTTTGTAAATGTTCTCTGAAAGGAGCAACAGGGTTATAAAGACACTTCGTACGTGTTGAGTATAAAAGCAATTATTTTAATGATAACAAGTTTATGATAAAACCGGTTTAACGAGATAATTATTTTAATTCAGGTACTTGAACGTGTTCGTAGTATTTCTTTATTAAATTATATGATACAGAAGAGTCAAAACATGTTTATTGGATTGGAATTTAATAATAACAGAGCATTATTTTTTTATTATAAATAATTACAATTTTACAAATAAATAAATTTGGTTTTTCAGAGGAAATGTTGGTTTATTTTCATCACCAATTTTTTAAAGACGAATTGCTGTTAATACACAAGTACCAGAAAACCAAATGTATATTTTGAATATTTTTTCAAAACTAAAATACAATCCCATTAGTTTAGTTTAGTTATATTAACGTCCCGTTGTAAAGCAACACTAGGGCTATTTGGGGACGGACCTCGTACTTTTGAACCGCAGTCAGATGACGAGGACGTCACCAGAGCTGGCACCCCCTTCTCCACACCACACCACACCAGCGTAAGGACGTTTGGCCTTGACGGATTTAACGTGCAACAGACCCCCTTACACGACGGTTTTTCGGTGGAATCTGGTCTCGAACCTGAAACCCTACGCCTCTCGAGCCGAGACCTTACCACCAGGCTACTGCGGCCCTAATACAATCCCATACGAAATTTACATATTTTAGTCACCGCGGTTGTGAGTTATTGCATTTACAATCTTGTAAAAATGCCGAATGATAGATAATCAAACATTTGATGGATTTAGAACCTAATTTGGTATGGACGCATAACACTTAAAATGATAAATATGTGTGTGTCAAATTCTATCCACATAGCTCTTTACTTTTGGAATTACCGTGCTTAAGTTTAATTTGGTAGCCAGACAGAAAAACATCCCAAAAATAGATTTCATTCATAATTCGGTAAAAATTTACAAATTTGGAGAAAAGACCATTAACCAAGTTTAGTTTAGTGATATTAACGTCCCGTTTTAAAGCAACACTAGGGCTATTTGGGGACGGACCTCGTCATTTTGAACCGCGATCAGATGAAGAAGACGACACCTGAGCTGGCACCCAGCCCTCTCTTCACACCACGCCACCGCAGCGGGAGGACGTTTAACGTGCACCAGACCCACTTACACGACGGATCTTCGGCGGAATCGGGTCTCGAACCTGAAACCTTCCGGTTCCAAAGCTGAGACCTTACCACCAGGCCACCGCAGCCCTGACCATTAACCAAATTTTATAGTCTAGTTCAAAGCGTTTTTGAGTTAACGTGTTCACAGACAAACAGACATACATCCAAAAATGTGTCTTTAGGACTCAAAGAAATCTAAAACTTGAAAATTTGTCAATATTTCGAGTTCGAGTTTTTTGACGATTAGAATACTTTCTCTTTGTTTTTAACTTTTCCTTCAAAAAAATAATAATGTCTTATAGTATAAGGACTTTTAAGACTTATGATATAATAAGCCAATTAAAAACAATAATATTTTATTAAAAAATTAAAAGTAATTTTAATGAAGTAGTAAAGAAAACAAGCCAATTTCTGAATGAAAATGATATGTTTTTTAAAATTTTTTATATGATTTACGATTAAAAAACAACTCCCTCGAGTTCGGCAATAATGGGCATTATTTGTGTTAAAGAATGTTTGAACAATGAAAATACATATTTAGAAACCCATACTTAGTAACTAAGTAGTGACTTTTAATTCAGTACTACAAAATAAAAAAAATATTTTCAAATGCATCATCAAACAAAAGGGAATGCCATTATCAACTAAAAGCATCATTTTTTTTGTTTATAATAAGCACATGTACTGTCATTACATGCTATAAATTGATTTAAAATCATTTTAAGTATGATTTCTATTCGCAAAACATGCGTCAGAATTTCAATCTTATTGTACTTAGAAAGAGAAAATTGAGTGTGTAACTTTAAAGCAGCATTCGGTATTTAAAAGTTAATGAAATACATTAAAAAAAAACTCATGATTATTCTAAAATTTATACATCATGCAGAAGTTTCTAGAACTTTCTTAAATGAATAATTGTACACTGTGTTACTAGTAAATCTTTAAAAGGACTAATAAAACTAATTAAATAAAAGAGCAGAGGCTTTCGCCCATGTACCTATCAAATTGCAATTTCAAAGTAAGAAAGGAAAGTAATTGGTGAGGTTTCAATTATTTTAAATATGGCAATGTTCTTATAATATTTTTTATTGGTTATACTTGGAAAAATATATTTTCATTAGCATATATTCTACAAAATTATTTCTTTATAATTCTAACAGGTCCTATTTATATGAATATGTATATATCGTTAAGGAAAAATTTCTCAAAAATCTAGGTCCGGTGTAGTGGGCGTACATTGATCAATATCAGAAACATAACGACACTTTATTATACACGAAAACATGAAACTAGTAATAAAATACGCAGCAGAAAACGAACACAAGAACAGCACTTGCAATAAACATCAGTACACAAGCAACAAATTAGTAAAATTATTATTATTTAAATAGCCATAAAGCACAAAGATCTTAGAGAAAACTCGCAGGAAGAAGACTTCGCTCAACTATACACGTGTTTTGAATCGTCTGCTACTCTCAACTAACTACTAGCTTGAGCTGAATTCAATTGTCGACTCATTATTGACTAATAACTCATTCATTACTCACAGATTTCAGCTCTGTTTTCCGATCTTTTTTAGTTTCCGTGACAGGAAAAATGTCTAGTTGCCTGGAATTATGTCTCGGCTCCAGCAACAGAGAATTCCAAGTCCAAAACCCGATTATACCCAAGAAAGGCAGTTTAAACAAGTCTAGTGCACGCTAAATTAGTTAGGGACAAATGTCTAACACTGTATGGCATGAAATTTCGTTAACAGACTGTTCTCAGGTTTCATCCTTGTCTCCTGACCGTAGTATAAAATAAAGAGGTCCTTTTCAAAATAGCCAAGTGTTACTTTAAAACCAAACGTTAATATAACTAAAGAAACCATGACAAGGCAAAGAAGGTTCTAGAAAGATTCTCATACTTGCGTTCTAAAAGGATCCCAGAACTAGCGTTTGATTCCTACTGTTTCGGACAGAAGAATTCGAACAGATTCTTACTATTTCTGGAACTTTTTATTTATTTTCTTAAGATACCAAGAGCACTGCCAAATTGCGAAGTTTGTTACCAAGAACGAAGATCATTTACTCGGCATCCATGTAGCATGTCTCAGAGGTATTTGTGAAACTATCGTCCTAACAAGAAGAATTGCTACATTGTGAAGGCATTACAAATTTGTGGCAAGATAAATAAAATATTGCTATTATTTTTATTACAGAACCTGCAACTTTTATATAACAAGTACTTTTTCAACGACAAAATGCCAAAAATTACGGCTTTAATGACAAATTATCAAAAGGGAAAATGGAAATTCGCGTCTTTCGTCAATGATGTTTACAACGTGGGTGTTAATAAATTCACGATCATTTCATTTCAAAATTTTAGGAACATGAAATTCCCAAAACGGATATTTTGATGGAAAAAAACGCAACTAAATATCATTAAGAGATATAATGAGTTATACGCAGACTAAATATCAATTAATTTAATGGGGTCTGTTTGATGGCATCAAAGCTTTCCAAGTTTATATCTTCGCGAGAGCATTAACTGCTTCAGAAACATTTTAACCGAAAAAAGGTCAAACAAGCATCCTCAGCAAGTAATGGAGGAAAATCCATTAAAGTGATATTGCTATCTCTCTTGAAAGTAAAGGCTTTCTGAAAGCAAATTTTTCCAAATTTGAACATAGATAAAAAAAATAATTTGTGATCAAAGAGTTCACTATTGAATGAGTCCATAAAATTTACTTTTAAAATTCAATTTCAAAACAAATTTATAGAATTTATTATAATTTAAAAAGGCTTTCTCTTTGACAAAATGCTTGCTATTTTGCACAATAGACATTGGAAAGAATTTTATAATTGTTCTTTAAAAGGATCAATATGTCTGTAAAGACAACATGCGGCTACTAAATTAGATATTTCAGTGATAATGGGATTGCGATAATGATTTGATTAAATTACTGCTCCAATCAAATTTACCTTCATTAGAGACAAAGGATCGTGAAATATGAAAAGAGTAAAATAAGAGAAAATGATAAACAAAATTAATAAAAGGAACTTTAGAGTTTATTGTTATAAAAGCAAAGAGATATTGCTTTCTAAGCAAATTAAAAATATTGTGATTCACAAATTGAAGGCACAATTTTACGAAAAAGAAATGACAGAATAAGCAAAAGAAGATCTGATACCATTAAAAATACTTTCATATTAATGGATACAATATATAAAGGATTCTTATTTCTTTTTAATTTAAGCTTAAGTTTCAACCTATTCAGTGATTCAGATTCTTTCTACCAAATTTTAAGCTTACAAGATCCTTAATTAAATCCATGAAACTTTATTTTACCGAATATTATTCCATTAATACAGACAAATTCTTTCACATAGAACACTAATTAATTAAAAAAAATGAAAATTATTATAATATTCAGGAAAAGATTCATATTATTAATTTGATTAATAATTACATTTAATAACAATAGTCACAAATTTATTATAATACAATTTAAACAATAAACAAAACCTTTCAACTGTTGACACTTTAGTTTTTTTTAAATAAATATCGTCACTATTCCATCAAAACTTTGCATGTCAAGAATATGACACAAGAAAACATGCAAAGTATTTATGTAGAAGCTGGAAACACAGGCGACATATGGTATTTTGTGATAACACAGAATAATTGCATATTGCATGCCAAAACTTTAGCAGCTGCAAAGGTTATCAAAAAGCCTAAATTTAAAGAAATAAATATAAAGGAAAGAAAAAATCACGATTTCTTTCGCATTTTTGAAAATTTATATGCTTGTTAAATTAGTTTTGATATTTATCGTTTTGCAATAATAAAAGTTTCAAAATGGAGATTATTCATTATTAGTTAGCCACTATTATCAATCAATTGATTTGACGGTATTAATATTGCGAAAAATTTTAATTAAAATTTCTGAAGCATGATTTTAATGACTTTCTTAGCAAAAGATTTTTAAACATCAAATTTTGATAGCCATATAACTCATTTTATTTTTGAAGCCTTGAACAATTCTGATCATTGTCTCATAAATTTCAATAATAATCCGCCAATATTTTTAGACATTCAACTAACTATATAATAGAAAAAAGTAGTGGGGATTAAAGTTGGATAAATATTTTTAAAGCTTGAACCTGATCTTGATTATCAACAATGGAAAAAAATAACAAGACGAAATATGAATATCAGCAATGAAATCTATTTGAATTTCATTTCCAACAAAGAAATAAAAAATTCGCTTGTAAAATAAGCATGAAATACTTTTGTTTAATTAATTAAAGTAGAAAGCAAATTACACGCCATCATATTTGAAATAAAACGATACTTATTTGCATTTCTAGGTGATGTAAAAAGCATTTTTATATTGCAATATTTGAGGAAGTTACCCCCCCCCCAAATACCGAAATTTAGCTTATTTTTAAAATAATCAAAATTCCAATTAAAACTTCATAAAAATCAGCACATATTCCCATTCCCCAAAGCACGTATGTGCTAAATTCGGTACATACAGAACTGCATGACTTTAATGCAACACAAATATAGACGCAAATATTTATTAATAGCCGCGTTTCGACCACCAGTCATTTGACCAGTATTAATGCTTGCTAAAATGTTCAATTAATATTTTATGTAACTTGGTCTCATAATGGTTTTCCCACAAAATAGTTTTAAGCTTCAAATTTTGATAGTCATAATTCACTTATTCCATTATGTAGGCCTAATGCCATTATGTCCATTGTACTGTGCCTCTTTCTTTAATTTTCTATCAGCGTCCATATATTCAATTTTAAATTAAAGTGAAAATGATAAAACTGCAAATAATATAAAGACATTTTTTTTACTGAAACCAAGCATGTAATTTTTTTTAAAAAAATGAGAAATGCATCCAGAGTAATTACAGTACAGAATAATTACAGCATTACAGAATAATTTTCATAATTCATAATATTACAGCATTACAGAATAATTTTCATAATTCATAATATTACAGCATTGCAGAATAATTTTCATAATTCATAATATCTCAAAAAATTATTAACAAAAGACTTCCCGGATTCATCCTAAAATTCAATTTTTAGTTTTATTTTCAAAAGGATTTAAATAATGTCAATAATATATATTTTATTTTATTCGGTTTACAAATATACTTAAAAAATTATGAAGTTTAAATTTTAGACACTTCTTGGGTCCTCAGAATCATATTCAGCGTAATATTCTTGATACTTCAACATTTAAATAAACGAACATTTCTACCTTCTGCTATCAAATGTGATCGATTTATGAATCTTTCCAATCAATCTGGAGAAACTCTGGGCTCTGATTGGGGTGTGATCTTTAAGATGGTCGATGAATTAGCATAAAATCTCCCGTTTTTATAGAATAGTTGCATTTAATTTTTCAAAAATCGACCAGCGTTAGTGATTGAGTTAGTTGATTGGAGTGCAACTCATTTTATTTAAAAAATTAGCTTCTCAAGAATATTTTGTTAAATATGATTCACAGGGCAGAAGATATATATAAAAATTTAAGATTCTTAATTCATTAAAGCCGATATTGATTCAAGTTATTTAAAATATAATTATTTACTTCATTTAGGCTCTTTTGTCAGCCGATGTATGTCTATTACAAAAGGTTTACAAAATAGTTGTTGGGTTTTGATATGAGTGGATATTCTGAAAATATTAAATCAGATTTGCCTTAAATCTGGTTTAATATTAAATTAAAAATACAGATATTTTAAAAGATCATAGAAAACGTTTCCTTGCATTTATTTTTTAGAAAATACCATATTTTCACCTCATTAGCTATAGAAGAATTTTTTTTTTAAATTTTAACTTTAAAAATCCAGTTTTTTTTCACAGTAGGTCATTAATATATGTTTAAACTCATTTCAGTGAGAAAAACCATATTATACTAATTATTAATTAATTAAATAATATTGAAAGAGCTAATTAGCATATTTTTTTAAACATGATATCTTAAATTCAAATTTGTATAGACACACAAAAAGTTGGAAATTATGCCTAATAAATCGATCAGTAAATCTAATTTAATAAATCAATCAATAAATTATGCCTCATGTTGTCTGTCTCAATCAAGTTATAAAAATATAGAGTTTTTTTTAACAATTTTTTCATCAACAATGAATAGGAAAAGCGAGATTTTTTCTGTAATTTTAATTTTTAAATAGCTATTAAAATTTATTTCTATAGATATAACTTTGATTGAGGGACAAAACATCCACTGTTTCTGTTTCATACAGATTATTTTGATATATAAATAATGTACTTGGTTCATTTCTTGTTGAGTTATGATTGTTTGAATGAAGCAACATAGTGGAAAAATGTCACACTTCATAAAATGAGTTTAAAAAAAAACCGTAACTAGAGTTTTCAATGAAAGCGCCTCAAGAAAAATAATTATAACTCGAGAAATATTTCGAATATTGACAACATCTTGGCATCGTTTGAAAGCTAAAGGATCAGAGAATATTTTTAAGCAATAAAAAAGTATTCGATATTTTGAACGATTTTCGAAGTTTCAAATGTGTACGTACACCAAATCACAGAATAAACACCATAATTAAAAATTCATTATAATATTAATAATTTTGCACAATTTAATAAAGCGTCACAAATTTTTATGAAAAGAAGTTATTGTTGTTACTTATGGCACTTTATAAGCCAGCTGACAAACTATCAGCGGTTGCGAAAAGAAGTAAGAAAGGAAAACTAGATGTGCTTTTTTTTTCCAAGTCAAAAGATAGGACACTCAAGTTTAAACAAAAGGAGAGAGGCTTTTTAAGGCGATACATTAATAAATGCAAATAATAAATTTATTATATAAAAAATATGCATGCCCATGGATTCTGGACTTGATTATAATGTTTGTATGATTTGTAAATTATAGAGATTGTATCAGGATAAAATAAATGCTAAAAGGGAAGTTCTTTAAGCAGCAAGTTCTAACAATATTCTATCAGAATCAGCGTTTATTTAAATTTTTATTACAGACTTAAATGTTTATTTACAGACTTAAATGCGGTTGTTCCTCAGAGACTAAATATTCAAATATTAATGTTTTGGAGACGATTAAATAAGTTGATCGATAATTGATGAAAATTTTAGAGTTTTTCAATTCAAGAATTTAAAGCTCTTACAAGTCTACATAGAAATAAATTTGAATTTTTATTTTAAAACTTAATTATTTATCATTAAACATGTTCATTTTTTAAGGAATTTTTGATGTAAAAATGATGTGATTGTCAATTTAAAAAAAATACTAATAGAAATTATGCAGGAGGAGGAAGGAATTGTAATTTTTAAGGAATTTTTGATGTAAAAATGATGTGATTGTCAATTTAAAAAAAATACTAACAGAAATTATACAAATTTGCACTCAAAGATAAACATTATTTCAAATAATGAACACTTGTTTTATAGAGTCATATAATGTAATATTGCAATTACAAATATCATCTAATACCTTGTAGGTATTACGGATTCGAATTTTAGGTACGACCTTGTAGGTAGGTACGGATTCCAATTTTAGAGATTATCCACCTCTTAACCACCATCATTCCAAACTAGTTTTTACATACCCACATATCAGCTGTAAACGTATATCATAGCTGTAACTGTATCTGTGATCATAAAATTCAAAAATGGTAATAACTTTCTGCGCCTATTTCCTCATGTCGACATGAAATAAAAGTCTTTGTTTTCTCTTTAAAGTTGTTCGCTTTATACACAATCTTACCCACCGCAACCTAATTGCATGTTGCATTATGTTCTGCCATGATGAGTCCTTTTTCCTCTTGTAATATACACAATGGGTTCTAAAATTAAACTGGAATTCAACACTAGATGTGTAGCACAGGAACATGTATTGATCCCCGATAATAGTGAACAACAAAACACGAAAATGAAAATAAGTGATAGCAATCTGTCCTACGCTGTGATGTAAAGCCATGTACTTTTTCTTCCTGAAAACACGCATTTTATATATTTAAAATAATTGGTATAATTAAAGAATCAATACCTTTAATCCCTATCATTCGGTATATTTTCCAGTGTTAATTTATAGAAAAATTCATGACTCCTAGCTACGTCAATGGTCGTTCTGTCCGCAACTTTCCATTTCCTGTAGATATCACAAAGTAAAACTTTGGCAGAATCCCTCCCCTTCCTCCCCATATACACAACCTCTCAACAACTGGATCGATTTCGCCAATTTGCAAAACATATCAGAATGCACCATGCTTATTTTGCAAATTTAAAATAGTATTTTAAATCTGTATATGTTGAGTCAATTGAAGATGAATTGACTCTGTTTTTGATGTTAATGGAAAATCTAGAAAGAAATAAAAATAGATCAAAGCTTCATTTCCAGTGGTGGATGTAGGCAATTTGCGGCCCAGTGTAGTATACATAATGATATCGATATTTTAATAAATTGCCAGGTCAGTTTTAGAAAAAATATCCTAATTATCAAAAGAATTTTAGCTTGAAATTTTGAAAAATCTCCAAGTTTGAGATCTTCTTGAGTCCTAAAAGCACATTTCTGGAATTATGTTTCCAAATTGTTTGTGAACCCGATAAATAAAAAAGGTTTTTGAGCTATATGAATGAAATTTATTATATCTACTTACACCATATTTATAAATTTCTACCAAATTTTGAATGGTATCCTTTAGAGGCAGTGTGCATGTTTGGTGGTTCGCCTACAAGCGAACTGTATAATTACAAAAATATCTATCTAGATAAATGAAATTTGGCACCCAGATTTATCATCTATCATTCTTATTAAATTTTGAACGAAATCAGTCAAAGGTTTGAGTGCCTGTCGGTCGTTACTTTAGCATGCATTTAAAAATCATTCAAAAGCGCAAAGATTTAAATAAAGGAAATTTAGTATGTGAATATAATTGTAGCCCTATGTGAAATCCTATTTCAACTGACCGGAAAAAAGGTGTAAAAAATATAATTTAATTTTCGAATATTTATATGTTTAAAGCATACTGGAGATTAATTCCTATTGATTTCGGGATATTATGTCAAATATTAGATTCAAGCCAAATATCGATTTAATTTTCGAGTATTCATAAGTTAAAAGCCTGCGAGGGATTAATCACTTTTGATTTCACGATATAATCAATAAAAATATTAGAGTCAAGCCAATATTTCGTAATGATTTTTAATTCCATTCAAAACATTCTCATTGGACCTAACTATCAAAGTGCTAATATTCTCCTGATATTTTACAATCTATTTAATCTGAATTTTTTAAACTGGAAGTTCAGATGTGTACCACATAAACATGTATTGATTGTATTATCCGGTAACAATGAGCAATATAACATGAAAAACAAAATAAAATAAAGCATTCTATCCTATGCAATGATGTAATGCCATGTTCTTTTTCTTCAACAAGACACGCAATCTATACATTTAAAATAATTGGTAAAATTAAAGAACCAATCCCCGCTATAACCTATCATTCGGTATATTTTTCTAATGTTTATTTTATAGGAAAATTTATGATCCCCTAGATACGTCAATGTTTGCCTGCCCCTACCTCTTTCCATTTGCGTAGATATCACAAAATAAAACTTTGGCAGAATCCCCCCCCCCCAGGCTTTCAACAACTGGTTCGATTTCACCACATTACAAGTATAATTTTAAAATCAGAATGCTTCAAATTTATTCTGCAAGTTTAAAATAGTATTTTAAATTTGTACATGCTCCAATTAACATGACGTCTCAAGAAAATTGTAAAATATTTATTGTTGGTAATAGATGCACTTGGTGTATATTAATTGAAGATGAATTGACTCTGTTTTTGAAGGTAATGAAAAATCTAAAAAGAAATATACCAAAGAATCCTTTCCAGTGGCGAATGTAGGCAATTTTCAGACCAGTTGCGCCAGTATACATAATGACATCGCTATTTTAATAAATGCCCAGGTAAATTTTATATTCCAGTACATTTTCAACTCAATCAATAAATTAATGATTTATTTTAGATTATTTTTTGCTTTCTTATATATGAAGTATATAAAGAAAAAGTATTATAATCATCCAAAACTACTGGCTCGAAATTTTGACAGATATCCAAGTTTGAGATCTGAGTCCTAAAAGCACATTTTTGGAATTATGTTTGCTAAATTGCCAGTGAACACGATAATTCAAAAGGATCTTGAGCTATACGAATGGAATTTGTACTATTCACTTGTACCAGAACATACAATTCTATTAAATTTTGAACGGAAAATTCAGAGAAATTGCGTCTGTTCAACTGTCGACTCAATAATTAAAAAAAAAAAAAATACCAGCCTAGATAAACATGGTACACAGGTTAGCATCTATCATTCTTATTAAATTTTGAACTAAATCATTCAAAGGCTGTGCATCTGTCGGTCAGTACTTTAGTATACATGTAAATACAATCATTCAAAACGCATTCAATAAATGAAATTTGGTATGAGGCATTGTGACTATAATTGTAGCTCTATGTGAAATCAGATTTCAATTATTCAGAAAAAAGGCGCCAAAAATGCAAATTTAATTTTTGAGTATGCATAAGTTAAAAGCATGCTAGGTATTTATCGCTATTCATTTCACGATATATTCAGTAAAAATGTTAGATTCATGCCGAAGATCAATATTTCGTAATTATTTTAATTAATCCCATGTGAGGCATTCCCATTGGCCCCAATTATCAAAATGTTAATATTGTCCTGATATTTTACAACCTATTGAATTTGAATTTTTTTTACTTTATTTATTTATTTGGCCCCTAAACAAATAAAATTTTCAATCCATATTTTCTCTTATTTCAATGACCCTAGGTGCCTAGTCTATGCTGTTGGAAATGCAGAATTGATACTTTCTCATGTTGTGCCCTTATTAGCCATTTGTATTTCAGTGACGTACGCCTTAGGCTAGTGGATATGCAATTTCCTGTGGTACATTAGGGTTATGAAGATAGAGAATTAAATGAATACAAATAAATACGATTCTTTTATTAACAAAATATAAATAGAACTTCCTGTAAGTGCAAGCTCTGAAGGCTGTCTCACAACTAGACGCATATTACTTCAGTCCTCTTTTCAATTCTTTGATATGACATTCCTAACGAAAGACAGGTCTTTACCGCCCGGATGTTCCAATAAATATCTTTCAGGATTTCCTTTGGCGCTACTAATTTCCTTTCAAATCTTTTAATGGCATTTTTAATGAAATTCGAACCCGAAGCGAAAAGAATTCCCTCGGAGAAATCAAAGAAAAGCTCGCAGTCGTTTGACAACGCAAATAAAAATTTTTCCCGCCCACATTCGAACAGTCGTTCGAAATTAAATTTGTTTGTGGAGTGGAGCTGGAAAATTAAATGAAATTCTTTAGTCAGATGGAATTAAATAAATCAACTTTCTTTTTCGGTCGAAGATAGGACTCTTCTGTGCATGCTAATAGGCAGTTAGAAGTACATTAATTTGTCATTACAATGAGTTGCAGGAATTCTTTTTAGTTGAGATGTTAAAAGCGTTAAGCCTAAACTTTTACCAGATTTGTTTTATTATAAAATCTAAAAGAACAATAAGGTAAGCAACCATGTTCTAAATTTTTGTTTAAAAAACTCTGAATATACTTTGAAACATTTATTCGAAATATTTGTTGCATAGGGGATCAAATGCCATTAAAATTCGATGTCGAAATATTTAAATTAAAAAATGCTAAGTGAATTTTTTTTTTTTGTATTTTAAAATAAAGTTGAGCAAACTACTGTCCAAGTTGAATAAAACATGGCATGATATATGACATAATCGCGAAAAACATGATTTAAATTAAGAAAGCTTGAGTTTCTATCCTTTGGCTGTGCTCTTCAACAATTTTATTGAAAAAAAAATGTAAATCAATATGCGCTTTATCAAGAAATTATATGAAGTTGCCAGTATGTAGTTTTAGATTCCATCCTTTGGCCTTGATATTAAACTATTTCGTTAAAAACCTAGCAAAACCTAGTAAATAATAAGCGCTTTATCAAGAAATTACTCAAAGTTGCCAGTATGTAACGAAGAAATTTCGATTTATGGAAGGCGATCGAGGCAGATGACTAATTATGAATTTTTATATGAAATACAAATTATCGAAATCGGTCTAGTTGTTGCATTTGAAAAGAGTAACTACATTTTTACATGTCCATAATATTCAGTGTAGGATTCTTTTTTCGATTTTTCTAAAAAAAAAAAAAAAATGTAGGTTTAAGATCTCATAATCTTTGAAGGCACATCTAGAGATCATGAGATTGCATATGAAGCAAAAATAAGCAAAATCAGACGAGTGGTTGGAACTGGGCGAAGTATTCACAGATTTTTCACACTAATGGCCAAACTGGTTTACACTTGAATATGAATCGGAAATTGATGGCTATGGGCCAAATCACAATAACCACTTAAAACGATGTGAGTTTTAGTAATGAATTATTCACTGCAAGTTGGAGACTTCACGCACTGTTTTTCAAGCTAAACGCAAATGCGGACCAGTTTCCCCTAAAATCCCACCTAGAAGGTTACCGACTCCCATAAATCACATCTAAATCAAAATTCCGCAATAGGAGCTGCATAGGAATTCACGAGTCTTTTGACTAAGAGACGATGCTTTAATGTCATTTTCTTGAGTACTTGCCACATGCATTCGCCTAGACAAGCTGGTGGAGGTCAAATCAGAATACCATAATCAAAAGAATCTTTAAAATACTCAGGGGATGATAAAATTTGTAGAGGGACTATTCCGCAAGATTTCAAGGGATGCTCTCTGAAAATATCACTGGTTTACACTTCCATATTAGTTTCAACGTGTTATTAATTTTTAAAGCAGAGGAATTTCAAATATTTTTAGTCACTATAGTTTTACATATACTAACTGTTATCAGCATATCTTGTTTGGTTTGATCGAGTTTTGTATTTTGGAGTGTAATAAATGTTCCATTCTTTAATTTGATAATAATTTTAATTATTATTCATTAATGTATTATAAGCTGTGAATTCAGTTATTTAATTTTATATTTAAATATATGAACATAAATATTGTGGAAAAAAGTTAAGGATTTGTTGACTGAAAGAAAATGGAAGACGTGTTCCGAAGAAAAATAAATTTGTTAATAAATATCTAATAAATAGCAATTTTACTTTACGCAATATTTAATCAATTACAAAGTTGAAAAAGAGGCTTAGTATAATATTAAATTTAGATATATAAAAATATGAGCGAAAAAAAAATAGTAATTTTAATTTTTGGATCATTTTTCTTCTTAAAGCCATTGGCGCTTACTTGTTTAATCCAACTTTTAAATATTATGATTTATTAGCGAAAACATCGATTTTTAATAGTGGGTAACAAAACAACAATTTTTGTAACAATTAATGGATTTCATTTATTTCCTGTACATGAGTCTTTTTTTTTTTGGTACATAATTTTTTTTTCTTGACGAGTAACCATTTCTCAAACATAGAAAAAAATTACACAAAATAAAAATGGGTGAAAGCTTCATCATTTTGGTTTCGTTATAGTAACAGAAACCATTACCGACGTAACTTGTCGAAAACAAAAAGAAAATAATTTGTTACCGAGATACCTATATCTTTCTGGAGCTGAAATAAGGTAAAATTAATGTTACGTGAAAGAAAGGAATAAACAACTTTATTGCGGAAATATAAATCGCTTTGGTACTTTATGTGAAGCAGTACTTTGGAAGAAAAACATTTCTTGATACATCGATAAATCACTTGAGATTCTGAGATCGAAACTGCACTTAATGCATTTTAAGTTCTGATTAAAAAAAATATATCGTCTGCAAATTCTTTAAATAAAATTCATCTGCAATATTATATAAATTATATATATATATATAAATTTAAAATCTAAAATCCAATTTTAAGTTAAAATTTTCTATGATTTAAAATAACATCTGAGAATATCCGATTTCAGTACGTTATAAAAATGTTTCAAATAATATTAGTTATAGAAATTTGATTCATTTATATTCAACTAATTAGAATTCTTATAGCTTATTTGAACAAAATATTAAAATAAACATATTAAATAGAAAATGTAACATGTATTAACAGAATTGGAAATGGAAGTTTTTTTTAATAACATTAAAACATTGAATATTTTCATGAAAAATATGTGAAAATGCTGTTAAAATTGTGTTTCATAAGTCTCTAAAACCAGCAAATAAAATATAGTCAGATGTTCAAAATAAAAAAAAAAACATTAATTGAATCAGTTCGTAGTATTAATTAGTTCATAGATCAGTTCACATTGCTTTTTTATTTCAATTTTGACATTTCGAGTTTTTTTAATTTAATCAAAATCAATTTAGAAAATAAACTGAACATTTCCATCCCTCCTGTTTCTGTCTTGAATTTCTTTTAATTATTTTATTCTATATATTTAAAAGAGAGAAAATTTTATTCAGAAATAGAATAGGTTAATACATTCAGCGTATTTCATATTTTTTTAATTTATATTCAAAAAATGAAAATATGAAATTCTGTACGAAAATGGATGTTTCAAATATAATTTTTTGAATTTATACAAAAACATAATTCTTCCATGCACTGCTGAAAACTAGGCTTTGAAATATTTATAAAGTAACGTTCGAAAAGAATAGTAAAATTAAAGAAAATTCTACTCTTTATATTCATAATTATTTATTTCATTAATAATTAAACATTGATTTAAATATAATATCTTATAATTATAATAAATACAGAATGTTTATCTCTTCATAATCAAGAAATGATTTCGATTCTAATGAAAGAATTATAGCAAAAATAAGGAAAAAGATAAATAATTACTAAAGCTAGATTAAAAAAAGTAAAACTGGCATTGAAAATTTTATAAAATTAAATATTATCTCCAGAAAAAAAATTTCAAATCAAATTATGGCATTTTATGATATATTTAATAAATACTTATTAAAAAAGTTCTATACTATTTTAAAAAATCTATTTTTAATTGCATCAATTAATAGATTTTAAATTTAATACAAATTAATTGCTTTTTTATAGCTTAATAAAAAAGAAGAACAAAACATTCAGTTAAATAAGCTTGTTTTCAAAATGTAAAATCGATTTTGAAAGACACGTAATCCCACAATTAGGAATAAATTCAGTTTCAAAGATTTCTGAATTCTTTTTATTTGTTTAAGAACATAAATTTTCCCCTTCTGCAATTTAAAAAAAAAAAACTTTTTTTATCGTTCGAATCCCACTTTTTTTTCTTCGTAAAATGGAAAAGGAACGGAGAATTTCGAATAACCCTTTTGAAGGGGGAGGGTAAATATATTTTTAAGCAGACGATAATTCGGTCTAAATGTGTAATGATGCAGTGTAGTTTTGCTATTAAAGTTTAAAGTATAAAGTTTTAAGCTGAAATAATTAAAAATGAGTTATGTCACTAATATTGGAGATATTTTCATATCAGATTTAATCATTTAAACTATGCACAACAAACAAAAAAGCTTGAAAAAATATCAAAATTGATATGCCTTGTAAACAAGCAAATAATTTTCAAACAATATCCTTTTACAGATTGACAAATTTTATATCGATTTTTGAAGAAAAATCTCCACTTTCGAAGTTTAAAAACTAAACTGCGCTCCTTTTTTTTCCTATCGTCTTTTCACAAAGAACTTGCTGATTTTTTTTATGGATAAACAATATATATTCAAAACTATCACCAGGAAAATTCCATTGCAATTGCTAAAAAACTTAGAGATGTAACTTAGTTGACAATTCTCTTCCTTAGTTATCAGATTATCAGATAGATATATTATAATAATTTAATAAATAATTTAATTTTCACGTTAAGATTGGAAAATCTTTTTAGAATAGAATATTTGTTTTGGAATTTCGAAAACAGAAATTTAAATTAGATTTTAGAATATAATTTTTAAAGTAGAATGTTTTGAATACAATTTAGAATAGAAAATTTTTCAAGAGTCCATTTTGATTTTCCGTGTATTTTCTGGCGTTATATGTAAACTTACAGCGTAAAAACACTGTTTTATTTTGAAATTTAAGAAGTCTCGCATTGAAAGGTTAAATTATGTAAAAAAAACTGACATTCTTCTAATTTCACATAAATTTTTGAAACTCTTTGGCTTAATTGCAATCAAAAATTTCGTATTATAGTTGTGTATTCTAAAAGACGCATCATGCTAATAAATATAATATGTATCATATAATTATTAGAAATACATTTCTTACACTTTCAGTCAGTCTTTCTCCTTTGATTATAAACTATTGAATTATATCATATTTATAATAAACTGAATGCTTTTGTCAGTTTTAATCACTCTCATATCTAAAGAAATTCTTAGCAGTTTCTTTCTTTCCAATGCATTCGTAAATTTATATATTACATACATATATATATTATATATATATATTATATATATATATATATATATATATATATATATATATATATATATATATATATATATATATATATATATATATATATATATATATATATATGCCTTGATCTACTTTTAAAGGCCACATATTATTCTTTAATTCGCGTAAATCCTTACTTAATAATTATGAATTTTTTCCTAATTTTTTTTCAAAATCCATAGTCCTATCCATTGCATCTCATTTCGCATCTGAGTAAGTTATTATTACACATGTTTTTACAAAGCGTGAGTCACAGTCATAAATTGAATCGAATATTTTCGAGTATAATCTCTTGCTTCTATATTATATGCAATATTAAGGTGAAGCATACTGTACGTTCCATATGAACATATTGTTTTCTGTACAGTAAATCTCATTAGTAGTAAGATAATTTTGCAGATTTAGAATTTCAATCGACTGCTGAAGAGATGCCAAGGCCTTGGTGACAAACTTGGCGGCCAATTAGCGATAAATTTGGTTACAAATATAAAGGATTCCGAAGGAGAGAGGAATCGGTAGGGAGCAATCGGAATTTAAGTTGAACTCAAGCAAGTAGTTGAACAAATAATCTCTTCGGAATAATTGATCATAAGCGAGTAATATCCTCGGAATATTCATCTCAAATGAGTTTTTTCTGTGTGATTAGTACTGTTGCAGTTGTTTATCAACAATTCACTACTTGTGTGCTACAGTTTATTGCAAATGTGGTCTTGTGTATGTTTCAACTGTACTTACGTAGAACAAAGAATCTTTATCCATTATCGAGCCTGTTGGATTTTACACCGTACCCCCAAAGGACGGATATTAGAATTTTTCTGTAACAAGGCATATATGAGCAATTATCATTTCATGTTATTCATTATGAACAATTCTATAATTTCACATGAGAACATTATATTGAAAGATTAATGCAATTTTTTGAGAAGTTTAAGATTACTTAATTTTCTCGACATTATGATTAGGTAACAAAAATAAATGCACTTTTTTTAATAAAAAACAACATTCGACAAAACATTTCATGGCACTCTGTGACGCAATACTAGTAAAAAAAAAAGGATGTGAAATGTAGTCAAAAATTGAATAACTGCGAGACATTGAAATAATTGCATTATTTTATATAGCCAATATCTTCTCTAAATCATGGTTTAGTTCATAAACATTATTCATATCTGAATTCAAATTTCAATTACGATAGTGCATACCGACATGAGATATCGCAATCGATAAACTTCTGAAAGACCAGCACCATAATAGCATTTCACTTCCCTCTCCAAACAGTAGATTATCGTAGCGAACTGGAAGTACCCGAGCTCATCAGACAATCCATTTACAGATCAAGAGGCAGAATCAATTCGTTCAGCGACAATGCACTGAGGATGACTCTTCATTAAGTCCACGATCCCAATCAACGGTTGTCTAATTGAAATCTAAGCTTCTTGCAATCTCTCCTGGAAATACCTCTTCAGATAGAAGCAGAGGCAATCTAGAAATTACTGCTGTTCTCTGCAGAGCTTTAACTGTGTCGCCAACTATGTGGCAGTCTATTTAGATCAATAAATAATGAAGTGCCTAAGTGTAACCAAAATAAGCTACGGGAAAATGATGGGAATTTTTGTGTCACACTTACGTTAGTAGGCTAGATATGGTGAATTGTTATTATCTTATGGAAGTGGTTTATTAATATCTTACTATTTGTATATATGGACTTAGTTGTAAAGCATAAATATAAATTTAAATATCTTTACACATTTTATTACTTTAAAGTTAAAGTTATTGTATTTTTTTCTTAATAACGGCTTTTAATATAATCAGGAATGTAATATGTGCTTATAGTAAAGTACATATTATAAGTACGTGACTATGCTGAATTAAATGAGACATATTACGCGTCCCCAATGGCTAAATAAGAAAGTTACAAAAATAACTAAAAAAAAAATAAAGGATATCGGCTAATCCAATTAGAAAAATGTATTCTTACTATAATAAAAACACAGAAAAAAATGCCTCAATATTATTATCTGTAAAATTAGCGGAGATATTTGTGATTAAAATTATAAACTTTCCAAGACTTGAAAATGGATTCGTCCAAAAGTGGCAAATGTATCCTCAAATCCTAACCCCCTCCCGTCCCTTCTCCAAGTGCGTTTTTAGTATGTGTGTTTTAATTCTATTTAAGCTCTTCATTGCTTAAATTTCACTTCGCCATTGCATAACTTGGAAAGACTATATGAAAATACCTAACAATGTAATTCGTTGTAAATTCAAGATAAGGCCGCCTCGTCATTAACTGATACACTGTTCGCACAAGAAATAAATGGAAAATAGCGGCATATGCAAATGGAAAATCACTGATTATCATGCATAATAAGTCCGAACTGATTTCGAATCTAACCATAAAAAATCCATTAGCAGAAAACTCAAAGAGCTCAGAATTTCATATACAACGTTATGGCGTATGCTTAAAATCTATGTCTGCTACACTTCAAGATCTTCAACATCAAATTTTACAAAAATAACACAGTTACTATGCATGTAAAAAGCAACGGTTGTCTCATTTGACTCATGGAACTCAAGTTGAATGCATGAAATAAATTTTAGACCTTTATCTCTATCTAGTGATGTATTTTGTGTTTTTTCATCTGTTAAAGAAGTATATATATATATATGAAATTAGGTTCTTCTTTTGTATATATTCAGATTGTAGTCGCAAAGAGGTCGTTTAAAAAATCGTATTTTTCAAACTGTTCAATAAATAATTTCCTTAATAATATAATTCTATAAATGATAAAATATTAGGATAATATTAACACTTTATAAAGTAAAACGGATCTGACTCCTATATATGTCAGTATATTTACTGAGTTATGATAATATTTATAAAACACATCTGTGCCAAAAATATTTCGTACAACCGTGGATGCTGGACAATTTCGAATCATAACAGATAAATAAAACTAATATGTAGTCACAAAATAAATAAAATAAAAAATATTAGCCAAAATCAAATGATTAATATATTAAAAATATGCTGTACGTAGAACTAAATTGCCCATCGAATTTACGGCAGATCTTCATAATGTGCAATGCCTAGAGTTGCAAAATTCATATATCCGTCACTGCATGCCCTTAAACAATATCATGCAATGACACAATTACAAAATGACGCGTCAAGCAAAAATAGATTATGAAATCGTACACTAAGGAAAATTAAAATTGGAATGAAAAGCGACAGATTGCGCGATTATGGGCTGAATAAAAAATATCAAAGAATTCCTATATTCTTTACTGACATTTTTGGTTTTCTACTTCTTCAATCACATCACAATGTCTCCTTAGAGAGAAACTCGAAAAAAATTTAAAAATTATGGTATCCATGTGTCTATTGAAATTATAATTATAAAATTTAGAAATCCTTTAAAAAATTTTTACATTCACGTTTTCCAATTTGAAATTTGCATGCAACCAACTCGGGACTGAAACAATTTTGAAAACTGAATGAAAAGTTATAAATTATTAATTTTATCAAAGAAGAACTTTAATTATATGCATCTTAAAAATATATATTTCAAATCCCTATATTTATTTAAAATATACAAAAAAAAGCCTATATTCATACTCTAATAAGCGGAATTTCTGTATTACTTTGATTATAGACATAACTTTTAAATACTTTTTCAATAAAAAATAATTTGAATATATTTTCCGGAATATATTGAATGTATTATCTTCTAAATGTAGGATGTAACATTCAAACTACATGGGGCGAAATAATATATCTAAAACAAAAGTTCTCTAACAAAATACTTTGAGGAGTAAAATAAATTTTTGATCGACAAGTTCTATAAATGTGTGGAATTCTCATCAATATACATGCTCAAAAACACGATAAAAAATATAGCAATGCTCAAATAAGCGAATTGATGTCGAATGATAAGAAATGAAACAAGTATGTTTTTAGCGATAGAATGACGTATATAAAGAACTAGATTTTACCACCAAGCGTTTCCTGCTACTGCAATCTGGGTAGGGGTCTGAGGTATGATTTCCATGCCTCCCTCGAACCCCACCCACATTATATGAAATTCCTTTTCGTTACGAATGTTAAATTCAGTTTGTTTACGTATTAATTTCCAAACATTTCGTTATTATTTTCACAAATATTTACTGCATTTAATAAAAAAAGATTTTTTTTTCCTTCTTAAAATCTCTTTTTTGCCCCATAAAAGTTTATGGAATGCACATAAATTTTTAATCTCAGAAAGAATTCAATGCGCCTAAGATGAAGTAGGTCATTAAAAATTCAATTTCTAAAAAATGTGTCATATTAGATTCGGATTCTAAAAGTAGGTCGCAAAGTTTTAAAGTCTGGGAATCTTATATTTCAGGCATAAGAACAACAATACAAATACACATACGTAAGCATGCAAATTAGCAGGTCTCACTCAATGACGAAATGGGTTAACAAGACGCGCAACAATGCTAAAGTATTGAAGTTTGAAAATAATATAATCAATCGCTTCACTCTTACCTTGTTGCCATAAGCAGACAAAAAGAAAATATCTGGAAACCAGAAAAACAATTCTTGGACTATCCAACGACAATCCGATTTCCCTAACATTTGCCTCGAATAGACTGAATGACAGTTTGAATAAAATATGACTGTAACAGTTATTTTCAATCATATGGTCTGGTCAAAAGATACTGAAAGTGATGAACTAGCAGGGATGACACCATCAAGTGCTTGCAAGAATCAGATCCAGGGAATGCATTCTGCAATCAGCCTGGAAGACTGGAAGCAAAAAGAAATTATTTTTCCTCTTAAGAATACTTTCTGCAATTAACCTGGAAGACACCATTATTTGCCTGTAAGAATCTTGAACCCTAGGAACATATTATGTGAGGTTACTTAAGATCACGATTGTGAAATCCTCTAAAATGATTGACTAATATCATTTTGCTTCAAACTTTCCAGGAACTGCAAGGATTCATGAGCAGCCCAGCATCTTTGAGAATATGCAAATATCCATGAGCAGACATTACAAAGATTCTAATCATGTCAGGATATATTAAAAAACTTTAGTGTTAATTTAAATTGGTTGTTGTATTCTTACAGACACTGTGCCCCATCCATGCATTGCACATGTGATAACTTATTAACATACAAAAAATAGTTGACAGGTGTTTTCATGTCTTACTTTTAAAGTTAGTCCAATGATTATGAACTCACCCATATATTGTTCTGAACATTTATGATCATCTGGTTTAATTATTATTAAATCACGACTTGATAAAGTTTATGGTTAAACTACAGTATCTATGTGTAAAAAAAAAGAATCTAAGATATAAAAGGGGAAAAATTTAGAAAAAAAAAAAAGAGTGGAACGTAACATATATCGCGAAGTGAAAATGTCTACAATGAATGTCTTGGTGGACAATGAAGCCATTCTTAATTATACCACGTCTTATTTCTTGTAAAAAATTCATAATTTTTATTGTTAGTATAACAAATCTTTTGTTTTGGACAATATGTTATCATCCTGATTATATACGTTGCATATTGCTTTGTGCAACTTACTAGTTTCCAAATGAAACATTGATTTTATCCCATGGAACAACAATTAAATAACTATTTCATCATAATATAGCAATCCTCGCTCATCTCCATCTCCTGTTGCATACATTTTGAAATCAACAATCCAAATTTCATTTATAACTGAGTTTATTAACATAATATAGTAAGACCAAATTAAGTCTTTGGAAAGACTGAATAACTGAACCATAATATTTGATCCCAATCGACTGTCTGACCAATCTGGAAGTTATCCCATAAGTTTATATTTTTCTGCACTCACAGATCAAACGATGTAATTAATTCCCATAAAGACACAGAGCAATACCATTCTTTATTAAGTACATGGCAGACTAATTGGAATATAAGATTTCAGTAATCTTCAATAGAAATCTCTTTCACACAGTTCAAAGTTTCAGAAAAAATTTCATTGCAACAGAGCTTTAATTATACCCCCCCCCCCAACCCCGAATGAATTATCGACAGTTAAAACATGAAGTGGTCTAAAATTAATGAAATTAAAAGACTTCGGTAATAATTGTTAAAAATAATTTTATGCCGCAAATAAATAAATAATTAAATGACGAGTTGTTTTAAAAATATGAGATGAATTATTTTGAAATAATAAATGCAACAATGCAACTGATTATTTTGCTTTAAAATATGTTGTTAAAACCATAAAGGTTTTATTTCTAAATAAATTTATTAAATATTTATTATTAAATTATTTATTTTATTTATAAATAAAATTATTAAATATTTATTATTAAATTATTTATTTTATTTATAAATAAATTTATTAAATATTTATTATTAAATTATTTATTTTATTTATAAATAAATTTATTAAACATTTATTATTAAATTATTTATTTTATTTATAAATAAATTTATTAAATTACATAAAAATTGATATTTTTTTCGAATCTTCTACGAATACAACCCACCTTTTATAAAATAGTCGGTTAACAAACGTTACATATATTATATAAAAACGAGAGTTACAATTCTGTTCTTCATTTGGATATCCTTTTTTTCAATGTAAGTATAAATGTACAGTTCCAAAACTTTCAATTTTCAATACTTATTACAAATAATATAGATCCTACAAGTGATTTTTTTTTATTGAAATTTTTTCTCATAAGAGCTGTTTCGCCTCTAAGGGCCCAATAGTTTGCTACATATCATATCCCCAAATTATCACTTTTCATTCAGTTTACTGTAATCAACCAATAAGGCCTACAGATAATTCAAGGTTAAATGTTCTAATGTTCTAAAATGTTAGTTAAAAACACGATAACATATTTAACCAAAACGTTTCAAAATCAAGCATCAACGCAAGTTACAAATGAAGAAACAAGAGAACTGACAGGAAAAAAACAACTAGCAAATACGAGCCTATTCGAAAGTAATATATAAACATATTTTTAATTTGAATTCAATTTTATAGTATTTGAAAATACAATGGAGAATATATTTTAAAATATAAGGAAATATTCTGGACAAAGAAATCCAATCAAACTGTAGCGGATATGCGGGTGTTTTACAAACAATCGGGCGAAAATCCTGCGTTAGACAAAATAAACCAAGTAGATTCGGCAAAGGCTGTTAGACAAATTATATCTTCAAAAAGGATCAATAAAAGATAAATCAGAATTTATTTGTAACAAATGATATGTAGAAAGTATAAATTGAATAACAAAATAGAATTTTAAAGATATAAACTTATAAGTGAGAGTTACATTTTAAGATTTAAAATAAAAATAATAAACGCCGCAAATTACAAATATAATAAAATTATAAGATAAATAAATAAAAAAAACATTAGTAAATATAAATTGGAATAAAAAAGCAGTTAAAAATAACACAATAACATAAATGAAAGAAAATACAAAATAATATTATTAATAATAAGAAGAAATTACCTGTATGAAAATAATATGTGACATATTTAGCAATGCATAATATTAATATTGAATAATAATGAGGAAATATATTATAAATATATAATATAAAAAAAATATAATAAATATATAATATAATAAAAAAATATATAATAAATATATAATAAAAATAATATATAATAAATAAATATATAATAAAAACTGTTTCTAAACTGTAAAATAAAGTTATAGAATGTTACTTCTCAAATTTTACTTTTACTATGCAATATAGTGTGCTACTTAGATTTAAACACTAATTTATTTAATTCTTGGTTTCATTCAAAACCGTAATAAAATATAAATTAACATTACTCTGCTGTTGTGTTGTCAAATAAATACAGTGGCAAACTAATACCTATACCATTATCTATATTCAGGCAGCAAATCCAACATTATGCAATTACAAATCAATATTTCTATTATGACAGTACTGATGTTTACAGGTTACATAAACAGGTTGTAGCAAAATATAAATTTACTCAACGATGTGTTTTCGAGAGGAATGTTGAAATGTTCTGAAATCTATATTCATTCCCTTTTCATTGCCACTAAATCCAAAATTTTGTAACTACGAATCCGCATTTCACTTACGGAAGAGCATATATAACATAATGTGAAATTATTATATATATCCGGCAGTTAAATATCATTGCAGACTCATTAAATTTATAAGCATTCTTTTGATCCAAAAATCAAAAATCGATGTTTCGTTTGCGAAAGTGAATACTATCTAAATATAATGCAATCAAATTCTGAAACACTAGAAATACATATAATTTGATTTTTTTTACAATCTCCAATTGCCTGTCTGAGATAATATGAAAGATCAAATGTCCAACAAAAACATTCGTTAAGCAGCCTATTGTAACAGTTCTCTTTATTATTATAATATAATTGAAATCTGAGTGTCTCACACTCTCATCTGGAAAACCTTTCTCTCAGACAGACAAGGAGAATATCTAAAAACAGCAGCTGCTCGTTAGATCACTAACACTGTTGCCAGCTGTGTAGAGCTCGCTTCTCGGTCGGCAGTCCAAGACGGAAAAGTAGATAGGGGAATTGATAAGAGTAGTTAATGATTTTTTTTCTGTCACGTGATCAAAAAGCTAGGACGGATGACTTAGTTTAGTGTTTTAGTACATTATATTATTATTTAGTACATAGAATTATAATTGCTTTTATATATATAATCTTTAATCTAATTTAAATATTACTTAATTTCCAAATTTTAATCTTAATTTAGCCCATATTAACTTCATTGTAAAATGTTCTTTTATTTTCAATTCCAATTCTCATTTCTTTATTAAATTAATTTTACACGCGCTCTGCAAAACAACCACAATTTTCTCACACTCCGAATGAGGGGATAAAAAACCTTAATACTTGCTGCATTCTTAAAAAGATAAATAAATTTCTGTGCATAAATCGAAACGTGCCAAAGAAATCCCTATCAAAATCTCACAGCCACTGAACCACTCATCAAAATCTCATAACCACTGAAGGGAAAA
Organism: Argiope bruennichi; assembly: GCF_947563725.1. Lineage (NCBI taxonomy): Eukaryota > Metazoa > Arthropoda > Arachnida > Araneae > Araneidae > Argiope > Argiope bruennichi. Next base: position 66,727,404 of record NC_079158.1, on the reverse strand, counting down.
ATTATATATATATATTGGAAATTTATACTCGACAAACATTTAGTAATTTTTAATAAAATTTGTAGTGTCTTCAACGAAATTAAATAATTTCTGTAATAAACTTTTATTCACTTGCTTTAAAAAGAAGAATGCTGCATTCGTTGATGGAATATTATTAATCGTTTGTTAGATAGAAAATGATGAATAATAAATCGGGGTTTTTCAAATTTCTATGAAATAAATTCAAAAATAAAATTCCAGTTAAATTTTATTCTATTATTGACCTTTTATTGGTTATGAAATCTAAAATTCTCAGATTTTCTTTTTCACAATTCTCAGATTTGCAGAATTGTGATTTCTTTTAGTCTCTTTTTTTTTACTGTTTCTGTATTCCGTTTTTTATTTTTTTTAACATGATACTCCTTTTAGATGGTTACTTTTCTATTAATTGTACGATACTATAATCGTTACATACAGACCATCTTTACAATGTCCCGCTCGATCTAGAACTTCAAAATTTAACAAGAATTGCTCCTTGGATAAAAAATACTCAATAATAAAATATTTTTCAAAACTTTAGTTACATTTTTATCAGACAAAAATAAATCGAAATTTTAACATTTTTACTTTCTCGTACATAAAATATATATAAAGAGTACGCTGAGGATTGTTTCAAAAATAATTTTGTTGACAAAATTGTTGTAATGCTCAAGAAGTCACGCTAGAATATAATTCCAAGTGTGACGGCAATGAAAAGTTTATATTAAAAATTATTTTGATAAATAGAAATCCGTGTTGCTTAGTTACGTGTTCATTAAAAGTAATAATGTTTTAAAAATTGTATAATAAAAGAGCAATAATCAAAATTCTGCGTTACGGAAATGATGTTGACAACCATTTAGGTTAAGGAGTTTTGCTTTGTATATTTGGTATTTTGCTTGAAATATTTCTTGCAATATAATAATCTACAACATTCTGTTCAATTTTTTCTCATTTTATTCGTACGCAACATGACAAATTAAATATAAATTAGACATTATATATATTACATTAAAATGACACAACTACATATGAATGACTCATACACAAATTAAAAAATTGTATACAAATGAAAAATAAAGATACTGTCTACTAAAAGTTTCATTAATTTGGGAAATTTAAGTTATTGATTTCATGAAGAAATAAATTAGTCCATTTTTATTTTTTCGTAATTCTATAACATTAAAAAGGATTTTTGTTTTTGAATTTCAGCTTTATAGAAATCATTTCCTTTAAAAAATAAATCTATGAAAAAAATAATAAAACAGAGATTCAGTTTCTTTCAAATATTTTCTGTAATTAAAAATCGTTTGATGCTAAATATTTTGTGTAAAACATATTATCATATATTTAACATTTAATCGCATGAAATAATGAGTATAGTTTGTAAAAACTTTAATGGAAAATTGCTCTGATAATCAAAATAATATAAACACGTAATAAAACATGATTTTTTATCTTAGTAATTAACTTATGAAACATGGAATAAATAATTACATATCTCTCATTACATTCCGTAAGTAATATGTTTTTATGCTCCATGATATAAACTTCAAACGATAACTATATTTCATTTATGACGGTAAAAACAGTAGAAAATAAAAAGAAAAATATTTTTACCTTGAAGGTATTATTTTATCTTTAAAGAATGGTGAAATAAGATTCTAATAAATCATTTTTTTATTTAACAGATTGGTTATTTTTTTCTAATGTGTTTAACAGCTATTGCTGTTTTACAGCATCATTAATTTTGTTGTAATGTATATATATATATAAATATTTCTTGAAATTAAACACAGTTTACCCATTTCTGGAGATTTAATTTTAATGTGTATTGTTAAAATGGGTTCAAGGTAGATGGTGATTTAAATAGAATTCCCAAATGGTATCCAATGAAAAAAAAGCGAATGAATAATTATTCAACTAAATAGCGTTTTCCCTCTTTTCTTCAGGTACTCTATGGGGATCAAGTAACATATCGAAGAAATATTTTGTTGAAAGGATGTTAAAAAGAAAATAAATCTTCTTTTTGCTGAAGCAATTTTAATTTAAATGAAATTAAAGAAACGATCTTCTGTTTCATCAGTTCGTCGCGGGATTTTTATTTCATGCTGCAAGATTAAATTAAGTAAATTGTTCAAAATTAAACTTTTTTTTCTTAAGAATCAGTATATTTCCCACTAAGAAATGAACCAACACTTGTGTTATTTTGAAAAACAGTAAATTGTTAGATTAAATTTCCATATTCTAGAACTAGCACATATATTGTGGTAACGATGTCTCATTATTATGTGCACTTAATATACAAGGTGGTTATAATTAAAGTTCCACTTTGATAAAAAGAAAACTACGGGACCAAATGTTATCAAACTTGATAATAATTTAGAGAAGAAGACCATAGAAATTTCTTTTCCTCAAAAAAACTTAACACCAGGGGTGAAAATGGCGCTGTATGCAATATTGTTAAGCAAAATAGGACATGAAGACATCGTTTTAAAATGTGTTTAATCGTTTCTAAACGTATTACAAATCAAGTTCTATGTGTGTTATCTCAAAAGCACTGTTTATGGTGATAATCTAAACAATTTGGCGGAACTGAAAGATGCGATACAACGACATGTGCCTAACATTTCTCCTGATATGCTAAGAGCTCCTGTTGAGAATGCAGTAATGCGAATTAACTTGCTTTCAGAAAATGGTGAACGCCACATTGAACATGCTTTGTAATACATTTCAGAAATGATTAAACACATTTTTCATGTCCTATTTTGCTTAATAATATTGCATACTGCGCCATTTCCCCCCATAGTTGTGAGTTCTTTTATTGGGGGGGGGCTGAAAAGAAATTCCCATGACATTCTTTAGACTATTACTAAGTTTGATAATATTTGGTACGGTAGTTTTCCTTTTATGGCTATTTCAAAGTGGAACTTATTAATAAAATATTTAAAAATTTTAATTCGAAAAATATTATTTTTAATAAATGTCTTTTTTTTAAAGAAGCATTTTGTATGTTGTTAATATGTTTCTCGCATAAATGTTGGTTGGTGTTTTCAATAAATATTCATGCGATAGGCATTAAATATTCGTTTAGAATTTCGTTTTAAAAATAATTGCATTGGTCAATTTAATTCTGGAGCCCTAGAAAACTTCGCTTAAAATTATCCTGCGCTTTAAAATTCGAATAAATTAACATTCTTGTTATATCAGCTACTTTAATATTGATAATAAACTTTTGATATACGAATCTAAATTTATTAACAAATAATAACTCAAAACGAATATAAATTATGCAAAAATATTTATTAGCAAATAACAATCTCATTTGTAAAAAACAAATGGCAAAAGAAAAAAAAATAGTTTATATTATATTATGTTATTTTATATTATATATACACACACGTTTTTATTTAAGAATACATTTAACAAAATCTAGGATACCTCATTTATTTTTCATTTTAGCCCAATTTTATTCTCCGAACAAGTAACTGAACTAGACAGAAAAAAATGTTGTGTGTATTAAATACGACAATTGTTCACATATTAATTATTATAGATGTTGATGCAACTTTTATTAAATACAACTAGCTATTCTGTGTTATTACATAGTTTCATACATATATAAATAAAACATGCACAGCAGTTTTCTGTTTTTCATCAGGTCATCAGATGAGAAGTTATTAAATATAATCTCTTATTTTTGTTACTTACAAATGAAACAAAGAAATATATTTTAGATACATTATTAGTCTAAGAATAATAGTGTTTTTTTTTAAATTTTCATTGTATAAATATAAATAATTGTATATATTGTAACATATTTTAAACATATAAATAGTTTATAAATAAATTTCTTTTTTAAAAATCAAATTACTTTTATTACAAAAAATAATTTCATACATTTACATAATGATACTCTAATACATTTTAAATATATAATTAGTCTATCAGTAACTTTTTAAAATAGTAATCAGAAAATTATTATTTTTATAAAATATATAGGATTATTACAAGAATTTAAAAAAATTTAGGTTTAAAATATATTTTTATTTTAATAATATATTTTAAACAATAATCGCATAATGTTTTCCAGAATAATATTAAGATAAATAATATACTATTTAACTGGAGGCTTTAACAAGTCTCCAAATTAGAAAGAATACGAGAAAAAGTTTTTTTAAAAAATTCGAGACAGATTGTAAGCAATAAGGCAATCATTTTAAATCAGGCATGTCAAAGATTTTTAATTTTGTTCCTTGAATAAAAAAGAAAAAAAAAACAATCTGAAGAATTTGAGTTCTTTTGGTGGCAATTCATATTATTTAGAATTTAAAATGGAGAATTTTTAAATTTTAAAAGACACTAATTTATTTTATGAATGGAAATATCTAATTGCACTTTTCATATTGGCCCAGATAAAACGAATTTTGGGTGCTTCCAAGAATAGGGAGTAAATATTTCAAAAATTCAAACACCCCATTAGAATAAAATTTGCCTCCAAGCGAGAGCTTTCCAATATCAAAATTAGGTACATATTTGACATTTATTGAAAAAAAATGAAATAATACCTAAAATACATTATAAGTAATCGTTCAATGGCAAATCGATTATTTTCAGTTAAAAGACGACGGCGACTTTTAAAATGAAATTTAAAGTGACAAACTTTTTAAAAATTTTAGTTATATCATTTTCTCTGATAACTGCACAAGAAAATACTTGATTGTTATGTCCTTTGGTCAACAGAAATATAAATATAAATATATAAAATCTGAAATTAAAAAAAAATTATAATTAACTTAATTTAAAATATAATAACTGCTATAATCCTTAATAGTAACTATAATCCTTAATAATAACTGATATAATCCTTAAGTCAATAATCCTTATTTTAAAATGTAAATATTAATTCAATGTTACAATACCGATTTACAAATTTTTTCATACTTAATTATTAAATACTTGTATAATTTAATCATATCAAATTTTAAAAAATGGAGACTTCATCGGTTGAGCACTAGTTATCTTGTTTAGGAACAAGGCAAATATTTATTTCATTGCATGCATATTCCGATCACATTACGAATGAACAAGTAATACCAGTACAGAGGTTAAAGTAGTAAATTGATAAATATTTTAATAATTAATATGAATATCGTAATTATTGAAATTGCTTCATTGTTTAGCTTAGAATTTACTACATATAATGTGAAAGTTATGAAAATACGAAATACAATACGTCTTTGACAAAAAGATGATTTAAATTAATTGTACTTAATTCAGATTAAAATTTTTATGCGTAATCCACGATTTCCTAAAATATTTTTAGGGATCGAATAATGATAGACACAAGGATATATTCTATAAATATCCTTACACCTGCTCTGTTGAACAAGAAAATGAACCTTCCTTATGGAGTCAAGTTCAATGAAGTTTTATAGGGCCTTCGTAAATGAGGAATAATTAATCCATTAATTCTCTTATAACAGTCAGTTCTGCTTATATGATGTAACAATATTTTAATTTTGTAACTGGTTTAGAGATCGTAGGATGTCGAATTCTAGATTCGATTGCAAAGATATTATGCTGTATGTGGATCTGATGAATGTTAAACATTTCATGGGCCAATCCTTCTTTGGTATATATTGGAAATAGGGATTGCAATACCGGACCAAAATTTCAATACCGGTATTCGGTATTTTATAGATCTTAATACCGGGATACCGGTTTTAATACCGGTATTAGAAATTTTAGAAAAAGAAAGAAAACAAGGTGTTTCTTTGTTTTATTTGCCAGTTTTATAAAAGAGTGTAATATCACAAAAAATAATATAGAACTTATAAATTATAACAGTATATAAAGAATCACAAAAAAGTAAAGAAACAACTTATTTATTTAAATCACAAAAAAAATTGTAAATATCACTATTCAGTCTGTGGTACTAATACAAATTTTTGAAATATGATCTTAAAAAACATAATGCATCAGTTGTACTGTGATTAAAGCTGAAAAGTAATTTTGTGTAAAAATTAGCAGCTGTCGTAAACGCTCTTTCGGCATCTACGTCTATGTTCTTCAGATAGTGATTTGTGCTGTTCTTTCATGATTGCAACATGAAATTGATTGTTGCATTAGCTGTTAATAAATTAAAATCTCTCCGACATAATGCCTCTATAGTCAGTTTTGTTGGAAGTAGAACTGGTATAGTTCTGGATATTAAGACGAATTCACTGTCTGAAAAAATTAATTTGCAGGTTTAAGTTGATTATTGCTTTTTGGATTGGATTTCTAAATTTCAAAAACCGTTCCATCATTAGGAGTAAACTGTTCCAACGTGTCTTAGAATATATTATTGACATATATTCTGTTTTATTTTCAGTTAGTATATATATTTTTAATATGAAATTTTTTGTAGGGGAAAGTTTAAATATCTTAACAATTTTTCGAACTTTATAAATTATAGGAAGCAATTCTCGATGGGTTAATATTTCATCCTCATTAGCAATATCTTCTTCCACAATTACATTGTCATTATCTTCATTGTCAATATCACTCTCACTCTTACTCTCTTCAAAGTTGGAATCCGAAGTTTCTATATCCACAGTATTTGGATTCTTCTATTCTTTATTTTTTTTGGTATATTTGGTATTTGGTATTTACTCCTAATTGAAATCCATGAGCAAAGCACAATTGCTGATTTGCACCCATCAACTTTCCAAATTTTTTCATAACTGTTGCTCCATGAGTCGTTATAGATACAATATCTTCTTTCAGGGATAATCCATGTTTCGCTCATTTAGATTTAAGCAATTAATTAAGCCATTCATTAGCTAATTAATTTCGCCCGTTATGGAGACATAAAAACAAAAACGTATACTATTTTGCTATGTTGGCGATCCCTGTGGAGACAATTTAAAATATTTCTAGTAAATACCGAAAAACCGGTATTTAAACTTGTGAATACCGGTATTACGAAATTGTAAAATGGCTCAAAATACCGGTATTCGGTATCCCGGTATACCGGTATTGCAATTCCTAATTGGAAATCTGGAGAGGGGGGGGGGTTCAGGCTCAGATGATGCCCACGTTATCTGATCATAGTTTAGAATAGAGAAGTTTACTCTCTAAAAGAGATTGCGCTGCTTTCAAACTTTATTGCAATCCAATCCAATAATGAGCACTAAACTTTCAGATGACAAAAATAATCTCTTCTAAATATATTTATTTTTTTGAAATTATGTGATGTTGATAATGATCCACACTTAAAAGAATTTTACTACCTTCACAACAAAACCATAAATAATAAAATACTCTAACGGTTCAATTGCAATGCTCTCTAAAATCGATTATTTACTTTTATAGAAAAAAAATATTAGCTTTATTATTTACTTATATTGAAAAAAAAATATTACTTTTATTACTTACTTTTACATTATTTACTTATATTGAAAAAAAAATATTACTTTTATTACTTACTTTTACATTATTTACTTATATTGAAAAAAAAATATTATTTTTATTACTTACTTTTACATTATTTACTTTTATAGAAAAATAATATTACTTTTATTATTTACTTTTACATTATTTACTTTTATAGAAAAATAATATTACTTTTATTATTTACTTTTACATTATTTACTTTTATAGAAAAATAATATTACTTTTATTATTTACTTTTACATTATTTACTTTTATAGAAAAATAATATTACTTTTATTATTTACTTTTACATTATTTACTTTTATAGAAAAATAATATTACTTTTATTATTTACTTTTATAGAAAAAAATGCTACTTTTATTATTTACTTTTATAGATAAAAATAAATAATAAAAGTAATATTTTATGTTATTTACTTTTATAGAAAAGAAGTCCCGGCATCCTGGCCTAGGAGTAGCCCGTCTTCCCCGTGATCTGGGGGTCCCGGGTTCGAGTCCTGGTTCGGGCATGGTTGTTCTTCACTCTGTGTTTTATCTGTGAGGTGTGTAAAAAAGCCCCCCCCCCGTAAAAAGAGCTTGCGCAAGCGAGTGTATGAGTGGCATCTTCAAATGAGCTAGAAGTCAACTTCTGCCCTCGAGTGCTCAGGGGTCTTTACCCTCAGAAGCTACGATACCCCCCTTTCCGTGGTAATGCAGACACGACAGCATCATCATCATCATATAAAAGAAATTAAATTATACTCGCATTTCAGCTGTACTTTATTTTCATCCCATTAATATTAAATTGCATGCATTGTTATTATATTAATGCTTAAATTTCACCCATATTTACTTCTTTTATATTTAAACTGCATGCATTTTAATAACATTAATATTTCATTTACGTACATTTTATGTCATTAATATTTAACTAGAGAAGCATTATTATTCCATTAATATATAAATAGTAGAAATTGTTATTCTATTAATGCTCAAAACGACCCCAACATTTTCTGAAACCATTAATTTATCATGAATAATGTTGAAGTAAGCATATAAAATTATTATTATTATAAATAGTTCATTACTTCACTTTAACTGTATGGTCTTATATTTATCGAACTTAGATAAAATAAAATTGTAACCATAGCAATTCATTAAAACTTAATAAATGTAATAGTATATGTCATGACAAACGATATTTTTATGCTTCAAATAGGATTATTAGTTTCTGAAAAATATTAATAAAATAGCTTTAAAATAGACTGTAAAAAGGATTTTTCGGAAAATATGGCGGTCAAAATAAATGAAAAAAATCATGAGGTGCTAAACTTATAAATAAAGTGAAATATTAATCATTTTCAAAAACATTTTAAGTTGTGACAAATATTTGTAAATTTCTTCGTATGAAAATTGCGGCTTAAAAAATTTTTAGAGAACTATTTTCAATACTTCAAACTTTTCAATTTTGTTTCGATTTCCAGATTCTTTTTATATAACTAATTATTTTCTATATTTTCTGCCTAATAAAAAATCATTTTTTATTCATTTTCTGCCTTTAATTTTTTGATATATTTCATTTTCGATTATAACTATAATATTTCATTAGTTGCAAAATCATGTAATTCTGTAATGAACCTTTTACAACTCAAAATCAAATGGCGCTTTTGATATGTTATCGAAATCTATTTGTAATCAATCGATTGATTTCTACAAATAATAATCGATTAATTTCTACAAAAAACTATTGTCATACAAAATACAGAAAGTTTAGAAATTCAAAATTCTAGCATATCAAGTGAGTAAAAAAAATGGAATATTTAATTCAATTTTTACAAACAGGAAACAAGTCAAGAAAAATAAAAATGTAAAAATGTGCTTCGTTTAATTTCTACAACAGCAAAAGAATTCAGATTTGTTTATTTAAGATATCATAGTTTCGGAAGGATTCAATATTCAATTTTAACTTTTCTCCCTTGATTTCTTTTTACATTCATTTAACTGCTTGCAAAATTTTTGAACATTAAATAATTTGAATACAATTATAGAAAAGGCCGTTTTAGTTTGTTAGGTTTATGTTTTATTTTCAAATTACATTGTGAACGTTTTAAACAGTATTTGTGACTTTTCTTATTGTAGTAAAAGGACAAGATACCGAGTTGAAAGAATATTCTGGGTAACATAGTGGCCTTCCACCTTCCATGGATTTAAGGTGTGCTAAAAACTGAAAAGAAATAATATTCGAAAAGATCGATGTTAGGCCTCTTCACGGGTCTATATGAAGCGCGGTATAAATCGAATCCTTCTCTTGGTGAAAAGGTTACGCGTACGCTATATCATTACTTTCGATTTATTTGTTAGATAAGATCTTATTAAACCTATTTTTTTAATTATGACGTTTTCTAAGGCTGAAAATTTTTTTCACATTACAATGTTATAAAAAAATTTCGAAGTGACCTTAAAATGGAAAAACAAATGAAAACTGGAGATCATAAAAATATAAACAGTTTTATCTCTTTTTTTCCTGCTTTTTCAATACGTATAATGGTTTTTTTTTTCAAATATTGAGAAATGCTTTAGTTTTTTTTATTTACATGAATGAGTCATTGATTTTCGTTTGTTATTAATATTCAATGCCATTTAGAAAGTCCTCCTTATACAGAGGCATAAACCCTCGGGGGGCACCTCGAAATGAGGATCAGATGCTTCCGGTATGGTGGTTGGATCTCGCCATCCTGGAGGGTACACAAAAAGGTTGGAAATCCGACTCCTCCCATCGATGATGGGACATACTTCCTTCGGGAAGGATTGTACCGTGGTCGGTGATGGCCCTTAGGGCTCAAACCACAGTTTCCGCCAGTGTTGCTGTTGCGGTAGTCCGATCATTCAGCTTTCTTTATCCGTGTGCCTTTCTTTATCTGAGTTCGGCACTTACTTATATTTGTACATTAGATATGCTCAATGAAGCTACCATCAAGACTCTTGAATATTCTGAGTTATTCATTTTTGTCGCCAAAATCACCAAGGGTTATTGATTCCACATCCACTCAGCAACCATTACTATATTTGTCAAACTATCTTCCTTATCAGGAGATTTACTGTGCATAGAAGCACAAAAGCCCACATTCGGAACAATAATAAAAATCAAATTAGATGTAAATAAATAAAAATATATTAAAATATTATTTCACTTTTCTTAATCAGATTGTATATATAAATAATCTCAATAGAAATATAAGGAAAACAAAGTATATCAAAGAAATATTGCGCCTATTACAATTTTTGGCGTCCTGGTATAGGGGTAGCGCGTCTTCCCCGTGATCTGGGCGTCCCGGGTTCGAGTCCCGGCTTGGGCATGGTTGTTCTTCCGTTGTTCTATCTGTGAGATGTGTGAATGTGCCCTCCTGTAAAAAGGGGTTGTGCAAGCGAATGAGTGATGCGTGAGTAGCAAAGTCGTACTCTTGGCCCTAGTTGGCGCGAATATAAAAAACAAGAGACGCTCCCCTCCGGCTTTAATCGCTGCCTTCGTAACAGCGGGCTTGTCCGTGGCAAGTGCCATAAGAAACAACAACAACAATTTTTGGCACTTTTCACTCTCAAAATAATTTTTCAAATCTTTAAAATATAGTTCAACACTTACCACGGCACTGGAATATTTTGATTAGTTTTAATTGTTAAACCATTTTCTAAAGCATTTAGCAAAAATGGAAATAATAAGTGCTTACATTTTAAGAGTCGCATTAATAATTCATTGATTTCAGCTTCTGGGAAAAACTAGAGATGACCTGTGACATTTTTGTTTTCGTTTTGGCTATTCATTAAAAATTTAACAAATTCACTTTCATTTCTTTGATTGAATATCGAAGTATTTTTCATCACTCTGTCTCGAAATATATTCGAGAATCGTTTGAATTTTTAAAAAGTAACATCACGTTTGAACATTTTAAATAAATAATTCGAAAGCCTTCAGAAAAAGGAAATATAAAGTACAAACTAAATATCTCTGTAGAAAAATATCCTCTTTAGAGAGGCATCACTTACGAAAAAAAGAACTCGTCAATTTTAATCCGTGCTATTAATATGTTTTTATGGTAAAAGAATTCTGAATAACTGCTGCACAGATTTAGATATCAAAAACTTCCATAAAAATAAAGTAAATCCATTTCAGAGAGATTAAAAAATATTAAAAATTTCAGAGCAAGAAAAATAATTATCAAAAAATCATGAAAATAAAAATAAATTATTTGAATGTAATTTAAGGACTTTCAGGAACGTTTTCGATTAGGACAGAAATGAAAATTTCAACGATAGGGACAAATCTTATCAAAATAAAGTGAATGCATCAATTACAAATGTTTTGATACTTCATATAAAATATCTAAAGAAGGAACTTGCGATTTGCAAATTAAATTATTTATGAATTAATTAATTCTTCATGACTGTAGATTATTAAATTTAGTTCTAATAAATTATTTACGGCAGATCCCAACATTCCTTGAAATCCGAGATGCAAATGTTATCGCATTCTACAGCCATTCTGGGCTGACATTTGATTAAAAAAAAATTCATTTCTTTTTATCAATTTTGAATACATTTGCAGCAAATATAAATTTTTTTTTACTATTAACCAATGCTAAAAATGATGAAAAATTAAATTTTTAATGAACCTCAAATTTTGAAGGTTTGTTTTCTTATGAAAGTTACTCCACATCAGCAAAAGCCTAATTAAAATAGAGCATGCAAGAACAAATGATATTCAAACAAAAGAAAACGAGGTTTATTTTCTCTTACACTGAAATAGATTCTTCACTGCTAAAGTTTTCACTGCAAATCTGAGATTTTTTTCTTCTTTTCAATAACTCTCTGAATCATTTTTATATCTGTTTAATCAAAGAAATACGCAGCCAGGCTTGTTTACAACAGAAGAGAATTCATCCTTAAACTTATACCCATAATCAATACCCTCTAGTTAAATTTTCAGCATAAATGACATCGTGTTACAAAGTAGCTTTGCTGATACGAAATAAACTCGGATTAACCCTTATCGAGGCAGGATTGCTTTTTTGAAAAAATGCAAAAAAAAAAAAAAAAAAAAAAATTATATATGTAGATTTTTTACGCTATAAAAAACATCAATAAATAAATAAAATTATAGTGATAATAATAAATAAATAATATATAATAATAAATAAATAATATATAATAATAAATAATATAATAATATTTTATAAAGTTGTATGTATGGTATACTATACAAAATGAGCATAAGGGTTAAGGTGTTTATTTCGGTTCTTATCATAGCTTGACACTAGAACTACCGATATGAAATATGTACCTTGTTTTACCCCGCTGACACACCCGTCAAATTGACAGATTTTTGATCACCTCAGCATTCATTGTAACTTTTGGCTTAGTTTAAGTAAATAAAAGAATATAATTTAACAAAAAGATTTAATAACAAATAACAAAAACCAAGAAAAAGCTTGTATTTGCATTTATAGGATATCCAGTCAGAGCTTTTAGTTCTAAATTGAATCATAATCGGAATAAAATAGATCCCATTATAACGGCTGCCGAACACTTTGGATCAATCAATGTAATTTCCATATAAAAAATACAATTCAAAATTTTCCAGGAAATGTCTGGAAGCGATGTATAAATGAATGTATATACATATTGATATCTATCATTGTACAGATGATCAAAAAATATTATAAATTTTGAAATTGTTAAAGCCGCCATTTTGATGGTAATGGTATAAATAGGTATAGGTCATACTGATTATGGAAATTAAAATGGCCGAGTGGAAATTGAATATGAATAGGTAATTGTTTATATATTTCATTAAAAGTCGTCATAAAGTTCGAGAACAATTACATAAATTATATCAAAATTTTTAAGCATGAAATTTGAAAACCATCAAAATGACAGTCTTGGCAGTTCTAGTGTTAATATCTCTTTTGTATTTTTAGCTTCAATTATTAATTCTTTTAAAAATGCAATTTTTTTATGCCCGTCCATTTCTCTCTGATATTTTTACAGATTACGGATTAAACATACTAATTTAAATGAAAAATAAATTAATAATGTGAAAATTTGTATAATACTAAATCTTCAAGAACGATATTTTTATTTATTTATTTATTTTTGGTCCTATGGGAAAACATGAGCATCCTATATGCATGAGGACTGTTTATTAATCAAACGGTCATATTCTTTTAAAAGTTATTAAAATATTTAGAAAAATTAAATTAATGTTACATGTGTAACAGAATACGTGAAGAACAGGTGATGCATGTTTTACAGTCATGACGTCATTGTTATAAACATGGCTGCCAATTAAGTACGCGCTATTTTACTTTCATCTTTTACCAAAACTGGATTTGACGCGCTACAAAAGACACTGTACTGAAATTTTGTTCTTGCCTTAAAAAAATCGTCATCTTCAGCCAAAGTGAAACTCCAGAAAACTTAAGGGGAATCTTTCTTCAACACAACATAGCTAGAAGATGTTCAAAATGTTTAAAGAGGGAAGACAATCGATTTCAAAGAAAGGAAGACACAGCGCTCCAGTGTTTGCTCTAATGGAAGTAAATATCAACAGAGCTACTCTAGTATGAGGGAAGATAGTTATGAAAAAGGGCATTCGAATATTTATTCGGGTTCTATTCATCTGTTACTCAGAGAAAAACTGCACTTGACATGGGTTTATATACGCTGAGTTTCGAAAATATTCTTTATTATTTTTCATATAAAAATGCTATGTATATTTCCATAATTCTTCTAGCCCTGATTTAGTACCATGTAATTTTTTCTTTCCAAGAATTTATAAAAAAACCGCCCCGGGATAAGCGATATTCATTAGCAAATGCAGTGGTAAAAAATGCGGAGTTGATTTTGAAAGGTCTGCCAAAAACTGTTTTAGAGCATTATTAAAAGACAGGAAACAAAGTGCGATAAATACACTATATGTAAACGGGAGCGGTTTGAGGGTGAATACCAAACATTTGAGAATAAACACCGGTAATTATTTTCGATCAATTCTTGGTCAATCTTTATGCCTATGTATTTTGAGCTTGTCTACAGCGATAATAACTTTTTTTACATATGCTAGTAAAACCTATAACGTCTTTCAAAACAGATGTTTGAAGCATTTTCCACATTTGAAGACATCCTATGTTAAAGAATGTGAGGAAACAAAGCCGTCAATAACGAGAGTTAATATCTAGATCTTATCTTAATTTTAAAAAATAATACATATTATATATCATAAAAAATTATTAAAAGAGTATAAGAGCAGACAATAACAATGCTTTTTTTCGACATCCAAGCAAAGTTGCTATTGTTTATTTGTACTTCAAGTACATCATTTACGACATAAAGAAGCTTTTTGAATTTACGAGAAAAGATTTTAAAAAATGGAATAGCCAATTAACAATTGGTAGTACAATTTATATTTTAATTCGGACAAAATACCAATAAAGTGTATCGTTAATCATTCAGTACATAGGACTAATCAAAGAGTTTCGAAAAATGACAACCATGCATTTGATAAACTTCATATACATAAAACAGATTTTTGAAGTTGCAAAGTGATTGCTTTGAAGATTAACAGTTTTTCTCGATTAAAATGATATTTTTCAGTTCAAATTATATTTTTCAGGAAAAAAAAGATTTGATTTTATCTGAAGTAAAGTCGAAATGTATAGTTATATATAAGAATTATGTTCCACGCAATATTGTAACATCCCAAGGAATTCACGAATGCCGTATGGACACTCTAAATTATCGTTTTTTGGAATGTCCTGAACTAAATAACTTGATAAAATAACAAATAAAAAAATATCTAATTCAGTACTTAACATTAAATATATACTATATAATATTTGAAAGCAATTGTTACAGCTTTAACAATTGCAGTGATTCGAGTTTTGTCTTGGTATGTCAAATCGTAAGTGTGAATGTTGTATGTTTAGAATGTTGTTTTTGTTGTATGTTCTAAGCAATGTTGTATGTTTAGAAAAAAAATATAGTAAAATTTTCAGTAATGATGTTATTTATAATTGACTTGACTAACACTGCAATATGTACAAATTATGTTTCTAAAATGCATCTGTAATTATAAAAACCGAAAATAATATTGATAAACAATAAATAGCATCTGTTGACGGACTTTCAGGACATAAATGAAATTCTTCTTTGTAAATTAAAGAAAATATCTTAATAGGATTTATACAATATATCATATATATGACCTACGGGAGGCTTTGATATTAATGTTTTATATTTCTTGCCCACGTAGTAAGAGATTATACCAAAAAAATTTCGCATTTGCGCATAACAAAAATAAATGATAAAGAAATTTCCAAATATTTGTGCACTTTTGCACCTTGTTTACCCACCCCCCAAAAGTAAACTCCCAAAATTGTCATTTTTGAATTGAAGAGAGAATCCCCAATCCTCCAAATCAGAGTTTCTTTGACAGGTGTGAAAGCTTCGATTCGGAGCGCCCGGTTAAATGTTCCGACAGGTACAGTTACAGTTCGGGAGCCTGGAGTCCCCCACCCCCGCACTTGCAAGTGGCTTTCCCTGGAAGTTATCGATCTTCCGAATTTCCCACCAATATTGCAACGGGGGATTTCATTTCATTTCATTTCCAAGACTTTAAGAGAATTTTCTTGAAACGAGATTATAAGATGCATCTTTTCTAAGTGATATTCCAGGATTGCACAAAAAGCATGCAGCTTCAATCGAGAAATTTATTGCACGGCATTTTCAAAGTAAAAGTCATGGAAAATATAGACAGCTTGATAAAGAATTCAATAAAATTGAATTGTGGAATCTACAGTTTAATAAATTTGTAGCTGCAAGTGCAATGGTGAGAAAACAACATATAAAACAGTTGTCAAATATTTAAATGTATATTTAAAATTACAGTGAAATGTTATAAATATTTTTATATAGATCTTATTACTCTAAAACAATTCCTTTCAACCAGTCAGTGAACCACAAGTTTAAGAAAGTTCATAATAAAGACTTATGAATAATGAATTTGTGTAGAAAGATAGGAAAATGTGCATTCGAAATTAGAAATACCGATAAATTTTTAATGAATTTTCAAGCAGAGCGGGTATATTTTAACACTCCGTATTAAATAAACTGATCATTTTGTTTCTGGATAAATGGCGAATTCAAGAAATAATTGAAGAACTTAATCAAAAGTAAAATTATGATGAGAAATGCAAAAATTGTACAAATGATATCAATTTTTAAAGAAGCAAGCGTAAAATTTCTAAAAGCAGCCTTAATCGTATCTTTTGTATTAAATATATCATAAAAGTTTAGAAATAAAGTGTTAGCTTTGTCATCTGATCATTGTCTATCATCTGAACTGAATCTAGGATCTGTCCATAAACCTTTGTGTAAAGCTTCCAATCTCGTTTAACTGCAGTAAATCACATGTGATGCCAAAATAAAACCTAATAAAACGTGCCGTTAAATACAGAATGATATGCACAGTCAACTAATAATGGCATTATGGAATCCACTGCACAAATGTTGAAAAAAAAAAGTAAGCGCCACCTTATCACAACTTAAGATAGTATTCATTCAGATGATCATATATTAATCTCAATTATTTGATGGAAATTTTTGGAATAAAATTACATGGTTTGATTTTGATACAATTACGTATCTTGCCTGAAAAACAGGGCGCGATGACCAGCAAAGAATGATATTATAGATTATACATTAGATGGCATGCACGATCCTTTATCACCATATGAATTGATAAAATGAAGATCTTAGCAAATGGCAAAGATTCTTAGAGCGAGTGCGAGTTTCTGTTCCCCCATATTGGTCAAAATGATGAGAAAATACTTTCAGTACCGTTTGAAAAAAATTACGCAGATACTTTTCGTTTCAGTATTATGAGACGACCTCTTTTCGACGATTCTATCTCCCTACGGGGTGAGACGCGAGAGGATGTGCGCATTTCTGGAATTAACTTTATTTCTAAATACCTACTTTCCTACTTTCATCGTTCCTCTCACCCCTATTTTGTCGAATTAAACTCATCCTAACGCATGCGCAAAGCGTGGATAGTTTTAAAATCCGTTGGCAAATAATAATAATACTGCGCATTGACAGATAATAACGTTCTTCTGCTCATGCGCTCAAGGTCACAGAGGACAAAGAGTGTTCGATCTCGAGTATTGTTCCCACAGGTCCAATATAACAAAGATCTAGCCCTAAATGCATTATACCTCCACCGTGGGAAAGCAAAGATCAGTTGTTGTGCTCATAATAGGATGGTTCAGCCTTTCACGCACTAGAACCCGAATATGAAGGACCAGAGAGTGTATGCTGACATGCAGATGCTATCAAAGCATAGATACTAGTGAGGGAGCAGTGCTGTTCGAATTCTAAAAAAACCAGAGTCAACCAAGAACATCAAACAAGTCAAATCGCAGGTCATGGGTTTGATAGGGACGACCCTTTGGACTGTTTTATTTCATGCTGATGGAATTATGCCTTCCATTCCATTCTATTTTTTCACCCACCTGTTTAGAGAATTCTACCGCCTGGCTAGAGTTCATAGTATGTCCCTCAACACACCCAAAGCTCCACCCCCACCTCACCCATATCCAGTGAACGCCAGTTCTAAATGGTGCAATAAAAATGCACAGGATATCAGCAAGAGTTGCATATTCAACTTTCCATTTTATACCATGCAAAAACTGACTGAATTTTCTTATTGACAAAAGACTTCGAAGTGACAGCACTTCATTAGCATGATATAAATGCAATCGTGAAATGCCGAGCTTTACTGGCTAACAATATTTGATCATGAAAAGCCTTTCAAATACGGTTAATTAATAATCTCTTAAAATAAATTAGCAACAAACATTTAAAAATATAAATTCTACTTAATTATGAGTAATTTCATTAACTGAACCATACTATAACTCTTAATGCAATCTACTTTCAATTATCTACATGAATTGAAAATATTAAAATTCCACTTCAGCATTTAAAATGGGTTTTTATTTGTAGTTCTTTAACATACAATCTACCAAATGATAAGCCGAAAGCGAATCACTATGAATGGGAAAACTTAATACGTTTTCTCTTTTAATAACTTTGGAATGGAGATATGAAAATAGAGTCTCATCAAAGAAAACTTTTGCTGGTATCAGATATATATAAATTCATAAAAGTATAATACTGCTTCTTCAGTTACTCTAATATCAGTTTTTTTATAGAAAATTCAATTTTTACCAAACGAATATTTTAGAGTTTAAAGATATATAAAAGCATGCGAAAATGCTAACACAATTTTATCTATTTAAAGATGACTTCAAAGAATATTTTATGAATCATAAATTGAATTTGGTATAAAAGTTTGGAATTTAAAACTTCTATCCACTGAAAGAAATAACTATATTAATCTAAATTCGGCTTTCACTTTGAAGATTTACTTTTAAATTCCCAGCTGCAAGGGGTTCTAAAAATAGACTCAGAAAAGGATATCAATTGAATCCCACGCAGTAAGACACATTAGCGCTATTTTTCTCTGTTAAGGAATGGAATAAATGATTTAATTTTTATTTTATTTCAAAAACAGATAAAATGTTTCAAAAATAGAACAAAAGCAATTATTTTATAAAATGTCAGAGATTTTTGAAAATAAAAAAATAGCAAATTCTTTACAAAGTATTTATTAAAAATAGTTAGAAAATAATTGATTTCTTTCTTAATAAATAGCTGATCATACTTCCTTGTCTTAATTTTTTTGTTATAAATTATAAATATTTAAAATGGCTGTTGTTATTATCTCACTATTTTATTCAAGGATAGATTTACATCAATAAAATACAGAATATATTAATGAGAACGCTATATTAAAATTTTCACTTATTTTCACTTTGATTTTCTTTACTCAACAATTTTGATTTAAATTTGATGAATTATTAATTTCATTTGAATTAAGACCATCATTTTTTCAGATTTTTCAGCACTTATAAGCGAATATTGCAAGGAAATTCCTCTTCACATAAGATATGTGTCTGCGTTTGGATTGAATTTTTCGAAAAACATTCTAAAATTGTTACATTTTTGAATATTTGCATAAAAAAAGATTTTTAAAAACATCTATGAAACCAAAATATACCAATTAAGTGCTAGCATTTTTTTTAAAAAATTGGACAAGAGCGCTTTTTTTTTTTTTTTTTTGCAAAAAGAGATATAAAGCAAAGAATTTTCTAATTTAAAGGTTTATAAAATGATTTGCTTAAAATTTTGCAGATAAGTTAATGAATATATTATCTAGTTCCTAAAATAAAAAAGTAGCTATATTTCTATACATTCTTTAAATAATGGCTTTCGAGGGATAAATAATACGAAATGTTCATTTTTTTTTCATATTGTGAAGCACTAAACCAACTATAAAATATTTGTAAATGAATAGATTACTTATTATCTACTTCGAGAGTTGCAAAACATATTTAAAAATTATTATATTAAATTTGAACAAAAAGTATGCATTAGATTTTAATTTATAAAGTTTTTCGTAAGAAAATTCTATCATATTCTATATTTAAGAAAATAGTACCTAAAGATGTAAAATAACATTAAAACGTATGTAGATGTAAACATAAAAAGCAGTGTAACTTACCAAAAAATAAGATTTAGAAACAAAATCTTAAAGGTTTTTTTAAAGAAACCTGTTCAAACAATTAAAATATTAAATTTTAAAAAAATCATAATTTTGCAAAAAAATTGACTTTTTACATACCTTAACGTTTTTTATTTACATTTAATAAATCATTATTTCTAAATTTCTATTAATATAAAATATTTTTTATTTATTTAAAAATTCTGAAGGTCCAAAAAGTTTTTCAAATAAGAACATATCAGATAAATTATGTAATCTTCAAAAGGTATTCCAAGAAGAAGAAAAAAATTCTTCTTTCATGTTTTACACTAAAACTTTTATGAACAATTCTCACCTCAGTAACTTTTATGACAAATGCACTTCGCCATTCCGATTCAAATTCAAATCTTTCCAATAAATAATTCTCAATAATGTAGGTCTTTCAAGAATTCTGTAGAGACAGAGGTACAAAAGCCTGTTCCTCTAACAAATCCATCCATATAATCCCGGCGGGAAAAGAGGAATGGAAACTGTCAATGCTTTCTCTAATGAAAGGAAAAGCTGGAACTGAAATTTACAGGAGACAAGCATGGCGGCTTGATTAACTTCGTTGTCGGAATTTCTAGCAATAATGGACAGATCTATAAGGTGAGATATTTAAGATAGTAAAGTATGAAGGGAATACTTATTCGGTCTTTTATGGGTAAGATTCCTGGAAATTGTGTCTATTATAACAGTGCTTAAAATGTTTGTTCATTTGATTGGAAAATATATTTGGGTAAATCAGTCCTGAAAGCTTAAATCTATAATTTTTTTTCTTGTATACTTAGTATAGAAAAAGTATAGTAATCGCCCACAATTCGAGATCGAGTTTTTGAGGAATCTCCACGTTTTAGATTTCTCCGAGTTCGAAAAACCTATTTTTGTAAAATGTCCGTCCGTCAGTCTGTGACAAAGAAAACTCAAAAACGATTTGAGCTCTAAGGATGAAATATAGCATACTTTCTCAACCAAATTTGCAGATTTATATCAAACTTTGAGCAAATTCCGCTGAGAGAAAAGTCCGTCTATCCGGCTGTTCGAATATAGGTTAACACGGAAATTATGAATGAAAGAGAGATAGATCAAATTCAGCACACAGATTTAATATATATAGTGCTAAAACCTGCCAGATTTTGTGCCAAATCCAACAAAGGATTGGCCGTCTATTTGCTTGTACTTTTAGAAATATGTAAATGTCATAACTCAATGTTACAGTGATTTGGTGTTGTTGTCTTGTCCAGTAGTGCAATAGGATTAGATCTGTCCAAAAGTGTCTAAAACGGCTTTGGAAGAGGGAGGATGCCAGAGCCTCCGGGGAGGTTGGAGTTCTACCTGTTGGTCCGCGGAAGGTATTTTATTTCTCTTCTACCACCCAAAGGAAAAATCAAGGGGGGCATTCCCCAATCCACCACCTGGGGACTCCCTCCAGGGGTTACAGGCCCCCCGAGGGACAGTGATTTGAATATATTAAATTTGGTGTGTGATTTTGTGACTAAAGATGCAGTTTTGAGCCCGATTTTTATTTCAATCGATTGGGGAAAACGCGTCTGAAAAAAATTAGATTTTCGTATATTATTAACGCATGCCAGGGATTAATCACCAAAGAACACGCCAAGGATGACACGATAGATTTAATAAAAAAGCTACACTCCCGCCTAAGGTTAATATTTCGCGACTATTACAACGCCATTGCCATGCAAGACATTTTCTGGGATAACACTTTTATTGGATAGTATACGAGAAAGTATTGGCGAGAACACTCAAGCTGGTTATTTTCTACCGCAAGAAATATACAAAGTGAAAATATCACGTTCGCAGCGTTGATTCATACAAGTGTTTAGGACCAAGTATCTAATGAGATGCTTGCTTCTTTGCTATCATTTAGATGTAGCAGAGAAGAGAATATCTAATTAGATAATAGGTAAGAATCACAGGCGATTCACATGGTGAACAACGTGTTAAAACAAGGATATATAAACGAAATAGTGTTCTACTCGAATCAAATTATACATTTAATGAGAACTTTTGCTGTCACTAGAATATGAGTGATATGGCAATCAACGTGGTGAAGCAATTCATGAATACTCGATCAATAGATTTAAAAAAATAAAATCTTCCCTTCTTAGATAACCATGAGACCGTTAATCTCCAAAAAAATTATTTAGGAAATCATAGCTGTGAGCATGATAAATAAAGAAAAAAAAGAAAATCTAGAGGGATGATGATGATGATGTCGTGTCCGCGTTACCATGGAAAGGGGGTGCAGTAGCTTCTGAGGGTAAAGACCCCTAAGCACCAGAGGGTAAAAGTCTGCCTTCTAGCTCATATGAAGATGAAACTCTCACATTCGCTTGCACAACCCCTTTTTACAGGGGGGACATTCACACACCTCACAGATAGAACACAGACGAAGTACAACCATGCTCGAACCGGAATTCGAACCCGGGACGCCCAGATCACGGGGAAGATGCACTACCCCTATGCCAAGACGCCGGCATCTAAAGGGATGAAATTTTTATAAGCGATCATTGTACCAATAGTGTATATTTTTACTATAGAAAATAAAATAAATACTTTCTTGACACTCAAAAGAGGTTATAAAACGAATGAAGGAAAGAAAATATTTATTTATAAGATGTATTTACAAGGAAGTAATTAACAACATAAAATTCCAACTATCAGAATGTACTTTCGGCGCTGGAACGCGTTGCAATTTATTCCTATGGGAGATCTTAGCATCTTAATTCTCCACATTCTCGCCACCTTTATACAGTTCCATGGATAGGGCCAACTGTATTGGGCGATACATTATCAACCCCCCAGAAATCAGTTCCAAAACGAGGATTCTTTCCCACATCTGTCGACAACGATGCTGTACTTGAAGAAGAACATTCCTTTCTGTAAAAGGTCTACGAATCTAATTTCTCCTCATTTATCAAATTATATGCGACGTCGTGTGTGTGTGTGTGTGGTAAATATATGCTTATAAATTCTATTTGTTGATATAAATATGCACACAATAATTCTATATTTGAACAATGCAAAAAGATGAATGGCATCAGCATGTTATATTATCAGAAGAACTGTAGAATTTTTTCAAATTTGGGATCATATCTGTCTATTAATCCGTATGTAAATGCGATGCCTCAAAAACAGAAACAGTTAGATATTTGAATGCAAGTTAATGAAACGTGAAACAAAATTATTGACCTGTATTCAATTTTGGATTAAATTTCTTAAAAAGAGACAGATTGCCGTTTTTATTGTTTGTCAGTGTATGAATAAATAAGATAACTCAAAAATTTACGAAACAGTATGATTAAAATAAGATAAGTAATTTTAATATCAAAAGAGCTCTGAAGATACGACAGAGACAGCTAAAAGAAAAAAAAAGCATTACGATGAAATATAGCATAAATAATCACCTATTCGTAACTTTCCTTGCTACTGAAATACATCATTTTTAAGAAAATATTAATAATTATATACACACTGCGAACAAAGAGTTTTATTTTCTTGTTCGGAATAATACTACTATTCTAAAATACCTTACAGGTTCAAATTTTCATGTTTCTCCTTCCTTTTGTATAATTGAAACTTGCAGTGTCACTCAATCAAAGTCAACAGCAATACTTGTGGGTAGCAAATTTCGTTTAAGTTATCATGATTAACTGAAGTATCACCAAACCTTTGTATATGCCAGTTTTTCTATATTAAATAAATTTGCTAAATAAATTTCTAAATAAATGTTTCTAAAATAAATGTTTTCTTATAAACTTATCATAAGCTCCTCCAAATTCAGAAATAAGCATACTTTTGAAAAGTTTATAGATAGAAGTGTGAAATTTAGTATAAACATTGAGATATAAGAGAAATATTTTACTATTTGATATTTTTACACTCTGGGGACCATATAAACATTTAACTTTTGTAGCTTTTCATCATCAACCTACACAAAAGTCAAAATAATTTAGTTTATAATAGCCCGCTTTATTCAACGAAACTTTGTAGTTGGAAGCATTTGTATAACTGCAATATTTGAGGAAATAAGGTCTTGACTACCCTTTTTGAGACAAATTGTATAACAAATTTTATCACAAACATAATTTTTTATTGAGAAAAAAAAAACTTTGTTTGCAACTCAATCTCAAACTTTCTTTCTGAAGTTTAGTTATAATCCTGAATGTCTCATGTTAATGCTTGAGGAATATGACTTTCTTAATGATTCAATACTCACACATTAAATATAACAATAAAGATACAATGGGTGTGTATCAGCAATAATTTGAGACTGAAAAAGGCACAATTATTCATTTTTAATTGAAACTTGATTCTTTTAAATGTATCAAGATATATATCTTGAATATTTTTAAAAAAATAAATGTGCATCCATAATAGCAAATAATGAAATATGTGCTTTAATATTTTTGCATTTATCAGGAATTTTTTTTTTTTTTTTTAACTTGGCCACCAGTTCCTAATTTATAAAAATAAATGCCAGTGAGGTAAAATTTTCTTTCTTCATTTAAATAGAATTTTTTTCTTTTATACACAAAATTCAAA
This sequence comes from Argiope bruennichi, assembly GCF_947563725.1. Lineage (NCBI taxonomy): Eukaryota > Metazoa > Arthropoda > Arachnida > Araneae > Araneidae > Argiope > Argiope bruennichi. The sequence goes on along the minus strand of NC_079158.1, from coordinate 66,702,708 downwards.
ACTAAATACCACTTTGATGTACAATACCTTCTCAGAAATTTCCAGAAGCTTCCATAACTTACATAAAATCAGCGAGTGCTTTACTTCATTACACTCTAATCAGGTTTCATTATAATCACTTGTCTTAAGTTTTTTTTATAAATTTTTATCCTGAAAGGGGTCGAAACCATATGTCTATGCATGGTAATATAGTTTGAAAAAATTCCTATAACAATTCCTATTTGTTTTTGCATTTGAACCGCTTTTTTCAAATTGACAACTTTTAAATATAATATAAAGAATTAAATCAATAGCAGTTCTTAATACATATAAATTTTCCTTTGAAAATTTCCTATAAATATTCTTAACATAAACTGGCATTGCACATTCACTATAGCAACTGAACAAAACAATAGTCTTAATAATCTCATTAATATACTCAACATCAGCTGTCATAAAATATCTGCAATGACCCAATAACCTTGGAACTCAAAGCAAAAGAATCACTAAACCTTATCACTCGGTGCAATTCTCAGCCATTTAATTCCTTTTCGCAACAGCAGAGACTGGAGGATACAAAAGCCCCTTCCTTCAACAAATCCACCCAAATAATCCGCCAGGGAATGGAGGAAAGGAAACTGCCATGTGCCTCTTCGAACTAGGGAAGGAGGCGCTAAAACGCTGCAACTTGCAGAAAAGGGGAGGGTGAGAAAGGCGGCTTAATTAACTTTGTTATCAGAGTTTCCTAGGCTTGGCGAAGTGCAATTATGAGGTCAGACTTAAAACAAAGGTGTGCGCTGTCTGCTTTGCGTAAAGAGAATACTCGGATCTTGATATAACGAAATGTTACATGGAAAACATTGTTATTAAATTTTCCGCCCGTTTCTTGAAAGAGAGATAAAATTTCTCGTATACGTAGAACACTTTCGATTTATATTTTCGCGTCTAGAGAAAGTATAGAATCGACAAAAAAAATTCGAACTCGCAATTTTGACGCATCTCTACGTTTCTCTGAATTCGAAAAAATTCTGAAAAAAAAAACTGAATTCTCAAAGCATTTTTAGAAAATATCCGTCTGTTTGTGTATCAGTGACAAAAATAACTCAAAAATGCTTTGAGGTAGACGGTTGAAATTTAGTATACGATCTTTATACCTAGTTTGCAGATTTCTAACAAACTTTATGTAAATGTTCAGAAGATGTTCGGCTGTGTTAAAGAGAAAGTTAACACGATAATTGCAAAACGAAGAGAGCTAGATAGATCAGATCTGGTAAGCAGATTTAACATCTATAGTGTAAACACCTGTCAAATGTTGAGCCAAATCAACACCGGATCAACTGTCAGTTGGTCTGCACTTTTTCAGAAACATGTAAACGCGATAATTAAAAAACGCAACGACTTAAGAATATGAAATTTGATATGAGATTTTGTGATTACAAGAGGAATTTCGTGTCAAATTTTTGTTTCATTCAGTTGAGAAAAACGTGTCTAATACATAAATTCTATTTTTGAACATTATTAAAGTATGTCAGGTAATAATCTCCAAAGAACTCGCGAAATATGACATGATAAATTCAGTAAAAATGCTAAAAAGTTAATATTTCGTAACTATTATGCGCCAGTACCATGTAAGGTGTTCTCTGGCATGACAAGTTAATTAGAGAATATGCGAGAAAATTTTGAAGCGACCACTCCCTCTGATTTGAATAAATGAAATGAATGATATCTAACTAATATCACGCATTTCTAACACAATGCAGTTTACTATCTTTCTGATATGTTAAGGAATAATAAGTGATTAATTTCAAGGAACATTATTTAAAAATATACTTTTGTAAATGAATGAAAAGAATATATATTCGCTTTGGACTAAAAAAACTAGAAATTTTGCAAGCACAACGGTTTATTAAAGACTAGCCGCCTTTGGCGACCAGCTGGTTCGCCAATCTTAATGCTAGTTAAAATTTTAATAATTAAATATTTTATGTAACTCCTATTTTAATAGCTTCTTCATCAAAATATTTAAAGCTTCAAATTTTGATAGTCATATAATTCACTCATAATATTATAAAAGCCTTCAGCTGTAACGTAATATGTATCTCCCTAATTTTCTGTTAGCTCCCGTAGAATTTATGCTTTAAGTTAAAGTGGAAATTATTAAAGTGCAATTAATATAAGAACTTTTTTTTTACTGAAACGAAGCATTTTTGTTAAATATGAGTACTGAAAATAGAGTCTCTGAGTATTTAAACTTTATGGGCACTAAAGAATATCTTTCTTAATTTATATAATATCTCAAGAAGTTTTCAATAAAATTTTCTCAGATTCATTATGAACAGACCGGTTAATAAACAATGTTTAGTTTTAAATGCATCAAACACTAAAAAAATAAACAGAATCGTTTGAAATAATCTGTCGAAAACATATTAAGCCTTCAAAACCAAGTCCGTATCCGTTGTCAACAATCAGAACACAATGCGTATGCGTGAATTTTCAATGCCAATTCTGGTAACACAAATCCGGGAATTTTTCTACGCCAGTTGGAGTAACGTTATGCAGATTAGAAATTTTTAATTTCCTTTATTCTGTTTTATTTTAATTCAAAAGTACTTCAGAATGAATCTGAAAGATCGATTAATTAACAATGTTTAACTTTAAAGACATCAAATATTAAGTAAATAAACAGAATCCTTTGAAATAATCTGCCGAAAAATCTTAAGCCTAGCCTCATTAATGTTGGAAAAAAAACTGAACCCTTACTCGTTTGGCGGTAGGGAAAATGAAAAGATTTTTTGGCGGGAAAATTAGTTTTTAATTAATAATTAAAATTCTAATTCAAAATTCAAAAAAACGGACCCCAGGTGCACATTCCCGACCTCCAAGGTATGCATGCGCCAAATGTGGTAGCTGTAGGTCGAACAGTCTGGCCTGTAGAGCGCCAAAACACACACACACACATACACATTGAGCTTTATATAAGTATAGATAGATGAATACGGCATACAAAAGAAAAATATGCCTTGAGCAAAGAGTGGCCAAAGATACCGAATTAAAACTATAGCAACGTTGCTATTCACAAAAAGACAAACTCAATTGCATCAGAAAAAAAACTGGTTGCCAGATACAAAAGTTTAGTATAAAAATAATAATAACAAAATACACTGGGAAATACACAAAATAAAATAAAAGTAAACATTATTAAAATACAAACATGTCCAAACAAAATATATCAAGAGTACATAAAAAAACTGTATGCATCTTTATAAATTTAGTTATAAAACTTGTATATTATAATTTCTTAAATAATACTGGCAACAATTGTTTAGTTTTAAAATCTTATAATAAGAACTTTTTAAATAACTAATATGCATAAATCTCAGCAGTTGCAGAAGTTGATTTACAAAGAAGTAAAAAGAGATTTGGTACAAAAGAAAAAAAAAATATTACAATCATTAAAACATTCGATTTGAGAGATATTGAAGAATTTGCATGTCGAAGAAATTACCAAAACCCCCAAAAAATCCTTTTAATATGATAGTGTTTATTAACTGATTACTATTTGCAAACACGGAACTTTCAAAAGGTAGTAGCGTACACTAATGCTAACAACACGGTTAAGTCTGATGCCAATATTTGACTATTGTTTGTAATGTATTACCAGGATGTTGCTAATATCAGACAATAACGTAGTATTTGGTGACAATTGTCGCCAATATTTTAGCTTGATGGGGTGCTAATCTATCGTTTTAACTTGGTAGCCTTGTTAAATCTTTCATCTCTTTATAAATAATAAAGGATAATGTGTGTATATTAGAGCTTTACGGGATAATTCTATTGAGCAACCAAATTTGATACATATGTACTTTGAGGAAAATGAATGAGTGTATCAGAGTAATTCTGAAATTATAATTAAAATTTTAACTAAATGTTAACTAAATTAATTAAAAAATTCATCAATATTTTACTTTTCTGTGATAATTTCCGAAAATATTATTATATAAAATCGGTTTTCAGATCATTTTAAATTATAGGTGAAAATTTGCTTTTTTTTAATTTGATTTAATTACAGTTCAATTTGTTTCCTATATTTTGAAAAAAAAAATTAAATACCTTTTGTATAACTGTATGGATTTCATTACTCCAATGCATTCAATACGTTTCAATTACTTCGTCAAATATTTAACTGCGTCATTCTGTTGAAAACTAAGCACTGCTCATTATCTGCGCAGTTTAAAGAAATCATGAAGTGACATTACTGCAAAAGACATTTAAGCTTTTAATGACTCTCTGATGTTATAGTACTGAAATCCGTTAGGAATGATCAAATGCATAATATACAGAAATGGTGTAAGAATATAAGGCAGACACAACTACACGGATTCATAATATGTCACAATTTAACATTTTAAAAAACTTTGTTGAAATATTTATCATGGCAATCAAATTATGTATAGATATTTTATTTAAAATAAAGCACAACGAATAAATTAGTAAATTAGTTGGTCACTAAAGGCGGCTAGTTCTTTAAATATAAAAAAACGAGGCTTGAATACTCCCGTTAATAATAAAGGAAAAGAAAAATCAACGATAACATTGGAGATAGAATATATTGTGGAGCTATCAATTTTCCGTTACATTTCTGCAATTAGATGCATTTAGTTATTACAAGAATGAAAAGTTATCATCTATAACACAAAGGTACAACTGAAATGTATTTTTATTACTTATTTTATCCTATATATTTATCATTTAATCAAAAATTTTAATAATCTTTTGATATAATTATGAAGTCTGTCTGAAACTTCGCATCTTATACTATAAGATATTAACAACGATTCAATAACCTTTTCATTAAAGATAGAAAGATTAACTGGAGCTAATTACACTTCGTGACTTTAAGCCATCTAATCTGTTCCTAAGACGGGAAGATATAAGCGACCTTTCCATGCAAATAATGTACGAAGGAACAGAAAAGGGGGAACTGCTCCTGACGAGCGTGAGGAATGGAGGCAGCAGAACAATGTAGCTACAGGCAGCGACGGCGGGAACGGCGGAGCAATTAATTTTGCTATCGGAATTTTTCTATTAAAGTAAGTTTTATGATTAAAGATTGAACTGTTTGTTAAGGCAGAAAAGATGATCATTCAGCACCAAATGGTGTAACACATTGTGAATGGAAACACATCGGAATGTTTTACACATTGGTTACGCATTGTAAATAGTAACACTGGTGAAACACATTGTGAATGGTAACACTTTGGCGAAACACATTGTGGATGGTAACACATTGGTGTAACAAATTATAAAGGGTCATTCGGAAAAAAACAGTCATAAAATTGTGTAACACTTCTGGGAATGCAATGCTGTACAATTGTGTCTGAAATTTTTGTTCATTTTTTTAAAAGGCAGGAAAGACAGTTAACGGATCAATTCTGAAAATTCAAAAAAAAAAAAAAAATTCTAAGTTTGCGATAAGGAAGAATATGTTACAGAACTTACAGAAGCAAGTCATTTTCATAAACAAGCACTCGGTCTAAAACATAAGGGGAGTTGCAAGGGGATTTCATCGCAAAGAAAGAAATAAACAGAAAGGATATCCAGATAAAAATATATAAAATAAATTTAATTGGATACAAATTTAAAAAGCACAATAGCTCTGTAGCGTGAAAACAAATACGAAGCGTTTATCGCTTCAGAAGATAAATTCTTTGAATACGTACTTCATATAGCGCATTAACTGTTTTTTCGTAACTGTATCCCACTGAGTACAAATTGTAATGTTAATATTCGTGCAGCTGTGTTGTTGTACTAGTATAAGTTATTATTTCATTAACCCTTGGCATGCGAGGACTTGCCATAACAAGAGCGAGAGTGTCTTCTCGAGTACAAGCAGTTAAAATCTGTGCAATAGATTTTATCTTATATATATATTTTCTCTCAATTATTTCACTGACAAAGAGTACCAATACCATCCCACCTTTTGCATTTCCGATCCCGTATTCTATTACAAGACTGATTTCTTGTTATTTACCTAATGTTATCTCAAAGATTATTCTACCTTTTAAACATATATCACAGCGCCCTCTGAACGTCCTTATCGGTACTACTTATTCAGAGTAGACGTATATCTTATCGCTTTTTATTCTGCGCTTTATTTTCTTGAAATTCTCTTAGTGTTATTGATAGTAATAAAGTTTGTATTATGTTGGAAATGCTGAGCGCCCCTTTTATATTTACTAATAATCAATATTAATTTGAATGCTAACATACCGCCACCTTTTATCATACTGTTATTCCTAAAAAATGCAAATGGGCTTTCAGAAAACTCTGTCCATAAAACTATAAAAAGATAGGAAAATCAATTTTTACTACCGTTGGAAAACAATTTCATCAAGCATTTTAAAATGATTCAGCATTTTCTTTTCGCGCAATATAAAAACAGAAAGCGGTCGGTTATAGATTGCGACGATGCATAACTAGAACACATGTGGCAATTAACGATTTTTCAGGAAACTTTGATGTTTACATGGAACTTCGTCCAATATTTATCATTGATATTAATGTGATATTGAAACGTTCAATTTTTCTGTTTTCACAGCAAGCATTGCTTAGTTATTTGCAAAACTTAAGTTTGACATTAAATATTGTTTCTACTGTTTTTATTATTTGTAAAGCCTTATTACTTTTATCTAGGATATGTTCAAAAAGTTCGAAGTAAGAACAGCATAATTTAGTATTTTGTAAAGACTGCACCTCTATAAATAATAGAAGTGTATGTGTGTGTTCGTGTTCTGTAAGATAAGGGGTATAATCTATGGTGTGAACAAATTTATCCTAGATAAATTTGGAGATCAGAAATATGGCGAATGGAAGTGGGATATTTTTTTTTGAAATTATAATTAGAATTTTAATTACAATTAATCGCAATCTTCACATTTGATGGGACATTTATAAAAAAATATTGTCGCAATTTGATTTTTTAACCATTTTAAACTTCAAAAAATTTGTCTTTTTCATGATATCAACTTAGTTGTGCAAATTTTTCCTAAATTTCGTCTACCTTTAAAAGATATTTTTAGCATAATTTTCAAGAATATATTCTACAGTTGCAATAAAACTCAACTGAGATCTTTTCATCAAACTTTTTTACTGTAAAATCTTCTTCCACTTTTGAAAGCTAAAGTTTACAATACTGAAAAATTTCTGAAATACATGAAATCTCAAACAGATTACTCACATATATAAGATTTTAATGACAATGTGATATCATGTGACTTTATTCCCTTCAAAAAATTCACATGCAAAAGAAATAGACCAGGTGTTAAAATATTAAAATCAGACGTTTTAATTTTATGTCAAAATGTCATGCTTAAAAATACTTTGTTAAGGGAATTATGAACTTCGAGTTATTCGCATAAGATAAATCTAAACCAACTAATAATCCCATGGTTCAGTTGATAGCCAAAGACGGCTAATGATCAAACAGTATCCAAACTTTAAATTAAATCATGTTTAAACATATAATTGTAACAATGTTAAAAAGGTGAAAAAGTGTTACAGTTTATCGAAAAAGAAAGAACTTTGTTTCATAAAAAACATCTTTAAAGCAAACGACGATAAATTGATTCTGTCTGCAAAAATCTTTTGCTGGTTTCAACAGCATTCGTGAAAAATGAAAAAAAAAAAAAAAAAAAAAATTAATAATTAATTTTTTAGAACATTTTCTCCTTTAAAATACGAAAATTGATTGAAATTAGTTTCAAAATCAAAAATGGAATGTTTTCATTTCAAGTTCTTTTTAAACAATGAAGAAGTTGATGAGCAATAAAAATTTAATTGAAATTATTTCAGAAAGAAAATTTCTTCATGAAACTATTGAAGAATATCTTCGATAATTAGAATACAATTATTTTTAAACATAAACACGGGTATATAATTAAGAAAATCTGTGAATATTTAAGATGAAACAAAAAAAAGTAGTTTATTTAATGCCGGAAAACATATCAAATTAAAAAAAACACCTTAATATTCTACATATTTTATTTTAATGTTAAAATGGCATTAGAAAAATAATTTATCGATGAAATTTATTTAATTTAATTTAAATATGTAAACATATTTTCTATTAGTAGTTTAAGTAAATTAAATGCTTTTTTCAAATTTAACATTTTATACCTTGAATTAATTTACTAGAAGTATCTTAATTTTGTTTTTTGTCATTATATAAAATTCCTAGAAGAATAACCCAAAGTAAAAAAAGAAAAACATTTTTTGTTTAATTAATTAAATGTAAAATTTAATTTCTGTCTAGACTTACTGTTATTGCCGGTTTCTGTTTACTGTCGAAACTACATGTACACTATGAATATCGCCCAGAAAGTTGTTCATATGGCGAAGAAGTAAGCTTTATTAAAAATGCATAACCAATAATTTAAATATAGTTAAGATATAAATAATAAAAACGGCATTATTCTTGCGCTGAATCGTGAATTCTTAGTTAAATCAATAATTAACTATTTCTTCTATTAATAATTGGTAGTTACTGCTCACATTGTTACAAGTGTGCTGACCAATTTAATAGATTAAATTATGACACTGTTGAGAAATATGAATGTGCAAAGGAAGGTTGTGGTTTTTATTCTATCTGCGCTCTTAACTCTTTTTTTTTTTAACTTTAACTAGAGAACTTTGCGTTTTAGAAGCAGATCTCTTGTTTGGTTAGACTAATTGTTGTAGATATGTTTGCAAATAAAATGCAAATGTAGGCCAGGTTACCCAGGACTTCCTACACGATGGTAATCCACCCTCATGCGTCAGAATTTAAGGATCCATTTCAGACACTAGCTAGATAGATAGATGTTGATTGCATTAAGCAATAAAAGATACATTATTAAACTTTATAATGAATAGCGATTCAAGGGTTTGATTAGATATATTAAACCCAGTGGGAACCCAGAACCACGCATATATAATGAATAATAACTCGTCAGTTCAAAGAAAGCTACAAGTGACTGCTAATTTCGTAAATAATGTAATAGTGTTTCTAAATGTTTTGAAACAATTTTTTGAATACAATTTTTTGAAGTTAAATGCTCAAAATTCTAAGTGTAATTAGCTATAGATAAAGGGGTATTTTTAGCTCTTATTTTTAAAAATTATTATTTTAACAAATTTGAGAGATAAACCAATGTACAACCAGCGCGAATGGTCTAGCATACCTTCTAATAAAGGTGATATCCCGGAGGACACCTTGCATGCATTGGCATACAATAGTTGCGAAATATTAACATTAACATGAAGTTAGAATTTTTATTAAATCTACCTCTTAATAATTGGCGAAAGGTTTGGCGATTCATCCTTGGCTTGCGGTCAATAGTATCCAAAAATCGAATTTGCGTTTTGGATACGTTTTTCCCATCCGATGGATAACAAAATTCGAAACAAAATTAAACTTGTAGTTCCAAAATCATATGCCGAATTTGATACATTTAAGTCATTCGTTTCTGAGCTATCGCATTTATATGCTTATGAAGGTACAGAACCGACAGACAGCCAACTCCTTATTGGATTTGGCTGAAACTTTCATAGGTATCTACAGTATAAATGTTAAATATGTGAACCGAATTCCATTCATCTAGCTCCCTTCGTTTAGTAGTTATCGTTTTAACTAATATTCGAACAGCCGGACAGACCGACTTGCACCGAGCGGATTTTGCTCAAAATTAACTAAAAATTAACAAATTTGACGTAAAAAACGTATACCAAATATCGCCCTTCTAGTCCAAAGTGTTTTTGAATTATCTTTATCACAGACAGACAGACGAACATTTTCCAAAAATGAGAGGTCTGAAAAGTGGAAATTCATTAAAATGTCGAATTCGAGTTTCGGACTATTACTATATTTTCTCTCTACTTTGTATATGAGAAAATAAAAAAAGCAATATCCATTATTCAAATCAATTTCTTACCATATCTCTGTTATTCAAATGTGATATTAAAGCTGCATTGCATAACAAGACTCGGATTAAAAAGAATAAAAAAGCAATACATATTTTCTGATGGCCAATTGATTAAGCATAAAGTTATTAAAGTAGTTCTTAGGTATAAACTCAAAGATTAGCTCTTTACTAATTTATTAAACTCGGGCACTGCAAAGAAAAATAAACTAATTTTCAGTGCTGCTTTTTGAAAAATGGAGTTAAAGGTTTCTTTGAAAATATTTACTCATAATGATTAATTTTAACAAATAAATAACGATTAATTTAACAAATAATAACAATAAATAAATATAACGATTAATAAACAAATAAATCGTAAACTAAAACACATGGAAAAAAAAAAACTTTTATTCGATAATTTCACGATTTATAAAATTAAATACTTGTTACACCTAATTAAAACCTTAATTTTGATGAAATAATTAATGGAAAACTAAAGATCAAATGTCAAAAATACAGCAGGAACAAACATGAATAATGAACAAAACTATGCATCATTCTTGTAGGAAAATAATAAATAAAAAAATAATCTTATGTAAATGTATTTTTCAATCCAACGGCACAAATAATTTTGAAAAACGAGGAACATCTTTGAAATTTCAAATTTTCATCAAGCTATAATGACTTTTTCCCCAAAGATTGTTAATTAAATGGCTGTCTGGGAAACAAATTGATTACTTTATTAATTTTATGCCAATCATTCCAGGGTAAATTTTTAATTAAACTGACATTATTTTTCAACAGAATATTTCACAATGCAGCAGATAATCTTAAAAAGATATTCGAAAATTTTGAAGGGTTTTCATAACTTATAAGAAACTAAAAGTTTAAACTAACAAAGTTCTAATATTTAAGAAATCAAGAGAAAAATTCTGATCATCGTATTTTTTATACAACGATTTTTATAATATATAGATGTATACAAAAAAAAAAAAAATGCATCACTATTGCAATCAATATTCACACAATAGTAGCTACGCTGCAATCAGCAATCGTGAACAAGAATAGATAATTAATAAAGTATATTTTTACGAATCTGTAATACTGCTTTCCTGCAATACGAGTTTCATAACTGAAAAGATGTATTTACATCTACCTTAAATGGATACCAGACGAATGATTCCCGGCTTAGTATGATTATTTCGCCACTTGATGAAGAACACGGAGATTTTGGCGACAAACATGTAGGTTCTCGAAAATAAAGAATTATGGCAGTATTTCCATTAGGATTCGAGATCCATAGACTCTTCTAGAAAATCCCCTACTCTGTGAGGATATCTATATAAACATAAGAGAGATAAAGAAAGTCAATCTAACGAATTCTATCTTTGAAGTATTGATTTCGTAGTGACCTATATAAACGTATGTTGTTGTTTCTTATGGCACTTGCCACAGACAAGCCCGCTGTTCGAAGACAGCGATTTTAAGCAGGAGGGGGGGGGGGTCTCTTGTTTTTATAGTAGCGCCAACTAGGGCCAAGAGTACGCCTTAGCTACTCACGCATCACTCATTCGCTTGCACAACCCCTTTTTCGGGGGGCACATTGACACATCTCACAGATAGAACAACGGAAGAACAACCATGCCCAAACCGGGACTCGAACCCGGGGCGCCCAGATCACGGGGAAGACGCGCTACCCCTATGCCAGGCGCCGGCATATAAACGTATAGTTGCTGCTATTTAATAAAGACTTGTTATTTATATGTGTATTATTAATTTCTATAAGTGTTTATTTCTTGTTTACGCTTCCGCTATAATCTACGACCAACGGTTTCGACCCTATTACACTTCGTGTCTTACACTCAGTAAGAGATGTACAGCTGGAACCACAAACAAAAGATATTCAAGCAAAACTTGTTACAAGCAGAAATGCACAAAGGAAATTGTATAATGTGCTGAAATCATTACTTGACAAGGAAAAACACTTATTATGCTGCATCTGACTGTCATTATTTAAGGCAAATAATAGAAAAAGCAGATATCTGTTTAACAGATATTAAAAAAGAAAGAAAACACATGTATATATTTTTAAATTCTCTCTGTGACACTTTTATAGCAATGCACAGCAGAAGCAAAAATCATTAGCATTATGCCGTTAAACATTGGTTTAAAAACACATTGCACTGGTAAAATATGCTCAAAATATTCATGCGAGTTTTTAAAAAACAAAATGAGATTGATGGAATTCCTTGCACATCTCCACAGATGATCTCATTTGAAAGAGAAAAATATTTCATAATATTCCAAAAATAAGTGAGAAATGTTAGGAAATTAAATTAGGTTTGGCATAATTTATTTTCTGCTCTATCATATTTAAGTACGTGTATATTTACGAATCCTTCAAAGTGACGTAAATCAATTTATGTGTTGCGCAGAGCCTTTGTATTTTGATAATAAGATATTTAAATAACAGTCGTTTTCTATAAACATTAATATTTTTGAATCATTTTAATAATCACAAGATTTTTTTTTCTATTGTTGAAAACTAAAGAATATTGCCTAATAGGAGCGTAACTTATTTTGAATATAAATTTTTAATAAAATTTAACTCAATTAAGAAAAAAAAACGAACAGTTTTGTAACAATAAAAATAGTAATGTTGATGATCAGCAATTTTTTAAATGTAAAACAATATAAGAATACAGATTTTTTAAAATTATATACCTAAAAATAACTAAAATTACAGAGATCCAAATTTCTGACAAAATATGAAAACAGATTGCAAAATATTTTCATTGTTTTTAAATCATAAAATTTGGGCCATCAACTACTTTGATTTAAATTCAAATTTAAATATAAAGCTGGCACATGCTACAAAATATTTCATGTTTTTGTTACAGAAATATACATTTGCATTAATCTTACACAAAATTAGCATATTATTCAGATTGAATTTGAAGAATTCGAATTTATGAATGGAAAGAAAGTGCTTAAACACGCACGTTAATCTGACTCACGCTATTCCATCATTAAAATCTAACTAATTTAAGTGCTTAGTACTTTTTCTGATAAACATTACAAAGATGAAAAGTATTTTTTTCCCCGAAACATAATCGAATTATGGAAGAAGGAATTCTCAATTAGGAAATATCTTAGAAGAAGCAAAAGAGATATTTTATTTCATCTTTCACTCTAATTAAATCGTCTGCCTAAGAATTAATTATAAATGCAATTAAGAGAATGTTGTATTTTTTCATGAATATTTCAGATTTAAAAAAAAAAGAATACCTGGCATCTTTAAAAAATAAGGAATTCAAGCTAGTTTATTCATTTTCTAAATAAATTTAAAGGAAATAAATGAAATGAACAGAAACATTCGCTACTTAATTTTCTTTTTGATGAGGTTTCGAAAATCCGACATTTTAGTTTATTCATAACCAATGTTTTTTTTATTGATATATTTAATTCATATATATTATTTAAGGAACACAATTTTTTATTGATATTATTTAATTGATATATATTATTTAAGGAACACAAATATGGAATAATATCGTATTAAAAACAGAAAGTTTTACCACGTCCATGCAAGAAATTTATTATATAAATTCAAGATAAACATCTCATTCCCAGGATTTTTCTTGGTGCCGATCACGAGCGTTTAACCGTATACATAGAACTGCTGTTCTTCCTGACAACTAAGTAGTCGAATTGTCACAAAAAATATCAAAATAATGCAGATATCAATTTTATTGGCTTAAGTTTTTGAAATGGCTATACAAATCAGGTCTCTAAGTTTATACTCAGATAAGCTACTGGATAAAAAAAATGGTGAAAGTTGATACATCAGTTTATCGGCTTTAAATAAGTAAAAATAATTATTAACTTAAACAGATCTAAAAAATGTTTCATTGACCGTTATAAAAGCTTAAATAAGTCAGAAGTATATTTTTAAAATGCAAATTTGGAAAAATACTTTATTTTTCAGTTTAAAGCAAAATACATCATTAAAAATTAAAGAATTCTAATTAAGCAAGTATTACAAAAAAGGAATTAACAAAAATTTCAGATCAATATAAGCATACCTTTTAAAAATTTCGACTTGACTGGAAAAACAGGGTTGTCAAAAAATGAGTATAAATACTTTATCAATTAGAATCCATGCACCAAAATACTCCTAATATTATTGTTTTTAGGATTTAAATTGTTTAATAGTGAACTACTTCGAAAAATCGATTGAAATTAAATTCGAAAAAGAAACAAAATGTCTGACTTTTTGATGAGTGATTGTCATAAAGCATTTAATTACGGATTTGGCGAGTCTAATCATGCTCTTATAATAATATTCAATAGGTAATTTAAATGCTCAAAACGTTTTAATTTTAATTTTTCCTCTCATATTACTATTTTTTATTTAAATGCAAAAAATTGGTACTTCATTGGAAAAAGAATTTAGCTATATAAGATTGTAACAAAATATGAACCTCAAATTTAATTTTTATGGCACCTTATTTTATACCAACCATTATGACGTGACTTAAATCATACTTTTAAAATGAGACTTTTTTTTTTCAGTTCCCGAATACTGACATACAGAAAAGTACTTATAAGTCATTTATTGGCGACATTTTTTTGTAACAAAGTCGAATTTTTCACAAATAATGCATATATAATATTGATATGTCATTTTTACCAATTATTTTATTTTCATTTATGTGAAATAAACTTATGCAGAATTCTAAAAATTTCGCTCATCTTCACAAAAAATTCCAAATTTGCATTTTTTTAAATTTGCATCTCACCTAATTATAATAATATTCAAAAGCTACTTTTAATACTTACAACTTTTTAATTTTAAATTTTGAACTTAGATTCACTACTTTTTCATTTAATTCGAAAAATCAGTGCTTCCGCTTTCCTCCTCTTATATCAAAATACAAACTGGTAGAAATTTTGACCGTTACAGATAGCAAACTCAATAATTTAAACTGCTGTACTGTATTTTTTTCCCTGCCTTTGTATAATTTCGACTGAACTTCAATTTTTCATTAACGTACAATCCCATCTTTTTATTATAAGCAACACATTTATAACGAAAAAATAATATTTTCATACACAATCAAGAGAGTTTGGTTTAGTTTTAGTTTAGTTATATTAACGTCCCGTTGTAAAGCAACACTAGGGCTATTTTGGGACGGACCTCGTCATTCTGAACCGTGGTCAGATGACGAGAACGACACCTGAGCTGGCACCCCTCTCTCCACACCAAACCACACCACACAAGCGCGAGGACGTTTGGCATGACGGATTTAACGTGCAACAGGTCCCCTTACACGACGGTTCTTCGGTGGAATCAGGTCTCGAACCTGAAACCCGACGGCTCACAAGCCGAGACCTTACCACCAGGCCATCATGGCCTCACAATCAAGAGAGAATCGATAAATCAGAGTAAAATATGCA
This sequence comes from Argiope bruennichi, assembly GCF_947563725.1. NCBI lineage: Eukaryota > Metazoa > Arthropoda > Arachnida > Araneae > Araneidae > Argiope > Argiope bruennichi. The sequence continues at coordinate 66,687,331 of NC_079158.1, read as the reverse complement.
CTCATTTAACGTACTGAAAATCTTTTCAATCTTCATTTTAAGTTTTTCAAAGAAAATGGTTTAAAGAATCATATTTCCAGATGAATTTTATTCTAATTTAAAAATATGAAAATCAATTTTCAATATTAGTTAATGATCTTTCATTTAGCATTAAATAACGTGATTTTAACAAGAGTAATAAAATGCAAAATAATTCTTTGATGATATTTCTAAGTTAGAACAAAATGGTTTTATAAATTGGAATTTTCTTTTTTTTCTCGAAATAACGCTTGAAGGAGGAAAACAAATTCTAGCCGGCGATAAAAATAAAATAGAAATTTTGGTGGAAGAAAAAAAAAATGCAATCAATTTCTGTGAAAGAGGATATCTGTGTTTGAACTTAATTAAAAAGCTCTAAAAGAGGAAAAAGAAAGCCGAAAACATTTTTTTTTAGCTCAAGTAAATGGAAAAAATATTTCTTTGATTAATTTATACTGAATAAAGTGAAAAGTTTGTTTTAAAAAGTTACTTTGCACGATAAGGAGACTTTTATAAGAATTCTTTTGAAAGAGATTGAAATTGGATTACTTTATTAAAAAGTATTCCACATTTTTCTTTGAAAATACAACTTATTAAAGAAAATTTTACATTAATTATAATTCCTCGTTGCCTTTTGAATAAGCTCTTTTTCACAGGGAAATTCTTAATATGAGATAAAATTATTAATCAGGGGAGTTGGAAATAGGGCATGTTTTCCACTTGATTTTTTATGATGCAAGATGTGTTTAAAAATTAAGCAGACTGTTAACTTTAGAGAGGAACGAAAAGTTAATAAAGGGTAATAGGTGCATATCAAATGCTCCCCCCCCCCCTCTTTCTTCATATGCCAGTTTTCAAATCGACATATTCATGCGTTTCTTTAAATTAGTTTGTATATGATGTGCCAATAAAAAAAATGCTTCGTATTCTGAATTAGAGGCGTTATTACTTTAAAAAAACACTTAAAAAGTCTTAAGACATGAGAAATTTATGACATTTTATACATTGGAACAGATGAGTGCTTGCTTCATAGACAAGTATTAGATTTAAGACATTCAAAAAAATAAAAAAAAAAATGTTCTTATGACGTGAATATCTATGCTCTGTTGGATCAAGTGCGGCACATTTTTCAACATCAAACAAAGGTTGACCATAATGATTGGGCATTTTTACTTTCTCGTATATATAGTATAAAGAAAAAATAGTAAACGTCAAAAAAAAATTTGAAAACGAGATTTGGACGACTCTCCACGTTTTAGATACACCTCCCACCCCAACCACCAAATTCAAAAATCACATTTTAAAAAATGTCCGTGTCTCTGTGTCTTGACAAAGATAACTTAAAAACGCTTAGATTAAGACGGGTGAAATTTCGTATACTATCTTCACATATTATCTTGCATATTTCTATCAAATTTTGAGTTAACTCTATTCAGAGGAGGTACGTTCGTTCGAATATAGATTAACACATAATGACAAAACAAAAACAGCTAGATAAATGAAATTCAGTACACAGACATCAGTCAAAAGTTTGAGCTACATCTAACTATAGGTTGACTGTCTGTCGGTCTGTACTTCCAGGAGTATGTAAACGCGGTAATTCAAAAACGCAGCGACTTCAATATATCAAATTTAGTATGTTATTTTCAGACTAAAAGTGCAGTTTTGTGTCAAATTTTTGTTTCAATCAGTTGCGAAAAACATTTCTAAAATATAAATATGATTTTTGGATACTCCTATCACATACCAAGGATTAATCACCAAATAATTCACCAAACACAACACGACAGATTCAGTAAAAATGTTAATTACATGACAACAATTGATATTTCGTAATAATGTACGCCAATGCCATGTAAGGCATTCCTTGGTATGACAAGTTTATTAGATAGTATGCGAGAAAGTTTGAGGGAAACCACTCCAGCTGTTTTAGATAAAACAACAACAAACAAGTGGTTAAGGAAAATACCAGCTTATTTGCAGGGAAATAAATCGTGATTTCTTTACTAAGGCAATACCCCAGTTCAAAATTCATTATTTATCACGATTTTTCAGGTCGAAGCAAAAGATCGCCATTGTAAATTTCTAACTCCATTAATCTGATTTCGATCCATATGACTTATTTTTAATTCCCATTATCAAGTCATTAGGTTTGAGACTGTAGACCCAGCGAAACCTAAATCGCTGGAAGTGATGAACAGGATTTCAGAAAAACGGCAATACGCACTATTCAGAACAGTGAAAATCTTATATGAGATGGTGTAAGATAGGGATGCATGATTAAGGACTTTGGAATAATTTCTTTCTATTTCGTTATTTTTTACCAATAACTATTACTTCGATCAAACTTCTCATTTAAAACAAATATTTATCAAGTGCGTGCAATGTATTTTGAAAAAGATTAACAATTCCTTTTTAGTACACTATCTTTAAAGTTTCTTTAAAGAATCTATCTTTAAAGAAATGCAGGGAAAATCCCTTTGGATATCTTTCAGTATAGATGCACAGGATGATTTTCGCAACAAACTAACTTTAGTTGCATTTTATAGAATATATTTTTTGCTGTCGAGCTCACATTATTTCATGGTCATCTTGAACTTTTAATTGTTTAATTTTATATTTTGAAAAAAATTAAATATTTTAAAAAATTTTAATGAATTTTCTTATTAAATATATCAGTTATCTCTAAATGTTTTATTACAAAAATCTTGATCAATAATCTTAATACATATTTTTCTTGGTCCATAGTTTTTTCATTAAATGAAACAAAGTTATACGAAATAAAATAAGTTCATATAAGGAAGACCGAGACTTTTCCAACAACCAATTTGTTTTATTAACCCTTTAAAGGGCCATTTTTTTCTAGTCATATTATGTTAAAATGTTTTTAGGCTTGAAATTAAAATAAGAAAAGGATTCATTTAGCTTATTAGATAAATTTAATTTGATTCATTAATTAATTAATTAACAAATCAAGACATCTTTTTGTCTGAGATAAAGAACTGAAGCATCTAAGTTTCTGACTTACTAAAAAAATTTGTCAGAACTTATGCCAACCAACATAATTTCATACAAAGATTGATAAATTTGGTGGGAAGCATACTTCCCACGGCCCTAGAAAGGGTTAAACAAATCTGTATTCCTTTTCAAATACCTGATGAGTTTCACTCCAGTTAACGCCTTTTGGCAAAACTAGTCAGAGTTTAAACTCCTCAGAATAATTTGTGCCAGAAACCTTCTTCTTATTTAAACATAATAAAGAAAATTAAAAAGCAAGAATTGTGGAACCGAAAGAAAGGAGCCCTCCCATTAACCGAAACTTATTAAAACAGAAAACTTTCTTCATTATCTCAGCATCTGTTAGGTTTCCCTGAAACTGCCGTGAAAGGAAAAGAGCCTTCACGAATTTACGTTGCATTTCTTTCAAGCTTTGATAAATGTTTCTAAATTTTCGGCACGTTCCTGGGAGAACACATTACTAGATTACTTTTCGATTACGAACTTCCTCAACATCCCACTTCTTAAAGATTCTGTTTATAAAGAAATTTAAAGTTTAAGAGCTTAACGTGATTAATAGTTTAAATAAAATAGGTGTCTATCGTATAATTTGTCAACGCCATGTTGTTTAAAGTCGTAATCAGCGAAGACCACACTAAACAACATCAGGGATGGGCAGACTTTTCCAGGTTACGGGCCACCTTCTAATTTTTTTTCAAGTTGTTGCGATCCACCAAGTGGTGAGCTAGAAAAAGGGTCTACAATATTTATTATAACTTAATAATAAATACGGAATATGTATTTACCTACATAACAACAAACATAATAATAATAGCAAGATACAAACATAAGAATAATAGCCACAAATATAATAATATAAAATGGCGCCTTTAATATCAAATAGTTCAAAATACATTAAAAAATAAATTTTTTTTCATCTATAGTTAGTTCCCGTAGTTGTAGTTTATAGAAGACTGCATACTTCCCGCCATTCTTGAATATATTCGTTTAGTTTAGTTTAGTTTAGTTATATTAACGTCCCGTTGTAAAGCACAATGCACTAGGGCTATTTTGGGACGAACCTCGTCATTTTGAACCGCGGTCAGATGACGAGAACGACACCTGAGCTGGCACCCCCTCTCCACGCCACACCACACTAGCGGGAGGACGTTTGGCATGACGGATTTAACGTGCAACAGACCCCCTTACACGACGGTTCTGCCGTGAAATTGGGTCTCGAACCTGAAACCTTACGGCTCACAAGCCGAGACCTTAACACCAGGCCACCACGCCCCTCTTGAATATATTGGTATATAATTATTAACTGCTAATCTTGCACTGGATTCTAAGTGGTCATCTGAGAGATGGGAACGATATATTGTCTTAATTATGTTCATCATTGAAAACGCAGATTCACACAGGTAGGTAAAAAGATGTTAAATGATATGGAACTTTTTTAAAAATTAAGGTACTTCACTTCGGCAATCAAATTCCAAAAGTTATTCTTGGGTTCTTTTAAAATTATGTCGTTTTGAAGGAGAAAAGCTTTGTAATCCTCAAGAGATAAACAGAATATATAATTTATATTTTCAATTATTTCTTCCACATCAACTTATGTAACGCATGAATGTAACAATTGGTTTTATTTAGTATGCGCGTCTTAGCTCTTAGTAAAGGCGATCTCTCTAAATTGTTTTGATGTTCCACTCGTCGATCGCGATCGACTTAATGCCCACCCCTGAACAACATAAAACGAATTATATGATTTAATGCAACGGTGCGTTTTTATCTCTATAAAGAGGATACTAGAAGAGAAAGTAGTTCTTAAAAATATTGCATTAAAAATTGTACTTATCAACAGTAGCATTAATCGGTAAGAATGTGGCGCATCTACAACATCGCTTCTCTGCGCATTTAATCTCATGATAAAAAAGAAAACTTTACAGATATCTTAATGGGTTTGAAAGGATGTTAAATCAATGACCTCGATTTTGGCGACTGTGACGAGTTGGAAATGAATTTGGCGACAAAAATGAAAATTCTGGAAGATACAGGTATTAGATGATATCGTTCAATATTTGCAATTCTAAAGATTTTCCGATTCCTTGTAGGCAAACATATAAAAGAAAGACGCTAAAGTGAGAAGAGTCAGTCGAGTGAATTTTCTCTTCGGTAACCTGATTGCAAAGCAAGCTCTCCAGTTATTTTAAAGTGACATGTTGTGCTGTGCTTCTGTTTCATTAATATAATAATTTTCTATCGTGCTAACGTGCAGTTCATATTTGCAAGTGGTGCCTTTGACTGTGATTTGCCCCTTGTATGCGAATATTTCTTGTGAAATAGAGCGCCATTGTTTTTTTTTTATAAAGTTTTACAGATTTCGCACCATACATCCATTGGACGAATTTTCCGTAAAAACAATACAGGAGAAAAGAACTACGAAACGGTGTATTTCTTTATAAATAAATGGACTGATTTAATTCAGAATTCTTTCATTAAATGTGTTTAATTATATTCCAAAATATTATTGAAAAAGTACGAAAAAATTAGGAATAGAAACTATAATTGATTGATTTTCATCAATGATTTCTTGGAGGATCAAGCTCTTCTCAGAAATTTAAATAAATTTGCAAACGCATCATCATTTTTAAAGATGCACTGAGACAGAAATTAAGTGAGATATAAAATATAAAAAGTAATGAAATAAAATATGATATAAATAAATAAAAAGTAATAAATATAGTTTGTTTCCAAAAGAAAAATTTTAAAAAAATGAAATAGAAGTACAAATGTGTATTCTTCGAGATGCACTACGAAAATCGTTACAATAACAGTAATAGGCATAAAAGAGTATAACCACCTTAAATGTTAGCAATATTACAGCTAACTTATTCGAATTTATAATACTGAAATATTGAGTATATATAGAAAATACAAATCTTTATTCTTTTACTGTCACATCAAAATCCAAAGAAGTGAAGAGAAATGTATCATATTACAATAAATAGAATAAAAATTACTTCTAATGACAATAACGGTGTGCATATGTTATCACTCCATAGAATCAGATCTAACAAATGTGTTTCGACGAGTGGAAATGCATACTTTGTTGCAAATTTTTTGTTTTAATTAAAATTCTCACTAATTAATATTAAATGTTATTTTTTCGCATTTTGCCATAATAGCTCTTCAAAATACTATTAAACATAAATAATTTTTGTATTTTAAATTTTAAAAAAATGTCTTTTTAATATGAATTTAATTATAGTGCAGATATTTCCTGAACGTTGGTTAAGTTTCAAAGTGTATTTTCATTCGTATCATTTTCAACAATATATTTTATAGTTCCACAGAAATTCAAACCATTTTCATTATTTTATCGCATTTTTGATTGTCTAATTTCCTTCTGTAGTTGAAAGATTAAGAAGAAAGAATCTACTAATTATTTTTGAAGTTTACATGAGGAATCAGAAGGTGAAATCGCATTAACTTAAAAGACCACTTGCTATTTGAAACCGATTGTCTAGATATACAATTTTTATAGCTTTGTAATGGCATAACTCGATTCACTTTAGAAGGTTCACGTACGCTACAAACAAAACATGTGTAAAATTATTAAAATTACACGAATTTTAAGGCTGTCGCAGTTTGATGCTTAAAAATACTTTGTCGTAGTAATCAAGAAATTAAATAATGCAAAGGATGTTTTACTGAAATTACGCTCAGCAAGTATTCTCAACAAACCAATGGGTGATCAAAGGTGGTTAATAAATAATAATATCTATTTCAACAGTACAAATACTCTTTTAAATTATTACAGAAATGAAAGTTATATACAGAATACAATTTTTTAAGGCAAAAAATAATTACATAGCTTCAAACCAAGATAGAATCAATATTCTGAGTCTCATTACATAAAGTCAAACATGTTTCGGTTCCCTTTCAGTTCCCATGTTGTGTATCACAGAGTGCAAAGATTATTATCTCTCTATAAACATTCAAAAGAATGATTTATTGTTGGAAATAGGCAGTTTTATGTCACACAAAATATGTTCATACCGTAATTCTATTTATGGAATTTAATATTATCCGCGAAATAGAACTTCTGCTGCCACCAGATAAGTGAACAAGTAACTAATAGTTTTGAAATAGTGTAAAAAGGATTTTGTTTGGATATTTTTATTTCAGACGATAAATAAATACTAAATTGTTTCTATGAAGATTTGACGTCAATTCTGATTCTGAATTATATTTTTAAGAGACAGTATGTATAAGCTAAACGCTTTGGATATGAAAGTTCTAATATTATTAAAGCTTCTAGAATAGAGTATTTTAACCTATCGCCCTTTTAGGCTTTGTTTGCAAATTTTTCCTTAAAATATGTTTAAAAAAACTGATATGTTTTAAATACTTTATCAAGAAATGCTTGCACTAAAGCATTCGAATGCCCAGGATTTTTATTGCCGAGAATCTTCTATAAGAAAAGATTTAACATTTGACATTTAAACTACTACCACATTAATATTTAAGCAAAAAGAAAAATAAATTTTCAACATTTCACCATTAAATATACGAATAAAAAGTAATAAAACAGCAGTTAATCAAATCTAAGAACAAAGTTTTATTGGAATTGCAAGAACCATGCAATTCCAATAAAATTGAAATCAATGAAATGTTTTTATATTATTTAAAAAAGCGATGCCAAAGACACATGTGAAATAATTTTTTTCTTAAATGAAAATAGGAGAAGTATTCTTATTTCTCGTGTATTCCTATATAGTGTTTCGGATCATTTTTACGATCAATTTCTGACTTCAAATTGAGAATGAAATTCGATATTTAATTCGATTATGGTTTATTTTTGGGTTAATATTTACCTAGAAACTCATAAATTAATGACAAAGAACGTTTTAATTAAGCATCTCATCCCAACTTACAGCTTGATAACGAGGATCAATTTCAATAACATTTATAAAAATGTATATAAATAAGATCTTATCAAGTATGGCATAACAAATAAAAGTTGCAGAAAATGAAACGATTGATTGCCTTACGATTAATTTTGTACAGAAACAAATCAAGTATTTAGAACCAAACATTAGTACACCTACATTCTGTTTTTATTGCTACAACAACAAGATATAATACCGCAAACGATTATTTATGCTGATAAAAGAAATGACAAAGCTCCAATTCTTCCATGGAACAAAAATCCAATATTCCGTGTCTCTGTCTTTTCCCAACATCACATATGTCTCAATTCCCAAGATTGAATAACGTACACGCAAAGATTACACTTTTTCCATAAACATGCCACAAAATGATTTATTATTCCGAAACTTGGAGATAAGACTCTTTGAAAATGTATTCAACTCGAAATTCCATTCTTCTGAATTTAATATTTCTCTCTAAATTAAATTTTGGGTACGGCCAGATAGCTGATCAGGTAAGAAATGGTGTAAGAGAAATAAAATCTTTTTGAGATAAATTTCTTCAACTCATAGATAAGTCTAGAATTGTTTCAATCCGCTTGTATGAAGGAATATTGAATAGAATTCTGAATTTAAATAATATTTCGCCAACAACGATATGATTTAAACAATCTTGCATCAAACTTTTGTTAATATTGACATTCCAAAATTTAAATTTATCTCTATTTTATTTTAAGAGAAAGCTTTATAGTGATTTTGCACTCAAGAATGTTACTATAGGTTGTCATAAATTTTATATTCTTGATAAGAAAAACTGTGCAAAAGAAATTAACATATTATGGAATTTTTAAACTTTGTTAGAACTTAGTTTATGGATTCTGTTAAAATTGATGATTGTTCCTTCGACCTTTTAATAATTATAGCTTTGAATTTTAGATGGATAGATAAAAGATTTTTAAAATTTATATCAGAAAGCAATGAATTTAATATTTTTCAATTTATTAAAAGATAAATGAATAAAAAATTATTTTATTACTTTTTTACACTTGACAAGAGTTTTGATTACAACAAGATATTTTCAAGATGTTTCTCAGTTTTTCAATTTCGGGACAATGTCTGCTAAAAATCTCGAATTTTTTTTTTTTTTTTTTTGTAACGCAATATAATTTTCTATCATTTTTTTATGAATTTTCAAGCATATGAATTTATTAGTACAGTTATTCTCTTATTTTAATTGATTTCGCATTTTGCATTTTTTGTCTTTGAAAAGCGATGAAGGAATTGATTTAGTTTGTTTCTTTTCTCCAGTCTTCTATCTGCTCGATTAAATTTGCGATTTTAACGTATAGTAGAAATCAAAATATTATTCACATTTAAACACTTACTTTCAAATATCTTAATACGACAAAATGTACAAAAATACTACAAAAAGAAAATTGCAATGTATTTTGAATAATTATTTACAAAAACTTTTCCCCACAAAATTTTAAAACCATTTTATACACATTTAAAAGAATTGTTAAAAAATATCTCTTTTTGGAATTCAATACAATGCTTTTAACGGTAATCTCTTAATAACACTACCTGAGTGGGCCTCCAAAAACAGCTTCAATGCCCCTCCAAGGACGTGCATGTGACCCCTGGAGAAAAATTTAATGAATACTAGGATGGATCAATTGATTATTCAATAAGCAAATCTGTTTTCAAAGTTCAGCAATATTTTATCCATTATTACGTAATCAAGGAAATACCTGAACTGTCATCCAAATACCAAACTTGTACATCATATTCACGTGACCGTGACAGAGGCCCTACGACACATTTTATTTAGTACAATACACGGAGAGTCATCTACAAAGGAGAGTTTAAAAGTCAAGGTGACTAACTTCAAAGGCAAGACTCAAAGTCATTGAGATCCATAACTTTGGATAACCACTTGTAAAATTTATAATATTGCTTCTCAGGGCAGTTAGTGTCATACTGAAGAGGAAAAAATGTTAAATATATTTTAATGTAGGCTGATTGGATATAAGGTCATTGAATCTAGGTTTTAATGATCATTTATTGAAAAATATGAAGGTTCTAGAAAATAGGGGAATCTTGGCGATATCTCTATTAGGACTCGAGTTTCGGATATTCTATGATATTTCGGAAACTAGAAGTTATTTATTTAGCTTGAGAGTGTGCTGAGAAATTCTGCAAATACTTACTTACTGTACGTTTCTGTTATATTTTGTGTGTGTGTGTGCGTGTGCGCTCGCGTTTAGGGTTTAGAGCAATGTACATTCACTGGACGGATAATTCTTAACAATATACAGCAGTAACATTCTTTTTATTTACTTTTACCAGAGATTCATAACCTTATAATAAGTGATATTCATATATTAGTTTTAATCACCTGCTCCTCAATTCGCATTTCTTTTCGATTCTAATATTTAATAATAATAATAACAATTAATAGCAATTTAACATTTAAAAAATATATTCCTTCTTATTTCGTTTTTAGTAATTAGTTCTTAACGTCTTCGCCCATTTCCAATGCTGTTTAACAATTTTAAAAGCATTGCTTTTGATATAATTTACATAATAAATAAAGTACTAATACAACTAATTGAAATCAACTTATTAAATAAATTAAATCAGTTAAAACAACAAGCATGTTGAAAAGTTATTGATCAAGTATTGATCCCCATTTACTGTTGAACTTTTCCTGTAATAATAAAATAAGCATTTCAACATACTCTATCTAAATAGGACACAAACACAAGCTTGATGTATTAACAGACAATCGGTATATTTACTTGAGAAGTACATAACTTTCGAAATAGTAATGGTGATGAATTATCAGACTGCGTGAGATTTATTAGTTTATTTGTGACTGGAATGCGCCGGTGAACAGAATAATTGATGATGATCTATCCGTTGGATAAATTATTAGCGTTTCTAATTCCTTTAATGTAAATTTGATCAACATATTTAGGGATTAATTAATTTTGATTTAATACAGGCATCATTGGCTTATGAATCAGCACAAGCTCTGCAGTCGGGCTTTGTTAACATTCCACTTCAGATTTAATACACATTTTGGATCTAATCGTACGAAATTAACCCAAATAGATTTTTTTGATAATATATTTACCAAAGAAAAAACTAGAGAAGTTTGAACATTACATTTTATATAAAACTTTCCTAGCTATGCAAAATCTTTTCAAATTCATTTTCGTAACAATATTTTATTATTTGTAATACACAAATTAAAAAAAAACATGTTAGTATTCTTTTAGTTATACAAATCTATAATTTTTAATTAAAAATCATTAAAGTACCCCTCTCATGATGAAATAATTTACAATTCAAGTGAATTTGTAAATGATATGAATATTAAATTCCTGGTAGATAATTGTATGATACGGAGATTTAATGTACACAGAGTCATACAATTCAGAACATTTATCTCTTACTATTGTGGTTCAAAGCATAAAAAAGATCTCACAGAAACGTATTAAAATATGTTTCTCTATGAAATGAATATATTGTTTTGGAACTTCCTCCACTAAGTCCATAAAGTCAACGGATTCGACTTGCAGTGGGCGTATGGTATAAAACAATCAGCAAGCTTCAATAACAAATAACTCTCCTCGCTTTAACTGTGTCCAACAGCTGACTCACTACTATACGATTGGCTACTCCGCACATGACTCGTTGCTCTTTCTATAATGAACTCCAAGAAACGGCACATAGCTCAATTCACTAATCGCATGAGCTCCAGTCAACGCTTGCACCTCGATGGACTGGTTCAAAAATTTCGCCGTTGAGGCGGTATACGATTTTATATGAAATACGTGGCTCTCTTCGGCTTTAACTGCCGGACTTTTATTATTTCCAGAGCAGGGCAGAGAAGATTCTGGAACAATCAAGCATATCTCAGTTCCTATTGGACGTATCGCCAAAATTCTTGAAGATTCTAATATCATCCATTTTGTCGCTAAAGTCGTCAAATTCATCGTTTATCGCCATGCCCGGGCCTGCCTAATCCGGCATCCAGTCAGCATCCAAAAGAACGGATCGTAAAACGGTCTTTCCTACAATAGAACTAACCGTGCTACGAAGCAACAATATAGATTCGCAACAATATTATATATTTTATTATTGTTTTGAACGTAAACCAAATCTGAATTGTTGTTTCATGGTGCTCAAATTCAATTGGAAACGTTTAACGGTTTGAAACATCTTTGGAATGATGAAAATCATTTTTACGAACAAAAATCACATTTCACACACAAAAATCATTTTTTCACACAAAACTGCATAATATTCAATGCAGTTTTTGAAACAGAATATTGAATGACAAGAGTAGTTTCGTATATCCCGTGATTCTTACGTCATATGAATTTATTAAATATATTCGAACAAATCCCAGAAATTCATCCTATCCCAGAAATGAAATTGAAGTCAAAATGAATTTAAAAGTTTGAATTTAAAGAAAAAAAAATTACACAATGCATTTATAGTAATTGTTCGATCGCTATAAAATTATTATAATTTTGTAGAAATTGGTCATATTGTAAATGAAGTACCACACACACAAAAGCAAATAAAGAATATTTTATTCTTTTTCATTTCTTCAAAGTGAGATTTTAAATTGAATTTCATCTCGATAGAAATATTTCGTGGCATAATTTGAGAAGAGGACAGAAGAGACAATTTCAAATAAAGTAAAATAAAATCGTCTGCGTTCTTATTTGATTTGATTTTTCAACTGTTAGATTATAAATTCTTTGATATATTGCATGTATTCATCTTCAAGTATGGAAATTTGAACTTTGCGAAACATATTTTTCAAATACTTTGCTAAAATCAAATAACAAAAGGAAAAGGAATAGGATTGAAAGTTTACGCTTCAATCGAGTTGTTTCTAAGAACTTTTACACATTCGAAATTTGAGAAAATCTATTCATTTTTCGGAAACTGAAATTCTCAACACTTCACGGATGGATTAAGAAAAGTTTCAGAAAATATTTCTGAACTTTTCCAAGATAAACTCGAAACACTAAAGATAATTTACTAAAATGCAAATCTATAATAAAAGTAAAAATGTAATTAATTGAATTTTTCGATATACATATTCTTTAAAAATGTGTAACTTTCTGAAATATTTTCAAAGACAAACAAATAATTTTTATGCGCTATTCTGTCTTGGAAATAAGTATTGTTGTCAGCACAAGATATGTTTCTCTTTCATATACATATCAATGAAAATTTTCAATATATTGGTAAAACATGATACGAGTTACCAATTTTTCTAGACTTTCAAAGTACAGGATGGTAATAATTAAAGTAGTTCCACTTTCAAATGGTCATAAAAGGAAAACTACTGGACTAAACGTTATCAAATTTGGTAATAGTTTAAAGCAGGGAATCGGAATTCCCTGTTTGCCAAAAAAAAATAAAAGTTCAAAAACTCACTACCAGGGGTGAAATGGCGCTGTATGCAATATTGTTAAGCAAAATAGGACATGAAGACACCGATGTAAAATGTGTTTAATCGTTTCTGAAACGTGTTACAAAGCATGTTCAATGTGTTTTATCTCAAAAGCATTGTTTATGGTGATAATCTAAACAGTTTGGCGGAGTTGAAAGATGCGATGCATCGATATGTGCGTAACATTTCTCCTGATATACTAAGAACTACTATTGAGAATGCAGTTATGCGATTTAACTTGCTTTCAGAAAATGGTGGACGCCACATCGAACATGCTTTGCAACAAGTTTCAAAAATGATTAAACACATTTTAAACCGATGTCTTCATGTCCTATTTTGCTTAACAATATTACATACAGCGCCATTTCCCCTTTGGTAATGAGTTTTTGAACTTTTTTTGGAAGAAAAGAAATTCTCATGACCTCCTTTAAATTATTACCAAGTTTGATAACCTTTGGTTTCCTTTTATGACCATTTCAAAGTGGAACTTTAATTATACCCCCCTCCCCCCGTACATTCGCTGTATATGGTTTTAATCTTTTGAATTTTATTTTTCATCAGCAAAATACCACCGAGTTTCAGGATTTCGCTAGCAGTAAGTCAATAAAACCACATTTCCTCGTTTCCGCTTAAAAAATCACTATGCTGACTATACGCAGGAATCTCAGACGATAAAATTCACGGGATTTATCGATATTTTTACTATTTTAAGGAACGTTTAATTTTATTACATTAAAGGATTTCAACTGGTTATTCTTTGAAAAAATTAGCCAAAAAATATTTGAAACAAGGTTATTAGTTAAAAAATTTAAAGCTTACGTGATTTCCAAACCTTCTAAATAAGAATTTAACTATCCTTAACTATTTCATTAAAATTTGCATCCATTTCCTATCATTTAACCATTTCTGCAATAATTTTAATTATGCTAGTATCTTTAAAAGCTTGAAAATTCCATCTTCTTTTAAACCAGTAAACATACTTTCTTTTAAACAGATTAAAAATTTAAAAGGAACTGCTTTCTTCCAATTAAAATTTTACGAGATTCAAATGGAACTATCGATCAAAACTATCGTTTTAAAATTCTTTTAGTTCTTTCTGCTCCCAAGAGCGGATATCCAATATTTAAATTAAGGATGTTTTCCCGAAAGTAAGTCCTTAGTTCTAGTGACTAATCGATCACCATTGATTTGTATCAACAAAGAGAGAGCTTTTAAAATGATTTTTCACTACAGAAAGGAAATAAGGTGCAGTTTGGTGAAGTTCTCAGATAATCTCAGTGGAACGAAAATATTTCTAAATTGAGGTAAATGTCAAAATTTTGCATTTTACTTCACATTAGCTTACAATTCTAATTAGCTAATGCAGGAGACAAGAATATGTTTCCGCTTTATTCTAATGGTATTAAAAAACGAAAACTATGACCCGTCATACAACTATTCAATGGAGTATTTCTGGTGTTGAAAGAATGGGGAAAACGTCACTTTCTTTTTATGGATGTTATACAACAAGTAATCATAATAGCTATAGATAACATAAACAGCTACAGATATAAAAATAGCCATAGCTTATACATTTCGCAACAATTTCTTCTATCAACATAGCTTATACATTTCGCAACAAATGATGCTTTTATTATTAGCCATCTTTGGCGTTCCAGCTAGTTCTGGAATATTAGTTGTTGCGTTTAATTCGAATTCAATTTCTGACGCATAACTTGATGCTAAAGATTTCTTCAAGAAAAGGCACCAAATTACGTCAGACATTAAAGTCGTGTTTTTTACAGAGATTCGTACCCATTGCATTGTAATAGAAACATAGTGCCACTAAAAATTTAAAATGTCTGGCAGTCTGTTTTAAATTTAATTCACAGTACTTAAAATTTGCAGTAAATTTTAAAACTGATATTCGGTCCAAATAGATCGCATGTATTTTGTTCTAGTTAAACACAACTTTGCTTTTTTTAATTTCAATATTAATTGTTTCATATTTCCGCTAACATTTAATGGTGTCATAGATTGAGAACCGTTGCCCTCATTAATCTATATCTTTGTTAAGAAGAAATGATAGACAATAAATAAGTGCCATAACAAATTTAAGTGCATGACCAGTATATTTCAAAGTGCACGTTGTCTTTTACGTCTCTGCGATTTCATTTTCTTACCCTTCATATAAACTGTATGAAAAATTAGCAAGATCTTTTTCCCTTAGTTCTTATCAACTGAAGAATGCCAACCGATGAATATTTGCTGAAATTATGAAGACGGTTTGAATTTCATTGCAGCAATGAAATTTATTGTTAAAAATTACTCAACAAACTTTTTTTAAATTGTCGAAATTTAGGGAAATTTACAGGACAATTTATTTGGTATCATTAAAAAAATAATTTTTAAAAAAATCGTGCGAAAGTTGTTTTTTTCTTCAAAATATTTTGGGGGATTATCTTGAAAAAAATGTCAAGATGTCGCTTAATTTATAATTCTTTAAAATCCTTAATCAATCGCTTTCAGATATAAATTTCCATCCACTTTCCAAAGTATATCTGTGCCAAATTCGGTAATTGTAAGTCAAATGGTTTGTCCTATAAACCGAAAAATACACATTCTTCATTAATAATAGATATAACTTTATTTTTCTTTCTTGCTTCCTTTTTCCTTTGGTATGGTTTTTTTATACAAACTTAAACTATTCTTTTGCTGCCCACCATTTTACCATAATAATGAATTTGATTCCGAATTGTGTTAAATTAGAGAAAGTTCAATATGAAAAAATGCGAAAATATGATACAAAAATACTTTTAATATTATAAATTATCACTGCACCTTTTAAAAAGATCTTTCGAATGTGGCAGTTTTCTTTTGTATCCAGCAATTTAAAACGTTTTTTTAGGCAGACGGTAGTCCTCTGATGAGTTATTAAAAATTGGTTTTTAATAAATAAAGATACTAAAGAATAGAAACAGTTAAAATAGATTTACTCTAGGAGTTTATTCGTCCAACAGCATTGTTTTCGCAAAGAAAAACAAATACTTTCTTCTTCTAAAAATAACAGCTTCCACTATATTGGAACAAAGGTCATAAATTACAGCTGACGAACAACATGAGGCATTATGTAAATGCGGCTTTGATACTAATGTCGAAAAAAAATCGAACAATAATAGTCTTTGATTCAGATTACATTTCTATTTACTTGATATTCTTTAAAAAATCACATTGTTTGCATGAATTTAAAATGAAATCATATTTAAAAAAACATGATATTCTAAAAAATATATAAATTTCAACAATTAAAACTTTTTTAAATATAAGTGAAATATATTTCGATATATATTTTTGTAAAGAATACTCAGATTCAAGTGTGTTTATTTTAAAACTTATATCGTCATTGTAAAAGAAATTTTATTTAAATTCTAATACTGAGCTTTCTCCTCCATGATCATGTATCCTTTTTTCCCATCAGAAAGAAATCAGGGATTTCAACGCAGGAATATTGCAAACAGTCGAATGGAAAAAATCATTTCCCACTCAGGAAGAAGTCAATGAAACCACAGGATTGCTTAAACTCTTTAATGTGGCATTGGCATTAGAACCACACAGCAAAATACCGCATTTTTAGAGTTATAATTTAAAATTGAGTTATTCATATAATGAAGAACAATCCATAAACATATTGTGACGGGAATTGTTTGGTGGGTGCACAAGTTCAGTAATGAATTACAATTCTCTAACCATGAAAATACGAAGCACAAAGAAAAAAAATATAGTCGAGATTTACAGAAATATCAACAATTGTAAAACACACAATACAAGTAAGATACTCCACCTTTTATAGTTGAAATTTAGGGTATGGAATTTTCTAAAAACTCTAGATACCAGCTTCTAATAGAGATATCACCATAATTCTTGTATTTTCCAGAACCTTTTTTTATCGCTAAATTCGGCGTTCATCTAACAGACATCCATTAAAGATATCGGTAAACCTCTTTTATTAACAAAGATATTAACGCTGCTGGAAAGTAATATTACAGATTCGCAACAATATCAAGTTCTCTATGCACTCTTAGTTGAATCAATTGACAAAGTACCTTTTAAACAGAAGATTCAATCTAATTTGATAGATTTTAAAAAACACAATTTAAGGAATAAAATTACCAATCAAAATTTCTTCTTGCAATATCTTCTCTCTTTTAAGGTTTTTTGTTTTTTGTTTGGATGCCACTTTAAAAGCACAAATCAAATGGACTTAAAAGACTTCAGAGATAATATGATGCAATATAAAATTGACGGGAATGGTTGTAAGCACTTTGTGTATTTGCAACCACATTCTATTGACAATTGCAGAGTAAAGAGATAACACGATCTTTGTCACAGAATAATTTATTTTATTTTCCCATTTCCCAACACGCACGCACACACACACACACACACACACACACACACACACACACACACACACACACACACACACACACACACACACACACACACACACACACACACAAAGGTTCATGAACTAAAGAAAACTTTATTTACTTGACAGTAAGAGCACTTTCAATTAGAATTCTGCGTTCCTACAGAAAAAGTTTGAATTAATTTTCTTAAATCTGATGGTTTGTATTCCATTTTACACTTCCTGACAACTACTTAAGATTTTAATATTGCAAGATAACTTAAATCAAAACTTCTCTTCATTTTTAAAAATAATTAAGCGAATTAAAAAGACATTATTTGAGGAATCAAAAACAAATTAGCCTCATTAACGGAACAAAATAGAAAACTCCCTATTTTCCTAACATCTGTCAAGTTTCTCTGAAAACGCAGAAAAAGGAAAGGAACTTTCACACGTTTAAATTGCATTCTTTCTCTAGCTTGGAAAAATGATTCTAGATTTTAGGCACATTTCTGATTAGTGGATCATTTTTTTGATTGAGAAATTTCTCAACAACTCGTTTTTTTCTTGAAATTCTTCAGTCTAGTTTTTATTTAAAACTCAAACTGGAAATCAACATAGGTTGTTAGAGCTAAAGTTTTAATAGTTAAATTTAAACAAATACATGAAATACAATTTGTCGACATGATGTTGAATTTTAAACAGATATCCCACGAGATTTAAAATATATTTTGTTAAAAGTCAAGAACTGACATGCTTTCAAAGCTTGCTTGTCATCAAAATATCTGCCTGAGTTTGGCAGCGAAATAATACCGAAAATAAATGATAAGGAAAGTATTGAAAAATGCTTATTTATATTGGGTTTATTTTCGCATTTTGATACAGTAGTATTGTACGTTTCAGTATCATGAGACTATCACTTTTCGACGATTCTACCTCACCAAGGGGTGAGACCTGGAATGCGAGTGCATTTTTGGAATCCTTTGTCATTCTTCAACTTTGATTTCCGCCCTACCAGACACTTTTTCGTTTCAATTTTTTTTTTTTTTTGCATGTATTTGAGTGTCATGGCGCTTCTGATCGTATTATTTTATTTAAATTCCAAATTTATTTTATTTATTTTCACAAGTAATCCGAGTTTACTTTATTGTTAAATGTTAACCTCTCCTCCTTTCATCTTTCCTCTCAACCCTATTTTGACGAATTAAACTCATCCCATAGCATGCGCAAAAGAGTGGAGGGTTTTAGAATCCGTTGGCAAACAATAGCCCCATTCAGATAACTTCTATTTTATGGTAAAAGTATGACCCCATCCTTTTTTAATAACGTTTGCTACAAAAGTAAAAGACCAATTTATTAAAACTATTTCCCTTCAGAAACTACAGCATTTGCCCAGTTTCTTTCGGATAGTAAACGAATTTTAAGAAAAGAATCGACCCGGTTGTTTGGATGTAATTCATCAAGCCAATTTTTGACATCCGCGTAGTAATTAAACCTCTCTATTGAATGGTCATCATGTATGGAACGAAAGAAATAATAGTCTGAAGGAGCAGCATCCGGTGAATACGGCCGAAGGATAACACATTCCAGTGAAATTATTTTAAAGTTTCATGCACTGCTCTGTCAAGCATCTTCGTGCTGGAAAGCAGCTTTATCATGTCTTTCACCATATTTTGGTTGATTCTCCGTCAATATTTCTTTCAAGCTGATAGATGAACTTTTATTTATATTGTTAACAATTAATGATTTGAACAGGATGTAACAATTCACGTCATGTGAATTGCTCTTTCTCATTCTGCCACAGTTTTCTTTGCAATAACATGATGCATTATAATGTCTTGCATACGTTGTGTGTTTAACACAAAACTACAACTTCCTATATTATATATTATATATATATTAGCAGAAGGCATACACTAATTATTAAAGATGATTGTCAAATGATTCAAATACAATTATTTCGATTTATTTTCTAGTAAAATGTATCACTAAAATTATTCATTAAAAGTGGGCGGAGTCATATTTATACACCCAATAATATTTAATTTACGTAAACCAACTTTTATAAACTGAATCTTATTCCACCAAATGCAAGTGATGTATGAATAAGTGTTGCACAATAAATATAGAGCATTATGAGTCGTACGCTATGCACAAAAAGTGGCGAAACTAATAGGCGAAATCAGTTCAATTGTTAGATCTGCGTGCTGTCACGATTCATTTTGCGATACCTTTCTAAAATAAAGACCCAGTGCGGGAGCAGGGATGGTGTATCTAGACATCATGGATTTTGAAATGAAATCAAATGATTTGCGAAATTAATATAGAAGCTGAAATGTGAAAAATCAGCCAAAGTTTTTTTTTTTTTTTTTATCTAATAGAAAAATGTATAAACAATATGGTTTTTTAGATTTCTCTCAAAAATGTAAGGGACACGTGCGAATCTTAATGTCATATCTATACAATAAGCTTATAAACGAAATAAAAATTAGCCATATCGGTTCAGTTGTTAGAGCTCGAGATTGGTTTTTTGGTTTTGAGAATTTATAGATAATAAAGACATTTACCATTTATACTTTTTATTCCGCTGTTCTAGAAAAAGCAATTACTTTTAGCATTAGTTTACTTTCTGAAAAAAAAAAAAAAAAAAAAAAAAACGGCATTTTTTTGGGGGGGGGGGTTTGCGATAGAAGGTCTCAGTATGTTACTACTGTGTTCAATGCTTTGTTCTAAAAATACTTTATATTGTAAATAATATTAATATGAATGATAGGTCTTAATAAAGCACACTCAGAGTTTTCAAGGTTTTCATTTAAAACAGAACATTTAAAATTGGAGAAAAGAAATACACTATATGATCAAAATTATCCATGGATGCTCGGAATTACACACCTTTTCTAATTTCTCCTGTAAAGCTTGAATTATTCCCGAGTTTTCACTATGCACAAAATGATTATACTTAAATTTCATCGTGCATATTAGGTCATGAGAGCACTTAGGGGACGAACAAAAAAAAATTAAAGAAAAAAATAATTTGGGATTTCACAGAAAGCTAAAAATTATTTGTAACTTTCATTAATGCTTTTTTTAATAAGCGTATTACATCTTCGTAAAAATAGTACGCATATTTGAAAATAATGGTATTTGGAAATTTAGTATAATTTTTTTTTTAAGATTTCAAATTCAACTGCGCACTTTTTGCTTATAATAGATATAGAGTGTTTAACAAATTGCACAAAATTTACAAAATATATGATCATATATGTATGCAGGACTATATTAAATTTCGAAATAGATATTTTAAATATCCGATTAAATAATATGCGCATGTGCGGAACATATCATATTTTGCATTTCCTGATTTTGAAAGCATATGGATAGAACAGCTTATATCAAAATTCTGATGCAATATCAATAACATTCAGAAAGACATCGGCATTGATTTAAATTGAATTGTTATTGCTATCCAAGAGAAGCTACGTGATTAGTGATTTTCCGCAAATGGATATGTTTAAATTGGAATTACATAAATAGTATAGAGATGAAATATATATTAAATATTCTTGCATGCTTATAAATTAGGATTATTATTTAAATTGTAGTCATAAATTTCGTCTTCATAATCACGGGCAACTAAATTCTGAGCCACCATAAACATAACCTAGAATGAACCTAGATTACTACCTTGAAACACGTGAGATACGACCACATTTTGAGAATGGTACACTTAAATTTGAATTGTGAACTACAACGCTTCGGTAAAATCGAATTTTGCAATAAGAGATTAATGAACGTGCATGGAATAGTTTTAGAATTATTAAACAAAACTCTTGAGAGATGTATCCATTCCAATCCGTAGATAAATCATCGCATGTTCCGCTTGTATTACAGAAATGAGTTACGAAATTAATTCTGAATTTGAGTAACGTTTACGACATGTGTAATAATAGTTAAATAGCCTGGATTTGCAGATTCAATTATAACAGGCATTCCCAGAATTGAAATATACGGATAGATATGGATACATGTTTATTAAATTCTTATAAAGATGTTTTAAACGGAATATTTCTTTAATCGATATGTGTAATGTATTTTTCATAAAAAAAATATTAGAACGAGATGCAATTGTTCTTTTTACATAAAAGTTTTATAAGAGAATATAGTAACATTAAAATTGAAATAAATATTGTCTTCCCTTCCAAACAGATAGAAAACATAATTCTTATTATATAACCATTGGAACTTATGAAGTAAAATATAAATGTAACGCCAAGAAAAAAATGCTGATACAGAAATTTAAAACTTAAAGTATTAATGGTGACTAAATAAAGCAAAAAAAAATATATATATATATATACATCCGAATTATTAAACAAAGGTGTGCGTGGGTGCGTGTGCGTGTAAACACATTTTTGCAGCTGCGTGGCCAAATAGAAGAAACTTTTGGAAATTTTAAAACTCCGATTTATTTCACCACAGGTGGTATAATTTACTTACAGCGATCTTAAAAGATGCGTAAGTCTTTATTGTGACACAAGAGCGAAAAAAACATTTTTCCCTTCAGTGATTTTACCATGAGATTTTGATAGGGATTTCTTTGACACGTGTAGACTTTAGAAAGGCAATTTTAGATATCTTTAAAGGAATGTTGTAAGCATTAAGAATTTTTATCCTTTCACCCGGGAAGTGAGAAAATGCTGAAATGCTAAGACCAGCAGTTTTAGAGAGCGCGTGTAGAATTAAATAAATAAAAAATTGTGAACTGGAACAAGAAATAAATGAACATTTTAGAATTAAGTTAATATGAGCTGCATTATGATGAAAATTAGAAAATGATTAGAATTTTTATTAGATTTATATATTATATAATTTTTCAAGAAATATAAACTGGTCTAGTTCAATCTTATTTAATATTTGGAATAATTTCAGTGATCGATTTTAAAACATGTATTATATTTCTTTTCAGATATCAATTCCATACGGAATTTAAGAATTTTAAATTTTCCCGTAAATCTATTATTTATAAACCAAGAAATAAATTCCAAAGATGTTTTCAAATTCATTCTAAACGAGCGTTACTACTTTTCTTTAGTTTCTGATATGTGTAATGATGCTGTGAAAGAATATTCTACACGCACAGTTTTTAATAGTTTTATAATTTCGATAATAGTTATCACAAAAACTGAATAAAAGAATTGCAAACATGGATAGTTGCTATCTTGCATATATATGTGAATGAAAAGTGGCGATTAAAAATGAAAGACAGGAAATATTAAGCATAATCATACAAATATATTTTTCATGTTCATATTCCAATAAATTCATCGGGCAAACACCATATTAATTTTAATTTTAACGATATTAAAAAATTTTAAACAATTTCAAAGATCTAAGTTATTATATAATTCTTGTTGCAACATGAAGGGGAAAATTCGCAGTAAAAGTAAAATGAAAAAATAAGGATAAAATAAATGGATAGAACTCAATAATGAGTTTTAAAACACTTCGTCGGCTATTTAGGAGGTTTTGCCATACATGCCAAACTCAAATTAAAGAAATTAGCTCCAGGTTGGTTTCATTTAATGATGGAATGTGGATCATGATGACACCACATTCTATTTTGAGATCCCGGTTCGGCAAAAAGAAGGAAGCTTCTGTCCCTTCTGCTCATGTCATTAACAAATCTTAAAGCATTGAAAATAGTAAGGTTTATAATCACTGGTTCAGTAGGAAAATTTTAAAATCTTATGAATCAGACTGACTCTACATATCAGTCATGTTAAATGTTTGAATCATAGGCTTCAAAATTTCAAAGGTAGTAAAAAATTCGTCTGTTAAGTAAATGGTTGAAACAAAAAAAGAAATAAACAAATAAAAGATTAAAAACTTAAAAATGAAATCTACGATCGCAAATTTCAAGTTATCATGTGAGAACATTATCATTTTTAAGTCATTATTTGTCTTGATTAATTTAAGTCATTAATCAGTGTAAACTGGTTTGAAACAATCACGAGACTTCTCTATCGGTCTCTATCCCTACATTATATATAGGGATATAATATAATATAGGGATTAATATAGAGAATATAATATAATATAGGGATTAATATAGGGAATATAATATAATATAGGGATTAATATAGGGAATATAATATAGGGATAGAGACCGATAGAGAAGTCTCGTGATTGTTTCAAACCGGTGCAAACTGGTTACTGACTTAAATTAATTACGACAATTCGTAAGAGAGTGAATAATTTGGAATTCAAATTGCAACTTTAGTTGGCGATAAATCGCCAAATGTGACAACCTTCTGCATTATTTTCTAATAACCTAAAAACGAAAAATGGATGCCTCAAAAAGCGATAAATCATCCATTTGTTGCCTAAGCATTTTGATGCTTCAAAACCTCAAACCAAAACAACATCATGTTTTCATACGATAAAAATAAAGTCGCTTTTATCAAAGGATTCATGAATGTTAATTTCGTACTGCAACTTGAAAATATTGGACTAGCTGTTGCCAGAATAAATTTGTATAAGAAATCATTACTCATGAAACAACCGTAAATATTTTGCTAAATAAAACTTTTCTTATTTCGTTTTTATAATTCATAGAATTCTTAAGTTTTTACTCCCCCAATGAAATATTATAATTATGGCATTTTCGATCCAGAATCAAAAATAAACAGCGAACAAAGAAACAGGATTTTAATTGAAAATTTCTGAATCAAATGTGAGTCAATGAATCATTCTGATAAATTAGAGAACAGATTTATTTTTACTCTTTACATGCAGATTTCAATTGCAATCGTCATACAATAGTTAACTTCTAAAATATAAAATATAGTCAAATGCTTCTAGTTAGAAAAAGGCTTTAAATGACATAGATAATAATGTTTTACATTATTTGAGTCAATTAACGAACTGGTGAAAAAAGTAACGGAATCTAAATTTTTATATTGTCCCTAGTTTTATTAATCACGTTTAATAGATCTGAACACATTAACATTTCAAAGAAAGTTCCATGCTTCTGCCACTAAATTGATCAAGTTATAAACCCTTAAATATTATTATTTTTATAAGATTTTAGACTATTTCAACTGCTGACTTGAGGAATATGTGTCAATCATAACAATCTTATTCCCTTACATGTTGGTTTGCATAAAATGATGAAATTCATAACTTCGTCAATTTTAGGCTTAAGGAAATGAACGTTTTGTTTAAAATTATATACTATTATAAACATTTTATTAAATAAAATTCGGAGAGTTGTATAAAAATTTAGACTCTAATTTTTTGAGCAATACATTTATTGATTCAAACAACACAATACAGAATTTTTATACCATTTCAAGAATTATTTCATCTACTTATTTCTGATGGCTAATAAATTATTTATTAGCCTGCTATTACAGTTGGACATCTTATGTATTTATTCAAACATTCAGCATTAAAAAAAATCGCTTGCCTGAATATTTATTCACGCAGCAACCAAACACAAAATGGGAAACGATTTTTTATACCGATAAAAGATACCTCAAAACTCCATTTCTTCTACTCACAGAAAATTCATAATGTTCTATCTCTCCTCCCTTCTATCACGTGTTCAGGTTCCCAGGATTAAATATCGCAAACATCAAAGATTATCCTCCCCCCATAAACATGCCACAGAATGATTTATTATTCCAAAACACGAAGATATCCTTCTCTCAAAATGTATCCATCCTGAAATGCTATCCGTGGAATTTAATACTTCTCGTGAAACCGAATTTTCTGTTTCATCCGATAACCAAACAGATAAGGATTTGTTTCAATGTTTCTCAAACAAATCCAGAGATGCATCCATTGCAATCCATTGATAAATCCTGGATTTTTACAGTTGTATTGAATTGAAGTCTGGTTTTGAATATTTTAAAGAAGATATTATAATTTAAATATATTGTATCTGTGTAAGCTTTAGTATGATTGACACTCTTTGAATTAAAGTACAGAGTTCGATATGTTATTTTTCGAGATACCTTTGTTGTGAATGTAAGCGAAATATTAACATAAATTGATAAATTTTAATAGTCCTTTATAAGAACGAATTTATGTGAAATATTCAATTTTCCATAAGTTTTTTTTTTCCATCTTGCACTCGTTCCATATGTAAGGCATTAGAAATTTAAATAGATATCTTTTAAGATTTCAAAAGGATAAAAAAAACCTGGTTTCTCAAGATTAATGTTTAAATACATGTACTAAAAAAGCAATTTTATTATTTTCTTCTTTAACCCTTTTTAGGGCCGTGGGAAGTAGGCTTCCCACCAAATTTATCAATCTTTGTATGAATTTATGTAGGTTGGCATCAGTTCTGACAAATTTTTTTTAGGAAGACAGAAACATAGAGGCTTCAGCTCTTTATCTTACACAAAATGATGTGTTCTGATTTGTTAATTAATTAATTACTTTACCAAATTAATTAATTGATCAAATTAAATTTATCTAATAAGCTAAATGAATCCCTTTTCTTATTCTAATTTCAAGCCTAAAAATATTTTAACATAATATGACTAGAAAAAAAGGGCCCTTTAAAGGGTTAAATGAAATTTAAGTAAGGTAAACAGCAAATATTAATTACTCTTTCGTATACGTAGTAAAGAGCAAATATAGTAATCGTTAAAAAATTCGAACAGGAGATTTTCACAAATTTCCACGTTTAGATCACACTGAGTTCGAAAACCTCATGGAAAATGTCCGTCTGTCTGTGATGAATGTAACTGAAAAACGGATTGAGCTAGACGGATGAAATTTGGTATACTGTCTTTCCACTGAATGTGAAGATTTCTAACATATTTTGGACAAAATATGTTCATTGGAAGTTTGTCTTCTCAGCTCTTTGAATATAAATTAACAAGATAACTACAAAACGAATACATCTAGATGAAATTCGGAAAGCAGAATTAGCATCTGTAGTCTAGACATCTATCGAATTTTGTGCCAAATCCTACAAGAGATTGATTGTTTTTTGGTCCACGATTTTAGAAAAATGTAAACGCAGCAACTCGAAATCGGAGTTATTCAAATATACCAAATTTTGTATGGGATTTTGTGACAACAAGCATAGTTTTATGTCAAAAAATTATTTTAATCGGATAGAAAAATGCATCTAAAACACAAATTCGATTTTCGAATTCTATTAACCACACGTCAGGGATGAATCCCCAAAATAACTCGTCAAGAATGGATGAGACGATAGTTTCAGTAAAAAAGCTAAATTCTCGCCAAAACTTAATATTTCGTAAATATAGCACGCCAATACTATGCAACGCATTCTCTGGGTACCTTTATTGCGAAAACATTTTGGGATGACCATTACCGCTAGTTTTTAAATAAAACTTTGACTTAAAATTGGATTGACTTAAATAAGATTATCTTTATGCTTTTTTTAAATAGGCTTTTAAGAATAATATCGAAGTCGTCAAAATTTGCTTTTTAACGACAACATACTAATAATCATTTACAATTTTGCAAGTATTTTTACACATTATATTAATTGCCATTTGCGTAAGATGAAAATATTGTTTTCAGTTGTCTATATTATCCATTTTTCCTCTTTTACTAAATCTGACATTTTAATGGAAATTCCTTTATGTTCTACAATTCAGGAAACATTTTTTAATCAAATTAAAAGTGGCTTCTTATGAATTACAGGTAATTAAACTTTACTGAGATTATTTGGAATCAATTTTCCCAGGATGAAAAATTTTAAAACTTTTTAAATATTTAATGACAACTCATATATTTAATATTATTGGTTATAATATATAATATTTTAATGTTTTGACAACTAAATAATATTGTTGAAATTGAATCAGCAAAATTAAAAAGGGAATATTATCTGATATCTTCAAGCAGCATTCATCCATTTATCATCTTTCCAAACAAAACAGATCTAAATGGCATTTTCCCATTGGTAGATTAATGCACGTTTCAAAATCATTCCTCCCCCCCCCCAAAAAAAAATCAAATAATTTTGAATGGGATTAATCGTTACATCAAATGAACCATCCGTTTTGAAGCTTGGACAGAACTCTAACAAGATCAAGGTTTATAGAGGATTACAAAGCTAAGCTCCATGTCACACTTATGAGTAACACTTTGCGAAAAAATTTAATAAGCATTAAAAAATATATCCAATGAAAACCATTTTCGAACCTACAATACTCTAACTTCAAATTCCAGACTATACTATCCAGTACGTTTCGTTGTTTATGGTTTAGGTACATGTGAAATGAAAACAGATCAATGCCAGTTTGTTTTATTAACATTGACTGCTGGTTTTCCAAGTGTGTAATATATGGGATTCAGCTTCTAATGTCAGTTTTAATTGTTCCTGTCATTCATCGTTCCTACAAACCAATTTTTAATTACACCAAAATAATATCTAAATAATAATACCATTACTTAACAAGTTTTCACTACTTTTCATCGATCTATCTGCAGCACTTTTCTTTTTCAGGCTCTCGATAAATAGAAATGCGAAAAATAAATTGCAATTTTATTATAATATTTTTATTTCAACTTAACAAACATTTACATTATCTGTAATCAGCATTAGAATAATAATTTAAAAAAGGAAATTGCTAAATTAATACATTTTTAACAGTTAGGTATACACTAATCATTTGAAATTAAATTCACAAGAATAGACTTCTTTTAAATAAATTAAAAGTTACATTAATAATTATTTGTTAGCACGAAAAAATTTTACCATCATTGATTTAATAGTTATAATTTATAGTCAAGTTTAAAATGATATTCGGTTTAAATAGGTCGGATATTTTGTTTCAGTTAAATACAGCTTACTTCCAGCATAAAGTGGCTTAATTTTTTTTATATTTCCACAAACCTCCAATGGTGTCATAGATTGAGAACCGTTACCTTCGATTAATCTATATCTTTGTTTAGAAGAAACGACAGACCATAAATTATCACCAATATTTCAAACACAAAGAATGAAGTCTTTCTCTGTTGGAAACACCGACTAAGCAACCGAAATCAATTAAATCGCTATGTACATTACACCTTAATTGATTGCAAATATTAGATGCAGATTTAAAAAGGCAAACTAATTTCATTCCATAAGCATCTCATTGATTTCTGATGTAGTTTACCTAACAAAAGGTTCGATACAATTTTTAACCGTTAAAAAATTGACAATCGTAGCGTGCACGTATTTGCCACGTATTGCGGAAACCTGGCCTTCGATGCACAGTACAACCATTTTTTACTCCTTTTTCCACATCCTATATCGTTCTCAAAGATATTTCTCTTGCCAAGCTTTCTTTCTTTAAAATCTCAAAAAAATTTATCTTATGCTCTTTAATAAATATGTCATCCCCCCTTCCCCTTACATAATATTGCGGACCTGGGATAAGGCCGTGAAGACTTTGCATGATAATAGCGAACAACAGTCACGAAATAAATATCTTTAGCATGATTTGGCTAACATTTTCCCATAATGAGTCGGTAGGGCGTTGAATTTGCATCCTTTGGGTTGCGATTTCAAAACCCTCTGGCCGAAGACTCTTCGCGTGTATGGTGGCTGGCGCACATATAAATATGTCGTGATCACAAAGTCCCCCATGTAGAAAGTAATACCATTACGGGTCTAAATTACGATCTGTGGATGAGTGAATGAAATGCATGAATGAAGTTGGCCCTGTAAAAAGGGTTGTGACGTGTGAGTAACTAAATCGTACTCTTGGCCCCAGTTAGCGCTACTGAAACAAGAAGAGACTCTCATTCGGCTTAAATCGCTGACAGACAATTGTCAGCGGGCTTGTAAAGTGCCGTAAATCACAACACAACATTTCCCATAATTTATCGCGTAATCAATGGCGATTGTTTGGCGATTAATCGCTGGTATGAGATTAATACACAAATACCAGAAAAATAGGTATTTATTTTGTAAGACAGATTGAAACTAGAATATGGCATAAAAATACAAATATAATCATAAGATCATATTTAGGCCACTGGGTTCTTAAGTTATCGCGTTTGCATGCTGCGAACGTACAGACCGACAGATAACCAAACCTTTAATAGACTTACTTTCAAATTTGATAAGGTTCCACACTTTAGATGCTAAACATGTGTACCAAATTTTATCATCCTAGTATTTTACGGTTTGTAGTTAACTAATACTCTGTACTTAACTCTGTAAACTGGACTTGATAGAAATCTACAAATTTGGCTTAAAATCTACATACAAAATTCCATCCATCTAGATGAAAGCGTTTTTGAATTGTCAGTTCACAAACACATAAGAGATATCTGAAAATGTAGTTATCCAGCGTAGGAAGGTCTGAAACGTAAAGATTGGTCAAAATATCGAGAACAAATTTTTTGACAATTACAGTGTTTTCTCTTTATATATATTATGTAGAAGCGTTATGGAAGTATCCGCGAGATAGCGCAGGCAGCGCCAGGGAGAACGCTAACTCTGCTGAATATCGAATGAGACGAGAGAGTGGGTACTGGTCTGTTCGGGTTGAATGGCTGTGAACTGTGGTAGCACGGTGAGGTGCCCACACTGTAATATGAACAAAACTGTAAATATGTGCAATAGAACCTATATTGAACCCTAGACACCATTGTGTAGCGAGTTCTTTCAGAGGGTGGACACATTCGCCCTCACTTCTGTCACATACAAGAAAGTAAAAATTATTGAATAGATAGTGCGAACAGATCATACTATATGATTTAAATGGATTGTTTTTATGTGCTTTAAATTGCATACAATATTTATTTTCTCGTATATATACAGTGTAGCGAAAGGATACTAATCGTTAAGAAAATACAAACTCGAGATTTCTCGTATATATACAGTGTAGCGAAAGGATAGTAATCGTTAAGAAAATACAAACTCGAGATTTCTCGTATATATATACAGTATTTTTCTCGTATATATACAGTGTAGCGAAAGGATAGTAATCGTTAAGAAAATACAAACTCGAGATTTCTCGTATATATACAGTATTTTTCTCGTATATATACAGTGTAGCGAAAGGATAGTAATCGTTAAGAAAATACAAACTCGAGATTTCTCGTATATATACAGTATTTTTCTCGTATATATACAGTGTAGCGAAAGTATAGTAATCGTTAAGAAAATACAAACTCAAGATTTCTCGTATATATACAGTGTAGCGAAAGGATACTAATCGTTAAGAAAATACAAACTCGAGATTTCTCGCATATATACAGTATTTTTCTCGTATATATACAGTGTAGCGAAAGGATAGTAATCGTTAAGAAAATACAAACTCGAGATTTTGACGTTTTAGATTCTAACTCCCTCAGTTCGAAAAACACATTTTCGGAAAATGGTCTGTCCGTCTGTGACAAAGATAACTCAAAAACACTTTGAACTAAACGGATGAAATTTTGTATATAATCTTCACACCAAATTTGCAATTATCTATCAAAGTTTGAAAAAATTCTTTTCAGGGAAAGTCTATCAGTCCGGTTGTTCGAATATAAGTTATCAGCATACCTACAAATCGAAAAGAACTAAATAGATAAGATTCAGCACACAGATTCAACGTTTATAATGTATAAACATGTCAAAGTTTGAGCTAAAATCAGCAACGAATGGACTGTCTGTCGGTCTGTACCTTCAGAAACACTTAAACGCTATCATTAAAAAACACAGTGCTTGAAATATATCAAACTAGTTGTTAAATTATGTTTTTGAGTACAAATGCAGTTTTGCCTCTGAATCGACTGAGAAAAACGTGTCTAAAGTACAAATTCGGTTATCGGATACTATTAATCGCATGTCAGCCATTAATCGCCAAATAACTCGCCAAGAATGACACGATAGATTCAGTAAAATTCACGCCAAATTTTAATACTTCGTAGCTGTTGTACGCCAATTCCATAAAAGTTATTTTATAGGATAACACTTTTATAAGAAAGTATGCTAGAAACTTTTGAGAAGACTGTTTATTGAGTTTTGCAAGTTTGCCTTCAGATTACAAAAGTTGACTAGCTATACCATATAACAGAACTTTTAAAGAATCTTTGAACAGAAAAGTTTAACGCGCATCATACATTTGGCGCAGTACAGATAGTTTTGGCTCGAGTAATCTCAATTAATATAGATATAGTCCTGCTCGAATGATACATTCATATTTTGCACACGTCTTCGAAATAGGGCGCAAATGACGAGTCGGATGTATTAATAAACAGTCGATATATTTGCTGGCAATGAGTGTGACTGTCGTGCAGATCAACTTATTGATCGCATTCGTGAAATGCAAACGACAAGTAACGGGATAATTGAAGTTGGATTTGTGTGCTGTTCGTTGAGCGTGGATCTAGTTACGGATTTAATGCCAAGTCCGTGCATATGCTAATTGATTAATGGTAGCTCTGGTTGCTTTTCAAGATCAATGCATGCTTTGAATCTAATCGTACGAAAATTCAAATAACTGAGAGAGAAAAATTATTTTTACTTCATTTATATAATGAAATTCTAGTCTCCAAGAAATGAAAGTGAATTCATTTTGATAGAGATATGAGAAGATGCATTCAAGATATAAAAAAATTCTTTTCTATTTCTCATAACTTTTTTAATGCGAAATATAGAGGAAGTAGTGTCATTTAAGTGTAAGTAAGTTTTAGTGATTTAACCCTTTAAAGGGTCCTTTTTTTCTAGTCATATGTTAAATATTTTTAAGCTTAAAATTAGAATAAGAAAAGGGATTCATTTAGTTTATTAGATAAATTTAATTTGATTAATTAATTTGGTTCATTAATAATTAAGTAACAAATCAAGACACGTCATTCTGTGTGAGATAAAGAACTGAAGCATCTAAGTTTCTGTCTTTTTAAATAATTTGTCAGAACTGATGCCAACCTACATAAATTCATACAAAGATTAATAAATTTAGTGGGAAGCATACTTCCCACGGACTTAGAAAGGGTTAATTGACGTGTGGATATACGCAAGTCCAAAATCGCTGAAACAAGTTGCATCAAATCAACATCAACATATAAAAACATCAAACGCATATATGTCATAATTCCAAACCGATTTTTAATCGACACTTTGTCGATTCCTTAGTCAATCGACCACAATTTTAGTCATACTAATTGAATACTCTGAATTTTCGCTATAAAGTCGCTACACAAATCTCTCTTCAATTGTTAAAACATTTTCAATTCTCGTTTCCCTGACTATTATTATAAATTATGCAATATGATTTCTTTTTAACTAAACATATTTTTAAAGAATAAATAAAATGAAAGACGCTATATCATGGTGGTGCTTCGATAGGAATTCTGATTAGTTTAAGGGCATATACTTTTATTTTAAAACTAGCCGCCTTTGGCGACCAGCCGGTTCGCCAATCTTAATGTTCGTTAAAATTTTCATAATTAAATATTTTATGCAATTCCTACTTTAATAGCTTCTTCATCAAAATATTTTAAAACTTCAAATTTTGATAGGCATATAATTCACTCATAATATTATAAACGCCTTCAATCATAACGTAATATGTATCTCTCCCATTTTCTGTTGGCTCCCATAGAATTCATACTTTAAATTAAAGTGGAAAGGATTAATCTGCAATTAATATGATAATATTTTTTACTGAAACAAAGTATTTTTTTTTTTTTGTAATATGATTATTGAAAACAGTCACTGAGTGTTTAAACTTTATGGGCACTAAAGAATATCTTTCTTAATTTATGTAATAGTTCAAAAATTTGTCAACAAAATTTTCTCAGATTCATCATGATTGATCACCAGATTGATCAATTAATAATGTTTAATTTTAAATGCATTAAACACTAAAAAAAAACGAATCGTTTAAAATAATCGGTCGAAAACAGGTTAAAAAAAACTACTTAAAAGACGATGGTCTTAAAACTATAAGCATACACAGAAAATATATAACTAACATAAATACACTTTAATTACAAAAGCATGCAACTAATCTAAAAATAATTTAAATCGTCCGTTGATATTGGTTGTCATGTCAACAATCAGAATATAATGCGCAAGCGTGAATTTACAACGCTAGTTACGGTAACGCAAATGAGTGAGTTTTTCTAAGTCAGTTGGGGTAACGCTATGCAGATTAGAAATTTTTATTTCCTTTATTCTGTTTTATTTTAATTCAAAAGTATTTCAGAATTAATCTGAAAGATCGATTAATTAACAATGTTTAATTTTAAATGCACCAAACATTACGAAAATAAACAGAATCCTTTGAAATAATCAGCCTAAAAATCTTAAGCCTAGCCTCATTACTGTTGGGGGAAAAAACTGAACTCTTACTCATTTGGTGGTACGGAAAATGAATAATTTTTTGTCGAGAAAGTTATCTTTTAATTAATAATTAAAATTCTAATTAAAAATTAAAAAAAAAGGGACCCCAGGTGCACATTCCCGACCTCTAAGGTATACATGTACCAAATTTAGTAGCTGTAGGTCAAATGGTCTTTTCTGTGGAGCGCCAACACACACACACACACATTGAACTTTATATATAAGTATAGATGTTTTTTTAAAGCAAGCGATGAGGGGAAAAAAACTATTCTAAAAAATTGGGTAAAGCAGGTGTTCTTATTAAATAAGTAATTTTTCAAAAAAATGAAACGAAAAAGGGGAAAAGTTATTCTATAAAATTGTGTAAAGCAGATGTTCTGTCGTAGAAACTTCTTTTCCCTTTTCAGCTGTGTTGCCATAGAAACCGGCGCACAGCTGTTTACACGTTTACGTTTATCTATTCAGATTTTATAACATCTAATCAGAGTAACGGTGAAAATCAGTGTGTTCGTGTTCGTCAATAAATGTTAATTTTTTTAATAACATGATTAACGAAAACAGATTCACTGAACATTTAAACCTTATGGGAACTAAAAAATATCTTTCTTAATTTATGTAATATCTCAAGAATTTGTCGACCAGCCGGTTCGCCAATCTTAATGTTCGTTAAAATTTTTATATTTAAATATTTTATGCAATTCCTACTTTAATGGCTTCTTCATCAAAATATTTTAAAACTTCAAATTTTGATAGTCCTATAATTCACTCATAATATTATAAAGGCCTTCAGTCATAACGTAATATGTATCTCTCTAATTTTCTGTTAGCACCCGTAGAATTTATGCTTTAAATTAAAGTGGAAAGAATTAATCTGCAATTAATATAATAATATTTTTTACTGAAACAAAGAATTTTTTTATAATCTGATTAATGAAAATAGAGTCACTCAGCGTTTAAACTTTATGGGCACTAAAGAATATCTTTTTCAATTTACGTATTATCTCATGAATTTGTCAACAAAATTTTCTTAGATTCATCATGAGCAGATCGATTCATTAACAATGTTTACTTTTAAATGCATCAAACACTAAGAAAATGAAACGAATCGTTTAAAATAGACGGTTTAAAACAGGTTAAAAAAAACTACTTAAAAAACGATGCACTTAAAACTATAAGCATATACAAAAAATATATAACTAACATAAATACATTTTAATTACAAAAGCATGCAACGAACCTAAAAAAAATTTAAATCCAGTCCGCATCCGTTATAATAATTCATCAACACAATGCGGAATTCAGAACACAAAGCGCATGCGTGAATTTTCAACGCCAGTTACGTAACGCAAATACGTGGGGGTTTTTTCTACGCCAGTTGGGGTAACGCTATGCGGATTAGAAATTTTTAATTTCCTTTATTCTGTTTTATTTTAATTCAAAAGTAACTCAGAATGAATCTGAAGGATCGATTAATTAACAATGTTTAATTTTAAATGCATCAAACATTAAGAAAATAAACAGAATCGTTTGAAATAATCCGCCGAAAAATACTAACCCTAGCCTCATTACTGTTGGGAGAAAAAAAACCCGAAAGCCTTGCTCATTTGGTGGTGGTAAAAATGGAAGATTTTTTTGGCGGAAAAGTTGGCGGTGGGGAAAATGGAAGATTTTTTTGGCGGGAAAGTTAGTTTTTAATTAATAATTAAAATTCTAATTAAAATTTCGAAAAAAGGGACCCCAGGTGCACATTCCCGACCTCTAAGGTATCAAATTTGATAGCTGTATGTCAAATGACCTGGCCTGTAGAGCGCCAACACACACACACACACACACACACATTGAGCTTTATTATAAGTATAGATATAGATATAGATTATCCCATTACAATAAAAAATAATTAAATAATCCAATTTCGACTTCAGTTAGGATATTACATTGCTTCCCTCGCAAAATAACTGCATGTTTCTCAAATTTAATATTTTCAAGATAGAGTCATGGAATTTATTCTAATATTCATAATATAGTAATTCATACAATAAACAGTTGTTTACAGGAATCAATTAAATATTTTTAAAAATTATTTCATGTTAAGCATTGAACACAAAATATTTTTTTCAATTTAAACCAATCTTTTGGTGTTAGAAAATTAGAGTGTTTTTCAATACACTCTAATTTAGAAGGAGCAGAAAACTACTTCACTCTACCACATAAATATTCGAAACAAAGACTACTTGTCCCTCTGGAAAATCCGCAGTATTAGTTTAGAATAACGGAGTTCGCGACAAATGATGTTTATATTTGATTCATATTTGGTATTGTGTTTTTCACCATTTTTTATTATTATTGTTTTTGTAGATGTAGCTTTCAATTCTATGAAGAACTGGGAGAAAATGTTTTTCTAAATAAATATTCTACTTTTAGATAACAAAATAAATTCGGTTTTTATTTGTTTATAAATTAAGTCTATATATCTTAGTTTAATACCGGAAAATTCGGTATAATCTCTTATAATAATTGTAATGAAGTAATGAAAAAAAGATAATTTATAGCACAAATATTGTCAATTTAAACGTTTTATTTGGAAACAAATTCGGTACTTAACGAAAAATTAAATATTCTTAATAAATATCTTTTTCTATTGTATAAACCATGTTCAATATTTTAAAATCTAAAAGTCATCATAATTTAATCCCTAGTATAAGCTTATATAAGCTAAATAGTCTTAAAACTAATTGTTCAGATATGGCACAGGCTTAGAAATAAAACAGCTGAACTACAAAAAGGAATGAACAGTGCCAAACAAACAGCGAGAAGTAAGATAAGTATTATTAACTAAATAATAAAATGAATAAATGTACGTAAAAATGCTTGAAATATTAAAAATTATTTTAGAATTATTACATAAAAAAATTAATCAATCTCAAAAATTATAAAATTCGATTCCAAAAATGCAGAAATCCGCATTTTCATGGAAATATGCCAACGTCTGAATATTACATGAATAATATACGTGATAGTAAAAATCGTGGCAGGATTTTATAAACAGAAATAACTAACAATACCTTGGTACAAAAATGTTGGAGCATTATATGCCTTTCAAAAGAAAAAAAAATCAGACCTATAGATTTTTAACATCATCTCGGATATTTCAAAAATATTTTCTGCTTGTAACGTATTAATTAAACTTTTCTCTATAGTTCACATGAAATTATTCAAATAGTTTCCCAAGTTTAATGCATTTTTAGAACAATGTTCCTATTTTAACAAAAAATAGCGTTACAACAAGCTACATCATGGAATATTTAGAACTTTTAAAATGAAAGAATATCTTTATATCTGACATGGAAACTATCAATAGAAATTGTTACTTACAGAAAATCTTATTTAATGATTTGCCCCCTTTTTTTTTTTTAATCTCACAACTGAGTATCTACTTGCCAATTAAAAAACTCTAGAAACTTTTTTTTTCATACAGAGATTTCTTTTATATCATTCGATTTGGTTTAATTAGATCACTCTGTTTTTGATTATTTCAAAAACGTACATTCAATAGCTTAAAATCTTATTAATAATTCATTTTAAAATATTGCATAACAGCTTTCATCAACAAGTACAATGTAGTATTGAAAAAAACTTTCATCAGGAAAAAAACTTAAGAGTTTTAATTCATCGTAACTTTCCGTGATTATTTCCCGCAATGTGTTTGTTTATAGTAGCATCTGTTCGATCTCCCGAGGTACGTTGATGACGCAGAAATTGGCCACAAAGAAAAAAGAACTCAATACAAACAAAGTTTTTCCAATTTTTTTTTCAAATAATTCCCTGAGAGATTTCAAATCGAATTTCTTGATCAAAAATGTTTCGTAAAATGATTTGTTAAGAAGAGAGTAGTAAAAGGGGAAAACATAAAGCAAAATAAAATCGTCTGCTCTTCTGTTTGGTTTAGTTTTTCAACTGGAAAGCAGTAAACTATTTGATTCATACATGCACTCATTTTAAGATGAGTAAACTTTACATTTGGCCGAAGAACTGTTTGAGTAATCGATTAACAAGTGGAAAATGAATAAGATTGAAAGTTTACGCTTTAGTCGGATTGGTTCTCGGAACTGCATCACATTCGAATCTTGAATAAATAAATCTATTCTTCCAATCCTCGAATCTTCATTCTCTTCTCGGAACAAATTCGAAAAAGTTTCGGGTAATGTATGAAAACTTTTTGGGGATCAATTTTTTTAACACTTAGCAAAAAGTTTTCTGAAATGTAAATTTGATTTACTGAACTAAAATGGTCTTTCAAGAAAGGGCACTTTAAAAAAATTGTTTTTATGAATACTGTTGTTTTAGGAACTCATTAAAGTTTTTAATACCGTACACATTAAAAAAAACTAATAATAAGAGTCTCATTCATTTAATCCTAAAATTTTCAATGCAAAATATCTCAATGCATAGTCACGATGCAAGTATAGTGTTTAAAATTACTATATTTCTAATTATCCTTCAGAAAAAACTAGCTGATAAGGTAAATATCTATTTTTTTTAGTTAATGGTATGTTAAATTAATTAAAACAAGATTTATAAAATGACCTTCAAAAATAATAAGCAAATTATTTTAGATGAATACACGCAATAAGAGTGAAATTGTTTTACAATCATTTATAATTGATTTAAAAACAATGGTTATGATGTTAAAATGGTTTATAATTAGTTTATATCTACGATAATAAAACATCTGGAAAGGAGGTGAAATAAAAAAAATGAATTGGGAACCATTCTGCAGTGCAGATAAAAAGTTTAACATGCTTGTGTTAACCGGCAGAGCATACTAGAAATGAAGAAACACCGCATTATAAGCAGAGCACATGGAATTTTCAAATTCATGAATACCATGCAATGAAGTACTGCAATAAGGCAAGGTAAATTCGATTATTCTATCTGCCAATGTAGGGAAGCCACATTTCTCCATTTCCCAAAATTCTTGTTTTAATATTTATTATACCCATGCCTTAAATGGGTAGGAATCTCTACAGTTGGAGACACATTTCATAGTGCATCAAAGACTAGAATGCAAAAGTTCTTGTAGAAATTTCCATTAGAAACTTTCGGTGATGTTGTCATCCTAACAATTGTACTTATATTATGAACCTATTAAACAGTCACTGCCAACATCAAATCAAACATCACTGCAAATATTCGTATAAAATAGGAGATAGCAAACATTCTCACATTAAAATGGCCTTCCTGATCTTACAACATAGACGATCGCAAATATCCTCACATTAAAACGACCTTTCCGATCTTACAGCATAGACGATCGCAAATATCCTCACATTAAAACGACCTTTCCGATCTTACAGCATAGACGATCGCAAATATCCTCACATTAAAACGACCTTTCCGATCTTACAGCATAGACGATCGCAAATATCCTCACATTAAAACGACCTTTCCGATCTTACAGCATAGACGATCGCAAATATCCTCACATTAAAACGACCTTTCCGATCTTACAGCATAGACGATCGCAAATATCCTCACATTAGAACGACCTTTCCGATCTTACAGCATAGACGATCGCAAATATCCTCACATTAAAACGACCTTTCCGATCTTACAGCATAGACGATCGCAAATATCCTCACATTAAAACGACCTTTCCGATCTTACAGCATAGACAATCGCAAATATCCTCACATTAAAACGACCTTTCCGACCTTTTAATATTTACATTGTTAATGAACGCTGCTTTAAAATTGAAATAATTTTTCCTAATCTAATAAAAGTCACAAAATAAAATTTCACTGGGAACTTTTTATAATTTATTTATTTTATTATAATTACAATATTTATTTCATTGTGTTTAATTTATTATATCAAATTAAATGCAACAGATTAATGAATTTAAAAAGAAAACTGATGCATATCAAATTTAAGTGACGAAATCTAGATAATTGAATACAAAATTATAAAAATGGATAAGCGAAAATTATACCATTTGTCTGGATAACAGGGAAAAAACGAATTCTAAATGAAGTTTCCTTTATAAAAAAACCACCACGACATTTACCATTTAATCTTAAAATATATTTTCACAATTTTACCTTTTAAGTATTTGAAAGGAGAAAAAAAGTAATTCATAAATGTGAGCACAATCGTAAACAAGTTTCGTCTGAATAAAATTGCCTCAACAAAGTCAGAAAGTACTCGAATTGACAAGAACTTTTATTTGTCATGATTTCATTGTCTTTACTTTTAAACTTAGCATCGAAAGCAGATGAAAATTTTAAAAATAAATAGCAATTTTGTAAACGAATAATAAAAATGAAAAATTCTTACGAAATTGAAATAGAAAAATTACGGCCGTTTCAAATGAGATAAATAAATATCAATTAAACTGATGCATTCTGCGTCATAATTTATTTTGAGAGCAACTTATCACCTCTATATGCAAAAGAAAAAGAAATATGAATTGAATGCACTTTTTTACTTTAAAGAATTGTATCTTTCAATTAGATATCAATGAGTTTTCATTGAAGTTTCATATTTTAACAGAAAAATTCTTCCTTTTAAAGGCATTCATGCAGAAAATTTCTTATATTTTATTTTTAAAATATAACTGCAAATTTCGGAATGGGAAAA
This sequence comes from Argiope bruennichi, assembly GCF_947563725.1. Classification (NCBI taxonomy): domain Eukaryota; kingdom Metazoa; phylum Arthropoda; class Arachnida; order Araneae; family Araneidae; genus Argiope; species Argiope bruennichi. Next base: position 66,646,553 of record NC_079158.1, on the reverse strand, counting down.
ATCGTTAGCATTTTTTCATTGTGAACTGTTAAAACAAAACAACCGTTGCTATGCAACGCTTTATTCTGCATCAGAATATATAAAAAAAATAAACTATTCTCAAAAGATTTGTTTTAGAATCAGATGTAATGATAATTTTTAAAATAAGCAAATATTTTGAATTAAGTCTTCTCTTTTCTTTACGATTTAATTTGTATTTTTTTTAATATTTAGCTGAAAAAATACATATATTCTATAAAATATTTTCATAATTGCTGTAAAGGAATATTTAAATTATTTTATATTATATTTTAACTTATTTGCTGAATATCTTTTATGGTATAAATTGTAATATTTACTACAATAATAAAAATGATAATTTACTAGATCATTTAATTACTGGCATGTAATTACTTGATAATTTAATTATACTTGATAATCTAACGTTTTTTGCTTTTTTAATTAACATATCATAAATTCTATTAAAATTTAAAAACCTTCGAAATTTTAGCAGACGAAGCAATCAGAAAATCAAACTCTTTTCTGCTTCTGCAATTACAATACCAAAAAGAAATGAACATAAACAGTTTTGCAATGTAACTTGCTGTTCAAAATTCTGTAAGACAAATGTTTCATATAAGCATTAGGTACATTAGGATATAAAAATAGTGAAACAAATAACTTATTCAAGCAACAGATGATTCATAAAGTAATTTATTTTCAGATAAGGGTTAATGTATTTTGACATGGAAAAAGTATATAATAACAATTGGATCGGTTTACATTTTTGAATTGGCTATCCAAAACAGACCTTCAACTTTGCATCTTGATATGTTGTCAACTGAAGATGAGGGCGGGGGATGATACAAATGGAAACTCCGGTTTTTCACGTTTAAAAAGAAGATATTAATCCAAGAGGCAAATTTTCAATTAAAAAGTTGTAGATGCTAACAAAAATCATGTAAACAATATGCTGCCAAACATAGTAACATATCGATATACTGTTTCAGGAAATTTTGTTTCCTTTTTAAATATTGTTTAGCTTTACAAAGCATCATAATTTTTATGTCTATATAATGTACTATTTTTCTCATCTATTCATTTTTGCTGTCCAATTTGGCATATAATTAGTTTAAAGCATTTAATATGTTAAAATATTTTGAAAATAGGCATAGAGAAAATAACTTTTTTTGTTAAAAAAATTCAGTTTGCATTAAATTTTAATTTTTCAATCTTATAAAAAATAATTTAAATCAATATGCCCGCGTATAAACTGGTGACTAAAGAATTACCTATAACCAAGTTAAATTATCTGAAACAAATTTCACCATTTAAGCATCCATAAGTGAAAATTCTCACATTCTTGTTTAATTTTTTTAAAGCATGAATAACCGCTATTCAGTGTTAATAGCTTAAAATTTTTTACCGAAAAACTAAACTACTAACCATCAACAACAAACTCGCGGTTTTCTATCAGTTTAAGACAACACTTCTGAACATTAATTTTAAAACTCGCTAATTATACTTTTGCTCTGTTTATTTTTTAAAAACTAAACAAGAAAGAAAATCTTCTTATGGGGGGGGGGTGAACCACTCTTTAAATTCTGCCATCAAAATTCATACCGCGCAAGAGACATATTACAAGGTTTTAGGAAATATGGTACCATCTCCCGCACGCAATGTTGCAGCATTCGATGATTTATTTATCTCCCGCAGGGGCATATTCAGGTGGCTACTTTCCCGGAAATACAACACGAGATTGGTTTTATTATAAATCACTCTTAGATAGCTCTTGATATATGGAAAGATCCACTCCGCTTCAATGCACAAAGCAGGAATAGGTACTCGAGGCAAATGGAATAGGAACTATTTTTGGCGCATTCATCTAACGGAATAGCACCCACAAAAGAGAATCGCATGCTTGTTTAGCTTAGAAAAATGAATGATGATTATAAGCAAACTTCAGTATTTCTAATGAATAAATATGGAGGGAATCGGTAATTTATACTCCAGAAAACTTCTAGATAATTAAGTTTTGATTAATTGTAATAATTTCTGAGCTTATCCTACAGATTTAAGCGAAATATTTTTAAGGATTCACTTGTTAAATTATAACGGAATATATCAAAATCCTTTTCATTTATTTTAAAACAAACATACGCGCAAGGAATTTTTAGGTTACGCTTTTCGTGAAATGATTTCAAACATGAAATATTTTAGTCGATCAATCTCTATCTTTTATAATGTAATCGGTTACAGAAAAGAATTTATTTAGCTGCAGCGATGAAGAATTCGATTTATAAATTCAAACAAATATTTAAATATTTGTTGATATATAAAAGTAATTTCTCTATTAAGAAGGTTCATCTTTATATTATTCTGAAATGAATATGAACTGAATAATAATGATGATGATGATAGAATTTAATATATGCTTCTAAAATCCATTAATTATGCGTATAATTCATAAAGTTGAAACAAATATAATTTGAATATCTATGGATCAGTTCAAATGAGAAGTCTTGCACATTAATCATTCAGAAGAACTATATACTTCAAGTTAAAATTCATTTTTTAATATATTGTTGGTGTTGAGAAATATTTTGTAGTGTTACACATCCATTATGTTCCTTTAAACCTTGCGATTATATCAACAAAATTTTACCATTTAAAATTTCTTACTTTGAAATATTGATTCGTTCAATTTAAAATTAAATATTTTACCAATATTTCTTAATTCTTTAAACGAAAAAAATGAAACTGAACTAATAAGATTAAAAAAATTATTGAAAAGACCGAAAAAATTTATTAATGGGATTCGGGTTTTATCTGCAGGTATAGCATTCCGATTACATTAAATGTTTTTAAATTTTAATTATTTTAATTAACACATATAAAACTAATCCAATTGGATTTATATCAATCCAATCAGATTATAATTAGATCAGGTTAGATTTAAACGTTATAGGTTAGATTTATAATTTAAGAATATTGAATTCCACATTATTTTGAAATGCAAGCAATAAGAGTAGTAAAATAAATATATATTCTGTTTAATATATATTTTTGAAAACTTTTCTGGAAAGCTCAATGCATAATAATTCGAAAATACTTTTTACAAATTTTTAATATAGAATTTAAAAATACGAAAATTTTATTATTGCTCACATAACTTGGAACCCTGGAAAATCCAAAGAAATTTCATTCTCATAACGACACATTAGTGATTAGTGTCAGAAAATTAAAGGATGAAATGCAGTTTAGCGTGTATAAGAAAATTATTGAAATAAAAAATATACCCCTATTTTTAAAACGGATTTTTAAAAAAATATATAATTCTTCCTAGCCCCATACAGATTTACCTGCATGAGATAGGAGAAATTATATATTATTTATATACACACATGTAATGATATTTTTAAATCTTAATTTAAACCAAAATAATTTCCAAAGCTTTATCTTAATTCAGCCCAAAGTAAAATATTTTCTTATTTCCTGATCTAATTCCACTTTCGGTTTAATTAATTCCTTTGTAAAATTAATGCGCCATCAGTACTACGTATCAAATGAAAGTGATACTTCCGTTGCCCTTGTCAAAACATCCATCGGCACGTGGCCGGAAATCCTATGTTATGTAAGACTAGTGATCATTTGTTTCGCCCTTTTGCCTCTTCTTACTTTTGTTTTTGTGCCGCGCTGTAGAGGACGTGCCTTGTCCGCGTTTCTGCTTGTAAATAAATATGCTTTCACGAAATGGATATTAAAATTAATTTAAAAATACAACGTCTCGTCTATGTCTTCAAGCCTGCCTTCTGCTGCAACCAAAATAACATTACACACACACATATAAGCATATATATTTTTTTAAAGCAGAAGGCAGGTTTGAAGACATTCAAGAGACTTCGATTTTGTGACGTCTTTTTATTTTATTTTGGAAACGCACGCATTATGTACAAGCAAGATCGAAGGACACACACGCACAACATAGATCGACACAGAGCGAAAGAGAAGAATGAAGGACATTTATAAAATAACATTTTATAAAATACAAAATCATTAGACCTTTTATTTGTAAAGAAAATTTCTTATTATATTCTTAAACCTTAATAATACATTCACATTTTACATTTTTACTTCACAAAAATTCACATGAAGAAACGCAATACTTAAAAAAGAAAGATGGAATATTTGTCCTCAAACAGAAGAAAAGTCAAAAGCGTAAAATTAGTAAAGACTAAAAAATATTTATGAAAGATAAACAACTTTTTATACTACAAGGAAAAAAACAGAACAGAACTGGATCTGATTTTTTAAAAGGAAATGTTTATTTATGGCGGTTAGAAATCTTAATGAGTAAACGAGTTTTTTTTATACAGTGACTTTTTCACTTTATACTTGTGTCTCATTATTATTCCTTTTTTCCTACAAATTTAATTTTTTTTTATCGGGATAGGATTTTTGTGATATCATTAAAAATTATATTAACTCTCCACAAGAAATATTTGATTAGAAAGAACGAAAATAACCATTACTTTGGAAGCGGTAATACGATGTTGCCAGACGAAGAATAAAAAACAACAACTGCTCATTAGTAATGGCTGATTTGGGGGAAAAAAAAAAACGCAGGTGTTGCCAAAGTAAGGATGTTCATAAAATTAAAACTGATGTTGAGGAAAAAAATCGGAGAAGTATTCCCCTTTTTTTTACAGATAAAATTAAAAGTGTATAAGAAAAAAAAATAGGTTCTTTAAATAGAAGTTTGCCTTGGTTTCCATTAGCAACGAAGTGGTTAAAAAAAACTAAGATTATGAGAAGTTAAAAGATTTAGAATAGCGTTTTAAAAAAATTTACTTAATTTACACATTCTTTGCAGAATGGGAACAAAGCTTTCTTTAGAGGAAAAAAAAATTAACTTGCCTTTAATGAAGTATAAATTCCGTCCTACGCATTTTGATACCGAAAGCATGAAAAATTCATAGAGAACAGGTGTTCAGATATTTATAGATTGATTTCATGGATATAAAAACAATAGCTGTTGCGTCACGTTATAATTTTCTTATATCAATGAATATTCCTCTTCTGTGTCTTATAATTAATCGATCATCCAAGACAGTAAAGAGACAACAGATGATTTTTTTTTTTTTTTTTTTTTTTTTTTGCATATTGGTAAGGATATTTGTTGAGTGATTATTACGGTGGTGTTCGAACAATAACGGATAATGAAAAATTTATTACCCCAAAACTCAGCAGAACACAAGTGGTGAAGCACAGAGGAAACGTATACAAAGGAATTTATAGCAAAAATCAACAGGACATTAAAGCACGGCAAAATATCATTAAATGGATGCATAGTACAGCAGTGCTCAACGTTAGGCATCTGAAAAGCTCACTGTGATCAATGCTCCAGAGAATTCATTCAACTGACTTTCTATAGTTCTGTAGCGTTTATATAAGTTTTCTGATAGACATGGAATTTTCAAGAAGAATCCTCGGATCTCGAATACAAATGCAGATTCACAAAGATTGTCTCCAAGATCGGGGGTCGTTGGGCTGGCATCCATTTAGCATTCATCAAAAGAAGCAATAGATTCCTCCTTATTTTGCATAAAATCTATATTACAATTCAGATGCATGTCCCGAAAAGGTTGGATAAAGGTCGATTTGTCATTACCACTTCAAAGAGACAATTGTTTCCTTATGTTAGAGGTATGCCTTTTATACTTTCTCAACAAGATATGGAATTTTCCCAATGATGTGACTCCCAATAGATATATCGTCATAATTCGTAAATTCTTCATAATTTTTTTTTTTTACTTATACAATCTAGTGGATTCTTTTGACCTTTTTTCCATCACTACATCACATCCGGGTCACCAATGAAGAGGTAACAAGACGCGTGAGGATAGAACCTGGGACCTTTGGGTTAGCAGTCCAATAACAATCCGATTCTACCCGAACAGCTGTTTTGGCATAATCGGATCGTTACTGGACTGCTAACCAAAAGGTCTCAGGTTCTATCCTAGCGCGTCTCTCACCTCTTCATTGGTGACATCGGACGCTGAACCTTCAACCTTCATACAGCTGTTGTGGCGCCATCTACCCGCAACTAAAGTCGCCAGACTCACTTGGCGCAGCAAAGTCGTCAGACTCACGTGACGCAGCAACCCCAAAAAGTCGCCAGACACACTTGGCGCATTAGCACCCACACACGCTCGCCATAACGTTTGGCGCTATTCAATCTGGGTACAGGCCCATAAAGACAACAGCTACTAAATACTCAATACATCACCACTCAACGCCATATCGTTCGTCTACCCTTCGACTCACTGGAGGGAGAGTACTGTGGTGAATAGCATATAAGCCAGTAACAGCGGTTCTACCAGAACAGCTGTTTTGGCATAATCGGATCGTTACTGGACTGCTAACCCAAAGGTCCCAGGTTCTATCCTCACGCGTCTGTTACCTCTTCAAACGTATGGTGGAAGTGAAGTAATGTAGAGAAAGAAACAGCAAACTTTCAAAGACTATAACAGTTCGTAAGTGTGAATGTTTTCTCCCTTCAATTTCCCCATTTAAGCATGCAATATGACGTATTATGTGGTTCATAATATAATGAAGAAAATTGGGTACACAATTTATATCTTACTTTTCCACCGATTTCATCCAATATTTGACAGATCTACAATTTCGACCACAAGAGCAGATACAAAATATTACTTATGTAAATTGCTGAATAAGTGAGACATCACTTCCACATACCCACATATATTCAGAAAAGTAAATAGCCACTATAATATGGATCTGATCCAAAATTTAAAGCACATCTACAATTTTGATGAAAAATCAGTATCTTAAATTTCATCCACTGCATTTATTATTTATCGTAATAATAAACTTAAAATAGAACAATTTCACTTTTTAAAGAAAAGTTGATCCAAAATGTAATATGAAAATATCCAAAATTTAATATTTTTGATGAAACATCCTTATGTCAATTTTAGCGACATAGCTCTTTGTGTTATTTGAATTATGTTAACGTGCATATGAATGGACAGACTGACATTAATTCGACATATTCTGTTGAAATTTCAATGGAAATTTACAAGTTTGATATTGAGACAACATACCAAATTTCATCACCCTAAACACAACATGGTTTCGAAATATCAAGTTCAAACATCGGAATGCAAAGCATTGGAATAAATAAATATTCCCAAAGATTTTTTTATTTATTTTGGATTAAAATATAGCGATACATAAGAAAAAGAAAAAAAATGCCTTATAACCTTGGAAATCTTTATTTTATTTTATACTTTAAGACATTTAAATTAGATCACATAAAATTAAGATAACAATTATTTAAATGTGTATGTAAGAAATACCAAAAGATTTCATAATGTAAACTTATTTATAGTATAATTCTTTTTAAATTGACATAAAAACTCACACTGAAAAGAAATGTGAAATTTTAATTCAATTTTCTAATGATGGATGCCATTAAAATCATTCTAACTTTGTATATCTTAAAACAATAGCTGAACGTTTTTTGCAGATGGTTTAACGCTAATGAATCGCCAATTTAAAATAAAAGCTTGATTATTATAATTAGATCTCAGAAAATTAAGACTAGTCAATAAAGAAAAGTGTAAAAAAAAAAAAAAAAAAAAACAGCAACATAAAAATACATTTCTTACACATATTATTTTTCGAACAAAATATTTCTATAAAACAATACAAGAATGAAAGAAAGGAAAATTGAGAGATCTTTTAAACATCTTGAGCCTTTCTTATAAATTTAATCCCTATATAATATCAGAAAGAAAGAAAATACTAAAAGGTAAGAATAAAAAATATTTTTTTCCTGAAGTTCTAAATTGGCACGATCATTAAATGAAGCATGAGAAGGTTTCCATTTTGAAACGGCTTAATTTATCTAATTCACTTGAAAAAAATATCCTGAAAAGGAGATTCATCCAATGGAGGATGGATAATGTTCCAATTTTATTTTCAGAAGAAAAAAGAATATTTTTACAAATCAGAGAACAATTGAGAGTGAAATTTTAAGCCCTTAATTGATTGAAAATGTGGATTAGTTTTTTCATCCATTATTTTTATAAGTATCGTTTTCTTTTCTTGAGTTTTAGAAAGTGTAATTTAATTGGCGGTAAACTTTTTTGTGAGTAAAATGGTGCAATATGGAAAAAATGAAAGTAAAGGATTCTTTAATTTTTCGGTTTATTTCATCTAAAATGTTTCTGATTAATCAAGTGGTATTATTAAAAATGTATCTTACTTTTTTGCAACAACTTGAAAAGTAAAATTCTTTTTGCTCAACAATTTCTCAAAGAAGGTGGCTATGTTAAAATCGAATTTTAAAAGAAAATATTTTTTATTCAGTATTATTACTTATTGAAACATGTTCTTCATGAAAATCTTTTGAGCCTTGTTTCCACTTTTATTTGAGAGTTACATTCATTTTTATATTTGCATAACGCAAGTTTTATTATTTTAAACTTAAATTACAATTTTCTGAAATTCTAATCTTTAGTAAAACCTTACAAAAAAATTTTTAATTAAATTTTATTTATTTTTTGTTTGTTTAAAAATGGTATACTGGTTTCTCAGCACGCTCTAGAGTTTCAGAACCACCCCGGCAATTCATTTAAAATGATTTTATTGTTTTTTTTAAAGTTTTATATTATTTATTAGTCGAACACCAATATTTATAGAATAAATATAAATACAGCTTGTTTTTAGTTTAAGAACTAAGTAATAGGTTTCTTATATTCTCTTAGGTATCTTAAATTTTAAAATTAGAAAATTTCTACGTTATACCAAATTTTGTCTTTTTTGTTTCAAATTTTCAAAATAATTTTGGTTTTAGCTTTCTGGTAAAGTTTTGTTTCATAGGTGTTTTATCAATCATATGCGAAGATTAAAAAATATAAGTCATTGTTCAAACAATCCTAAACATATATTTTTTTACACCTAACAAATTTACATTTTTGTTTAGGTTATGACATATATAACAAGTTATATATGTTTGGTTATGATATATATATAACATATTTACGTTATGTTAAGTTTATTATCACTTTATAAGTAGCATGAATTTCATTATTTGTACTCTAGGCAACAGCCTGATCTTGAAAGTGGCATGTACAAACATTTTATAAGTTAAAGAAAAAATGTACTTATCCAAAACTAGCTTCTAGCTGCTGCTACTTCTTTCACAAGGTTAACTTGAGAATGATAACATATCAATTTCCTTAAAACATAATTTATGCAAAAATTTCATGAACACATGTTTCTCCCTTCTACTAAGCAAAACATTTTCTCCATTACATCCTTCTTATAAAACTATAAGTATGCATTATATGCTACCATTTCATGATCTCAGTGCCTTCTTTTCTATTTTTGCACAAAATAACATCAAAATTCTAAATCTGAACGTATGAATAAAACATAATATACCGACTCAATCCTTCGAACTTACTGAATTGTAAACTTGTTTCAAGAAATATTAACAATTTTTTCATGAAGCCAAAAATTTCTCAATTTAACTTGCCACAAAAAAATGGGTAAAATTTGAAATTTCCTTACCACTATTTAAAAGCATTATTCTAATTAAGTTATTTCAGCAGAAAGGAAAAATAATCAATTATATCAAAAATTTTAAATGAAGTATTAATGCACGAAATGGGTTATGTAGAATGTAAAAAAAAATCGAAATCTTGCGAATGTAGAAAAATCAAAATATTTAAATAATGGGCAAACATATAGTAAGAAAATCTGGCTCGCATTTTAACCAGAAATTGTTCTAAAAATTTCCAAGGCAACGATTACTTCTTTTGAATGACATTTACAGCCTCTTTGACGCATTTTCGAAGCACTTTCTGCCTTTCAACCCAAACTGCAGCAAATAAAATTTCTGAAAATGACAGCCATTTTGCTAGACATACTCTCTCACTAGAAGAATGCAAGAACAGTTGTGAAATTTATTCAAAAATGTGCATTGAAGAGTACAGCGAGCTGTTCTTTTTGAAATGGTCTTCTTCGACAGCACTTATGCTTTCAGAGAAAGCGTAAGAGGCACTCTTCAATTCTATCCTTAATAGGCATGAATATATTCATGAGATATTTAAGGCGGTTTGTATTTCCTTTACAAGTGGTTCACGGATATGGTGCAGTTTTAAAATAATGAGGTGTTTCTTCTGTAAGTAAAATAAATAAAAATAAAATTGGCGGTTTATTATAAAGCCGCCATCAATATAACAAGTAAGGAATTTTAGAAAAGCACATATTATATTCAAATCTGTATCTTCTTATATTTGTAAAATGCGATGGAATCTATAACAAACTTAAATTTTCAGATGCATCAATCATGATACATGTTTTATTAAAAAGGTGGAGTATTCAGAAGTGACAGTTAGTATAAATATGGTTATTTTTTAAATAATATATAAACATGCATTTGAAAAGTCTGCGAATATCATTTAATCCCCATATCAACATAATAAACGGACTAACTCTTTAAATAACATATTAACATGGATTTGAAAAGTCTATGCATATTGTTTAATCTCATAGAAACAGCATAAACTTCCTGGCCGGTGTCCTAGCATAGGGGTAGCGCGTCTTCCCCGTGATCTGGGCGTGCCGGTTCGAGTTAAAGTACGGACATGGTTGTACTACTTTTATGTTCTATCGGTGAGGTGTGTGAATGTACCCCCCTATAAAAAGGGGTACAAGAGAATGTGACGCATGAAGTAGCTAAGTCTGCTCTTGGCCCTAGTTGGCGCTACTGGAAAACAAGAGACGCTCATTCGGCTTAAATCGCTGACAGATAACTGCTAGCGGACTTGCAAAGTGCCGTAAATCACAACACAGCATAAAAGAATTATTCTTTCGATAACATATAAACATGAATTTGAAGACTTTATGTATGTCATTTAATCCCAGGTAAACACCATAAATGGAATTATTCTTTAAATAACATTTATGCATGAATTTTAAAACTCTTCGTATACATTCAATCCCCATATAAACGGAATTATTCTTTCGATAACATATAAACATGAATTTGAAGACTTTATGTATGTCATTTAATCCCAGGTAAACACCATAAATGGAATTATTCTTTAAATAACATTTATGCATGAATTTTAAAACTCTTCGTATACATTCAATCCCCATATAAACGGAGTTATTCTTTCTATAACATATAAACATGAATTTGAAGACTTTATGTATGTCATTTAATCCCAGGTAAACACCATAAATGGAATTATTCTTTAAATAACATTTATGCATGAATTTTAAAACTCTTCGTATACATTCAATCCCCATATAAACGGAATTATTCTTTCTATAACATATAAACATGAATTTGAAGACTTTATGTATGTCATTTAATCCCAGGTAAACACCATAAATGGAATTATTCTTTAAATAACATTTATGCATGAATTTTAAAACTCTTCGTATACATTCAATCCCCATATAAACGGAGTTATTCTTTCTATAACATATAAACATGAATTTGAAGACTTTATGTATGTCATTTAATCCCAGGTAAACACCATAAATGGAATTATTCTTTAAATAACATTTATGCATGAATTTTAAAACTCTTCGTATACATTCAATCCCCATATAAACGGAGTTATTCTTTCTATAACATATAAACATGAATTTGAAGACTTTATGTATGTCATTTAATCCCAGGTAAACACCATAAATGGAATTATTCTTTAAATAACATTTATGCATGAATTTTAAAACTCTTCGTATACATTCAATCCCCATATAAACGGAGTTATTCTTTCTATAACATATAAACATGAATTTGAAGACTTTATGTATGTCATTTAATCCCAGGTAAACACCATAAATGGAATTATTCTTTAAATAACATTTATGCATGAATTTTAAAACTCTTCGTATACATTCAATCCCCATATAAACGGAATTATTCTTTCTATAACATATAAACATGAATTTGAAGACTTTATGTATGTCATTTAATCCCAGGTAAACACCATAAATGGAATTATTCTTTAAATAACATTTATGCATGAATTTTAAAACTCTTCGTATACATTCAATCCCCATATAAACGGAGTTATTCTTTCTATAACATATAAACATGAATTTGAAGACTTTATGTATGTCATTTAATCCCAGGTAAACACCATAAATGGAATTATTCTTTAAATAACATTTATGCATGAATTTTAAAACTCTTCGTATACATTCAATCCCCATATAAACGGAGTTATTCTTTCTATAACATATAAACATGAATTTGAAGACTTTATGTATGTCATTTAATCCCAGGTAAACACCATAAATGGAATTATTCTTTAAATAACATTTATGCATGAATTTTAAAACTCTTCGTATACATTCAATCCCCATATAAACGGAGTTATTCTTTCTATAACATATAAACATGAATTTGAAGACTTTATGTATGTCATTTAATCCCAGGTAAACACCATAAATGGAATTATTCTTTAAATAACATTTATGCATGAATTTTAAAACTCTTCGTATACATTCAATCCCCATATAAACGGAATTATTCTTTCTATAACATATAAACATGAATTTGAAGACTTTATGTATGTCATTTAATCCCAGGTAAACACCATAAATGGAATTATTCTTTAAATAACATTTATGCATGAATTTTAAAACTCTTCGTATACATTCAATCCCCATATAAACGGAATTATTCTTTCGATAACATATAAACATGAATTTGAAGACTTTATGTATGTCATTTAATCCCAGGTAAACACCATAAATGGAATTATTCTTTAAATAACATTTATGCATGAATTTTAAAACTCTTCGTATACATTCAATCCCCATATAAACGGAGTTATTCTTTCGATAACATATAAACATGAATTTGAAGACTTTATGTATGTCATTTAATCCCAGGTAAACACCATAAATGGAATTATTCTTTAAATAACATTTATGCATGAATTTTAAAACTCTTCGTATACATTCAATCCCCATATAAACGGAATTATTCTTTCGATAACATATAAACATGAATTTGAAGACTTTATGTATGTCATTTAATCCCAGGTAAACACCATAAATGGAATTATTCTTTAAATAACATTTATGCATGAATTTTAAAACTCTTCGTATACATTCAATCCCCATATAAACGGAATTATTCTTTCTATAACATATAAACATGAATTTGAAGACTTTATGTATGTCATTTAATCCCAGGTAAACACCATAAATGGAATTATTCTTTAAATAACATTTATGCATGAATTTTAAAACTCTTCGTATACATTCAATCCCCATATAAACGGAGTTATTCTTTCTATAACATATAAACATGAATTTGAAGACTTTATGTATGTCATTTAATCCCAGGTAAACACCATAAATGGAATTATTCTTTAAATAACATTTATGCATGAATTTTAAAACTCTTCGTATACATTCAATCCCCATATAAACGGAGTTATTCTTTCTATAACATATAAACATGAATTTGAAGACTTTATGTATGTCATTTAATCCCAGGTAAACACCATAAATGGAATTATTCTTTAAATAACATTTATGCATGAATTTTAAAACTCTTCGTATACATTCAATCCCCATATAAACGGAGTTATTCTTTCTATAACATATAAACATGAATTTGAAAACTATGCACATTTAATCCCCATGTAAAGTTTTTAAATTCATGTTAATATGTGGAAAGAATAATTCCTTTTATGGTGTTTGCATGGGGATTAAATGATACGCATAAACAGCATAAAAGATATTACAGAAAGAATTTTAAATCCCAATTTCAGAAATAAACGACAAAAATAATTTTCGTTATAGCCACACCCTTGAAAACGTTTTTTTTTAATTATTATTTTAGAATGGATATCATTTAGAAACACACCATAAAGAAAATACTAAAAAAAGAAATCTGAAAATACTGAGAACGAAACTAGACTACATTCAAAAAGAGAACTCTTACTTGCTTATTTTTAAATCCTGAACAATTTTTTTTATTATATTCTGAGAAAATATTCCGATAAAAGTTTCCAAAAAAATTAGCCTCTATATTTATTATTTCTAAATATTTAGAGATCCAAGAATTTTTCCAAATCCCAAAAAGATATTCTTGGAACATCGACTGCATGAAAATTGGTAACGTAATAGGATAACTCTTAGGTCCATATGACCATGAGTTCGTAAGAGCCTACGCCCCAAGGGGTTCTAGCGGCGGGTTTTATTGGAAGATTTTCTTTTCATGTACGTGTCTATAGAGCATTTTTCCTCCCTTGATATAAGCATGTATGGTCACTTTTTATCCGTACTTAATCCTTCTCCAGCTATACTTGCGACAGTAAAGGTCAGACTGTTGACTAAGAAAAGCACGGAGGGTCTTTCGTTTTAAGCTATGGTTGGTTAACTTATGACGTTATTGAAGAATGACCCAGTAAGATATAATCCGTGAAAAATATTAATAATACTGCTAGCTTTTGAGCTTAAGATTTTATCGAGAATGATAGCGAATTTATTTTCTGGTGTCAGTGAAAATATCCATAACATAATTAAAAATTATTTGAAAAAATTCAAAATGTGCTAACATTTGAAATCATTACATTTTGAAATAGTATATTTATATAATTCGAGTTCCTTCAGAGATAAATTTAAATTTCGAAATATTGCGATTGTTTTAATTTAAGAAAAGCTTTTTAATTTACTCTTGTCTACATAGCAAATTTATCTTCTAAAGCTAAGTTTTTTGATCGGTTTGTCAGTTACACCAGAATTACTTCTTATGTCGCACTAACGTATCTGAGGTTGTTGACAGACAATACCGCGACAACATAGAAGTAGGATCTAAGGTTGAATCCTAATGGTCACCACTAATCACCTTTTCTATGAGAAGCACATCTTGCTATTAGAATGAAGGCAACTTGGACCCACAACATTATTCACCAAGAAAACTAGAAAGACACACTAATCAGTAGGCTTCTCATTCATGCATTGATGATAATCCTGGTGAGATTAACCAATTTATTAGAAAGCCTTCGGAAATTACTAGAATCTAACTTAATTTTTACAAGTATTTTATATTTTTAAAACATTTAAAATATATTTTAACGTGGTACTATTTTAACGCCCCTATGATAAATCGCCGAAAAAGTGAAATCATCGCTAGCCATTTTGATATTTTATGTGTAAGTGAACCTGGCAATCTTGTTGCAATCTAAAAATTGCCAAGTAAATCTAGAAATGTAATATCTTGGTGAAAGTTAGACGTCTTATGAATAATGGATCTTGAAGAACTTAGTGTCATATGAAAGTTGCCAAGTGAATTTAGTGTTATGACGATGGTGTAACCTGAAAATAGTCAAGTAAGGTCATTGTCTTGGTGATCTTAGTGTAATCTGAAAATCGCTAAGCAAAAACTGGAGGTGGTAAAAATAAAAAACATTTATAAATTTATTAAAATTTAAAAAAATATATAAAATTGAAATCTGCTAAAGTAAATTTAAAGTTATCATGTGAGAACATTATTATTTTTAAGTCATTGTTTGTCTTAATCTAAATTAAGCATGCATCGATATTTAGTTTTCTAATTTAAAATCGCGAGAGCTCTAAAATTTTATCTCGAGGCCAAATTTTTCTTTACTTTTGAAAATCCGGTTTAAACTGGCTTAGAATGATCACATGCCTATTGTATTGCGCAATCGTCAACTTTAAAAAAAAAGGGGGGGGGTTCCTTTTTTAAAATTGTTTGGGATTCAAAACTTTTTTTTGCCAGCTAAAAAAATTATATATTCCATACAGGAAAATCGGGTACATGGCGGACATTCGTGCCAAATTGTAACTTTGTTTCAGCGATAAGTCGCCTAATGTCACAACCTTCTTTATCATTTTCTAATAACCCTAAAAGCGAAAAATTTATACCTCAAAACTAGGAACTGCAATACCGGTATTTTGAACCATTTGTACAATTTTGTAATACCGGTATTCACAAATTTAAATACAGTTTTTTTTTGGTATTTACTAGAAATTTTTAAAATTGTCTCCACTATATGTTCAAGGATCGCCAACATAACAAAATAGTATACGTTTTTATTTTTATGTTTCCCTAACGGGCGAAATTAGACTATGAATACAAAGTTGCATCGTACAATCAAGAGAAGTGATAAAATATTGTTTGACAACGGATTGTAAAACTCTTCGCGCTTTTTCGCATGCTACGATAGGTTTAATTCGACAAAATAGGGGTGAGAGGAAAGATAAAAAGATGGAGAAGTTTACATTTAAAATGAAGACTCGCGGTTTTATGAAACGTAAACATTACAGATAATTAGTAATACAGAAGGAAAATAGTACTAATGCACAGTAAAATATTTCAG
The DNA here is from genome assembly GCF_947563725.1 of Argiope bruennichi. NCBI lineage: Eukaryota > Metazoa > Arthropoda > Arachnida > Araneae > Araneidae > Argiope > Argiope bruennichi. The sequence goes on along the minus strand of NC_079158.1, from coordinate 66,630,159 downwards.
AGCAATTTTTATTTAATATAAGGGACATAAACATTAAATTATGAAGAATAAATGTGTTTACCTGGTAAAAAAGCTTACACATTCAGAAGAATTCGGTACAGTTATCGAAGATTATGATGACACTAATGTCGATAGTGAAAAGGAATTGTCTCTTGAACAGCAATTAGAATTAGCGATAAATAAAAAATGTTCAACGAACCAAAATATAATCAGAAATCAGCTATATCCAAAACCATCCGACGAGAAATCGATTTATTAGAAGAGGAGGGATTTACAGGTAAATGTATGGAAAAAGCATATCGTGCATTGCTAACAGTACCACCAATTAGCGTAGATGGCTAGAGCGTTTTCGACAGCTGGTAGTTTTTGCACAAAATTACGTTCCAGGCTTAATGGCAGTACAGTTGATGCATTATGTTTTTTAAGAACATTTCAAAAATTTGTAATAGTATCACAGACTGAATAGTGATATTTACACTTTTTTATGATTTAAATAAGATGTTTCTCTACTTTTTTGTTATTCTTTATATACTATTATAATTTATAAGTTACAAATTATTTTTTGTGATATTTACACTCTCTAATAAAACTGGAAAATAAAACAAAGAAACACCAGTGTTTTCTTTCTTTTTCTAAAATTTCTACTACCGGTATTAAAACCAGTATCCAGATTTTAAAAATACCGAATACCGGTATTGAACTTTTGGTCCGATATTGCAGTCTCTACTCAAAACCGATATATTTCCAATTTTCTGCCAGAGCATTTTGAAGCTTACAATATCATGTTCTCACACGATAACAAATATCTTTTCTATTAATCTACAAAAAAGTGCAATACGAAAAATTTCCTACATTAAAGCCTTTCATTCTAAAATATAAAGAATTTTTTTTAAAGTTTAAATTCTTATTTTCAAAATCCTTTCAAAAATTCTCTTCCTTACTGCTCAGGGAAACAATATTAGATTCGTCGTAATATTAATATCACTTAACCATTCAAAAAAATAATATCCTGGGAATGTTTTTTGAAAATATCTTCATTATAGGTTATATTTTTGTACTATGATCTTTTTACTTTGTGTCAATCACACAGATACGAAAAGTGTAGGAAGATACCATCCTGATGGTTATCAAAAATAGATGGCAGCTGGCAGTAAATATAAAATTATTCTTCATTAAAAGTATTTTTATCATTCCTTGGATTATTCTGAACCGAAACTTTCCTAAAGAGGAAAAATATAATTAATAAAAATCTGCTAACAAATAAATCCACAGCATAAAACAATGATTTAACATTAAACATTTAAAATATTTTTTTCTTTTTCATTTCGTTCTGAAATATAATTAAGACTACATCCTGCATTGCTTTTAGAAAAAACAATATTTTATTATTTAATTCTGATTATATGTTGCTAAACGATGACCCATGATTGTATCTTTCATAATAAAAAAAACTTTCTTTTATTATGTCTTATCCTTATCTCTCATTTTGACATAACATGTAATCTAACTCGCAGCAAGCAGAAATTTTATTTTTAGGTAATGAGATATGCAGATTTTCAGATTACATAATCATGTTTACGCAGATATATGCAAAACAATGCATTTTAGTTAAAATGCGATTATCTCATGCTAAATTAACTAAACATTATGTAAAGGATTTTATATTAAATTTCTCCCCAGTTAAAAATATTTTACAATTATTGAGAAATCATCTTAGAACTAAGTAATGAATAATTATAAATTACAAGTAATAATTACAATATATTTATTATTTAGCTTTTAATTATGCTATAAAACATGTCAGATATGTTGCTTGTACTTTTGGTATTTTGAAATATTAATTATATGAGTGGGTTAAAGTTACAGAGGTAAAAATCACAGTGAAATAATAAATAATTAAAAATTAATTCAATTCAATTGAAAGATATTTAAAATGCTAACATCACAAAAATTTTGTTCCCAAATAATGCAACATCTTTTGCAATATATTAATTTCTAAATCAAAGAAAAGATGACTTACAACCACTGCCGTTTTAACCTATGCATAACCGGCAAATACAATTAAATTGGAATATTTACTAGTTTAATATATTGAGAGCTATATTATCGAAAATTGTATAATTATGGCTATTTAAATATAAACGACATTTAAAACTATTTAAACTCAAAGGACAATTAAAATGTGCATTTTCTATTGTGTCTGTTAAAATTTCATTTTAAATTATTACTTCTATTTATTTATTAGAACGCTAGCTTCATTAGTTAAGCAGCTTATTCACCGATTTGTTTATTGTAGCTTAAATTTTAAGCAAAAGATCTTTTAAATATTTCTCTTATTACAAAGAAGATTTCGAGTGAAGAGATTTTAGCAAAACACAGAGATTAAGTTGCTTTATCTTTTTAATAAACAATTCTTTACCAAAAGCCGAAAATATTTAGCAGATTCTGATTCAGATTATAGTACGGATAAAAAGTTGGTTTGTTTTAGCATATAAATTTTTTTTTTCAGTTAGGATTATAAAATGCATAATTTAATAGCATCATAATCCTTTAATATAGGTAAAATTTCAATAGATATTTTGATGAAAAGTTTACGAATGAATTCGAATAACTTTTACAATGAGGCTTATAGATTAATATGTAGCGTTGAAATTTATTTGAATTAATTTACAATAATTAATTCAACTGAATAAAATGTAATAAATACGATGCACTTTCTACAGGTCCTGAAGTAAGCCGATAAAAATATTTATATATTAAATTATTAGATTAACTAGATATAAGATAAAAATATGCATACGATATTTTTCATAAATATTTATAAACAATTTTAAAATAATTTAACAGTTGAAATTCAAGTAAAAAATATTTGTCAGCTTTTGCCTCTTTGAGTTTCATAAAATTAACTTGTGATTATATTCTTAATTTTTTGATAAATAAGTCTGTGATAAGTCTTAATTTTTTGAAAAATTTAGAAGAAGGTATTTAACTCTTTGTTTTTGAATACTATATTTTACTAAAAAAAGTTTTTTTTTAATTCATGTAATAATAGAAAATGGGATATTCTATTATTACCTATTTATATGATACACAGGAGCAGAAATATAAATTGGATATTTCTAAATTTTTCGTTTAACAAATTACATAAGAAATATATAAACAATTTATCCTGAGAAAATTCTTAAGAAAGCTGTTTTACAAAGTTTTTTTTTCAAATTCTAAATAAATTCAAATAATTGATTTCAGTAAATTTAAATTCATACAGTATCACTTAACAAAACTCTTCAGAATTTCCTGGGTTAAAACTTTCTTTTTGAAAATCACAGTATGTCAACATGATGCGATATGATTACGATAAAATATTGTTGATATCAGCAAAAATATGTAAGCATATATGTACACTGAAGCAACAAATGAAGAAATGCAATGTGAATTGAACTATCTGTCATTTTTAAATTTGTTGTGATGCGAGATATCGTCGTTGTTATATCAAAATGACCATGTCAAATTTGCCAACACATTTTATCGATACAAAACACTTGCAAATTATTGAATGTGAAATGTAATTATAGTATGTTATCAGAAAATGCCACTCATTGTTGAGGTACTGTTACATTAATTGTTGTTCTTAGTTTTCTAACATCAGGGGGTTTTTTTATATTACAGTGACGATATAGTAAAGTCATATCATAATCGTAAAAAGCAACAAACCTAACTTGCACAAGAAAATTTTTTATAGCAAATTTCATATTTTAAAAGTCGATTTACAGTGATTGGCATCGTAGCTTAAAATATTTTTTTATGATATACTGAAATAAATGTAAGATAATCAGCATTTCTTTTACCAATATTTTTTTGCTGGGCAAATGTGCAAAAACTCTGTGTCTTTTGTATTTTAAATTGCAAAAATATACAATTTTCAAAAGTTAATTTAAATAAGATGAAATCTGTCGCTGAAACTCACATTTAAAAAATACATTAGAAAAGGATAAAAACGATCGCAATTTTTGTTTCTTAAATAAGCAAAAAAAAAAAATGGGAAAAGCTTTTATTGCCTTATAAAAGAAATATTTGAGTTAGAAAATTTCTCTTCTTTTCATTTCTTTTTTCTAATTCACAGAAAAAATAAAAGCTAGTTTAAAAAACAACAATTGTCAAAAGATTTTTTTTTCTGTGTGAAAGACCTGAATAAGGAGATTATTTTTGGCAAGTGTAAGAAAAAAAACTTCAAACTGTCTAAAATGAAAAGCCCCTTCTTGAAAGCTTTCTAATTACCCATTAAAAAATTTCAAAAGGTATCTTATTTTACTTTGTTAATGAATATATTATGTAATTACTGTGTCAAATATCATCATTGATGGAAGAATATACTTTAAGTGCAATCAAGGATATGTTTGTAGGGTAGCACAGAAAAATTCTTACGTCAATGGAAACAGTTTTTTTTTAAATTATTATTTTTGATATTTGATAAAAAACAATATCAAGTATAAGATTTTAACGATATAATATTGTATATTAGTCATTTTTACTGGAAATTTGAATGTAGATATTTTCAGATACTGAACGAAAATTCTGTGAAATTGATGTCTAATAAAATAGAAACCCTGAAGAAAAATTTAATAATACAAGCAAACACTACAAATTTAATACTAAGAATATTATTTAAAAAGCAACATTAAATAACGCATTTAAGAACGAAACGCATATTTCATTAATAATTAATAAAAAGGATATTTTTTTTAGAAAAATCAGTAATGCAAATGCTCCTTATACAGAAAATGTTAAATTATAAGGTAATGGAAATTAAAATCTAATATTGTAATTTTGCTTTTAAGCTTTTATGGAGTTAAAATGATATTCTCAATAACTTTATAATATATTTATGTTTTCTGGTGCAATTACTGGCAAACAAAAAATAAGAATAAAAAGAAAATACAATCTACTCACTAAAAATAATTTTCTAGTGAATAAATTGTATCCAGAAAAAAATCAATAACACGAATTCTCTTTCTGAGAGATAAAATTTAGCAAACTTTAGGACTATCCAATTACAAACTTCGTAATTTTCTAATATGATCAGATGACGAAGATGACACCTGACAAGCTGGGTAGAAAGTTTCAGCAGATGGAAATTATGCTCATAAAGTAGGGAAGAAAGTGAATTAACAATGTGTGCATGCAATGAAAAGGGAACAAGAAAACTTTAAAGAAAATAAATAATATTTGCATCACTATTCATAAGAAAAGTGTGTGAGCTATGCAGGCCTGACAGTTTGACCTAGTTACCAAACTCGTCACATGTATATACATTGGAGGGTGAAAATTAGCATTTCAAGGATCTTTCAAAATTTTAAATATTTGCAAACTAGGCGAAATTTACCGTTTTTCTTTCATAACTTTGGAGAATATTACAGCAAAAAAAATAATTTTTACATCATTTAAAAAAGCAGAAAATCAATGATAATCAATTTTTTTCAATGATAATTTTAAAAATGCTTAAAAATAATTTTTAATTAATTAAAAAATATTCTAAAAACATTTCCTAAAATGTATTTTATGCAAAATAAAAATTAAATTTAGCCAGCATCAGCACGTTAAGCATACATGAGAAAAATTAGCTTTTATAGACATGAAGCCATTGTGTTGACAAAAGCTCAGATTGAAAGATTAAGTTGATTGTTACTATAAACTAACGATAGAAAAGTACAATATTCACCACAAATCTTTATGGAATGAAGTAAACATGAAATGCAAGTTTTCTGTGACGAGTTAAAAAAATTTATATTATTAATTCAATAATTCTGCATTATTTCAGGCAACTAATATTAATCATAATCAGGACCCAAAAGTTAATTTCTAAACCATTAGAATTTGACACGCGCATCTAATAAATAAAATGGTCTAAATTAAGTAAAGTATATTTTATATAATTTGAGTCAATATATTTTCTGAAGAATTGCGAATTCTAAATTTTTATATAAGCCATTGGTCCAATGAGTCATATTTAAAAAAAATAATCTTGGCACTCTAATATTTGAAATAAATTTTCAAAAATCCATTCTTTTACTACTAAAACGGAATGAGTTATGAAAATTTAAATATCATTATTTTATAAAAAGGTGGGATATTTTTTTTTACCACTCAAGTTACATTACCAAGTAAGATACGTCAATTTGCCTTCCAGAATTCCCGCTCAAAAACAATGAAACTCCTGATTGCTCTAAAATAATGATATTCAAAAATTCATCAATCTAGTTGGTCATATAATATTAAAACTTTTATTTAAAAATTAGTTTGAAGAATATTTTACTGAATATGATTCATAAACTCGAATGACTGTATAAAAATTGATTTCGTAATTTTTTCAGGACGTTTTTGGAATTAAAAAAAAATATTTCATTTTCAATGAAAATAAAATTGATAACTGAATTTTATAATGAATCAGAAAATTTTATATCATCCTACGAGATATAGCATAAATTATAAAAGAAATTCTATAATACACATAATACTTCAAATCTGAACGATTCTATTTTCTGTACTCATATTATTAAAAATATTTGATTCCAGCAAAGGTGTTTCTCAATTATTTGAAGTTTAAATCACTTTCATTTCAAATTAAAATGCAAATTTAAGTGGAGGGGATGGAAAATCAGAGAAATAAATAACATAATAGACAGAACGGCTTTTGACAGGAAAGTAATTATTTCTATATTAATAAGAGTTACATGAATGTGAAAATTTGAAGCCTAAAAAATATTTTGCTGAAATAACCATTAAGGTGTATGTACACACTTGAAACTCCGAAAATCGTTCAAATTAACGAATATTTTTTATAGCTTAATAATGTTCTCTGATCCTTTAGCTTTCAAACGATACCAAGATGTTGTCAATATTCGAAATATTTCTCGAGGTATAATTATTTATCTTGAGGTGCTTTCATTAAAAACTCTAGTTACGGTGTTTTTAAAACTCATTTTATGAAGAATGATATTTTCCCACTATGTTGCTTCATTCAAACAATCATAACTCAACAAGAAATGAACCGAATACAGTTATTTATATATCAAAATAATCTGTATGAAATAGCGGATGTTTTGTGTCTCAATTAAAGTTATATTTATACAAATAAATTTTTAATAGCTGCTTGAAAGTTAAAATGAAAGAAAAAATCTCGCTTTTTCTATTCATCGTTCATGAAAAAATTGTTTTAAAAAAAGCTATACATTTTTATAACTTTTTTGAGGCAGACAGCATGAAGACTAATATTAGGCATAATTAGGCAACTAGAATTGTGTGTCTGTACAAATTAGAATTTAAGATATCATGTTTCAAAAAATAGGCTCATTAGCTCATTAAATATTTCATTAATTAATAATTAGTTTAATATGGTTTTTTCTCGCTGAAATGAGTTTAAACATATATTAATAACCTACTGTGAAAAAAACTGGATTTTTAAAGTTAAAATAAAAAAAAATCTTCTAGTGTGTACGTACACTTTAAAGCACGAAGCTACATAAAATATTTAACTGAAACTTTTAGCGACCATTAAATGCTGGCGAACCAGCTGGTCGCAAAAACGACTAGGATAAACAAACAAGGAATCAATAAATGACAGAGTCTTGACTCCTTGGAAGATGATCATAGTTTGTTGATGTTAATAAAATGAATGGCATCAGTCGATGTAAACAATATCAATAATAAATTGAAGTCTGCTATCGCAAATTTCAAGTTATCATGTGAGAACATTACTTTTTTAAATAACATGGTATCAATTCGACAGAAAAACATGTTCTCAAATGACTCATATTTCGCAATCAACTGCATTTAGAAAAGCAATGGTTTCTGACTATCTCAAAATCAATTGAGTTCTAAAATATTTTTTTTTTCCGAGGCCAAAATCTGTTCGTGAAAAACCAGTTTTAACCGATTTTAAACAATCACATGACTATCAGACGATGCATGCGTCAGTATTTATAAAACTTTCTTTTTTCTCTCCTAAATATCAAAATCATTTGAGCTCCAAAACTTTTTTCTCAGCTAGAAAAATTGAAAATTTATATATAATTTTTGATACCTTTTTTCGCTATTTCACGTTCATTCCCATTTTCTTCTCAATGTTTCTTCGTTTTTCTGGTGATAACTTCTTATGACCCTGCTCTTTATTGGCCATACCTAAGAATCGGGTACATGGCTGACATTCACGCCATATTTTAACTTTTTGTTGACAACAATCGCCAAAAGTGATCTTTATCACCTTCTAATAACCCTAAAAGCGAAAAAACGCCAATTTTCTGCCCGCGCATTTTGAGGTTTCAAAAACCACCAAAACAAATCATGTTTTCACGTGATAATAAACATACATGCAAGTAAATAAAATAATAAAACTTAGAATTACATGTAACATTACAGTACATGGGAATGTACAATAAACATTTTCATATGCACATACAAAAATTTATAAATATAATTCAGAAAAGGTGTGGAACAGCAAGTACCAAGAAGGCAAGAAGCAAAAATTTCTAAAAGAATTTGGAAGCCAAAACCTTCTCTTAAAGCCACAGCAGCCCCTCTGAAATGTCGAAACACAAAAGTTTTAATTTTATATCTTATGAAAAGTCATTTTATTCTCAATCTCAGCAGAACTCTTAATAAAATATTGGCTTAACTATCATTTTATTAAAATGAGGTTTACGACAATGTTGTTACAAACAATGTTTACGACAAATATTTTGAAGCTGAAGTGAATTTTCAAACTCTCGAATAACACCTTCCCATCGTCTATTTTACATCTGTTCTAAACAACCCTTTACGCTGTGGTATGTTAGGCGTAAAGAATAGAGCACCTTTCAAGCCTGACATATTTCCAGTGAATCTAGAAACCCTCAAATTCATTTTTCAAGCATCGCAGGTTGAAGCAACACACACCGTCCGACACTTCCCAACGATCGAGTCGGTAAAGAATTAGTTTATTTTTGCAAATAACATGGCTGGGTAAACATTCCAAGTCACGTGATTGTTGTCAGACGACTCATAATCGTCTGACGCCGGAATTATTAAGAATAGAAGCTGACGTTTGTTTACGTTCTTATACTTTCAGAATAAACATGAAAAATGTAGGAAGTGAACAAGATAATATAATAAAGTCACGGAAAAATGCTTGGATGGAGGTTATTTTGAGTTGTGGGTGTTGTTATAGCAAGAAATTTCATTATATTATATGGGTTTGGCATCGTCATCATGAAGGTCATCTATCTTATCTTTAGACAGGCGTTCATTTTCCATTTTCTTTCAAACAGTAATGCCAAAATTGAGAATGAAAACTGAAAGACCCCATTTTTTTAGAAAAGATTTTATAAGCAATCAAAACTATTTTGGGGTTATTTTTTAGATTTTGTCATTGCTTAAGACCATATTATTAAAGCTTTGCTAGTAACGGTATCTTGATAAAATAAATCGAAAATTGAATAAAAATAATATTATTAAGAATATATTTATAGTTGTAAAAGATAATGTTTCAATTTGATTACATTTGGTAATTATAATTTAGTAATTAACCTTCTAATTTATTTCTTTTCTGAATGTGAGAATTAGAATAGGTTTTTTTTTTGTTTTTTTTTTGGAAAAATTGTATTTTGTAAAAAAAATCTTCATTATCTTTATTTTAAATGTGTTTTTCTGAAGAATTTTAAGATTCAATACCTGTCGCTTTTATTTCATAAGAAAGAAAAACAACTACCAACATTTGGTTCTAATTAATAGTCGTTAAGAAAATTGCCATTTCTTTTCCTTTTGACTTCAAAGAATACCTTATGTCAACATAATTTAAAACTGATTAAAATAAATGTGATATTAAGAAGCCATTAATAATTTAAAATTTACTACAAGTAAAGGACTGTAAAAAAATGATTTTCTATTTGAATTTTAATCGGACAAAAGCTTTTGAGATGCAAAGGAAATTCAATTAAATACAGGGTGAGTGGGTTCCCTCTTTCACTTATTTTCAATAATTGCAGATAAGGCTATTATTTATTAAATTATTGAATAATTAAGGCTCCCAATTAAGAACTATTGAAATTTTGTTTTAAATTAATGGTATCATTTCACTAAATAATTTAAAGAAAGTGTATTTGACTTGGATAGTGTGTATAATTTGGGTCTTTTAAAATATCTAAATATGCAGGTAACAAACAACTGTTTGTTTTCCCTTTAAAAAAGGCATTTAAAAATCAGTAACAACGACTGGTTCTTAAGCTATGAGTATTTTCGATTTTAATGAAGACTGCATTGACTGTCACGTGCCTAAATTAATTAATTAAATTCTTTAACCCTTTCTAGGACCTTGGGAAGTATGTTTTCCACCAAATTTATCAATCTTTGTATAAAATTGTGTAGGTTGGCATAAGTTCCGATAAATTTTTTTTAGAAAAACAGAAACTTAGATGCTTCAGTTCTTTATCTCAGACAAAATGATCTCTTGATTTGTTACTTAATTATTAATTAACTAAATTAATTAGTCAAATTATATTTATCTAATAAGCTAAATGAATCCCTTTTCTTATTCTAATTTCAACCCTAAAAATATGTTAACATAATATGGCTAGAAAAAAATGGCCCTTTAAAGGGTTAACAAATTGGGAAAAATTCTTTTGTGATTACAGATATAAATAACTTTTTTACTCCAACATATTTTCGAAACAAAAAATATATATATTAGTAGCCTTCAACATTCTATTACGCTTAATACAATAAGGTAGAGAAAGAAAGTGTGCATTTCGATTTTTATATTATCTATTAAAATATTAAATAATAAAGTGAAACATTCTAATATGTTGCAGTAACATTTAATTACTTTCACGTACACTGAATATACAAAAAGAAAGTATTGTAATCGTCAAAAATTCGAACTCGGGATTTTGACGCATCTCCATGTTTCAGAGTTCAATGAGTTAAAAAAAAAAAACATTTTTTAAAATTATGTGTCTCTGTAAGTCTATAAACGATAATTCCATATATATACATTAAGCTGGAAGGATAAAATTTGGTATATAGTCTATTTCAAATTTATAAATTTCTATCAAATTTCGAAGAAATTCCATTCAGAAGGATTTTATTCAGTTGTCATATTATTAAATTAAAAGAATAACAACAAAATAAAGAAAACTAGATGGATAACATTTGATATACAGATTTAACTTCTAAAGTTTAGATGTGTATAAAATTTGGAATGAAATCTGTTCAAGATTGATCATCTGTCGGTCTGCATTTTCACAAGTACCTAAACGTGGTAACACAAAAACGCAATGATCCAGATATATGAAATTTGGTATGCCATCTTTTGACTAAAATTATAAATCTGTATTAGAAATTAGTTTCGATCGATCGGTAAAAAGACGTACAAAATACACATTAAATTTCCTAAGGCTTGTACATCAGCCACATCCCTGCGATTAATCGTCAAATATTGGATCTGCCGTACCCATTGTTCGAAGCAGCTTTAATAATAATGACTTAGTAATTGATTATAAGAAGATGTTGCTTGTCTTTATTCAAGTAAGAATTAAATTTGGACCAGTTACCTTTAAGAAGTATTCATCCATTGATGTTGTAACATACCTAATATTAATTATTATGGATCAACTATTTCCTACACATTCTACAGATTTAACAATTAAAAATGGATAAGAATTTAAAAATTGAAGACATTTTATTTTGCTATTCCAGTCCATGTCCCTTACACACAGCTTCATAAATTATAACTCAGTTTTAAATAAAAGAAAATGCCATGTAAAAGTTATAAAGTTAAAGTTTATAAGATGCGTTTCACTTCATAAAATTTATAATTATAAAATTAAAAAATTTTAGAACATCGTTCTTTAGATTAACCAACAAACGAAATAAATTCTGGGGAAAAAACGCGATTCGAAAAATTCTCATATATTACAATCATTTTCTAATAAAGTTACTTTAAAATTTTTAAGCAGTCTTAGGTTAAAATGTGAATTTATTTGCCCTTTGATTTACCATACGTTAATATTTTAAACAAGAAAGAAAAATCGAGGTATGTGCTTTCTTTCTATAGTCAAATTAAATATCGAAAAAAAGTTGAAAAACGACATTTTAATTTCAAAATAATAATAATAAAGATTGGGGTGAAAAATATTTAAATTAAGGAGAGAGCACAAGAAACTTTTAAATAATATTTGCCTTTGTAAACAATAACTAATTAAATAATGTTTAATTTTGTTTTCTGGTAAGTGACTGGTTTCACTTCGCATGGCATTTATAATGACTCAAAAAAAGTAGCTACATATGAACTATGATCTGAAAGTATCCGGAAGGCGTCATTTAAAATACATCTATAATAGATATTCTCTGCAAACTTTTATCAAACATTTTTACTTCTATAAATATCTGATAACCTCGGGAAATAATTTATCGTCTGAAAATAAATTTGTTTTAATGAGATACGAATCGTAACTTTGTCGATATTTCAAAATGATGAATGTAATTCAGTAACGAATAGTCATTAATATGTAATTGCGCGAGGTAATATTTGCAACAGAAATATTTGAAATGTTGCGAAAAGCCTCTAAAGACAACTGCTTTTAAAAAAGTGTTTGAGCAGAACAAAATAATTAAAGAAGATACAGAATCCGTCTTATACGAATTAACTTTGGAAGATCACTCACTATTTTTTATTATTGACATGTCAATACAATCAAGGAATTGGCACTCAGTGAACATCGTGTAACAATTAAAAGAATTATTGAATAAGCTCTCGTATTGTAAAGGTCAAAAATAATGGACACATTTGAAGAAATAAGTCATGAGCTTTGTACCATGATAATGCATATCTTCATAGAGTCATTATTCTTTTCTTGATTTTTAACTTTAAAAAATCATTAAATACGGCTTTAGAAGCTCCGTATTTACCTGATATGGCACCGTAGGATTTTTGTTTCCAATTTACACAACTCAAATTGTCTCTTTGCAGTCATTATTTCGAGTCTATTAATTCGATAAAAAAAAAACTTATGGTCTGTCACCAAAACGACTTTAAAATATGTTTTGATAACTGAAATAAAACACTGGCAGAAGAACACAGTAATCAGAGGAGAAGAGGCAATAAATTTTAACCACTAAATTGATACCTTTTGTTTCATGCTACTATTCTTGCTACTTTCTGACTCACAAGTATGCCATCACACATTTAAATGTACATCTTACTTTAAATTGTAAATTCAAGTCCTTTGTACAGTTTACAAAAACAACGAAAATTAAATCGGCTCGTCACATTTCACCTGTCTTGTGTAAACATGAATGAACGCATTTCGAATTAATTTCCTTTATTAGATATCTCATCACCATAATAAAAATTATAAACCTTTTCTAAACTTTCATGCAGACAATTCATAAAATAAGTACATTGGATTCTTTCCCATTGTAATTTCAAATATGGTATAACTTTGAGAAACCATTTGTTCAACAACTGAGTCATCTAATACTTCTTTTAATGGGAAATAAAATGCAATTACTACTTGATAAAATCTTAGTAATTAAAAGAACTATAACACCTGCTGCATGAAATACAGAAACCTTACCTCTGTAAATATTGAAGAAAGTTATAAATTACTTACAGCATTTTCAAGTCCTAAATTTAGCTCTTATCAGGGCAATATATCATGTTGTTAACGATACGTTAAGGTTATTAAAGTTTTCCAAAGTCGTTGATAAATATAATTAAAATTTTTACGATAATGTGTTTTCGTTGACATTTTTCGAATTGATAGCACAGCTATGTTCAAGAAAATATTATGAAAAGTTTATAGAGCATTAAAGCTATTTTTTATTTATTTATCGTTTCTTTTATACTTTATTTTATTTATTTATTCATATCGAAGCAACAACATAATGAGTATGGATAAAGTTGATATCGGATTGAAAATAAAGGTTGTGACCTGTATCTTTTAATTGCAACTTATAAGCACTGTTGGATCAAAAATTTATATTAGTAAAGTTTGCTGTCTCTTTACAGCAGAATCGTCTTGAAATGTTTTAAAACTCTTTTGGCATCTGGCTAATTTCCCTTTTGGCGTCTTTTTTTTTTATATATATGAATAACGAAAGCGAGAAAATCCGAAAGTCCTTATAAATGCGGGTATGTTTTGTTCTTTTTTACGCATTTTTTTTTTTTTTTTTTTTTTTACAGTTTTTATTCTGTGTTGCAAATTTTTTTTCTGTTAACAGATGATAATTTGCGTCAACTCGATTTTAATGTCTAAATTTAATTTGCATGACCGTGATTAGTTTGTAGTTTCTGGATCATGCAGTTTTATTACATATTTTTATGCTGTATTATAGCAAAGGTCAATCAGCTGAAATCTGCTAATATTTTCTTTCAGTATTAATTTCATTTTGTATTTGGAATTGCATTTTCGCATTACATGGGTTCAATGTTTTCGGATAGAATCATTTGTGAGATCGATTAATTTTTTTATGTAATAAATCTACACTATTTTTAATATTTCAAGCATTTTTTACATAAATTTGTTCGTTTTATAATTCATTTGATCCTATTTCTTTACCTCTAGGTGTTTATGTTTAGAAGAATTCATTACTTTTTTCAGTTTTTGTTTGTTTGTTTTAACCCCTTTGACCCCATGTCCGATTTCTTTTATTTAGAGGATCACTATTAATTTCAAACGAATTTTAGTAATGAATTTTGATACGAATGTTCATAAATATTATGAACAGAGATGCTGTAAGGGGAAAAACTTTTAAGTGTTCTAAATATTTACATCTAAAGTATAACACAAATAATACTTTTTAAAAATTTGTTAAGCACTCTCAGTAATATGTAGGAGAGTTTCATCTACAATTTTCGGTAGTTAATTTGAGAAAAGCTAATGAGCATGATATTTTTTACTACAACATTCATATGTTAATCTGTGAAAATCAGATCTGATAGATTGTTAACAGGATAATAGTCCATCTAGACGGAAATTAATAGGGGCTACCCCTTATTCCACTTCATTTTACACTCCATTTGCCTTAGTCATTTTAGCTGCATCACTAAGATGATGTCCTTTGTTTGGCACGACTCTTCCTCCCAAAGTCTTAAGGTGCTTCCAAAGTTGAATACGCATGCTGTTAAAAGTAATGAATGTTCATGGCTTCATTCTCATAACATGGGTGCATGATCAGCATAACTTAAAATGCCGCTGCGCTCGTTTTTCTAAGTGCTTATCATTCGTCATCGCTCAGTATATTTTATGATCATGGCTTTCCGACGAAGTGAAATGCAGATCTTACAACGACCTCATGTAATATTATGAAGGAGACATACAATATTATGAAGGAGACTTAAGAAAAAGAAAACTAAATTATTTGCCAAATTATAGGCGAGTGAATAGAGTTTTTGAACTAAGGTTCTTAACCTCCAGTGAATGCAATTGGATAGAGAAATGGTTTCACAATAATATTTAGCAAGTAGTTGAGCATCATACATTCAAGGGTGCTTAGTTATTGTTGTTTATGATGCCACTTGCCATGGACAAGCCCGCTGTTACGATTTTAAGCCGGTGGGGGAGAATCTCTAGTTTTTATAATAACGCCATCTAGGGCCAAGAGAACGACTTAGCTACTTTACGGGGCGGACTTCATTGACGTATTTCATTCACTCATCCACAGATCGTAATTTAGACCTGAATCAGAGAACGATCACCCCTGATCGTTCTCTGTGGTATTACTCTCGACATGGAGGATTTTGTGACCACGACAGATTTAAACGCATCAGCACCAAGCAAGCGGGGAATCTTCGGCCGGCGACGTTCGAACTCGCAACCTAAGGGACGCGAATCCAACGCTCTACCAACCAGGCTATCCCCGCCCGCGTGCTTGGTAATTATTAAAGCCAATTTGTAAAATAAAAAAACAGAAAATTATTGAAGTTATTTAAGAAAATTATCGCTAAAATTCGGTTCAAAGTCAGGTTGGGGTGATAAAGATGTTAGTAAAGGCCTAATCGCAGATAAAACGACGAGGTCTTAAGAAGCTCGGTGTCGTTAAGTATCAATTTTCTTTATTACGAAAAGAAAAGAGACACTGAAGTTAAAGAAAAAAAGGGGAATTTCAGCACATTATTAAATGACCTACGATTTCAAGAGTTATCTAGACAATTTAAAATTATCAAAATGCCATTGTACTTTGTCAATGCAATGAAGCAAATGATCTCAAATAGCAAGTCAAATGTACAGTTCCGCACACGCATGCGATGAGAATTTCATTTGATGGATAGGAAACACCCGACATGTCTCGGTTTGCATTCTCAGCATTCATTGGTTCTCACAAAAGACTACATAGAATGAGAGCGAAATATATATAAATATATACACACTTAACTCGGAATATAACGTACGCCGTATCTCGTCGCATGCATGTTCAAGTCTGGTTTGGTAACGGCTGCTATGTCCCCATATAATTGATAATAAGATATTGCTTGTCTTTATTCAAATGGGTGTCAAATTAGGACCAATTATCCTTCTTCCATTGTTGTTGCCGTATACCGAATGTTAAATACAGAGTTTCACCGACTTCTTATACAATCGACCGATTTAACAATTGAAAATGGATAATCATTAAAAAAATTAAAGACGTTTTGCTTTATTTTTTTAGTTTGTGTCCCTTACACACAGCTTCAAATAATCTTCATAAATAATAATTCAGTTTTAAATTAAAAAATATATCGAAACACGACTAAAAGCTAAAGTAAAATTCATAAGATGCATTTAACTTAATAAAATCCATGACATTAAAATTAATAATTTTAAAATGTCATTTTCCAGATTTAACAAGAAACGTAAGGATTTCTTAAGAGAAAAAACGCGATTTAAAAAGCTTCAACATATTACAATTGTTTCTTAATAAAATCACTTTTTTTAAACGAATAAAAGAATAGAATTTTGAGCAAAAAAAAAAAAAAAAATGGAAGAAACCTTATTATATGAAATATGAAAATAAACTATGAAAAAATTACAATATTCTCAAAAAAATAGAGTGCAGTAACTAAATTATATCCTCTAAAATAATTAGAATTAGAAAACTGACTGAATAAGACCAACTATCTCAACTAATTATGAAAGATGACATATTAAAATTAATAAATAAATACCCAAACATTTATTTAATAAGGTAAACATTTAATGATGTAACATTTAGGTACATAATAATAACAATAAGGACAATTTAATAAGGTAACAAACACTCAAAAAATATCTACAAAAATAGAAGAACTTCTATAAATACATAAGTAAGTTAAATTCCTTATAAATAAAAATTTAATGATCAGGTTTTAGTAATCGAATCGGAGCCACTCAAATCCTAGGAGATCAAAAGAAATTTAATATTAGTTTTTTAAAGATGAAGGAAATAAAGATAAAAGACCCAGACAGTAAAGTATTCCACTTATTACGTTTCAAACAAGCCTTCCACCTAGCAGAAAATTTCCTCTGAAATATTAAACTCCCTTTGTATTCATCAAATCGCTACTTCAGAAAATATTTTCAGCAAAATAAAGACGAGTTTTCTTCAAACAAAGTTATTAACTTTTTTAACGTAATTATTTTTTAGTTCGTCGAATTTGCTACCTTATTTTAGCTACTGCATACGGCTGAGCATCTAAAAGGAATAATTCAAGAAAATAATTGAAAAATTGATAGAATCTCAAATTCTACTGGGAGAAATAAATTTTTATTTCTTACAAGTAAAAACAGATATTGCACAGAACAAGAAAAAAGTTGGATTAAGTTTTTATTTTTTTTTATAGAAGATGCTTTATATTATAGAATATTGCTAAAAATATTATAAATAGGTAAATATAGTTCATTCATTAACATTCCAGCGAATAACATTTCGAAAATTCGATAGAAGGGGTCCAAAGAAAGCTTAATATTTAAAATGAATTTATGATGAGTTTGCTATCAGAGTCAACTTGATGTTTCGAAAAATGAAATTAATGATATCCACGAAGGCCAAAAAATCTTTAGTAGCTTCCATTCAAATTAATAAATCAATATTTTCTTTTTAATATTTATTGTCATTAATTTCATTTTTTTCAAAGTTTCAGGAAATAAAAATTCTTTCACTAAGTAAATTTTCATCTCATTATATTAATTTTTTTTTTTGAAAAAAACGTCAATTACCTGATAATTTTATCAGCACTAAATTATTTACTAACCCGCCAACGGCAATCAACTGTTCGTCTATTATAGTAACAGTATTAATTTAGTGAATAAAACAATTCTGATAAGCATTATCTTATCAAACATGCTTACAAAGTGAAGAAATTAATAGGCAAACGAAACTGACAAAATCGAACAAGATATAGTAGCAAAAGGATCTGCCAAAATTTTATGTCATAAAACTGGAAAGTGACAAGGAGTAAGAGACAACTGATGATATATCTAGAAATTAGTGTCGCCCACAATCTTTCTCGTATATTGCCGCAAATGTGTTATCCCATATCCCTGCAAAAAATTGTGAACCTTGAGTAAGGCAGAGAATGCCTTGCATGGTATTGATGTGAAATAGCTACGAAATATTAACTTTTGCTGAAATTGAATATTTTTACATAATCTACTGTTCCGATCGTTGAAGATTATTTCCTATTTACGCGGTCACAAAATCACGTATGAAGTTTCATTTCATTGTCAGTACATTTTGGAGCTATGGCGTTTAAATGCTTGAGAAAGTCCTCATTGAAATACAGTAAATCAATTGATAAATTTGATTCAAAATTTTATACACATTTTTGACAATGAAACTATTTACCAAATTTTATAAATCTAGCTGTCATCGTTTGTTTGTTATCTTATATTCGAATAAGCAGCCAGCCAGACTTCCTCTGAATGAATTTCGCTCAAAATTTTATAAAATCTACAAATTTGGTGTAAATGTCAAATACCAAATTTCAACCGTCTATATTACAGCGTTCTTGAGTTTCTTTGTCGCACACAGACATAATTCAGAAATGCATTTATTGAATCCAAGATATCAAGGGGATTTTTTTCTTTGACGAGTAAAATGTTGTTTTTTTTTTTTCATACTTTATGTACCAGAAAACAAAAATTGTTGACATCAATGAAGTAGTTGAAGATATTAAACTATTGTATATTTCTCCCCATAGAAAATGTACAATGAAGAAATTTTTATATTTATCACGCAAGTGGAAATAGTGAGATCATTGATAATATTGTTACGAAATTTCCGGTTGGATTGTGGGAGTTTATATGGTACGAAGAACGCTCAATCACCAGGCGGCAGTAGAAAATAAAAACGACGTTTATTTATACGAAGACACGCAGGACAGCACAAAGACGACAACTATATACAGCACAGAAGACGATTATCTTCAGCCGAGACGTGCAGCATACAACAGCACACACAGCAGCATACAACCAGAGTCTACTGCAGACAGTAGCGCACAGCTTAGTTCAGCACTCGCTGCTCCGCTTATCTCTGGAAGGCCAGTTCTTTACCGTCGGTTCCGACTACGACGACTCCACTGGTCCACGACCACTCTTCACTGTCGCTTCCGACTACTCAATTCACCACTGGTTCACAACAACTCGGCAGCGGCAGGACTGCCTCCTTTTATAGGCATCAGGAGGCGGGGCTAGAAGCCTCTCAACCAATCAGGAACGTTCGAGGCGTAACTCGGTTCCTACTGGACGGATCGGGAAAATTCTCAATGTTTCGGGTATAATCTATTTTGGCGCCAAAGTCGCCAAGTTTGTCGCAAGCTCTGGGACCTCCCATGAAACCAACTATTCTGGAAAACCGCGTCACATATTCGTAACAATATATATGTTAATTAACTTTTAAGCAAAATAAAAACTGGCAAAATCAGACCAGCGAATCTAACCGTGGTACTGCCCTTTGGTTTTCCTAATTATTGTAAATGTATGCATGTTAATTTAAAAAAATAATTATTTAAAAAAATAACAATTACCTATTAATCTTATGAACACAGTTAATCTGTATCCCATTGTTTATGTTACTTCTACAAACTAAATCAATGATGAAAGCAAAATTGATAGACATTTCGATGAAAATTCTAAAACCTTAAAACATAGAAAGCCGCATTACCCGAAAGCAAATGTTAAAATTAAACTAATATTTATCATTGTAAAATTTTCTTCAAAACTTCAGATTTAATACAAATATATCATATTCCCCACTCAAATTACAGAAAGTTCCTGAGCCCAAAGCAAGAATAATTCATCATCCATTTTATAAAAGCGTCGATTTCTTTTTTCTGAAAGAGAACCAAAGCCATTTACGGAAATACTGACAACACGCTTAATCTGAATAGTAATTAGACTGCAGGTAATCACTCCGGAGATAGCTTCGCGATTGAAAGATGAGAAAATGGAAGCAGCAGCGTAGATAAAAAGATAAACACTCTTCGCGTATTCAGGCGCGAAACTCCTTCGCTCTATTTAAGAAAGTTCTTCTAAAACCCATTTAATAGAAGAAATAAAAGAAAGTTTAGGACATAAAACAGAGAATAAAAAGAATATGAAGAACACCGGGATTAAGTGAGTTGAAGGAATAGCAAATGTTTGAGATTCTTTTTTAAAAGTACGGACTCTTTCCAGACAAGCCAAGTAATGAGGATTTTTTTTTATTTATTCTTCTTGCAGTAGTCTTCAGTTTTATTCATTCAGTAAATGCCAACCTTTTTATGGAGAGTCAGTAATGGCACATTTATACAGCAAATGAAGAGTTAAGTGATTTTTAAATTATGATTATTTTATAATTGATGTTCAATGCTGGCATTCTAGGCTTTAAGATTTGATTTCGTTTTTGGTAAAAGAAATTAACTGATCAGTCTCATGAAATCTGAAATGAATGCAAGTACAGAATTTAAATGGATGCCACCAGTATTAAATTTATGTCATGATTTCAAATGAATTGTATGCTGAAATGTTAAATATATAAATCGCTACGTTTTTTTTTTTTCATTTAATAATTTTAATAAACATTTGCTACAAACAAAGGCTTAAATTTATTGTATCTACTACAACGAATGCATATCGATAGAAAATACAAGAATCTTTTAACGATATTTTTAAAATATTGTTACGAATCTGTGATGCGGCTTCCCAGCATCGTTGGTTCCATAGGAGGTCCCAGAGCTTGGCGACAAACTTGGAGACCATTAGGTGACTTGGCAACGAATTTGGCGACTTTGGCGCCAAAATAGATTATGCCCGAAACATCGAGAATTTCCCCAATCGTTCCAGTAGGAACCGTCCAGTAGGAGATACGCCTCGAACGTTCCTGATTGGTTGAGAGGCTCCTAGCCCCGCCTCCTGAGACCTATAAAAGGAAGCAGCCGCAGCTGCCGGAGTCGTCTGAATTGAGGAGAGTAGTCGGAATCGAAGGTGAAGAACTGGTTTTCCAAGGATAAGCGGAGCAGCGACGGAGTGAAGCTAGTGCTGAACTAAGCTGTGCGCTACTGTCTGAAGTAGAGTATTGTTGTGTACTGCTGTGTATGCTGTACGTCTCGGCTGAAGATAATCGTCTTCTATGCTGTATATAGTTGTCGTCTTTGTGCTGTCCTGTGTGTCTTCGCGTAAATAAACGTTTTATTTTCTACTGCCGCCTGCTGATTGAGCGTTCTCCACACTATATAACTCCCACTATCCAAACGAACCCCGGAAATTGCGTAACAATATATACATTGAAATCAATTATTTAACGAACAGAAATCTATATAACATATAAAGATATCTCATTTAAAATTCACAATAATAAAAGAAAATTCAAAATATCGTTAAGTACTTATAATTTCAACGTGTTTAATTAGAAAAACTTTCTTCCGAAATTCATTCAATTTTTAGAAAATAAAGTATTTTATAATGGTAATTGTGAAGATTTTATTACTTGTACTTTCTTTCCAGAACCTTGTTAATTGCTCCAATCCTTTTCAAAACATTTTTGAAATTTTACTCCACATTCATAGAATTTATCAAAGTAAATAGAGTATTGAAAAGCGTCATACATATAAAGTGGAGCGAAACAATTTTTTTTTTTTTTTTTTGGTATTGAATTCCATTAGAATTTAAAATTTGCACTTTAACCTACTAATCAACCAAAAAAAAATGATTAAAAGAAATTATATATTGAACTTCAAATTCTCGAAAAGGGCCCCAAGTTCGGTATAAAAAATAATGCTACATTGAAATTAAACAGCCAATAGTTTTATTTAATTTCTAATAACATTCTAAACACTTTATTTTAATTGCTGTTGACAGAAAAATTACACTTATAAATCATGCATTACATATCTTAAGGTAGAACACAAGTTATAAAATTTTTAAATTAATATAAAATTATGTTACAAATACACGCATTCTTATATTTTAATTTAAAAAGGGAAATTTTTTTCGCTAATATAAACACTTTTATATACATTATTTATATAAGAGAATTTCATTCTGTAGTTTCATGCCGATATCGAATTTTTTCATGAAATGACATAAAACTCACCAAGGGAAAGAAGCTGCAATTCGAATTCTACTAACACCCCATTCAAACAATTAAGGTTTTATATCATATTAATTTTGTTAAAGATCTTTTTAAATTTCTAGTTTTGTACCCTTCGATTGTTTCTTTCCCTGCTGCATTCCATCAAATATTAAGCGTATTTTTGATAACTTTATATTCATATCGATTATATGAACTTATATTAGCAATCGTAGCTTTTGCAAATATTGAATTTATGGAATTTTGATAATTTTCATATATTACAAAAAAAAAATGCCATTTTTATTTAAAGATAGGTTTTTTCCCCTTCCCCCTCCCAAATATTAACGAACTGGCAAGAACATTTTGAATAAGATTAATATTAGAAAATAATAAATGTATAAAATATATATATTTAAATACATTTAATATCTTAATAATTTACATTTTGTATATTGTATTTCACTTTCATGAAAGTTCCGAGTTAGATAGGAAATAGAGAAATCCGATTATAAATTTTCATATCAAAATCGTTTAAAGAAATTTCTGATTCAATATCTGATCTAATATTAGACTTGTCTTCTGTTATTAGTCACTTATTATTACTCATTCTTATTTTATTTCAACAAATTCAAAAGAAATAGTTTTTTGCAATTTACGATACATCAAGTTAATGAAAACGAAATTCGCGCTTTTTCCTGAGTAAAAGAAAACTAATACCAAATCTACAAACCAGTTTAAAACTATTTTGTTAAACTACTTTTACTCACCGCCATGTGTTAGAAACATTGCAAAATAATAATAAAATAAATGATAAAAATTGAAATCTACGATCGCAAATTTCAAGTTATCATGTAAGAACATTATTATTTTTTAAGTCATTATTTGTCTTAATTTAAGTCATTAACCAGTTTAAATTGGTTTGAAACAATCACGAAACTTCTCTATCCCTTTCTAATGATAATTTTTTTTAAACTTTCATTTTTAATTTTTCTAGTTGGCAAACGAAGTTTTAGAGCTCGACCAATTTTGAGATGAAAAAAAATCCATTGTTTTTCTAAATATAGACGCATGCGTAATCTGATAGTAATAAAAGTGATTGTTTCAAACCGGTTTAAACTGGTTAATGACTTAAATTCATTAAGACAATTTTTAAGAATTCAGAGAATGAATAATTTGGAAATCAAATTGTAACTTTAGTTGGCGATAAATCACCAAATGTGACAACCTTCTATATTATTTTCTAATAAACCTAAAATTGAAAACTTGATGCCTCAAAAGCTATAAATCGCCAATTTGTTGCCTAAGCATTTTGAGGCTGCAAATATCTCAAACCAAAACATCACGTTCTCAAATGATAAAAAAATTAAAAATAGTGCAAGCCAGTGGATTATAAAAGAAAAATAAGTTGACCAAAAACCTTTCGAACAAATCAGGAAAGTCCCTTTTCCAAGCACCTGCGATGGCATTCGGGCAAAACTATCAATTGGTTAAGCAAATTTTGGCATAATATATCTTGAGAATAAAGCTCATCTAATGTAGTCTTATTTGAGTGCAGTTTCTGATTGGTTTTAAGTATCATTCAATAGTTGGGGTATGGCAAGAAAAGTTTTAAAAGTCAAATTCAAAGTTTTTTTTTCCTTGCTAAACTAATCAAATAATGTGTTAAGTTTTCTATCATTCGAAAGTGCGACAGTTTATATTTTATCTGTCCGTTTATCAGCTCAATATAATCCCGAGACTACCATAATTTTAAGGGAGTCTTAAAATGTTATACAGAAACTGGATTTTAGGTTCTTGTCTTTAATCACTGAATTGTCGTTCGTGTTGTCTCTAATCCACGAAATAAAAATTATATACATTTTTTTTCATATTTTTGCTAACTGCCAATCAAGTGAGTAACTATTAAGCACTATTAGAATTCGGTATTCGAAAAATCAATTTTTTTTTTAACTTTAATATTATTAAACTACATTTTTAATTATAATAATAAATACTAACTAATCATGACTATTTTTAATATGTTTATTTATATAATTAATTACTATATACTAAACGACTATTTGCAATGAAAGTTTTACTTTAAATTTAAGGTATTCAGTTTCTTTTAATTTTTGCCATTTTCCTCTTTTTCCCTCCTTTGAAATTGAGAATCTTAACAGCTAATCCTATAACTTGTTTGATTTAAATAAATATTCGGAAACATCGAAAAATTTTATCAATCCTCCATGCATTATGCCATTGAACCCATTCTACAATCACCATACATACAAAAAATGATGCACAAATAAGTCATCATTTCACCTTGAAAAAACATCAAGTTCAAAAGTATTGAAAAGAGACCAAAGCCATTTCCGGAAAGACCGACACACACTTCATCTGAAGAGTAATTAGACAGCCCGTACTTAATTCTCGAGATTGCTTCGCGATTAAAAGGCGAGGAAATGAAATAGCAGCGTAAAGAGATAAACACATCTCGGTTATTCAGGTGCTGGAGCCTTCCTTCACATTGAATGCAGTTCCTCTCAAAAACCATTAAATGGAAGAAGCGGGAGAAAAGTTTTCTGAGAGAAGGTTGGGAAGAAAAATTTTGGGATTAAGTGAGTCGGGGAGGTAGAAAATATTTGAGACTTTTTAAAATAGAAGGGCTTCTCTCATGCGAGAAAATGGATGAGTTTTTTTTTTTTTTGTGTTTTTTTTTTTTTATTATTATTCTTAGGTTGAATTTTCGTTTTATTTGTAAATAGATGCAAACTTTTATTCTGAAGAGTTAATAAAAAATATTCAATTATAATGGTTTCATTAATACTTTATTGGCAGGAAATATCGTAAGATGTCACTTGTTAACTTTATTGACGCCTGAGAATGACATAGGATTTCTTTTAACCCAATCACAGCCCGCAAAATTTATAAAAGCTTCTTGTTTATAATTTTAATGCAGCTTCCAACGAGTTCTCTCTTAAATGGCAGTGAAGGGGTTAATAATCGAATGTGATTGATTGTGTAATTTAAAATTTAAATGTAAATAAGTAAAATTTTGTAAAATTTTCAAAACTTTCTTTTAATACAAATAATTTCTCACTTAATTTTGTTATGAAAATATATCTGATTATCCAGACGATGTGTATTTTAGTGATTTAGAAATTGACAGCTTCTCAGAATATAGTTCTAAATTTGGCATGAGCAACCCACCAAATAAACGTCAGAATTTTTAGAGCTTGAATCTGAAAATGGAAACATTATTCGTATACTTAGGGAAAGTTCTTTATATAGAAAAACTCAATTGAAATCATTATTTTATGAACTCGTTATTTTATTATTATCATTATTTTATGAATTTACATCAATAACTTTTAAAATTTTCTGTTTAATACAACTATCCATAAAATATCGGTGAAATAGCACAATTTGGGAACAATCATTTATAATTTCAACCGAATTCCTTCTTTATTATTTCTATATTCTCATATACGAAATATACATTGAATTTTTTAAGGATTACAGCTCTTTTTCTAACTCGAGATTCTGAACAAATCTCCACATTTCATGCCTTATTTAGTCAGAAAAATCATTTTTATATTATGTCTGTATCTGTCTGTGAACATAACTCAAAAGCACTTTGAGCTATATGCATGAAATTTGCGATATAGTCTTTAGACTAAATTTGCAGATTTCTATAGAATTTTGTACAAAATCCATTGAGGAAGATATCTCTCCGATTATACGAATGTAAGTTAACTTGATAATTACAAAACAAAGAGAGCTAGATGGATCAAATTTGATACACAGATTTAATATCTAAACTTTTCAGATATTAAATTTAAAAAAAGAGAATTTTGAAAAGAAAGGCTCTTAGATTTGAGAAAGTAGTAGTATACAAACATGAAAAAAGTTTGGAACAAAAAAAAAAATATGGAAATTCATAAAATGATGGATAGTGCTAAGCATAAACATTGCGAAGTAAAATATGATTAAATGAACAATAAAAAGAATAAATTCATACCTCAAAATAGTGAGAATCTACATTCCCACCGAAATGTCTCATATCTCAATGAATGTAATTATAATCTCATGGATTCAGAGTTTGTGAAATCAAGTATGTTTATTGAAATTTTTTTATTAAGGAAGAACTATTCACATTTTGAATAGTTAAATGAATACTATAGAATTAAAAATTAATAATAATTGGAAATTATGCAAAAATAAGATTGCAAACATAAGTAATTTTGAGTCTTAATAGATTCGATTATTCTCACAGATGATGCCACCAGGCTTTGTCGTGGTGTGTGTGTGTGTGTGTTACTTTCTTGCTAATTACTTTCTTGCTTTAACCCTCTGAAGAGCTATTTTTTTTTTCTAGTCATATGTTAAAAGATTTTTAGGATTGTGATTGGATTAAGAAAAGTGACTCATTTAGCTTATTAGATAAATTTCTTTTGATTAATTATTTAATTTGGTTAATTAATAATTAAGTAACAAATCAATGCGCACCATTTTGTGTGAGATAAAGAAATGAAGTATCTCCGTCTGATTGAAATATTTGTCAGAACATACGCAAAATTACACAATTCCATACAAATATTGATAAATTTGGTGGGAAGCATACTTCCCATGGCCCTGATACATGTGAGTAACATAGTCTCTGTATGAATATATGTTTTTTTATAACAATTATCTCTCTTCTAGTTCTCTTTTTTCCGCATTCCAACACACTCAGAAGGACAATATCACGCAAAAATGAGAATCGATACCTTTTTTTGCTAAAACTATACTAAGTTTACTTTCTTGCATAAATAAAAGAACGCATATTCTGAAAAACCGTGAAATCTTCATGCCTTTTAAATAACACAATTTGGTCCCAAAACTAACAAGCTGACTGATGTTAAGCATGACAAAAGAATTACCCAACATTTTACCTTGAGAAAACAATCTGCTTCCTCTGTAAGGAAACCACAAGATTCTGCGGAAAGCTTTATCCGAATAATAATTAAACTGCACATACTTCTCGGGTTTACTTCAAGATTAAAGAGCGAGAGAAAATTGATGTATCTAGAAAACCAAAAATAATCAAATTTCAGTAATTCAGGAGCAAAATCCCTTTCATATTGACTAAAGCTCAGTTTCCCAAGAGCAATTTCAAGGAATAAATTTAAAAAAAAGTTTTGGCATCGAAAGTGAAGAAGAAGTGAAGTACTCTGGATTAAGTGAGCTCAAAGAATAGCAAATGCCTGTCTTTCTTTTCTCTTTTTGAAGAACTCTTTACAGACAAGCAAATTAACGACGTTTTTCTTTAATTTTCTTGGAGCAGTCTTTAGTTTTATTTATTTTCAGTTAATTAAATATCAGTCCTTCCTCGTGAACTAAAATAACCCATTTAAGCAGCAAATAAAAGAGTTGAATCAAATGATTTCTTTACTGGATTGAGATCTCACTAATGGATCGAAAAAGTGTTTTAGCCTATTTGCTTTGCCATTTTCAGTATTAGCCTTTGAAGAGCATAATTTGATTTATGAAAATTACAATTCATTGGTTAGCACAAAAAATGGCTATATACTGGCAATGTGAAAGCATCAACGTCTCTTAGCATACTGTCTTATCACTATTAGCAATACAAATCTGTCTTGATATCTGTTGGCGCTGTATGCAGCTAGCTCTGAAACTTTGAGACACCTATATGAAAAAGCGTTTTATTCTTTATGTCTCATGAGAACTACTTGCACTTGCTCTTTCGGGATACAGGAAAATAAGAAACCAAGAAGAACCTCGGTATTAATGATTTTCTTGTAAAAGATGTATTGATAGTTCTTCCGTTAGAGTGGCACATTTATTTATTTATTTTAAATTTAAACCGGATTCGTTATTTTTCCATCTTGAAAGTGAGATTACAATGGAAATGGAAAAAATAATAAAAGTAAAGAAACACGGCAGAAAATTGAATCAAAAAGAAGGAGATGTACAAATTTCGGTTATTCGGAAAATAATCAAGTTTCACTGAAAATCAAATCCCACAAAATTTATCCTTTCAACAACAGAGACAGATGTGAAAAAGAGATTCCACCAACTGGAATTGAAAATAGTTAGGATGTTGGGCTACTCTGGTAGTAAACTTAACTTGGCTGATAGCCAATTTGTGATGTTCTCTTCTTTCTCCCGCTAAACACTTAAGAATGACCTTTTACTCTGTCGATTTGCTTTTTTGTTTCCTCGTTGACTTCGAAAACAAGTATAATTTGACTATAATTTGCTTCTAATTTCGTTTCCACTTTGCACCGACGAAAATTCATATTTATTATTTTTGTTTTCTTCAATTAGAAACCCCTCATCAATAAAATACATGCTGACAATTTTGTAAAATATAATTCAGAAATTTCATTCGAAAACTTTATACTATTTAAAGTTAAAGCTGCTTTTTAATAACTAAATTTTAATTTCATTCGCTTGTGAAACATTTTTTTCAGCTCATTCTGTTCTTAAAATGCCGGATTGTCCCTGAAAAATACTTCTGGTGTAGCATCTTTCTGGTACTTTATGTAACCAATTTTCTTTCTACATCTTTTTCCTTAAAGTATGCGTGCGTAGCAAAGTGCTTTGGAACACAAATTTTGAAGTTAAAAAACTTACAAACTTCTTTATTTAAATATTAAAATTTTGTGCTGAAATATATGATTTAATATAAAATTATATGAATTTAAAACATGCTTCGTTCTCTCTCTATAATTTTAAAAAAATTTAATGACAGGATGGAAATCAAAAAAGATAGCCGTTCCATTTGTAATAGAATTGAAGTGATATTTCATAAATAATCACAAATATGAGCACCTTTGAAAGGATTAAACATAATTAAGCATATAAGTGAAATTATATGTAAAAATTTATATAAATGAATGCACATTTCTGTATAATTAAATAAGATTTAATTGATGGAATTTCTCAGTTAAGAGAACTAAATAGTTGTAGATAATTGAGCATTATTTAAATCGAGTATTCAAATTCATTTTAAATAATTAAGACAAATTAATTATCAAAACTCTGAATTCTTTTTATCAATTTATATATTTAATATATTTAGTAATTTTATGCAATTAAATTTTTGTAAGTATAAACATACCAATAATCTAATCTCTATAATGAATGTACCTCCTTAGTTCTTTCGTTAAGTATTCAAGAGAAATAACTGTTTGATTTTAAGTTCTTAGATTAAAAAAATATGGCCGACAATTATAGGGAAAATTAGGAAAGATAAAAATTGCGAGCGGATAAAAAGTTAGACAAAAAATAAATTTCTCTTTGTCTTAGTATCTTTTCTTTGATTCTTTGCTTCTAAAAATAAAAACGATAATTAGTTCGCTTTTCCTTTTTCCTAAAAAAAATAGTATTTTAAAAGATAAGCCTCGAGTATTGTCGTAATTTTAAGAACCAATAAATGGTGGTCGAACAAAATTAATTAGTTAGCTTCATTGTTAGCTGAGAAACATTTATTTAAGGTTAAGACATTTTTTTTTATTCAAAGATATCTAATGTTTTCATGGGTTAGTCGTCGAAAACCAAATCAGTATAGATAGCGGAAAGTGAACGAATTATTTATTATTTCGTACAAACAAATATCAAAAAATTTTCATAAACAATTATGAATCACCTAAAAATGTAAGTTTTTTATATTTGAGAGAAAGAAAAACATCAGTGTGAACTCAAATTATAATCAAAGTAAATATATAAAAACTAACACCTGTTAAATAAAAACTGTCTCAGCTTATGCAAATTTTAAAAAGTGAATAATTAAACAGAAATTTTTAAAATTATATGGAGATTTATTCATGCAAACAAAAACAATTTATTTTGAAATGTAATAAGAATAAATCAACAAAAGAAGTCTCCCCAAAACTTTCTCGCTTACTCACATAAATATATTTGTGTATTATTAACCTTCCGTCATTGGCAATGACAAAAAAAACCTAATAGAATGCAATCTTAGACGGTCTTTAGGAAATTAATCATTGGACGGATTTAGTTTTAGTTTAGTTATATTAACGTCCCGTTTTAAAGCAACACTAGGGCTCATAATTTTGAACCACGGTCAGATGATGAGGGCAACACCTGAGCTGGCACCCCACCACACCAACAGGAGGACATTTAGCCCGGACGGATTTAAGTGCACCAGACCCTCTTATACAACGGTTCTTCGGTGGAATCGGGCCACGAACCTGAAAATCTCCGGTTCCGAAGCCGAGATCTTACTACCAGGCCACCGCAGTCAATTGCTGGATGGCAGCAATTACACAAGCACCAGAGTACCAAATGGATTTTTTTCTGACTGACAAACTAAAATTTAGCACAAAACTGCAATTGTAATCATAAAAGAGCATATCAAATTGTATATATTTACGTCGTTGAATTATTGCGTTTGCATGTTTCTAAGAGCACAGACAGAATCAATCTTCCGATGGATTTGTTCTATATTTAACAAGTATTTGACCGGTTCGAAATTAAGAGATTCGTCCCAAAATAGCTCGGCTTTAAAAATGGGCTTTAATATAATTAACCATCTAACATTAAAAAGCCATAAACAGTATAGTAATAGCTATTATTATACTGCTTGGTTAATCTATTTTTTATAGCACGTTGTCTTTTGTAATAATGTCACTTTGATCTTTCTAATAAACTGCAGATAATAAATAAGATATTCCTTTCTTAGTTTTCAACAATAAAAGAAAATCACGTTATTAAATATTTGATGAAACAATGAAATATGTTGTTCAACATTATACAATATTATATATGAAAATTCAGAATTAAAACTGTTATAATTCAATCAGCAAAAGAACATTTTTTTTTAATTTTAAAATTGGATAAATATTTGCTTTGTACAATGATTATTTCGGAAGTTCTTATTGGAAAATAATTGCAGGTTCACACAATTTTTTATTACTTAAAATTATATTTAAAAAAATAATTCTAAGATGCACATTCTCTCAAAATATCAAAAAAAATCTAATCATCCTCCAAAATATATCTATGCCCGAATTTCGCAGCTCTAAGTTAAATAGTCTACATTGCAAAGAGCTAACACTCAAATATAAGCTCCCTTTAGATATAAGATTTATAAAATATATCGAACAAAAATAAAATATCAATTAAATTGAATCCTTTATCAAATCTATTAAAACGTTTCTAATTACATCAACTTAACTGTTAAGTTAATCATTAACTTCAACTAACAAACGGAATCGAAATTCCTCCGCTACCAATGAAATAACAATTTTATTTCCATCCCAGTTTCAAATTCGTGACCCGGCATCAAATATTGACTTTATTACAATTCCTTCAGCAATGCAGTCTACTTTAATACTTCCGAATTAATTTAATTCTCTACGGAATCCTGAGAACTACCGACATGCGATGCGTTGTCCGAGTCCTCCCGAGCGAACGAGATTGCGATTCGATGTCAGCCAGCCTGATTACCAACGGACCCCACAATGCTCGGAAATTACTTAATATTTATGGGAGGCATTACGTCGCCCGCGTTATCATGCTGAGGTAACATTACGGATCTGTTTATGGACTTGCTTGCTACTACTACTGAAGAGATTAGGTTTCGTCAAGGTGCGAGTGGAAGTAATTTCGCCTTTTGGCGGTTTAAACTCAATGCGGTGGATTTTAATGTTAAGACTATTATTACAAATGCTTCGTATTAGCATTAATTCAAATTGTGATTAAGAAATGTTAATGACGCCTTAAGAGACCAGACACTTTGTACGCAGAGCTCATGCAAGATCCTAAATCAAAGTTTGTCATCAAATAATAACATGAAAGAATTTGTCTATTCATTATATTCGTCATATCGTTGAAAGAATTTGTCTTATCATTTTGTCTATTCATTAAATTCGTCATAACATTGAAAGAATTCGTCATATTTTGTCTATTCATTAAATTCGTTATATCATTTTGTCAATTCGTTAAATTCGTCAAATCATTTTGTCAATTCGTTAAATTCGTCAAATCATTTTGTCAATTCGTTAAATTCGTCAAATCATTTTGTCAATTCGTTAAATTCGTCAAATCATTTTGTCAATTCGTTAAATTCGTCATATCATTTTGTCAATTCGTTAAATTCGTCAAATCATTTTGTCAATTCGTTAAATTCGTCATATCATTTTGTCAATTCGTTAAATTCGTCATATCATTTTGTCAATTCGTTAAATTCGTCATATCATTTTGTCAATTCGTTAAATTCGTCATATCATTTTGTCAATTCGTTAAATTCGTCATATCAATCATTTGTCTATCATCAAAGAATGACACTGAAAATCTAAAAACGGACCAAAGATAAGCGATTTCTGTTTTATCAGCCCCGTATGGGATGGCATGGAAAATATTGATAAAGTTCTTGTTAATCAACAGGTGTGGTTAGCCCGAAACTTTCTCGCCCTTTCTCGAATAAAAGTCTTATCCCTCTAGCATAAAATTATAGACTTTGGGTAAGGCAGCGAAAACTTTACATAACACAAATATAGGACTTTGACATAGATCTAGTTTTTTTTTTTTTTTTTTTTTTTTTTTTTTTTTTTTACAGAATCCATTGAGTGGATTTGCATTTTGGACACCTTTTTCTGACAAAATTGAACCAAAATCTTATACGGAACTGCAATTGTAATCTTAACATCACTTAACGAATTTCATTAATTTAAGTCATTGCTTTTGTCAATTATTATGTTGACATGTATCCAAAAATATAGACCAACAGATGATCAAGCTTTTGACAGATTTAGTTCAAACTCTAATACGAATCTATATTTTAGATACCACGCCTGTGGACCAAATTTTATCTATCTAGGTCTTTACATTTTGTAGTTACAAAGTTCATTTATGTTTCAACAGTCAGACTTCATCTAAATGGACTGCGTGCACATTTTGATAAAAAAAAAATCTAAACTGTTAAAAGTCCGGAAATCAAATTTCATCCAATCAACTCAAAGTAATTTTGAGTAATCGTGTTCAATTTGAGTCTGAGTTATAGACATACAGTCTTAATGCTAAATGTGAGTCGCATATGAACATTTTGTGCTTCGCTGTATAATAAAGAAAAGCTTTTTGATCTGTCAATTGAAAGCAAAATATGATACAGAACTACAATTTTAGAAACAAGATTTCTCACCATATTTCATTAATCTAAATTGTTGCATTTCCGAGTTATTGTGTTTACATGCATGCGAATATACAAACCGAAAGGTGGTCAGTTCGTTTATGGATATGATTCAGAAGTTAATACTGATCTATTCTTTAGATAAAATTGCGCGCCAAATTTTATCGATATAACTTTGTGTTTGAAATTGTGCTCACTTGCACTCGAACAGACGGACAAAAAAAAAACTTCAGATACGTGGATTTAATACAAAATTTGATAAAAATCTGCAAGTTTGATGGAAAAAAAAACATACAAAATTTCATTCTTCCAGCTCAAAGTGGTTTGCAATTTTCGTGTTTACAGACAGATATAATTCTAAAAACGTGCCTTTCAGAAAATTTGAAGCATGGAGATTAAAAAAAATTGAGCCCGAGATTTATCAATGTTAACAATTCTTTCTCTTTGATTACTTCGTATACGAAAAAGTGAAAAGAGAATTTTATTGGCCTTAATGTATTTTTGACATCTTGGGCAAGAGTAACGAATGACCTACAAGACAAGAATGATTTTGGAGTACCGTGAATATTTTGCTTTATTTTTATTTTTAAAAGTCTTTAATATTTTAGTGCACTTATTTTTGAAAGTCCACAGCAAATTAAATACAAATTTTAATATAGCATATTTTAACATAATGTTAAAAAGTTCTATTGTGCAAAAATTCCTTGCAGTAAAACTGCTTAAAACAATTCACTAAATAATAAATAACTATTGGTGATTTACTATATGATCTTAACATATAGCTAACAAATGCTCTACAAAAAATAACTAGTATAGGTAAGCAAATAACAAAGAGCAAAAATTATCGTTAAAACTAACTTATGTGGTTTTACATGAATATATAAAATCATCCCTAAAAAGGAATCAATTCTCTTTATATAAACAAACAAAAGAAGGTGAAGGAAGATTCAAGTAAATAAAAGAAATAATTTTTTTTACTCATATTATCATTATGTCCCAGAACTTAAAATCTTTTCCACAGACTTCTGGATTATTGACATCCATTGAGAGATGATATATCAAACGACTCAAAGAAAATGAAACTATATAATCTAGTGTGATTTTGTTATGGAGAAATTCTTTTTCAGAAAAAAAATGAGCATTTTGACAAAAAGAAAAAGCTCTTTTAAGGCTTTTATACAAGTGCTTAATAGAATAGTGCTTTTTAATAGAAATGCTTATTGCTATTAAAAATAAGCATTTGTAAGAACTTTTAATATGGATAATATGGGACGCACTTTTATAGATTCATTCTGTACTCTTATTACGCTTGGCTCTTAATAATATTCTCTTATCTAGGAGAAACAACAGTTTTACAGCTTTAGTGAAAATTGCATAGGACGTTTTTCTGTAAAATAAATCAATAAACTAACACTTTTTCAGGTTATTATTTTCATTTAAGGTATTTAAGAAAAGGAATGCGACATTGAAGCAGGATTCTATCACCGAACCTAATCTGTTCATCCCCCCCCCCACCGCTAGGGAAAATATTTTTCTTTCAGAAAAGATCGTCAGAAATAAATTGTCGAAACATTTCTCCTCAGTAAACGTAAATCAAAAAAGAGAAAAAATAGTCTTCTTTGAAGAAGTTTATCTCGTGGGATTTATATGCTCTCATTTTTCGGAGCTTTCCAGTAAATATTTAGAATAAGAAAAATTTCCAATTGATTTTTTGCTTTTCTGAATAATCTACAGAATTGCTAATACATATCAAACCTTTTCAAAAAAATTTTCCCCATTTTAAAATTTAATTTATATAAGTGGATTACAAAAAAGATATATCGGTTCGCGACGTTTTACAGTCTTTATCAGAGAGGTGATTTAACCACTCTCATATTTACTCACTTTAATTGGCTTTACGTTCAAGCTTCCAATTATTTGGGTGGGGAAATTTACACTACAAATCTTCCATTTAAACAGTTTCTTAAAACTAAAGTAAATATGGAATATTGGTATTTTCATTTTTTATTCTTTACCCTCCTTGCATTTCATATGTGTCAATCAAAAAATGTAAATCTGCAATAATTAATGCCGTGTTTACACTTGGCCAGTTATAAGACGGCCAATAAGCAGCGCATGCGTAGAAAGGGACTGATTTATGATTGCCACAATTTCATAGGACAGATTCAGGCATTCCATTCTTGATTGTAAATTTCCGTTTAGGCATCTCTGAAATTTTCTTTTTCACTGCGTATCGTATTAAAATGATGGATATTTT
The DNA here is from genome assembly GCF_947563725.1 of Argiope bruennichi. Taxonomy (NCBI): domain Eukaryota; kingdom Metazoa; phylum Arthropoda; class Arachnida; order Araneae; family Araneidae; genus Argiope; species Argiope bruennichi. The sequence continues at coordinate 66,594,229 of NC_079158.1, read as the reverse complement.
CACAAACAAGAAAAGCTCAATATACCTAAATGTGGAAAACTATAGAAAAAATGGCAAATTAAATGAATGTAAGAAACAACTCTTGCATCAGAAAGAACAAAGAGTAAAAGATGTCAGAAATCATCTACGATAAGTGATCAATTTTTTCACACCAAAAAAAAAAAAACTTCCCAATTCTACAAACGCATGAGCAATAAGAAAAAATACAATACAGCGGCATGTTATCTCGTCGGGAGAATTACTTGCCATGGACCGGACACCATTTTTCAAACTTTCTACGCATGCGTGCCTACTCGTCGTCTTGTAACTGGCCGAGTGTAAACCCGGCATAATGCTGTTCTTACGTTCAATTGAAACTTCTTGATTTTTTCTTATGCTTTTCAGCAATATTAATAAATAGCCGCTTTCGCACGTATTCTTGATATAGAAACTAATTCAGCATTAAATAATAAAACTCATTCGAAAAAATTCAAAATGCTTTGAATTGAATGCATTCCCAGTATTATTTTATACATTAACCCAGTAAAATTGTTTGCAAAGTTACAGATTGAATAAATTATTTTCATTTGATTTTTCTCTTTCACAAAACCAACCTTCAGAGAAATAAAATTCAAGTTAAGATTATTTTTTTTAGTAAAAGAATATCTAACATTATCTCAATTAGAAAAGGTAAACAAATATTTTATTTTTTTCCAGATTCTAATAAAAAAACTGTTTGCCTTCTTTGAAAATTTTAAGTAAATAAATTTGTTGCGTCTTTAAGAGAAAGAAAATAAAGAAAAAAAAGCATCGATTGCAATGTAATAAGATGCACAGGAATATTTTTCTCCAATGTCTTTTTTTTTCTTTATAGAACTATTCAGATATTTATTTAATGTCCAATGCGTCTTCAATCTTTACTATTCAGTCATCTTAATTAAATATCATTTCAAAGCATAGGAGTTCGTGCCATATTAATTCTTTTATATCTTCGACTGAGAAATATTTTTAAATCAAATCATTTGATTTGGAAAAATAGTTTTGATATTTGGATTATGACTATGGTTAAAAAAAAATTACTAACTTCTCTGGAAAAACAATCTTATGTCTTATAGAGTTTCTAATACTGAAATTGGATTAAATTTTCGAATATATTATGATGAAATTTAAAAAAAAATTTAAAATACATCGAGACGAACATGATTATTATTATTTCAGTATCAGTTACAACTGACTGAAATTTTAAAATGATTCGCTTTAAGCATGATAAAGCACAATTTAATTTAAAAATAGACTAGGCAACAAGGAATTATATTTTGAACTATATCTTTACATCAAAAGTTTTACTTTCAACGATATAACATTTTAAGTTGAAAAGTTAAATCAGAAGATGTATAATAAATTCATTCTTTCTGAACTTCACCAAACGATATTCAGCATTTACCGTTATTACACTTCAGAACTTAAATTTCTTTAGTTCGTGAATTATTCTAATTAACGTCATTTATTTATCTACGAATTTTAGAGCAAACTGTTTTCTGGAATTGTTTCTTAATGCAGCAAAAATCCAATTTTTAACATCTCATCTCAAAGTAGAAAACTTTTTACAAATATTGAATCATATCTGGGATAGTCCTGTGGATGTATAGTAAATGAAATCAAACAAGTCAATTCATAATGGGAAAACAATGACACAGTCACAGTCTACTAAAAAATAAAAATGAATTTCACTGTTGTAAACTAATAACACATGCAGAGAGATATTCGCAAATTAGAAAACAGAGTTCAGAGCTCACAATTAGAGACCTCGCTTTGGGAACATAACTTCAGAGACAATTCTTTTGCTTCAGGTTACTGGGTTCATATAGGTTTTTCTAGCACGGCCTGACATCACATGGGGAAAAAACATGGAAGTTCGTCACTAGAAGAATCTATAGATCACTCTTTTTAATAGAGAGAGAGAGAGAGCCAAAGTCCTTGCATTTTCCGCCAAGTCGCCAAACGTTCGTTAAGTTTGTCGCTAATGTCTGGGTGTTATTAATCTAAAATCTATCAAAAATCACAGTAAATTGCTTTTTTCAATGAATGAGACTAATACGGAAGTAATATTATATTTTCGTAAAAATATAAAGGAAAAATTGATATAAAAGAAACTAAACTATTATATCAACTTCTGAATTAGTAGTCTCAAAACTGAAGTTTTTTTTTATTTTTGTTTTTTGATATACAAACCAAACATGAAAATATACTTCATAATTGAGTTAATGCTCAATCGCGGAAATCTAACGAATATTAGTTTCAGCTAAAAAGAAATCGAATTACGTATATCTATCTGTGGTATATGTTCAAAAGAAATGTATAAAAAAATTCAAAAGAAAATATTATAGTTTTTAAAATCTATTTGCTACTATAACGACCATGCTACTGAATCAAGTTTCGAATCCATTGGCTTGACGGATTAGACTGGTGTCCATGGATTATTTTAGTGTATTTTAGTGGTCTTCTGCGCACTTACTCCACGTTTTTTTTTTTTTTTTTTTTTGTAATCATGCTGCATATATACTTTAGCAATTTTTATATTGTAAAGGTCACTGCAGAGTGTTGTTGCTTGTTACAGATTACGATGGACTACTGCTTTATTTCTACAGGATGTGATGTGGTCTATTAATTCTGCAATTAAATAGTTTTTTTAAATATATTTTACTAGTTTAAAGTCGACGTCCTGGCCTAGGGGTAGCGTGTCTTCTCCGTGATCTGGGCGTCCCGGGTTATAGTCCCGGTTTGGGCATGGTTGTACTTCCGTTGTTCTATCTTTGAGATGTGCGAATGTGCCCTCCTGTAAAAAGGGGTTGTGCAAGCGAATGAGTGATGCGTGAGTAGCGAAGTCGTACTCTACTATAAAAACAAGAGACACTCCCCCTCCGGCTTAAAATCGCTGTCTTCGAACAGTGGGCTTGTTCGTGGCAAGTGCCATAAGAAACAACAACTAGTTTAAATCTGTCTTTATTACTCATCCATTAAAAAGAAATAATATATAGTGTTGAATCTGATTTTAGATCAGAAGTTCCATCTACGCAACTATTAAAACTCATTGAAAACTTTTATTCGATAATATACAATTTATTTATCTGAGCTTTCCCATTCACATCCAAAAAATTTTACAATTTATTGAGTTTAGTCGCATTACTGTCTTCATTCCTTACGGAGAAAGAAAATAATGGATTCACTGAAGAAAAATAATTAGTAAGATTCATTTAAGAACATTATATTTTCATTTCTTTAAACATGGCAATTGCAGAATTGTTTTTATGATTTTTCCCAATATATCTTTGCTTTTGTTTCAGATTTCAACAAGCTCATAACAACTCATAATGTGAACTTCGTACTTAGAAAAAAGATTATTTTTTAACAAATGGTAGATAAACGGATCTGAAGATAATAATCTGAGTCAAAGGTTTCAAAGATATGTGCAGAACACATTTTGAATGGTGGACTTATTAGAGCAATAAGGTAACAAAATAAATCATTTTCATTTGAGTAGCATATTAAAAAAAAAAAAAAAATCGGAAGTACTTTCAATACACCAGAGGGAATGATCCCACCAAAATTTCCTCGCATATCCTCTACTAAAGATGCTATATCACAAAACACCTTGCAAGACTATGGCGCATAATAATTACAAAATGTTAACATTTGGCGTGAATTTAGCTTTTTTTTTTACTGAATTTATCTTGTTCCTTGGCGAAGTTATATGGCAATTAATCCTTGGGACACTCTTAATAACATCCGAAAATCGAATCTGTGTTTTAGATGCGTTTTCCCAATCGATTGAAACAATATTTGATAAAAAGCTATACTTTTAATCTCAAAATCTCATACCAAATTTGATATATTTAAGTAATAGCATTTTTCGAATTATCGCGTTTGTTTTTGAAAGAACAGACCAAAAGTTGTTCAAACCCTCACTGGATTTGACACAAAATTTAATAGGTGCCTGCACTATAGATGTTAAATGTGCGTGTCGAATCTTATCTATCTAGCTCTATTCATTTTGTAGTTATCCTGTTAATTTGTATTCGGGCAGACGAACTTCCTCTAAACAGATTTTAATCAAAATTTGATTAAAATTTGTGGTGGTGGTGTTGTTTCTTAAGGCACTTGCCATGGACAAGCTCGATGTGACGAAGACAGTGCTTTTAAGCCGGTGGGGGAGCGTCTCTTGCTTTTATAGTAACGTCATCTACTGCCAAGAGAACGACTTAGCTACACACACGTCACAACCCTTTTTATGGGGCGGACTTCATTCACGCATTTCATTCACTCATCTACAGATCATAATTTAGACCTGAATCAGTGAACGATCACCCCTGATCCAGTACCTCCAGTGGTATTACTCTCGACATACTTTGTGACCACGACAGATTTATACGCGCGTCAGCCGCCAAGCACGAGGGGAATCTTCGGCCAGCGGGGTTCGAACTCGCAACCTAACGGACGCGAATCCAACGCTCTACCAACCAAGCTATCCCGGCTTATTTGTGGTGTAAAGACCGTAAACGATATTTTAACAGTAACTCAACCGTTAACGCGTTTTTGAGTTATATTTGTCACAGACAGGCGGACGGACATTTTCCACAAATGTGTTTTTCGAACTCAAGTAAATGTAAAACATGGAGAAAGTCTTTAAAATCTCTCGAGTTCGACTTTTTCGACGATTACTCTATTTTCTCTGTACTAGGTATACGAGAAAGTACAACAGGAAAGTATCACTCAAACCTTAAAATGTACATATTCCCTAAACAATAATAGATAACATTGGTAATCATTACAATATGATCTCTTAGACCGAAATCCCTTTGAATACATCGCTTATTCTGCAAAGGTGAAACTAAATATTCGAATATATTGACGTAATATTCCATCCAAGATACCATAAAGCACGTAGTATATCGTCTGCACTACATGGAGATTTATCTGGAGAAACAGTATCCGGTAATCCGCGTGCAATGAATAGTCTAGTTAATTAATATCAATAATACATTCAACAACCATATAAGGATTGCATTGCCAGAATGATAAATCTGTCTGCGCAAAAGATTACTTCGTGATATAACTCGTGCTTTGCTCAACGGATATCCTAACATGGTGTAAGATTCATCAAATGAATTCAACCGTAGTTGTAATGTAAAATGAGTGGATTCTAGTAAAATATAACTTGTAATGATGTTGCTAAAATATCTAGAAAATGCATGATTGCTACGAATTAAATTTTAGCAATTGGTTTCAGACTGGTATGGTAAAGTTTTGCAATCACGTTGAAACTTTGAGATGGAATTTTTGAAAGGAAAGACTTGAAAATGACATCGGTTAACCTCAAGATAGGATGGACATAAGTATTTTTATATAAGAAATGTAAAATTGATTTTAAAAACTGAGTTAAAAAGAGTTACGAGTAATAGATGAGTAGACTTGAAATTGAGAAATTAAGTAGACTTCAATTTCTAAGAAAAATACATATAATTGATTATCAATTTCTATACTCATCTTGGTGATACCTAACAATTCGGTTCAGATCTTAATAAAATTCATTACTTGCTGAAAATGGGGAGAACACAAGGCAATCTATAATTATGAATAAAAATATTCATACACAATTCCCAATCATAGCAACATAAAAAAATATTTTTTTACAGAAAATTTATAGCGAGTTTTAAAATGTCATCAGAAATAAGTACTTTTTCATAACAATATGAAATAAAACCCTATATTATATATATGTAATGATATTTTGAAATTAATTTCAATCCTAATTAATTTCCAAAGTTTTATCTTAATTCAGCCCGTATTAACTTCATTCTAAAATACCTTATTTCCAGATCCCATTCCACTTTTTCTATTTAATTAACCCTTTAAAGGGCCATTTTTTTCTAGTCATATTATGTTAAAATGTTTTTAGGCTTGAAATTAGAATAAAAAAAGGCATTCATTTAGCTTATTAGATAAATTTAATTTGATTAATTAATTTGGTTAGTTGATAATTAAGTAACAAATCATTTTGTCTGAGAAAAAGAACTGAAGCATCTAAGTTTCTAACTTACTAAAAAATTTTATCAGAACTTACGCCAGCCTATATAATTTCATACAAAGATTGATAAATTTGGTGGGAAGCATACTTCCCACGGCACTAGAAAGGGTTAAAGCAACAGAAATCTCTGTAAAAATACTTAAGTCAGCGGTTTCCTCGTTTCGAGTGAAGGGATAAAAAATTGCTAATCTAAACAAATTCTTCTAAAAGATCCCTAAGTTCCTCTTGCCTAAACCGACACGTGTAAAGAAATCCCTATCAGAACATCATAGTATTTAAACATTGAGGAATATATTCTCTCCCCTTTTTAGCTTTTCCTCATTTTGCTCTTGTGTTGTTCTGTGCTATGTGCTCGTCACATCTGCTTGTACATAAATCATGAGTCGCGGGGCGGAATAAAACGAAGTTTAAAATTCGACAATGTCTTCTCTGTCTTCGGCCACGATTCTGCTTTAAAATTATGTTTACACACACACACACACATTTTATATTATATTATTATATATTACATATATGCATATTATATATATATTAGACATATATATATAAACATGTGGTATATATTATATACCACAGTAGAATTACGAAGGCCAGTGGAATCTGGAAAATATTTTTTCCACAAACTCTTCAAAAAAAAAATCCAAAAGTTTCATAAGATATTCCAAACAAGAATTATGAATATTTTTAAAAATTATATCAGTGCATTTAGCTGTTAACGAATGAAAAAATATCAGCAGAAACAGTCTCCCCAAAATTTTATCACTTTCTAATAAAGATGTTATTGCAGAAAATGCCCAACATAGAAATAATGCAGAATAGTTACACGAGATATTAACATTTTGTGTGAATTTAGCATTTTTACTGAATCTTTCGTTGTTACTAGGATGCAGCAAAATGCCTGTCGGACATCGGATGCAAGATTAGTTTACATATTTATATAAATAAGAGTACAAATTTATAATTGGATTGTATACGATTGTAAATCCAAATGACTCAACCGAAGACTGGTTCTGCAAGGTTTCTAAATTAAGATTCAGTACTAATCTATTTAATAATTAATTTTTTAAAAAAATGAAAATAATGTAACGACCCTACTCTCGTTTCAGTGAAAATAAAGCTTACGACGATAAAGAAAATCTTGAATTATAATATTTATTAAAAAAAGCATTTCCATACTAAAAATAAAATTAAAAATCCTTCTTCGAGTGCAAGTTGGTATTCCGTCGAGTATTAATAATTAATGTACTTCTGTTTCTCGCTAATGAATTTTATATTACGTTGCCGTCAGCATTCTATTTTAATAAGCGATATTTGTAACTTTTGTTACAAATAATTTCAATTTTCTCAGAAATATGGAAGCAGAAAGATTGTAGTGAAGCTTAAAAAACAGAGTTTAAATTAGATAGTTTCTTAATAAAAAACATGAGAATATTTTTATCTGGAACAACTTGGGAATTTTCAATTTATAATTACTAAATATGTATCATAAGTACGTATCTTTTCATATGCATTACTTAACTAATTTGCAAATCACAATCTTGCTAATTGAAAGCTAATTAGAGAAACATAAAAATGTTTCACGTCACACAATCCCATTTTCTCTTCAAATTAAATTAAAATTCTTTTTAAGGAATTTCATTTCCAACTTACCAATATTTTTTTAAAAAATCGAGTATTTTCATCCATTTTTCATGTGCAACCACAATACTGCAAGTTTATTTCATAATAAAATCGATTATGAATTCTGATGCAATCTCTCTTAATTTCAGATTTATACTCGTGTAGAATGAGTGCTTAACCTTCATATTTAACCCCTGCGGGGGCACCTCGAAATGAGTATTTGATGCTTTCGATATAGTGGTTGGATCTCACCACCCAGGAGAGTACATAAATAAGTGGAGGATCTGTCTCTTCCCATCGATGACGGGACGTACTTCCATCGGGAAGGGTTGTACCGTGGTCGGTGATGGCTCTTAGGACTCAACCACATTTCCCGCCAAAGTTGCTGTTGCGGCGGTTAGGTCATTCAGTATTCTTTATCCGTGTGTCTTCGGGCGGGTCGGAGTGTCAGTCATGTGACTTAAACTTCTTATTTTCACTTCTTTAGCTTCTTGGTATTGTCAGTTATCGCACTGACATACATACGGACAAACATATGAATTCAATCGAACATACTTCAACAGATTTTATTCCAAATTACCCAGAGCTTCAATTTTAATGTAAAGATCATGTGGAAAATTTCATTCACATAGCTCATAGAGGTAATCAATTTATTATCTCATTGGTTTGGTTTGGTTTAGTTATATTAACGTCCCGTTGTGAAGCAACACTAGGGCTATTTTGGGACGGACCTCGTCATTTTGAACCGCGGTCAGATGACGAGGATGACATCTGAGCTGGCACCCCCCTTTCCACTCCACACCACACCACACGAGCGGGAGGACGTTTGGTTATGATGGATTTAACGTGCAACAGACCCCCTTACACGACGGTTCTTCGGTGAAATCGGGTCACGAACCTCAAATCCTCCGGTTTCGAAGCCGAGACCTTACCACCAGGCCATCGCGGCCCCATTTATTATCTCATATACAAGCAAATAGAGATACCAAATTACAAAAATGTGTTTTCTTGACTCAAGTATAAAACACTAAAATAACGAGATCGAAATTTAAATGATTACTTTGCTTTCTTTTTTTATATTTCATATGCATTAAAAATAATCGAAATTTCTTTATTGGAGAACACATGTTATAACTTTAAACAAGCAATTTCTTATATTATATATTATATTATATTAAATACACTCATGTCCAAAATTAAGGTCACAAACATAAAATCTGTGAAAAATCAAAAACTCTTTACTGTGTTGCCACGAAATTTGGCACAGAGGTACACTACAATGGAAGAAAGAACATAGACATATAACAACGTGGAAAAGATTTTAATTGGGAATTAAGAAACAGGATATATCAAAAAGTGTTACATTATGAATCAGAGATAAAGCATTTATCTCGGGAGAATTCCTGTCTAATATGGAATGTGGCCACCGTGCACTGCTATACTGGCTTCACAATGAGCTTTCATACTGTTTATGAGGGTGTCAATAAATGCTTGGAGCAACAAAGCCCACTCTTCCAAAAGCGCGGCTTTTAACTCTTGGAGGGTATTAGGAGGAGGGTTACGCTGTGCAATGGCTCTTCCGAGACCATCCCAAAACATGTTCAACAGGATTGTCATCCGGAGTCCTCGAGGGCCAGTCCATACGTCGAATATCCTCTTCCTCAAGAAAATCATCAACGATCTGGGCTCTGTGTGGAAGCGCGTTTTCATCCATAAACATGAAATCTGTGCCAAAAGCACCCTGGAACAACCTCACATAGGCTTCAAGGATCTCATCCCTATAGCGATGTGCATTGACAGTATCCGCATCGAAGACGTGCAGTGGCGTAGGTCTGCCCAACATTATGCCACCCCAGATAAGGATTTCTCTGCCACCAAATCTGTCGATTTCTTTTACGAAGGAGGGATGATAGCGAGCTCCTCGCTCTCTCCAGATGAAGATTCGACGAGTGTCACTCTGTGTGGTAAATCGCGACTCATCACTGAAAAGATTACGCCCCTATTCTTGTTGTGCCCAAGACTGATATGTTAGGCACCACAACAGCCGGGCTTTTTTGTTGGATGCAGTCAAAGGGATGAACTCAACTGGTCGCCAGGCATAAAGAGCCCTTTCAGCTAGACGTCTATATACGTTTTGTTTGGAAATTCTTATTCCAGGCGCAGCATCAAGAGCATGAGCAAGTTGAGTAGCCGTTTTCAGCCTATGCCGTCGTGCGCTTAATGCCAAATAGCGATCCTGTGCAGGCAGGCGTCTTTGCTCTGAGACGGCCTTGGCCAGCCTTCCTGGTTACAATACCACTTATTTAAATTCATTCCACAACCTGGATACCACATTCGGTGCCACTTGTAACCATCCAGCCACCTCCGCTTGAGACTGCCCAGCTTCAAGCCTACCAACGGTTCTCCATCTCAAGACATCGTCTAAACCCTTATGAGAACTCATTCTCACTGGAAACAGGTTAAAATTTTTGTTTTAATGCAATATTCACAAAATTGCAGGCAAAACTCCCAAATGCCTAAACGGTCTAATTTCAGTAGTTCCCCAAAAACTAATGCTAAACAACATTTTTTCTCACAAAAAACGGTTAATATCGTGTTAGCGGTCCTTCACAATATATAAAATATAATTTGTTTAAATTTTACTGGTAGCCATTAAGAATTACTTTGAAAAACATTTTTGTGACCTTAATTTTGGACATGAGTGCATATTATATATATATATATATATGCATTTATTTTGTGCTTCTCGGAAACGGATCTAACGATTTGGATCAAATTTTATACTTAGATAAAGTTTTGTTTTTGAAGCTTATCTATATAAATGTCTTTCTTGAAAACAAAACGCGAATTTTACTCACAAAAAAACATTTTTTATAACTAATACAGCCTTTTTCTATCTGCTCTCATGCTGACAATATCATATAGCGCCATCTCATACCAAATTTCACCATAGTAAAACTAAATGTAAGTTCAAAAATATAGTAACGATAGATAAACTATAAAATGAATACTGTAATACGGCAGATTGTTTCGAATAACATGTGAAACTAAGTGCATTCGTGATTTTTTTTATTTAAATGACCGGTTCATATGCAGGTAAGAGTGAAAAAAAATTCATATTTAATCAATATGCTATTTGTATCTAAATATTTTCCTCGAAAAAAAAATTTACAAAACGCTCTGTCTTCATATTTTATATGAAAACGGTTTAAAAATCAAAAGAGGGTTGAGCCTCACATTAAGAGATAATTCATTGAAATGACGTTTTTTATGCAATGTAGATGAAATACCAACATAACTGATATCTAAGAAATGAATAAAATTTGCAGAATTCAATTGGAAATACGAAAAATTTTTTATATAATATTAATTCTAATTTTATTAAATAAGTTTTCAGAAAGAAGAAACTATTAAAAATTGGCATAATACCTTGTGTTCTAAGTACCTGACAACCATTGGTCCAATTCATCTATCTGAAAATGTACTAATTGAAACAGTACCATATTACATTTTCATCATCTTGGTACTATTCGAGTGATATTAAATATCATATGTATAAAACGCAGCCATGTTGAAACAACGCAGATATTTCCAATATACCTCTCTGCAGAATTTGCGGAAAGTCTGGACATTCAGATATGCGTGCCAATGCAGCGGAAATACGAATGGTTAATAACGTCACCGCTGTCAAACAACATTATCTTCCGCATCCACGTCAATCGTCCCTCAACTTAGAATAATTATTAATGATGGATTTGGGTAGAATTTGGCAGGTTACTGAAGCATTTCAATTTCCCCATGATTTGATTCATTGCGAAGTGTGTCGTGAAATTTAAAATGATGTTTAGTGGCGCTAAGTTTTGTATATATAATTTTAGATAAAATTAGATTTCATATCTTAAACATTTAACATTCTTGGATATTCGTTTTAAATCTCGTTCTGTTATATAATAATGTAGTGACATCTAAGTTTTTAAGATGATAATTTTAGAACCTGATTCCACAGCCAGCGTGTATGTTAATTATTCACTTAAAATTTTCATTAAAAATTAAATATCGTGGAAATAACATTAAAAAAATATAATATAGAAGCTAGGAGATTGTGGTGCCTACTCATAATTCAAATTTACAGTGTTCTACCAATTTATTATGTACACTTTGATGCGTTTTAAAATGTTCCTCTTTCTGTATGTACACAGTTTTATAAATATTTATAAAGGCTTCATTAAAATGAAGTCATAAGCATTTCATTTAAAATACAATAAGATAAAATCATTGAGGTCATACGAACGACAGACATCAGTGATATGTAATTAAATTTTAAAACCTAATTTAAAATTAATTTCCAAAGTTTTGTCTTAAATTAGCCCATATTAACTTCATTCCAAAATATTCTCTTTATTTCCTGATCCCATTCCACTGTGGCATTAATTAATGCCACAAAATCTCTGTGAAAATACTTTAATCGGTGGTTCCCACACTCCGATTGAAGGGATAAAATACTGTAAAGCTAAGCACATTTTTTTTAAAAAAAGATCCCTATGATTCCCTTACTTGTGATTGACCCGTGATGGAAATCCCCATAAAAATCTCACAGTATATATTCACAGGTATAAAATTTTCATTAGCTTTTGCTTATTTCGTTTTGTGTCGTTCTGTGTTGTGCTCGTCGCTTCTGCTTGTACAAAAAATCATGTCTCCTGGGAGAGAATAAAACGACTTTAAAAATCCAAAGTGTCTTCTCTGGCTTTGGCTACTACTTCAAAAGAAATGCTTACATGAAAATCTTACAGCTTACATGTATTTCAAAAGAATAAAGATAAATGAAAAATAGAAAAAGATAGGCGAGCAATTCTTATTGACATAATTCAATTATGTAATAATAATTCAATCACTACCGTGCATATTGAAAATGATACAAACAAATACCAAATGGTCAGTTTAATTAATCCACATAAGATAGATCTAGGTTCAAAACTTTAAAATAAAAATATCATTTTCGCTAGATACCTTCTTTTTTTCCCCTAAGTTATTCAGTTTTCAGTGTTTTGAAATCCATACCAAGAATCTATGTTCTTAAAACTATTGGGGTTTCCTCTACAATATTTTCAACAGGTAATCACTCGGTATATTTTTAAAAAGATAGAACTTTTTTCATAAATAATCTTTTTTTTAATGTAATGCTTTAAACCAAGAACGCGAAACAGAAGCTCCATTCCTCTCTTCCTTTTACCCTTTCTCTTCTCCCTTTGTCTCGCATCTGAATCTTAGACATCAAATTTCTGAAATTCACCTAACTATTGCATGAGGTCTTTTAGTTGACTTTAAACTTTTTAATACCTTAATTAGACCGAATAGATATAATAATCTATTTTTTGTAATCAACACTCAGGAATATAAAGTATTCAAAGTAAAGTGTTAAACTTAATTTATATGATTGATTCATTAGGAAGATAATATTCTATCATAGAGCAAAAATATGACGGAGAAACCTGATACAGAGATATCGATCCTGTTTTATGAAATATTTTTTCATAAGGATTTATACCGCAAGTAATTAAAAATTACGCCTGTATCACCCACTAGACGGCAACTTAGATAATGGGGTTGAGAACTTCCAGTATAATGACTGGTCCTCGCCACACAGGTGGGAATAATAACAGTGTGGAGTTGGCTACCCCCAACCCCCATGATGTTCTTTCAAGAAGGTCTGGACTGTGGCCAGGAGTGTCCCTTAGGACTAACCATAGCTCCAGCCAATGCTCTCGCGGGTTCCAAATCATTCAAGATTTCTCCGGATTCCTTCGAATGGTGTGGTGTTGCTGTATTTTGATATCTATGTGTTACGCAACCGAACGCTTTCGATTTGCATTCATAAAAATCAACTGATTACTAAAAATTATCGTTTTCATTGACGCTTTGTTACTAGTGATTCCAAATTTGTAATGTCGGTGTTTTCGAATGATAACTTCGAAAACAACCACCGGAAAAAATAATTTTACATTATTTTAAAGCAGAAAAAATTCATTTGGAAATGCGAACATGATTATCATATTTTTTTTAAAATATTTCTTTATATTTTTCAGGGAATCATTTTTCTCTTATAGCCCGCAACAACGCATGTACAAATAAATTTGATAATTTCAAAGGTGTGTGTGTGAATACACAATAATTAAATGTCACTTATTTGTCAGAGATACAGTACCTACATAATTAATAATAGATAATTCAAAGAATAACAAAGAATGTAAATTACTTCAAAAGGATGAATTTAAACATTAGAATACAATTAATAATCAGTAACGAAATAATATAATAATTCTAATTTGTCGAGATTAGTTAACCTTCCTAACCCCAGATGACAGCGCATTTCCGTTGTCTTGAAAGTTATACAGAAAAGATTTCTTTTTTGCTGAAGTCAAATAGAGTAGACGTTCACGTGAGTGTGAGTGATCTACAGCTGTCGAGGAAAAACAGAGAAAATTTACTTTAACGATCATGCAGAAACCCAGCGAGTTTCTCGTGAAATTAGTAGTTTATGAAGAAAACTTTTATTGTCTTGAAGAAATATTCGTAATCATGATATGGAACTGCTTATCGGAAACTGTATAAAAAGAAGTGGCACCATGTGAATAAAATGGATAACTAGTCAATGGAACTTTTTCCTGATTTTTTCTTGCATATAATCTTCTATTTTTTGCAAACAGAAGCACGAGGTATGTGCTTACGAACATTGCAGACATACTTCGTTAGAGAATTTCCTTATATTCAACATTATCTATTAATAAATTTAAAAAATTCCCATGCGAACTTATTTTTCATTAAAAAAACAATTCAACTTTTACAAAAATTGAATATGTAAAAAAAAAAAATCTCCACGTTTATTTAGAAAACCTCAAATTTCTCATTTATAAGGATCAAAATATTCTTTAACAAACCTGGATTAAAATATTACTATATTAAGTCAATTTAAATTTTAAAATATCTATATAAATAATCTTTACTATATCTTCTATACAACTTTGCCTATTTCTTCAAGCTTAAGAGCCTAACTTAAAGCTGCAATTTTAGATTTCCAATTCAAATTACTAGTTATATAAAAAAAAACTGAAAAAAAGTATAAGCAAATATATGAAATATCGCACCCATAAAATAGTTTCTTTGCCAAACCAATTTCAAGTAGCAAGGTATTTGGGGGGGGGGGAGATATGATTTATGTCCCTGCCTTTCTAATAATAGGAACTCATAAGTGTCCACCAACGCAGAAAACCAAAATCCTACCCCTATGAAAGCATTTATCAAAGGAATAGCAAACAAGAGAATGCTATCTTTTCCGCGCCTTGAAATAATGTATTTCCCGAAGGATAAAATGTATGTATTACAGCATCAATTACCTACTCTCAATAGGATAGAATCCCGACGGAATTCGAAATCTGGAACTGAATATAAGCCACGAAGTGCTAAATTTTTGTAAAACTAATATTTTGCAGTTGCATGTATTCAATATATAAATACAGATGAAATGAACTATCATGAAAGTGACAATAAGAAATTTCTTCAGTTGCAAAAAAATAATACTTAAGAGTTTTCTGAGGATAAAGCTTTCATATTAGAACAGGATTCAGTTGCACGCTTATGCTGCAGATTGTTTTGTAGTTTTCAAAAAAAAAAAATCATAATTAGCCGCTGGAAATTTTTGCCGCCTAAATCAACATTTCGTGGGAAAACCCTTAACAATGTGCAAATTATTTTTTTATAAAATTAACATTCACAAATTAAAATCACACAAATCATTCATAAATCAAATAAATTTGTATCAAACTTATAAAATACAATTTAATTTTCGAATTACGATATGCGATTTTTGTTAAACTTCCATACATGATTTACGGCAAATCTGTTTACAATATCAATTTTATTTATTGTTTTGTCTAATTTGATTACGATAGACAAAATGTCTCAGAAAATAAATCGCTAGATCAAGAAATATTCAGTCCTGAGAAAGTTCTTTCTGTAGATACAACAGTAATTGGCAAGATCAATATAATTTCCTATGTAAATATTATTGGAATTGTATAAAAAAATATGAAATCGTATATTTCCGATTAATTTCAAATTCTTTCTTAAAAGAAAGAATGACATGCTCGATTATTATTAGAACTATGCAGTCGATGTTAGGAATCAGTAAGTGAAATGAGACTAAACTTTGTTTGGTTTGGCAAAATAAAATTTTGGAAATCTTGCAATAATATTCAAATTTATGTGAACAAAAAAAAAACAAAAAAAACGAAAAATTTTTTAAAAAGAAAAACGAAGGCAGTTTTCTTTTACAAAATAAATCAATCGAGCAAAACACAATGATCGACGGTATCAGCAAATTTCATTTCCCACAATTTGGGCTCCTAATTTAAATCAGTGAGAGAAAGATAAAAATTATCGTTTATTGACCATAGTACATTAACTTTAAAAATCAAAATTCTTTTTAGAAAAATGGCAGGAAATTTTTGAATTTGGATATCAGCATTTGAAATTCCAGATTCCCTGTCGAAAAAAGCTCGTATGAAGAGTGTCAAGGAAAACTAGCATTTTGTTAAAGTATGATTTTTTAATGAAAAGAATAAAATATGACGAGTTTCCATAAACCAGTGGAAGTGGACTCGTCCAAATGTTCTCTTTCCAATAAAGGCCACACTCCTCCCCTTCACCAACATAAAATTGTGGACCTTGGATAAAGCCACGAATCCCTAGCACGGCATTGATAAACGGCAGTTACAAAACATAGATTCTTGGCATGATTTGAATATTTTTACTAAATCTTTCATAAAAGTGTGTATTTCAGACACCTTTCTGAGGGGCAATTGAAACCAGAGTTTGATACTAAACTATGGTTGTAGTCTCAAAATAACATATCGAATTTCTTTGCCTTATGTCTTCGAATTTATAAGTTTTTATATATACATGTGTTGTTGTTGTTTCTTATGGCACTTGCCATGGACATTCCCGCTGTTACGAAGACAGCGATTTAAGCCGATAAGGTGCGTCTCTTGTTTTTTCAGTGGCGCCATCTAGGGCCAAGAGTACGACTTTTACCACTACACACGTCATTCACAGAGCGTAATTTAGAGCTGAATCAGAGAAAGATAACCCAGATCCAGTACCCCCAGTGATATTTCTCTCGACATGAAGGACTATGTGACCACGACAGATTTGAACGCGCGCCAGTCACACACACGCAGGGAGTCTTCTGCCGGCGGGTTCGAACTCGCAACCCAAAGGACGCAAATCTAACGCCCTACCAACCACGCTATCCCGGTCCATATATACATGTGAAAGCACATATTGATAGACGATAGCCGTTTTATGGATTCAGTTCAAAATTTTACTATCTATATTTTAGATATCAAACCTGTGTACAAAATTTTATCTATCTAGCTGTCTTTGTTTTGTAGTGGTTAAATTATTTCGTGCTTCAACAATAAGGAAGATTTCCGAATTGATTACATTCAAAATTTGACAGATATTTATAATTTGGTCGAAAGTCAATATACCAAATTTCAGCAATCTAACATAAAGCGCTTTTGAGTTATTGTGTTCACGGACAGACTAAAGGAGAGACAGACATAATGCCAAAATGTATTTTTGGGACTCAAGAAGGTCTGAAATGAGGTTTGTCAAAATCTGGAGTTTGAATTTTTCGATAATTAAAATTCTTTTATATTTCGTATACGAAAAAGAAGAAAAAAAAATCTTGTGGGAGTTGTCTACCTCAATCTTTTCCGAATACTATCGAATATAGATGATAACCCCTCGCATGAAATTGTGAACATAGGGAAGGCGACGAAGGCCACGAGTGCTCAGATTTTTCTTTTCAGTGTTCCGCTATAAAAATATGTTTCATAGTACAATAAAAAACTAAATATACATTTTTTATGCCTTTTTTTCAAATTTATAAAAAACAAAATTTGTTGTAAAACTGCAATTTAATAACAAAATCATACACTAAATTATATTTGCTTGAATCGTTATAAACTATCGCTTTTATATGCATGCGACAGTACGGCCCGATACATCAATCCTTTGACGGATTTGAATCAGAATTTGATAAGGATTTATACTTCAGATGTTGAAACTGCTTACAAAATGTTATTCACATTTCTCTTTACATTTTGTGGATATCGTGTTCACTTACATTTAAACAGCTAGACAGATTCGATTCCGTTCAAATTTTGATGGAAAACTACAAATTGCTGCTTAGACCCTATACATTATTAAATCTGTCTTACTCGAAGCATTTAAGTTACAGTGTTCACGGACAGATATAATTCTAAAAGACGTGTTCAGAGATGGCCAACATCTGGAGATTCATCCAAATCTCGAATTCGAATTTTTTTATGTCGACTACAATACTTTCTCTCTGCGTACTTCGAATGTGAAAAAGTAATAATAAAAGAACAAAATTTATCGGCTGTTATTAAAATATTACTATAAAATTTCAGTTATCGAACTTTTATATATAAACATGAATTCACATCGATGATATACTTTCACTAGCGCTTCCAGCATCCTACTTATTATGAGATCGATATTAATTCTAACGTCTATCTAGGAAACCGAATTATGGATTTATCGCTTTAAGGCACCAAAGTCGTGACTTTCTGGATTCTGAGGAACGTGATCAATTTCTCAATAAAAGATTTATGTTCACGGTCACGTTGTATATGAATTGCTCCTTGCTGAAGTTACTACGAAATAAATATTTATAGACTCATTGAATAGGTAAATGATAACTCAGTTTCATAATTCATTGTCGAAAAATTCATGGAGTTCTTAGCCAATAGTTTTATCAGTTTTCCACAACTTGGATATTAAAGTTGTACCAGAAATGTGAAACAAGTTAAATCAATTTTATTTATTTTTGTAGTTACGAATTCGATCCATAAAAGAAAATATATAAAATTTATATTTATTAAGTTTTCAAACTTAAAGTTTTAAGTTTTCAAATAAAGTTGAGTAGTAGTTAATTATATATATTGAATAATAATAATAGTTTATAAACTTGTATTGAATAAAATAATCAATACTGTAACATTCCCCGTTTCCCAGTACTGATAGGACATTGTGTTGTACTGATTGTGTCGTCGCTGTTACTTATTAAACTCCTCGGGATAGCCAGATGGTGGATCTTTTCACCTGGGTGGTCTCGCATCTGTTCATTAGCGACTACATTGGAAGACCACATATGGAATTCCTCGTCCCAGAGGTATTGATAGTACCACCTTCAAAGAGAAAGGGGTGTCCAAACATCTGGATGCTAGATGTTTCTCTTTGTGAAAGGACTTTCCCACGACCCATTGGCGCCGCTGAGAGAGCATATGGCTGAACCCTGATTGGCCGAAAAAGAGCTCAAATGACCAATGTAAATTAAGAGGCGGAGATTGTCGCCGAAATATAGCGCGGAGATTTTTTTAGAGGGTGAGAAGAAACGAATTGCAGAGGACGGTTGAACTACGCCCACGAGTTCGGAGTCTGAGAAACTACCCCTGGAGTTGTGTTGACATGATGGAGAAGTGAATTCCAAGAAAAAAAACCTTCGATTTTGTCTGTTGTATCTCCTACTACAGGTGTAAATATCTGTTTATTTAACCAAGATTAGAACAAGTTGTTTTTTGTATATATAGGGCTGTAAAATAAAGAATTGTCTGGAAATTCTACTTTGTTATTTGATCAGTCTAGATCAGAACATTACAATACACATGTTGGTAAATTTCATAATTCTAATTTAAATTCCTTTCAAAAACTAAAAATATTTTTTAGAATCGTATCAATAGACTTACATCGATTGATAGTTCAATTTTAATTTGAAAATTATATGCTGTATGAGTTGAGCTTCAAGATGCTACTTTTTAATACTAATATTCATCGTTTTTCTGAAACTGCGTTATTCAAACCAAAAAGTGTGGTCCCCCAAAAACTTGTTCGCATTCTCACTTAAATTTGCCAAGCCAGCGAATGCCTTGCATGACATTGGCGCCCAATAGTTACGGAATATTAACATTTGGCGTGAATTTAACGTTTTTGCTCAATCTTTGGTGCGACTCTTGGCGAGTTTTATAGCAATTAATCTCTGGCTTGCGCTTAATAGCATTCAAAAATCGAATTTGCGCTTTAGACACATTTTTTTGACTCGATTGGAACAAAATTGCACTTGAAGTTACAAATACCCATACCTAATTTGATATATTTAAGTCTGAATGTCTTTTTCTGAATGTACAAACTGCAAACAGTCAACCTGTTGTTAGTTTTGTCTCAGGCTCAGACAAGTATCCACACTACAGATGTTAAATATGTGTATCGAATCGTATCTTTCTAGCTCACTTTGTTTTGAAGTTATCGCGTTAATTTATATTCGGACAGACGGACTTTCTCTGAACAGATTTTACTCAAAATTTGATAGTAATCAGCAAATTTGATGCAAAGACTGTATACCGAATTTCAATCGTCTAGCTCAAAGGTGTTTTAAATTATCTTTGTCACAGAGAGACCGACATTTACCAAAAATGTGTTTTTCGAACTCAGTGAGGTTTAAAACATGGAGATTTGTCAAAATCTCGAGTTCGCATTTTTTGAGACTTAATATATTTTCTCTGTACTATACGTATACGAGAAGGTAAAAACCATTTTTAACTATTATTAACTATTAAATACTGGCCTGCTGTTTCTAAATGCCCATAAAATATGCTAAAACATAAAATTCCATTTATATCCATAAAATTCCATTTATATCCCATTCCATTTATATTCCATTCCATTTATATTCATAAAATTATTCCATTTATATTCCATTCCATTTATATTCATAAAATTATTCCATTTATATTCCATTCCATTTATATTCATAAAATTATTCCATTTATATTCCATTCCATTTATATTCATAAAATTATTCCATTTATATTCCATTCCATTTATATTCATAAAATTATTCCATTTATATTCCATTCCATTTATATTCATAAAATTATTCCATTTATATTCCATTCCATTTATATTCATAAAATTATTCCATTTATATTCCATTCCATTTATAATCCTAAAATTATTCCATTTATATTCCATTCCATTTATAATCCTAAAATTATTCCATTTATATTCCTAAAATTATTCCATTTATATTCCTAAAATTATTCCATTTATATTCCTAAAATTATTCCATTTATATTCCTAAAATTATTCCATTTATATTCCTAAAATTATTCCATTTATATTCCTAAAATTATTCCATTTATATTCCTAAAATTATTCCATTTATATTCCATTCCATTTATATTCCTAAAATTATTCCATTTATATTCCATTCCATTTATATTCCATTCCATTTATATTCCTAAAATTATTCCATTTATATTCCATTCCATTTATATTCCTAAAATTCCATTTATATTCCATTCCATTCCATTTATATTCATAAAATTCTATTTATATTCCATTCCATTCCATTTATATTCATAAAATTCTATTTATATTCCATTCCATTTATATTCATAAAATTCTATTTATATTCCATTCCATTTATATTCATAAAATTCTATTTATATTATACTGAGGTGTCACGTTCCTCTCATACAAAATGTGTATGGAAGCAACATGAATAACACTTTTAACCACTTCAGCACAAATTGATTCGAATATGCTTCAAAGATTATGACTAGGATTAATGACAGTTTTTCGATGCTACATTTTACCTATAGCCCGATGATAATTTAATGAAAAAATTTCACTTCGTAATCACATTATGCTATTTTCAAAATTCAGTTTCGTAGAGTTTTTTTTTCATGCAAGATTATAATGAGATTTCATGTATCAGATGCTAAGAATAAAAGTTTAAAGCAGCGTATCATAGATGCTATTCAATCTTTAAATTCTCAACTGCTTGTAAATACATAATGTGAAATTGAGTATCGTCTGAAAATCTGTATGCACAATCAAAGGATCTCACATTGAGATTTATAAACTTCGAAAGTTTTAGGGTAAATAATTACAAGCATTTTGTTTCTATACTTTATAGTTGATTTGGTGTTTCTGCAATCTGTATAAAATTTCTTGAATATTGTATACTGATACATTACATAAACAGGTGATGCAATTAATATTCCTTTCAGATATATCTCTAAAATGAAAGCAAATGGACAGAAATTTCTCAAGTTTGTATCAAAGTAAACTAGTTCAATTTCTTAACGATAAGAAATAAACCTCTCAAAGCCTTATATTACATATACCATTTCAAATTAAGTAATGAATTATTAATTTGAAATTAATAATTCATACATTTTAACCAAATTTAGATAAAAATGATGACCGGCAACTCTTTGAAAATTTTAGCAATAAAACATTTTAAAGTCAATTGACACGTAACTGTAAATATATAATATTCTGAGTTCATACCATGTTGATTTTGTTTAAAGCAATACTAGCGATATTTTGGGACGGACCTCGTCATTTTGAAGCGGTTAAACGACGAGTATCACACCTGAGCTGGCACCCTTTCTCCAAACTTCCACCCCACACCAGAGGGAGGACGTTGACTCCGGCGGATTTAACGTGCACCAGACACGCTTACACGACAGTTCTTCGATAGAATTGTGTCTTGAATCTATAACCCTCCTGTTCCGAAGCCGATACCTTACCATCAGGTATCCGCGGCTCTCGAACACTGTTTAATCTTTTATTGAAAGAAATAGCAATTCGCCATCTGAGATTCCTACCTTAAAAACACCAGAAACATTAAAAACAGAAAACCAAATTACGACAGAAATATTCATATAAATATGTACACAATTTTCGTACTTAAAGAGTTCCATTCAGTTATAAATAATAAGAGAATTTTAATTTCCGTACTATAATAAAACTTTCTAAATTATGCTTTGAAATATTTACTACCCAAATAATACCAAAAGCTCTTAAAAAGGTTCACTACGTCATAAAGAATATCGCATTAAACTTTTATTGAGCTCCTGATTAAGGAGCTTGACCTACAAAACTATTTTGGTTTTACAACAAAAGTTTCATTACCGAAGAATAAAATGAAATTCCTCTTTCGAAACGAGAAGATTATTTCGTTTATCAGCAACCTGCAGTTGATGCAATTTCCCGAGCTTTGTGCAACTCCGATGGTGTTTAAAAGAATTAAAAAGGTACAAAAGTGCTGCATTTAATGATAAAAGCATTCCCTTTACCGTCCTAAAATAAGCTCCTTATCGTTTGTAGCAATGCTTTCATAAAATAAAATGAATCATTTTTTTTTCAAACGCTTGCTTTTAAAATGATATTTCTTAAGTTACTTCATCTACTTACGAAATACGAAAGACAATTCACAAAGTGAAAATTTAACATGACTTGAAAGAAAGGAATTTAATTTACACTTTTGATCTGAAAGCCTTTAAACTTCTTGAATCAAAAAATTCCAGGAAGAATTAATTCACGCTACTAAGTTTAAATATTTAAGTTAACCTTCCGTCGAGCGCAATGCAAATCCTAACACGATCGGGCGCAATTCATCTAAGAGATTAATGTACTCAATTAATGCAATTTTTGAATGTATGTTAAAAAAAACATATTAAACATAACTTTTCACTTACATTTGAGTATATTTAGGCTTTAGATCTTGCTGATTGGTGCAAAAAAAAACTCGTGACTTCATCTCACAGATTAGTTGCGCCCAATGGAAGGTTAAGAAAGCTCATCACCTGTCTCGTAGCATTTTGAATGATATCCTTAGATTTTTTTTTTCAGAAACATTACCGTTAATGTTTCATTTTTACTTTCTACGTAGTTCAGAGAAAGTAAAGTAAACGTTGAAAAATCAGAACGCGACGTTTTGACGACTCTTCACGTTTTAGACCTCCTACAGTTCGAAAAATATATTTTTGGAAAATATCCTGTCTATCTGTGACAAAGACAACTCAAAAATGTGTTGAGCTGGGCTGTTGAAATTTGATGCGCAAACATGCAGATTTCTGTCAAATATTGAATAAAATCTGTGTAGAAGAAATCCGTCATTTCAGCTGTTCCAATATAAGTTAGCAGGGTGAATACAAAACAAAAAGAGCTAGATGG
Source organism: Argiope bruennichi (assembly GCF_947563725.1). Classification (NCBI taxonomy): domain Eukaryota; kingdom Metazoa; phylum Arthropoda; class Arachnida; order Araneae; family Araneidae; genus Argiope; species Argiope bruennichi. Next base: position 66,570,432 of record NC_079158.1, on the reverse strand, counting down.
ATGAGATTCGGTACACAGATTTAAAAATAGTATAGACTCAAATTTTGAGCCAAAGCCAACAACGGGTTGACGATCTCGGTCTGTACTTTCGTAAATATATAAACGCGATAGCTCAAAAACACAATGAATTAAATATATGAAACTTGGTGTGGGATTTTCTGACTACAAGAGCAGTTTTGTATCAAATTTTTGATTCATGCTATCGAGAAAAACGTGTGTCAATGCACAAATTAGATTTTCGAATACTATCAACAGCATACCACGGATTAATCGCCAAAACATTCGCCAAGGATAAAAAGATAAATTTTGTAAGAATGGTAAATTTACGCCAAATGTTAATATTTCGTAACAATTCTACTCCAGTGGCATGTGTTACAACATGTCTCTGACATGAGAAGTTTATTACAAAGTATGCGAGAAAGTGTTTGGGACACCAACACTGCTGGTTATTTTCAGAAACTGGAAAAATGCAGATATGCAAGCTCGGATGAATACGAAAGTTGTTCAAGCATGGTAACACATTTCTTGGCAATTTATTTCTTTAATATTAGGGGGTCACAGATATTGTCATCCAGGAAAGCTGAACTGTTCTTACAGTTTTTAGAGAATTTCTTTACTTTAAACGGAAAAGATCATTACTGGCAGATTTACTTGTAAGATGAATTTTTAGCATAATCTTATTTTCGCTTTTTCGCAGATGAAGAATATAAAGAGGAAGAACTCTAATGATCAAAAAATTCGAACTCTATTTTTCAAAGCAACTCCAAGTTATACTTCTCTTAATCCAAATAACACATTTCTGCCTGTCTTATTTGGTATAAAGCTTATGCGCTTCCACAAATATGCCAGTCTGCTTACGCCCCTTCCTTCCAAATATGCCAGTCTGCTTACGCCCCTTCCTTCCAAATATGCCAGTCTGCTTACGCCCCTTCCTTCCAAATATGCCAGTCTGCTTACGCCCCTTCCTTCCAAATATGCCAGTCTGCTTACGCCCCTTCCTTCCAAATATGTCAGTCCGTGAAAAAATAACTCAAAAGATTTAGTACACAAATGCGACATTTAGAATGTAGATCCTAAAAGCATTTTGATTAAAATCCGTCAAGAAATTGAACGTCTATCCGTCTGGATGTAAATAACTGAACTCAAACGACAAAAAATAAATGAAATTTAATATGCAATTTTATAATTAAAATGCAGTTTTGTCATATTTTTATTTCAATTATATAGTAACAGATGCACAAAATGCATATTCGATTATTTTTACTACGCTAGGAAATATAAAAGTAAAGTAGCAATAGTAATTTTTACTATACCACGAAATATATAATCCAATACTAATTAAGTGGTTTCTGAAAATAAAAATCAGAGCATTGATAACATTCAAGGCTTATTCAAAGTTCATAATTTTATATTTAAGAGGGGAATAGATTTCATTTATCGATATTAAATTTTTGTCATTTAGATACTTAAATGCTTTGTCGTATACCGGGCGACATCGATTAATCACATTTTTACACCTTTAAAAACAATTAAATAATTCATAAATATTATAATTCAGTGTAAAAATGTATGAATGCATACATGTCCGCAATGGCCATAATCTATCAAGATAGGCCAGGGAAATTCATAATTTCATAATCCGACAGTGTCAAACTTGTTTTATAACTCGTGGCAAAACTTTATCTTCTACGGGATAAATAAATCGAGCCTCTTACAAGTACTTTAGTACATGCACTAGAACATGACAATGATGATGTTACAACTCTACTTTAGCAAACTATCCTAACTCCCATTTGAGTGAGTACTCTATCAATCTCTAGACGTCTGTACAAACAGGAAGGAAGCACTTTGTTTATAACAATTCAGTTTACTGTAAAATAAATTTGAATCGACATTTGTACAGATGGAGAGAAAGAATTTCTGACATAAATTTATTACAATTTATTTTTGACAATTTTTTTAACGTGAGAAAGTTTTATATATGTCTGTATTTAGATACTCAATCCTACTTTGAGTATTTACATAGAAAAATTTAAGAGAAATAATTTTCTGACAATTGTACTTCATTATAATCCAGTTTTGTGAAGGCAATTTACTACTAACTTTTTGAAATTTGAAATTTTTAAAATTTAACTCGGTATAAAGGCATTAATTCATTCTCAATAACTTGAAAGCTTCAAATTAATTTTGAAATTAATTGTGCATCTTCGAAAAAGGGACATGATGTCATAAAAAACAATTATGACATGTGTGTGTGTGTAAACGACTTTCTTATTATTAGCATATACATAAAACAAGCAACCATTTATTTATTACTAATTTCCTTAGTCGATCAACTGTTGGCCAGTGTTGATGTCCTTAATTTCAATTAAATCTTATTTACATAACTTGACGTTTATGATTACTCTGAATAGAATTAAATTATCACTGCAAAGAAAATCTTTAATTTGTGCAAGAGGCAATTTTGTGCAATAATATTTCCGGCAGTTTGTGGGAAAAAAAATCAAAATTTCCCATCATCCTTAAAATTAAAAATAACTTTTAAATGTACGAAGATTTCTATCCTCAAAATACGTCTGTATCAAATTCAGTAGCTCTAAGTCAAACGATAATTTTTATACAATATCAACATACACATTCAATACTTTATCATAAAAAAGGCACCCTAATTTGCAAAACAAAAATCTAAACTTCATTGTATCATTTAAACTTAAAAATTAAAATCATATTTAACAAAATTTCCTATTTCATTACAAAAAAATGGAATATTGCACAAGATTTCAAATTCTTCATAAATTATATGTCAAATCATTATAAACTGAATCTGGTACACAACTGGTACATACCTGGTACAATGCATGATTTCCTGAATCAAATATTAACAATCAAATTAATTTATTCAAACAAAAATTAGAAAAATTATTGTATTTTAACAATGTCAGAGCTTTTTTTTTTAATTAAATTTCGAATTTTTAATATGAAAATAAAAACGGCGAACTGTAAAAGTTAATTTTGAAATTAATAATTTGAAATAAGGTTTGCATTCTTAACAAGATTTTTTTGTTCGAAGTAACACTGAATTTTATTTATTAATAAAAATTAATTACCCTTCGGCAATTCAAAATTTAATAAACCTAGATCTTTAATTTTTAATCGTAAACAAGATAAAGAAATATTATTCTTGTTCTTTTATTCATTCTTTCAAATATATATCTCGTAAACAATTCCATTCTTATATAATTACTTAATGAAAACGATAATGAATTTTTCAACTGAACGTCAGGATTTTGGCAATGCAAACATGACTTATAGAAACAAAATGAATTAAATAAAATATTTCCTCAACGAAATTAAATTTCCAGTATTTTTATTGATATCTTTTCCACGATATTTTTCTGAAAGATTTAATTTAATAGAACATTAAATTACTTTTGAACAAAACGGTTTTTCAGCGGCAACTCTGTGATAAGCACTCAACCGAATTTAAGTTTAATAAATAATTTAATACATCTAAGATAATTTAGCTAGGCTAAAATAATTCATTTTTAATATCTAAATAAAAGAAAGACTCTTCAAAATTCGCTTTTATTAAATTATTCAGTTGTCGTCTTACGTAGCTTATTATATATTAACTGTCTTTATATGAATTCTCATTCTTTTCAAAGAAACCCTTTTAATTTTTAAAATGAACAGATATACAGTGCGAGTCAAAAAAAAGTAAACACTAATTTTTCATGTGTGAAACAATATATAGCAAATATATTATTGACTTGTAACATAAATTAATATTGCATAGTTAAATAATTAATATTAAAATATTTAAATCGTTATAAATATTAAACAAATTGTAATTACAAGAAGAAATAAGCCGCTTAATCAAAAAATACACCCATTTTTGAGCGTCAAAAAAAAGTAAACACTGACAAGTCTTTCACTATAACGTTATCAATTTTGTAAGTGCCACCACTTTTTTTTCACAGAATCTTAAACAAAAGTGAATTCTTGATGTACATGTCGCTCTTCTGTTAATTTCTGAAATTTTCTGGAACATTTTTAGAAAACTGGATATGGGGAAACAAACATCACTAGAAACGAGAAAAATAATAATAAATTTGAAGAAAAACGGAAAATCATTACGTGAAATAGGACAAATTGTCCAAAGGAATCATTGCACGGTCAAAAAAATCATTGACAAATATACGAAGTATAAGCAGATTAAGGATTTTGAAAGAACAGGAAGACCAAGAAGACTTACTGATGCAGAAGTTAGAACTGTAGTACGAGAGATAAAACAAAATCCAGCTGAAAGTGCTGTAAAGATAGCGCAAAATGTATCTCAGACATCAGGAAAATCAGTAAGCGCAAGTACTATAAGAAGAACTCTTAATGATCATGGGTTACATGGTAGGATACCGCGTAAAAAGCCATTCATATCGAAAACAAATCAAAATAAGCGCCTGAATTTTGCTAGGAAGTACGAAAAAAATGATTTAAATTTTTGGAATAATATTTTATTTAGTGATGAAAAAAAATTTGAAATTTTGGCCCCTAAAAAGCAGTCGAAAATATGGCGATCGAAGAACGAAGAATTTGATGATAAATGTACAGTTAAAACAATTAAACATGGGGGTGGCTCTATTATGGTCTGGGGATGTATGGCGGCAGCAGGGGTCAGAAATTTGGTATTTATCGAATCTACGATGGATAAAATAGGCTACTTAAATATTTTAAAAGAAAATGTTGGCCCCAGTGTTGAGAAATTAGGACTGTCACGAACTTGGATCTTCCAGCATGACAACGATCCAAAACACACATCTAAAATTGTAAAAGAATGGTTACTATATCAGACACCCAAGACTTTAGACCATCCTCCGCAGTCTCCAGACCTCAACCCCATTGAACATTTATGGGCATATTTAGATAAAAAAGTACGCCAAAGAACGGTTTCAAATAAAGAAGAATTGAAAAAAACTATCTTGGAAGAATGGCAGAAAATCCCGATCGAACTGACGAAAAAATTGGTAGCATCTATGCCTAGAAGGTTAAAAGCTGTATTAAAATCTAAAGGAAAGCAAACAAAGTATTAATTGCTAATTTTTTTCATTCTATTTTGCTATCAGAGTTATCTGTTTACTTTTTTTTGACTCAGAAAGTTGGCTAGACATTTGTTTAAATTGAGCTATTTCTTTTTGTATTTTGTTTTAGCTTAACATTTATAAGCTGTTAAATTCTAATTAAATGAACATTTAATTTTAAGTATTTGTTTTACATTATAAGTCAATAATGCATTTGAAATAAAGCATTTTATACATGAAAAGTTGGTGTTTACTTTCTTTTGACTTTCACTGTATATGCACATCTTGAGTTATTTTCAATAATATCCCATCCAAATAAAGTATTTGAACAATGTTATGGGAAAGAATACATTGTTAAAGAACAAGGCCTAACAATTTGATTCTGCCAATAGCGATTAACTAAAAATTACAGTAGCACTTTTTAAAATTAAAATTAAGAAATCGGGTAAAATAAATTCCTTATCAATTCTTCCAATTTTTTATGGCCAGCGAAATTGTAAATAATATTCTACGTAAATAATTTCTTTTAAAAAAAAAAGTATAAGTTTTTTTTTTAAAGTGATTACTATAAAATATCTATTTTTATATTTGGAAGTAGAAAACACTTTCTCAGATAATTCTCAATTTCCAACAATAGGTTATTCCAGAATATTACATTCTGATAACGTTATATTTAAAGTTATTAAAATGTAAAACAAAAGAAAAATTGAATCTTGTTTAGATAATATAGTTATTTTTTTTTAAAAAAAAGGGTGTGTTTTTTTTTTTTCGCCTTTTTGTACACGAAAAAAAAAAGTTATCGTTACAAAACTTAAACTTACTTCGAATTCGAGATTTGACTAATCTCCATGTTTCAGACTTCCTTGAATCAGAAAAACATTTTTTGATTATTTCTCTTAGTAAACATGATAATAAAGCTTTGAGCTAAGCAGATGAAATTTCGTGTTCGGTCTTAAAACCAAATTTCTGTATTTCCATTAAATTTTTGAGTGAAAAGTATCAACAAAAAAAATCTGTCTGCTGATTCTAATAAAAGTAGACACAATAAATGTAAAACAAAGATCTATAAGAATAAAATTTTGTGCACTATTTTAGCATCTAAATTGCAGATATGAAATTTTTAATCAAATCCATCAGAAGGCTGACTGTCTGTTGATCTTCTGTACTTCCGCATTCATGTAAACGAAATAACTTAAAAGCACAACATTGTAATTGGTGTGCGACTGTGTAAGGCATTGACTGTGTGATTTCAATCAGTTGAGAAAAAAGCGCCCAAAATGCATATTCGATTTTCTTCATTACATTAAGAAGCACAAAGTGATCATATGCAAAATTCTTAAAATAAAATCTGAGCACTCATAATTTTTACGGACTTGCCCATTGTCCACAATTTTATAAAAAGAGTAAAAATACATTTATTAAAAAATATGCGAGAATGGTTAAGACAGTGCTCCCATCTGGTTTTTCATGTACTGAATAAAAAAAATTTTTTTAATAAAAAAAAAATATGGCTGTAAAAACCAAATAATAAACTCATTTTTGCAAATAGTAATGTTATAAATAAACAAATTTAAATCTTATTCACAATTTTTTTCTTTATTTTTAATTAATGTTTCAGAATTTCCTCTCTTGTAATAATCAGTATGACTTAATTTCCTTACAGTATTATTTTGGTTTAACATGCTCTTGTTTTGAAATTCATTTTTTTAAAAATCCGAAGCAGTTATTAAAAACGTGCTTAAAAGCATTTTTTTTAAAATATTTAATTATCCAACTTTTGCGAATTCTCCGGAATGATTGATCGCTAAAATTTTCAATTAAATATTTTATATAACTTGATTTAATAATTGCTCCGAAATATTTTTAAGCTTCAAATTTAAATTGGCATATAACTAATACTATTATAGAAGTCGTACATATTTCTCTTCATTGCAATATACCCTACATTTATTGTATTTATCTCTCCAAAAATTTGGACTTAAATTTGAAAAGGGCGTGCTTAAACTTCAATAAATACAAAAACTTGTTTGAAACACCAAACACATTTTTTAAATAATATGAATACAGAGAAAAGAATTATCGGCATTCAAGACGGAAGTGATTATACTTCAATAAATACAAAAACAATTTTTTTAAAACCAAACAGATTTTTAAAAATATGAATACTGAAAAGAAAACAACTCAGCACTGAAATATTATGTGTACTGCAGAAGAAATTTTTTTATTTACTCAATATCTCAAAAGATTATTCTACAAAAATTCCTTCGATTTTTCATAAAATTCAATTCTTTGTTTTTAATTTCAAAAAGTTTAAATGACATAAATAATATTTTGTTTTGGTTGATAAATATACTTCTGAAAAAAAATTATGAAATCTAAATTTTATATAGTCCTTCAATCATATGAAGTATTCAGTAAAATATTTCTGATCCTTCGAATCTTACAACAGAAAATGTTTCAATATTCTGCGACGGCATCTAGCCGAGTTATGAAGCTCGGAATATCATTACTTTAGGACAATCTACAATTTCTTAAATTTAAGCCAATCGGCCTTGAGAAACTCCGGGATATGTACATTTTTCAACACAGTCGATGGAGAGGTCCAAAATCGCGTGTTTTCATAGAATAGTAATTTTCAGATATTCATTACTTAAATTAGTTTTTTTGCAAAAGAATGGAACTTATTTTATCAATGTCAAGAACATTTTATGAAATAAATCCAAACTAGGCACATTTTTCATCAATTTCTAATTATATTAACATTTAATTATGCTTTCTTCTCTTAAAAATTGACTGTACTCTTTCTCCCATCTTATATATTAGGTTTACAAAATGCAACTGAATTCGATCCAATTGCTTATAGTGATTGATTGCTTACAGTAGACTTGAAGTAATATAGACCATACATACACATTAGATAACTGAATTATCTTTATAGCAAGACATATCCACATGTGATTAAAAATTGTGCGAATTGTTGCGTAGGGCAGATCATAGACCTTAGAACTACCAAATTTAGCATGTAATTACTTCTTGGATAGTAGGTAATTACTGAGAAAGTTTAAAATTTTTATTAGATTTTTAATTGAAATTATTTAGCTTGTTCATGTTTTCTCACCAAAATTAAGGAGCATATTATTGGACAAAAACAATTTTAAACCATTTGAAAATTAAAGAAACCAGCTTTTCAGAGATATCAACATTATCCCCAAACAAATTATTTTCTATATTTAAAAGAAATTCAAAATATCTGCAAGTACGAGTTAAAACAATACTTTCATTGTTTTAATAACCGTGTGTACTTTTATACGTAGTGCAATGGCATTAAATACAGTTTTTGAACCCAAACGATTTTTACTGTAACAAAGAATGCATGTTTAAAAATAAAACGGAGATACACGAATCAAATCTAAAATATTAGCATTTTGTGATGGTTCAGACTAGAGGATCAAAATTACTTTTAATAAATAATTTTATTTATTTCTCCGCGTTTTGAAACTGAAATGGGAATATCTTTTCATTCTTAAACTAAATCAATTAGTTTAAAATCGTATTTTGTAATTATCACTGGTCATTAAGAAGTGTGCTTAAATTCGTGACTTCAGACAAATGGATATGTAAATACTTTTCATTTTATCAAACGCACCAGGGAATGGCTCGTGGAATAGCTCCAGGGGAATGTTAAACGATTTACTCTTCCAGAAACTAATTTCATTTGTAGACAAGAATAAGAGAATTTGTACACAAGAATAATTTTTAACAAGAATAAGAGAATTTGTACACAAGAATAATTTTTAACAAGAATAAGAGAATTTGTACACAAGAATAATTTTTAACAAGAATAAAACCCAATTTGAAAACAAGGAATAATATATATTTGAGAGAATGTTCCCATTGCTATTTATTTCTTCGGGGTTAGAATCGTAAGTCCAGCAAGATCTTTGACAAAGATTTTTTTATCCCAGAACATTTCTAAAATCCTTTGCTTTCACCAATAACAGATTTAATAAACGCATTATTTCGAATAAGTTTTCTTTTGATTCCTGTCATAAAATTACATGATTAGAATTTAACCCTTTACGCTTGGAAAGGTAACTCGATGCCTAATTATCCACCTAATACAAAGATTTGTTTATTGCTGTGAAAAATAAATATAAATAATTGTTTTAAGTCGAATTTCTTTAAAAAATTAATCTGCATCTTTTTACCATTCTGTAGGCGTTTTTAATAATCAAAATTAAAAAATAAATAAATAAAACGTCAAAATGATGCACCATCTTGAATGGTGAATAAAAGGCACCATCCAAATGCAAAGGGTTAATTACGGTATTAAATAGCTTATCTTGATATGAAAAAGACAGCTCATTTTATTCTTTTTTCTTTTTTGAAATTTTTGTCCTGAAATCTATTTGCTGTCATTCCAAACGCTGTTCAGCAATCCAAAACAAAGATAAACAGACTTATGAAGGCAGAATAAAAAAGTTGCATTATATATCCTTTGTCATAATTAAATTACTCTGAAAATGGTTCTAATATGTTGAAAAGTAAATGATGAATAAATCATCTCATCTAAAATAGATATTTTATATAGTAAAACTATATTTGAGACTTTTCAATTTTAGAAAAGCTCTACGCAGTGTAGCGTTTTTTATAGCTCTCCGAAGCATTGATACACCTATTACGTTCACTTATTAGTAATACAAACGCTTGCAACTTTATACAGACTGTCAACTTCATATCATGATTTCATTGCATTTGATTGAAAAAATATGAGATGCACCAAGAAATCGAGAAAGTCAGAAAAAAAGTAAAATATAATCGTTTTATAATAGAATTACAATGAATCATATGAGTCCCTGTGAAACAAGATACTCAAATAAAATACCTCTCCCCATTCCTTCCTCAATTTAATTAGACAATGTCATATCGCATACAAAGCCATTTACCACATTATATCAGACAGTTAAAATAAATTAAACTTTATGATACTACATAATTATCATAATTAAGATAATTATGACTAACATAATTAAGATAATACATGATATCTTATCCTATAATAATGCATTTTGAAAGTCTGCATTCTCAAAACAGACGCCTGAAAGTTTATCAGCCAAATTTAATCATTTCTTCGACCAAAACTTTCCCCCTTATTAGATTCTTATTAGATAATAATTCTTACTTTTTAATATAGTTCAAAAAAAATTCTTCATTTAAATCAAATGCCAACAAAAAATATTATTCTCGTTTAAAGTAATATAAAGATAATTTTATAACCAAATAAGTTAGAAATTACTGGTTGGTTTTAGAAAATAAGTTATTTTTAAAAGAATTCGCAAATATATAATCAGGCGCTTCTTTCTCCGCTTTAATAATTGGGCCAAAAAAACAATCAAGTTAATGGAGCAAAAAAAAGTGCTTGGATTTCGAAGAATTTTCATTAACTTATACGACGCAATCTGTTAGAACCTTCATTATTTATTCTTTTACATATAAGCCTTATTAAAATATTTTTTGAAAGACCTTATTAAAGTGATAATGAAAAAATGCAGAAATGCACCTTTCGAAGTTTCATTGGATCAAGTTTATAAACCCCCTTTCATTTATTTATTTGCATTTCTTTTCGTTCCGATTCTTCTTTTTATCTATTTATTGGTTCTCATATCAGTATCTTTTTTGAAAGACACATACCATTAACAAATTTAATTTTATAGTTTATTTACAAACAAGCAGAGACAGATGTCATATAATCAGTAGGCAAAAAAATTAAAGGGTTTAGTACTCAACTAGATAGGAGATCCAAAAAATTAATTTTATGGACTTAGGATGATTTAAATTAACTATAATTAATTCGTATTCCAGTTGTAAACTTATCAATATATTTAAAACAGAATACTAGCATAGTCCTTTAACCCTTTGCACTAGGATGGTGACTCTCACTCACCATTCAAGACGGCGCATCATTTTGACCTTTTATTTATTTTTAATAGTTAAAAATATCTACATAGTAAGAAGATATAAATTAAAAGAGAGAAATAAACTTAAAAAATTATATATATTTGTGTTGCGGGACAATAAACAAATCTTTAAATTAGGTGAATAATTATGCATCGAATAACTTTTCCGAGTCCAAAGGGTTAATATTCATTCAGAAAAATTTTAATTAAATTCTATATATCAATACTGTAATACTGCATTTTATTTTTTAAATTATTGCCCGTTCCTTCTTTTTATTACATAGCTGGTTTGTTAAAAAAAAATAGGAAAGAAAATACATAATAATTATACTTGTCATTACAGAAAGGAAGAAAAAAGCTTTCAGCAAAAGATATCAGTAACGACTGAGTAAATATCCAGCCATCGGAAATGACATAGGAATTTTATTTGTTTGCATTTGAAAACTTTTTTTAAATCATTAAATATTAAATCGTTGCAGACTGATTTTGCAAACGATATTTTTAAGTAACCTCTATACCAAGAATTTATCTACATTTAATTGTTTTAAATGTCTATAAAATATTACATTTCAAATATTACTCTAACAAAATATATTTTTATTAAATAAAATCAAATTCATATTTATACACTTCATCGCAGAAGTTAAAAGAAGACATTTTTATTTCAAAATCTGCAAAAGAAAGCTTTACAAATTCCTCTTATTGTCACCATATGCAACTCTTATACTTCGGGTCAATAACAAAAAATATATAAAGAATTTAAGATTACTAAGCTAGTTTAATATTTAAATAAATCCAGATTAAAATTATTTTCCATTATTTTATTTATTAGATTCATTATTTACATGAATTTTAATCATCACATGTTCACTAGAAAGTGACACTAAATCGAATTTCTTAAAAATGCTTCAACAATTTTTCTTTATATTTAAGTCAAATCATACAAGTCTTTATACCTTAAGAATTTTTAATTAATCAAAAATCTATTTTATAAAAATAATGAATATTCTATTAAGTATTTGCATTGAAATAAAAGTTAATGATATCAAGTAAAGAATGAAAAAATATAGAATATATGCATTCAGATTTAGTTTTACTTTTCAGACAATCCCAAAACACAAAATTTTTCATTTAAAAAAACTTAACAGCAACTTTTCCCAATGCATGCAACAAATGGAAAAATCTCACAACATTTTTTTTACTTCTCCATAAAAATAGAAACTTCTTTAAAAAAAACTCACGTGTTGCTGTTTGGTCACTTCCAGCTCTTGCTTCGGCAATCAAAGATTGGGCCAAAGGTGTTGACCCCTCAGTGGGGGTCACTTGTGAGGTTAAAGACATTTGATTCAAATCCATGATTTTAGAGTCAAGTTTTTATGTTCATTTTTAATGCATCTGGAAATATCAGAAAAATAACAATCCTGATCTTAAAAATTTAATTACCATTTATGCATTAGAATAACATAAAATATCTTCACGCATTGAAACTGCTCAGATAAGCGCGCCCGTCCAGCAGTTGAGCCATCATCTGTGTTGAAGACCGAAAAAGAATTTGTTAGTATCGAAAAAGGGTTGCCAAGTCCTCTGAAGATTTCTACTTTCGCCAAGCTGAGGCGATAAATGGGTAAATGTGGTTGCTGCTCACAATTCGTCGGAATTATTCAGCCGAAATGTTGGTAATTTTACTATTCGATGAAGTTGAATCATTCATCTCTGTTTTCGACAGACGGAATAAAATCATTTCGCTTTCAACATCTAATAAATCATGAAGGCTTTACTTTCGAGATGCAACATTTTAATTCAAATATTTATTGAAGTTGAAGAAAGTTTCTGAAATTTATTTTAATAAAAGTATATGGATTGCTCTTAAGTGTACGACATTTTGTACATGAGAAGTTTTATATTTAAAAAAAAAAGAAATGTAAGAATAATTTCACAAATAAAAATGAAATCTAATAAGAAGGAAGGGGCAAATATAATTCAATCAAATATGGAATATAAAGTCAAGAAGAGTGACAGTTATGGTGACAGTTAAGATATCCCTAACATAGGCAATGTAAAAAAAAACTAGCGATAACTATTGCGTCAAATTTAGTTCGTATAAATTTCACTACATGAAAAAATCTATAATGCAAATAAAAATTAAAATGAACCATTGAGAAAAAAAAAGAGTTGTTCTTGTTATAATCATAATGTAATTGATAACATATAAAGATTTAGATACGATCCTGATCGGATCCGGATCTAGGGATGAAACAGCCATTATATCATTTAAATTCAGCTGTCCTTTTGCTCTATATTTTTGCCCATTTTCTAAAAAATGTATTAAAACTTTTTATACATTTTTAAGTCAAAAAAAGTTTTTAAAAATCTCAGATGGTAGAAATTTTGACGAATGGAGACAAGTTTAATTATTTCAGTTAAATTCCGAACATAAAGCAAGAGCCGATTAAAAATTTAATTTTCTTGAAAATGACTTGTCGCATCCTTTTCTCGTAAATAGAAAACTTAGCAAAAATCTATTTCTTGATACCAAATCAGCAAAAGTTGTTTATAGAATTTTATAACATAGGATGATTCTGAAATGTTTACAAAGGGAAATTCACCGATGTTTGCGCTTCCTTTTCGCACTATACAGCCGCGGTGACCTAGTGGTTAGGTCTTAGTTGACTTAGGGGTAGGAGGTTTCTAGGTTCGAAATCCAATTCCAACGAAGAAACGTCGTACTTTACATCCGGTGAAACCAAATGTCCACCTGCTCGTGTGGTGTGGAAATTTTGAAGAGTGGGAGTGCCAATTCAGGTATCATCCTCATCATTTGACGGGGTTCAAAATTTAAAAAAATCATTTCTAAATAAACACCAGAGTTGCTTTAAAACGGGACGTTAATATAATTAGATTAAATTAATGCAGATTAGTTTTCGTGATTTTAACAGTAATAAAAATTGCAGAAATAAACATTGAACCTTACCAGCATTTTTAATTGAGGTTCTGTGTATTTGAATTGATAGAATTCATCTAGTAAGATTTGCTCATTTTTCTTTAAACCTCAAGCTGCTTATCTCGAGATTTCCGCTGGTTGGCAATCAGTCCATTTTCTATTGCATCCCGCGTTTTTCGTAGTTTACTGTGTTTGTTTTTACAATTACACATTTTTATTATATAATATTATTATCGTCTAACATATCATAACTATTATCGTGTAGAGTATCATAATATTATCGTATATCATTTCATTTTGTTTGAAAAATATTTGAACTTATTTGCAAACATAATTGTATAATTTAATATTGTTTAATACATCATAAATCTTATCAATTTCAGTCATTTTTATTTCCTGAGCAAAAGAAAAGAAATATTAAAAGAGAATCGAATCTTCAGTTCTAATTAGCGTAACATAATAATGTTTTGAGCTTGAATCCCCAATCCATCGCAAAATCGTCAATCTTTATTCTGCTTTTAAAATAACATTTAATTACATAGCAGCTAGAAAAAAAAATGTTTTTAATACTGACGCAACGAACTTGAGTATAAATCGAATAACTGACAAGCAATAAAAAATATTGCTGCACAATTTTCTCTAAAAATTAATTAAAATTGTAGGAAATAAAATTATTGTCAATAAAAAGATTATTTGTTTGTTTTTATTTTTATAAACTTTAAGGTGATGTAAATATGAACTATTAAATGGAGTGAAGTTTCCAAGTAATCAAAACTAAAATCTTTTTATGAAGCCATTGGTACCTCACTAAAAAATTTGTAAGAAAAGAGAAATTCAACAATGAATTTTGAATCTTAGCATAACTTAATGCATCAAAATTTTGTTCCGCTGAAAGTCCTGTCTCTAATATACAGTGTGGTCACAAGATCTCTGATTACAAGAAATTTTTGTAAAAAAAAGCTATTATAATTTGCATATTTTTGCTTCAATTAGTTGTAAAGATGTTTATAAAGGTTTTAGTAAAGCCAATTGCGTCAGTAGATTTCAATGTTTGCATCTCGTAAATGTCAAAACGGACTACAGTACCCGCCCGTCAAGTATCATGCTAGACACAGCATCTTTGTTCCTATCTTTGAAGGCACTAACATTTTCATGTGGCGTTGCAAATATTTTAACTTTCATGTAAAACTAAAATTGATATTGAATTATGTTGACCGTTGTGAATTCATGGAGCCAAAATAAAAAAATTGAATTTTTTTCTTCAGTGACGCAATTTTGATAATAATCGAATGTAAAATCATTATTTTTTCATCAGTTTTATGATATGTTTAGGAATTGCAATACCGGACGAAAATTTCAATACCGGTATTCGGTATTTTTTAGATCTTAATACCGGGATACCGGTTTTAATACCGGTATTAGAAATTTTAGAAAAAGAAAGTAAACACAGGTGCTTCTTTGTTTTATTAGAAAGGGTAAATATCACAAAAAATAATTTGTAACTTAAAAATTATAACAGTATATAAAGAAGTGCAAAAAAATAAAGGAACAACTTATTTATTTAAAATACAAAAAATTGTAAATATCACTATTCAGTCTATGGTACTAATACAAATTCTTGAAATGTGATCTTAAAAAACATAATGCATCAATTGTACTGCCATTTAGCCTGAAAAGTAATTTTGTGCAAAAATTACTAGCTGTCGAAAACGCTCTTCAGGCATCTATGCTAGTTGGTAGTACTGTTAGCAATGCGCGATATACTTTTTCCAAGTATTTACCTCTAAATCCCTCATCTTCAAATAAATCGATTTCTTATCGGATGGTTTCTGTATTGTATTTTCGTTCGTTGAAATTTTCTTATTTATCGCTAATTCTAATTTTTGTTCAAGAGACAATTCCTTTTCACTATCGACATTAGTATAATCATAATCTTCGATAATTGAACCGAATTCTTTTGAATGTGGATAGGTTTGTGATTAAAAAATTATAAGAAAATTTACTATAAACTTAATCAGATATGAATTGGTTATTTTCTTTTCTTCCTTTTCATTTTCATTTTTAAAATCATTATAATTATGTAAATACCATAAGACATTTTCCATTTCGATATGCCTTTCTTCTGTACGATTTTTCAATGTAATATATAATTTTCAAATAAGTAATGTGTGCTTTTAGGAGAAAACTGTTCCAACATGCTTTAAAATCTAATATTCTGTTTTATTTTCAGTTAGTATGTATTTTTGTAATATGTCATCTTTTATAGGGGAACGTTTAAATATCTTAACAATTTTTCGAACTTTATATATTATAGGAAGCAATTCTTGATGGGTTAATATTTCATCTTCATTAGCAATATCTTCTTCGACAATTACATTGTCATTATCTTCATTGTCAATATCACTCTCACTCTCTTCAAAGTTGGAATCCGAAGTTTCTATATCCACAGTATTTGAATTCTTCTGTTCTTAATTTTTTTGGTATAATACATCTATTACTCCTTACTGAATTCCATGAGCATAGCACAATTGCTGATTTGCACCAATCAACTTTCCAACTTTTTTCATAACTGTTGCTCCATCAGTCATTATGGATACAATTTCTTCTTTCAGGGATAATCCATGTTTCTCTAATTTAGATTTAAGCAAATAATTAAGCCATTAATTTGTTAATTTCGCCCGACAGGGAGACATAAAAACAAAAACGTATACTATTTTGCTATGTTGGCGATCCCTGAACATATAGTGGAGGCAATTTTAAAAATTTCTAATAAATACCGAAAAATCGGTATTTAAACATGTGAATACCGGTATTACAAAATTGTACAAATGGCTCAAAATACCGGTATTCGGTATCCCGGTATACCGGTATTGCAATCCCTAGATATGTTGAACTAAAAAACATTTTGAAATGCGATTATTTCATGATAAAAATTTTAGTATATATTCAGAGTTTTTTTTTAATAATAATTTTTGAAATGAAGGATAGTCTTTATAACCATATGTATTACATTGCAAATAACAAATAAATATCTATGTTAACCACTTATATTCTCAGTAACTCGCTCAAATGGATCGTAAACCACTGTACTCTGTCATCTAGGTTCCTTATTTGTACTGATTCTCTCTCATCCTTATTTTTGCTTAGTAATGTTTCTTCCTGCAACAAAATTGTAGTGAATTTTCACATCACTCTTTACGAGCTTAAAGCAAGAGGAATTAGCGTTTGTTTTTCTCATGTCCGAGGTCATTCTGGCATTTTAGAGAATGAAAGAGCCGATTGGCTTGCAAAGCAAGCTACAAAACTAAACATCATTGATCCTATGAGCATTCCCAAATCTCACATTCGTAATGAGAATCACAAAAAGACCATTCTCTTATGGAACGAGCTGTACCAAAATTCGTCAACTGCCTCTTTAACCGAATTATTTTTCCCCACAATTTCTCAAAGGTTGAATAACAAGAATTTTTTCAGTGATTTTCACTTAACAAAATTTCTTACAGGACACGGTAATTTCAATTACTATCTCAAGAAACTTGGATTATCGAACACTGATCTGTGCTCTTGCAGCGTGGGTGGAGTTCAAAATGTCGAACACTTGCTTTTTGATTGCTCCAAACTTACTGAAGGCAGAAGAGATTTTATTGTGGATCTCGATGCCTGTAATATTAAGTTTCCACTTCCGCTTCATGTTTTGGTCGACAACAAAATGGCTTTTTTCTCATTCTGTAAATTTATTGCCTTTGCCGCTTCAATTTTTAATTAGTTTTGTTGTTTATTTTTCCTGTTGTTTTTATCCTTATTTTTATATGTACATATTTTTTTTTCTATGTATGTAGTTGTTTCAACTTACCTCTGTAAGCCTTGTGCTGTACTTTGTGGTGCACAAGGATTGACTTATTATTAATAAAAAAAAAACACTTAGATTCTCATGCATGCACCCTCCAGCTTGTTGTTAATCATTATCAGTTTTTCAATCGATAAAATCGATTACGATTGAAGGGTCGATTTACGATTACCATTAAGCTGATACACATTCATTTCTACGGAAAATTTTTATCATAATCCTGTCTGATTACTTTCAAGCAGATATTTTTAAGAGCAAATCCATTCCTTAAACTAAATTGACAAGAATCTGATGATAAATCAGTCAGACTATATCTATCTTTGTTAAGATTTACACGAAATTCGAGCATTCTACAGTAGGAAGGGATTTCCTAATTTTAAAAAAGAAAATGATTACTATGGTAAACAAAGAACAATCGGCTAATGAACGTAATCTGTTCAAAATAATAGTCGTCGACTAATCGTTCGTTAGCTAAATATCCATTTATTATAGAATTATATGGATAGAATTTGATTAATAATTCTAATACATTAAAATTATTAAAATTATAATATTTCACTCAGTAGTAATATTTCACGGTATAATACTTCACAGTATTCAGTGAAAATTATAATATTTCACTCAGTAGTAATATTTCACATTATAATATGTCACAGTATTCTGTGAAAATTATAATATTTCACAAATATAAAAATTGCATATATTACTTGCTTGGCTTCTAAAGAGAATATTCTTGAATTCCATTACAAATATATCATTAAATTTTCTTGAAACAAATTTAAACAAAAATTGATTTTCTTAAACACAAAATTTCAAAAGTTTTTAGGAAATTTATATATTAGAAATAAATTATGCACAGTGCCTATTAGCATACAATTCTTAATATTTCTCTGCAAGAAATTATATCTTACAATCCTATGAACTTTACCTTTTAATATTCCTCCTAAAGAGAACTATTAGCTATTTTTTACCCATTTCATTCTCATTTTGAATTACATATATTTACATATATTCAATTTCATTCTCATCTTTCACTCGTCTGATGAGATCGCTATTGGCCATCACAACACTTTGTTGTTCCGTTTCAGAAGTTTATTTGTCTTGGGAAATGCAGCAAAAAGATCGCGTTTTGCAGGAAAAAAATTGTCGTCATTCTTTTTTATATTTGCTTGTTAATTCTTTCGTTATTCGCGCTGTTATGTATGAAATTTTCTAAATGTCGTTTAGAAACCGTTCCAAGGCAAAGTGGCGCTGTTCATGCATCTATCTCACTTTCAGTTCCGTTTTCTTGAGTTTGTTTGGCGAGTTCGCAGCTGCTTCTAATAACTTTTGATATTCCTTCTGTCACAGTCAAGAAAACAACAAACATTTTAGATTCTTTAGATTTCAAGCATCGCCACATCTTCTTGAATCTGCTCAGAAAAAATATTATCATAACATGGGTTACAGTCCGGTTTGTTCGCATTTCGAACAGTTCAATTATTCGCACAATAATTTTTTTTTCTTTGGAAGATGAAGCGAATAAAAGGTGGACAGTTTTCTTAGTTATAATGCATTTATATTTAGTCAAAAATGCTCTCAGATCTCTTAGAGATTGCTCACTCTTTGTACGTATGCTTCCTCTGTATATTTGAATCCCTCTCGTATTTAGTAGATACGCACCATCTACTGGTTTTAGTACATAAAAGATACACTTTGTAGTAATTCTAAACAGGCAGAGGGGCAGATTTCAAAGATAGTAACGTTTTATTATTATTTTTATTTACTATTCAAGAGCAAAAAAAAAAGTGTATTGAAAGAAAGTCAGTATACAGCGAGTCCAAAAAATTGTAACAAGCTTTTATTTTCCTAAATATTGCACCTTGACATATATTTCCAATTAAAAAATTTCATTAAATAAGGTGATCGATTATATGAATACACTTTGGTTTTTATGAAGATGGATAGAACAAAGATAGAAAATTAAATTTTATATGTTCTCCATTGTGCAAAAGCTTCACTTAGTAAAATGTTTCTATTATATTCATCTATACCCACACAAAGCTCCACCTTTATGTTAGCAAAATTTGCAGAGATATGCATATTTTTTAAATTTAGAGGGACTAAACACAAATTAATATTATAAATTAAATATTAATTTGTGTAATATTAATTAAAATTATATATTTAATAATTAATATTATTAATTATTAAATATTATTAATTAATTTTTATATTATTATTAATTAATATAAAAAAATTTCAGAATATATTTGGCATATTGAAAAATAATATGGTTTGGTATATATATTATGATATAGATTATGTATACTTAGGTATATATAATCCAAACATCATGACTTGAGAGTAATATGCTAATCATACCTAATATTATTCACTTTTATTTGTAGAGAGTTGTAACTTTGTCAAAAATAGTTTTTTTATTAAAAAAAAAAAGAGAGAGAAATAGTAAGAATAATAAGGAAAGAAAAAGAAGCTTGAAAAATTGATCATTTAAGATATCCCAGATAAGTAGTGGATTATTGGATTAAAAAAATAAAATTATTTGCTGCAACTGAGCGTTTTTCTGAAATAATGAATATTTCTGACCAAGGAGCATCTGGAAATGCTGACGATATATACTCTAGATATTCAGAATGCTGGACTAGTTATAGAAAAATACCAATCTTCTGAATTCCCGGCATTCTTCTAGGATATGTGTTTATAGAACAGATTAGCGATAACAAACTGCAGGATCTTACTTTCCAAGAGAGGAATTTGGTAGGTGGTCATGTATCTGATACAAAAACTGACATTCTAGCTTATATTTTAAGTTACCCTCGTACAAGCGAACAAACACTCCAGAACTCCATATTCCAAAATCAGCAAAGTAATAATTGACAACTAGATAGCATTCTTGAAATCCATGAGTTGATAAAACAGATACACGGAGAACTATATGATCCAAGCATAGGAATTTACAAAAGAACCCTATTTTATGTAAAACCAATACCTTCATTTCTAAAGGGTGCAATATGAATACACGAATGTATCCCTAATCGAGATAAAAACAATGTAACATATTTTTTTGTTAAGTGGATTGATATTTATTTTAATGATTATAGTGACTGGTTTTGATTTGAGTATTCGTGAGCAATACACAGACAAAAACTTTAAATCTGCAAATAGACAAAACCTTTAAAATAACTTCATAATTACAGCTGAAGTGCACAATAAATATGTCTTTCTTAAGTGCTCTTCCAATGAGTTTTTACTAAAATTTTCGCTAATTAATCTGACAATCATATTCGAGATATTGTTAACATTATAACAGACCATCTAGACAGGTACATCTTTTAGCAATACCAAATACTTTCACTTGATCTCCTATTAAGTTTAGAAATGTCTTCTCTAAAAAAAGAACAGTAATATGGAATGGGAGCCATTTTAAGCTGAGTTTAAACAGCTTGCATCTTCCATTAGAAACCGAATGCTTAAAAGGAAAGTGTTATCTTTGATATATCTGACAGCTAATTAAGAGAGAACTTAGTTGCAATGATATTCAAATATTTTAGTTGAAGGTAATTTTCTTTTGAGCTGTCATTGCAAATAACTTCTTTTGCAAATCAAATTCTTGGAGATTCTAGTGCACAAGGTTTATATATATATATATGACTTTTTTTAATAATTATATTTATTTTTTATATTGCGTGATATGAAAACTATTTAAAGTTCATAAATTAGTTTCAGTTGAATTCAGAAATTTTAAGATGGTATTTTAATTATAAATAAAAGTTTATTTCAAAAATTTAACAAAAAAACTATTGTAAATTATTTGTTTAGAATTGCATTAGGATTTTGTGCATCACTAATTGATATACCCGGTGCTGCTCGGAATTAAAATCCCTTCACATATAATATTTTTAACCTAGAAACTATTTTTGTATATCATATAATGTTATAATATACATATCTCTTTTTTCCACGATATATGCATTGTAATAAAAAAGAAATTTAAAAAAAAATAGTGGTAGAATTGTTCAAAGTCTTAATGTTTTGCAACAAAGGATAACCTACAAATTTCCTTACTCCAAAACCCTCCGTGTTAAATTTTCTAAAGAATTATTAACAAATGAAAAAAATTGTGCAAAAATAAAATTAAAATCGTAACAAAAGAAAAAAAAATTTTAATTTAAGAAAGTGTAAATGTATTTCGGAATCATTTCTTACGAAATTTCAGTGAGAAAAACGTAAAATATTCTCTAAAGCCGATGCTGTTGTTAAACATTTGCTTCATTCATTCGTAAGAGCTTTGCTTGCCTCTGTTTAACCAACGAACTTATGCCTGCTTTTCGGCATTTTGAAATCAAAATTTTGAAACACAAAAAAAATCTGGTAAAAAGAAATGTATAAACAAAAAAAAAGAAATTAATAAACTGTGATAGAGTAATTCAAATAAAAAGTAATTCAGATAAAGTAGTTAATGCTCCAACTAACGATGATCAACTATTAGACTCATATCTCTATCATTTGTATCCGATCTTTCCATATTAAGAAAGGAAATTAAAAGGTAAATAGCAAGAACAATAACAATAAGACTGCATTACACATACTATTTCAGATAAGTGTTTTCGATATGAATTTAGCTGGCTGTCTACTTTTGTTATTATTTATTTACATACAAGCTAACTTCCGAATTTGCATGCAGATACATGATGAGAAAATGAGATTTTTCTCTTCTATAAAGTCTTCTTAGAGAAAATGCTATAATCACCGAGAAATTCGAATTCAACGTTTTAAAGAAATTTCCTGTTTTAAACTTCTCTGAGTCTGAAAAATATATTTTTGCAATTACATCTGTTCATTTATACGTGAAGACGATACTTAAAAAGGCATTAAGCTATTGGTATGAAATTCGGATGTAGCCTTTTCACCAAATTTGTATATTTCTATCAATTTTGAACGAAATCCGTTTAACGGTAACTCTATCAATTCATTATCGCTGTTAACAGAGCAGCGGTGGCTTGGGAATAAGGTCTTGGTTTCGAAACTGGAGGGTCTCAAGTTCGAAACACTCTCCTGCAGGTGTGGTGGGGGAGTTTGAAGAGGGATGCCTATTCAGGTATCATCCATTTCATCTGAACGTGGTTCAAAATTACAAGATACATCCCAAAAAAGCCCTAGCGCTTCTTTAAAATTGGAAGTTAAAAAAATTGAACTTTATACCATCCAAGTTTATATAAAAGAAACAACTGAAAAACGCAGATGTCCAAAATTTAACCTATTGATTTATCAATGAATTTGTATATTCCGTGTTATATTTTAAATACAATGCTTAAAGTTTTGGTTACTACATCTATTTGATAATGTGTCAGTGAGGTAACTCGAAAACTTAATGAATCAAACGATTTTAGTGAGTTAAATTTAAAAACCAAGGATGGAAAAGAAGATACTTAAATTTCATTCTCAGTGTTTTTCATTGTACTGTGAATTACAAAACTCGTCATATTGAATTAATATGCTAGGAAGTCGAGAGGCTGACATTCTTGCTAATTTTTAAACAGCAAAGATAATTATTAAAACGTTAGAAATGGGATTTGTTTTAATAAACTATTCATTCATTAGTCAATATCAAAACATTAAATAATTGTGTCAAAATTACACAATTTAAAAAATTGTTACATGAACTTTTAATAACATATGTCAAAGATTCATTGTTTATATTAGTACACTGGAATGTAGAAACTTGTCAGAAATATGAAATTTTATAATTTTTCATTAAATAAAATTATTTTCCATTTTAATAAGAACTTTTTTATTTTTTTACTCTAAACAATTAATCACTACATTTATAGTTACTTGCCAACCAATTCTTCGTTCGATAGTAGAACAAAATAGTAGATATTGATTTCATAAAATCATTTGCTAACATATAGATTAATTGGAGCTTTCCTTTATATAAAAATATTGACTCATGGTTACGTAAGCTTATAATAGGAACACGCTATGCCACGCATTAAAGAAATTTTCCAGAAAGAATAATGACATTTCAAGCTGGTTGGAGCATCTTGCATCACCGTCTCGACACGAAAGTCTGTTTTAATGGAATCCTCGTAATAGATGGTTAAAACAAAGAGACCCTAAGGAATTCTTTCCACATCCATAGCACCTTCCCTTGATGGGGATCTTTCTCCCTTTTTTTCGGAGATGTCTGAAATATTTTTATAGCTCCAGGTTGGCTACGATGAACGAATTGAGTGCAGCCATTGGCAGAGAATGCTTTCGAATCCCAACTGGCATGCTAAGTGCCATTTTGTTCTCGAGGCACTGCTTCTAAAAAATGGCTGCATATTGTCTCCGAACAGGATTCCCATATATATACAGTACACTCCCGATTATCCGCGGAATTGGGTGGCGCGGCCGCCGCGGATAACAAAAATCGCGGATAATCCGAAAAAAGCTAAAAACGGGTATAGCAAAAGAGAAAACAGTCATTCCAACTTTGAAAAATCGTTTTATGTACCATAAAACGTAAAATAAACTGCAGGAAATGTTTAACTATCGATTAATATTTTAGTATATCACTCAAAACTAACCTAAAAGGCATTTTGTTAATGAAAACAGAAAGTGCTTTGTACTTACGAAAGGCGTCAAGGATACACAGAAAAATGAATACATATGTATTGTTTTAATACTGTAATGTATTATGTAATTACAAAAGCATAACTGTAAAATTGCACCTTTTTGAAAAAATCAGTCAAAAAAAAAAAAAAAAAAACTTTGTGCGGCAGGCGCGGATAACCCGCACGCGGATAATCGGGAGTCTACTGTATATATAATTTTTCTTTCTGTTATTTATTTTGGTATGAATTACTTATGTTTGTTTTTAAAGTTTAAAAAAAACAAAAAGAAACGCTAGCAGTGTGGCCTTTTAGATTAATATTAAATATAAAAATCAAAAGAAGAAAAACACTGTAGCTTCTAGAAACTTCAGATCGATGTCTATATAATGCTGAGTAAGAAAATAACCGTCTCTCTATTTTCATTCATGCAATCATCTATCTTCAAGCCATTAAAACACATTCATGCGCCTTTAACTTTTGAAAGAAGTTATAATATTTACTTTCTAGATGTAACGGCGTCCTGGCAAATGGGTAGCGCGTCTTACCCATGATCTGGGCGTCCCGGGTTCGAGTCCAACATCCTATCTGTTTCATTTTTTTTTTTCGTTGTAGCGCTGTGTGTGTGTGTGTGAGAGAGAG
Organism: Argiope bruennichi; assembly: GCF_947563725.1. NCBI lineage: Eukaryota > Metazoa > Arthropoda > Arachnida > Araneae > Araneidae > Argiope > Argiope bruennichi. The sequence goes on along the minus strand of NC_079158.1, from coordinate 66,545,371 downwards.
AGAGAGAGAGAGAGAGAAAGAGAGAGTTTATAACGTTTTGAACGCGTTATATTGAATTTTGATTACGATGGCTAAAGTAATTTGTATTTGATTTGGCAGAAAGAGGAAAACCCCGGACTCTTTCGTTGATGAGTAATTCAATGGAAATAGGAAAGGAATTGTTAAGAAACTGAAATACTCATTTCTTAATCATTGTAGATGGAAAGATTATTCAAATTATTTGAATAATTACTAAATCAGAATTAATACCTTTTTCTTCATTTTTTTTTATTACTTGCCATCTCACTTGAAGTTAAGAGACAACATCTCTACTCAAATATATATATATATATATATATATATATATATATATATATATATCATTATGAGTTTAAGCCCTTTTTTTCGTAGCTTGTCGACTATATGTTAAACTCGGGATAGTATTTCGTTATTCCAAGTAGATACGCACCGTATGCGATTTGCCGATTTGAGGGGAATGTCACGGATTGCTTGAACTCAAGGTTCTTAACCTCCGGATATAAATGGGGAACAGAGTAATGGCATGGCAATTAAATTCCTTAGCAAGTGGTTGTGCAAGATTAGTTGAGGATTTACTTAAAATATAACAATAATAATAAAAATACATTTAAAAAAATAAAGAAAACTTTACTTTAATAATTTCGGTAAAATCGGCCCAAAGTCAAGTCGGTGGTATCGCTAAGGTGATGCCCTAGACCAGGGATGGCGAACCAGTGGCACGCGTGCCATCGATGGCACGCGACACAATATTTTGGGCACGCCGCCAATCAAAACGGTTTGCATTTTATGGTTTGCAAAACGGCTTGCATGTGACTTCATTTGATAAACTGAATTTGTCCCAATTCGATTGGTAGGAAATTGAAAACTTTAAAATGCAACTGACTGATTTCCAGCCTAGTTCAATGTGGATTCAAAAATTTATTGAAATCAGGAAAAAGTTGGAATTGATTGAAACAGAAAAGTTAACAAGCAACATACACTGCGTAAAAAAAGTAGAAGGACACTTGATTTTGTAACAATAACCGAAAAATATTTTATTTTTACTAAAATTTTTTATTAGAAACATTTAACAAATATTTCAAAAATACAATTTTAAAATCAGAATTATGATGTTCAAACATAAAATATTAATGGCAACAAAAATAGTTTCTCTTTTTTGAAATTTTGTAAAAAAAGTAGAAGGACAGCATTATAATGAATGAAAAAATAGTGACTTTAATAAGGAATGGTCTTCCCATTGGCCTTTATAACTTCAAATATTCTGTTTGGAAGTGAATTGTATAGAGTTTAAATTTCAGTTTGACAAAAATTGTCCCACGAGTCATTCAATGCTTCTCGAAGCTGAGTTTGCGAATCAAATTGCCTTCCATCAGCATAAACTCGACGAACTAGCATTGCCCAGATGTTTTCCACTATATTAAGGTCAGGACTTTTGGCTGGCCATGGTAAAACATCCACATTATTTGTTAGGAACCAATTTTTGACTCCAGTCGCGGTGTGAATGGAAGCTCCGTCTTGCTGAAACTTCCACTCTTCACCACCCATGTCAGAGGCATAAGGAAGAAGCTCGGAATTCAGCACTTGAATGTAGTCTGTATGTTTTTACCTACCATTTAAGAAAACCAGACTTGTCCTTCCTCCGTATCCAACAGCCAACCAAACCATTAAACTTCCTCCTCCCATTTGTCGTGTTGAATAGTGTTCGCCCTCAGTCCCCAGACAATGTCAGTAGTGCTGATATCCGTCTGGACCGTCTAAGTTAAATTTCTTTTCATCGGAAAATATCACAGAAGTCCATTCTGTAGTTCAGGACATGTGCTCCTTAGCCCACGCTAAACGGTTATCAATGTGATCTTGTTTACACTTAGGATGATGTTTCCGTTTTTTGAAAATGAATTTTTTAGATCTTTTAATATAGTTGTAAACTGTTTGTTTCATCACATGATTAAGTCCTGCTTGATTTCTTGACTTTGAAACACTTCCTTTGTTCTTCTTCAGCACACGAGCAAGCTTTCTTTCATCACGTGATGTTAACTTCTTCGGTCTACCAGTCTTCTTTTTATTTCCATTTTTATAAGGATTTCTGATAAAGTTTGAAATTGTATTGGGGCTCACCTGCAACAATCGAGCAATCTCTCTGACACCTTTACCATCATTTCGATATGCGGAAATTTGCCCTTTTTGCAAATCGTTCAAAGGTATTCCTTTAGGCATTTCTGAGAACGGAGAAACAACGTAACTTTTAAACAAATTAGATTTTTTTGACAGAAAAGGATAAACAAAGTACAAAATTACTACTTACATAAAGAACAACTCACTAAATTAAATATATTAGCAAGTGTCCTTCTACTTTTTTTACGCATTGGAAATTATATATACTAATTTTCTTAATAATATTAGTGGTAGATGTTTAATTTTTGCCTAAAATGAAAACAAGGGTCATTAAACTAAATCTGCATAAATATCTGGTAGTAAGGAGAAAATAAGAGATATTAACTGGCAAAAAGACACTGTCCTTCTACTTTTTTTACGCAGTGTAAGTAAAAATGCTAGTAACGAAATTTTGGAAACATGGAATTAGATTCAAACCTTTAATTGTTTGAAGAATCTGGTTCATTCTATTTTAAGCATATTTTCATCTATACCTGCGAGTCATTTTGAGAGAGGAATAACATTAAAGAATCGCTTAGAAACCGTTTGGCAGATGACTCTAATTCAACGTGCATTCTGAATAATCTTAATATAAATTATTTGTCATCTAATCTGCAACAACAGAAGTCACATCAATGCTATTTTAATTTGAATTACATGTATAACTAAAACGTTTACTACTATACAGTGGAAAATGCATTTTTTCTTAGTAAATGAAGAGTTTTGAGTTGTTAGTATTTAGTTTTATTATTTTCCCAATAATCACAAATCAAAATTATCTCATGGCACGTCTATACCTCATTAGACATTTCTTTAGAAAAAATGGCACGTTCATCCATAAAAGTTGGTCACCCCTGCCCTAGACATCTAGGAAATGGTGAGACATCCTAGGATTCCTAGACATCTAGGAATTCTTTGGAAGTGGTGGGTCGTATATTTTAATTTCTTTAAATATGATAATCACTGCGATGCGATTACCGTATTTAAAGAAATGATGCGATTTCTTTAAATGCGATGATCGCAATTTATCGATGCTGCCGATTTTTTCGAAGAAGCGCTTTCAGAATTTCTTATGGAAATCTTGAAAGGTTGCGACATTCAGATCTTTTTTATATGTCTTTATTCCTGACAAACCACGATATGTTACTGCTTTGCCTAACCGTCATGTTTTGAAATCTTTCTAACGATGTTATATGTGACTTGGCGGCGGTATAGTACATGAATAGTGAATCTGCATTTAATCTCATCAAAAAGGGATCGATTTTCGTCTTCCTATTTACTAACATGACATATCTCATTTTAACAGATCGGCTTTATCATTAGCACATCTTCCAGTGCAGTTTCTTAATCAAAACGTGTGTACGCCTTCCAGTGCAGTTTCTTCATCAAAACGTGTGTACGTCTTCCAGTGCAGTTTCTTAATCAAAACGTGTGTACATCTTTTTATGTTCTGCATGATATTTTGAAAGTTTTAAAGACATTTTAACTATTATTTTGATATTCATAAAATATGTTTTTTTAAAATCAAACTAGTTAAGTTTAGTTGATTAATATGTCTTATCTTCCAGCATTATTTTTCGCTTCAAACTGAATCTACTGTGAAAGATTTTTCGACCCTGTGATTTCTCTTACTGCAGTTTTCTGCTTGAATTTGGAATTTTCGTGGCATCGAAAGATATTTTAACATCGGCAAACATAACGTTTAAAAAAATATTTACAGTAAAGTTTATACCGTTTATACGTTTATTTTTTTACCGTAAACAGTAAAGTACGTTTTACAGTAAAGTACCGTTTACGTATAAGTTTATTTTTAAAGTACCGTTTTTACGTTTTTATACCGTTTTATTTACAGTAAAGTACCGAAGAGACTAACGTAAAATGAGGTATACATGGAATACTGAATAATTGAAATTTTTAATAACAGCATTGATTAGTACTTACAAGTGTTCCTAATGAAAATTTATTTAAAAGCAATAATTTGATGCATTTTAAGATAGTATTAAGATATTTCTGCATAGAAAACGTTGATTAAATTTAATTAAATAAAGATAAATAATTAATTGAAATTAAATACATTAAGTAAATTAAATAATGGTGAAAAAGGGAAAAACACATACTTTAGCCCATACCTTGAGTGTATTAATTATATATTTCTTATTTTATATATATATATATATACAAGTAGATACGAAATAAAAAAAAAAGTTTTGGGTCATCTGAGATGCCAATTATCGGTGAGTCTAAATATAGTATTATAAATTTAATTAAATTCCCTTTAATATTTTTTCAACAACTTAGTAGGTTTCAATGAAGTCTACTCGCTTGAAAGAAAAAGGGAAATTACTTTTTCCCCTTCTTCGTCATCATCGCTAAAATTAGCACCCAACAATCGGGCTTCTTAATTCTTTGACAGTAAATAATCCGAACTAATGACGTCAGCAGGCAGGGGAAAATTTCTCTCTTAGTGAGAATGGGGATAAAATGACTGAAGAAAAATATTTGAGAACTACAAAAAGGGCTAAAAATGAAGTAAAATCAGAAGCATGTTTAGGTATTTTGCGACCATAAACAGAGAACATTATGAAAATGTTCTTTCAATAAATAGTCAAAGTAATTTCACATTTCGGGACATTCTTAATTTAATCAATATGTTAATGATTTACTTTAATTTAATTTTCCAAAAATTAACCATAAATATTACTTAATATGTGTATTAGTGTATTGCAAAACACTATCCAGTTAGTGAGTTTCTTATTTACATATAAAAGCATATAATTATAATGATTGATTAGAAGGAAATAATAAACTTCAAGCAAATATAATAAAAATGATTATAAATTATTTTTGTACCAGATTTTTCATGAGGAATAAAGCATAACTAAACAATATTTGATATCCGAATTTATCATAAATATGTAACTAATTATATTTTATTTGATAAATTGCAAACGCACATTTAATATTTATAATTCATAACAATTACATTTTTTGCAAATTTATTTATTTTGTTATTTCACAAATAATATTTTTAAATCGACCTGCCTGCGGCCCGTCCTCAATCTAGGGATTTTAGGCAGCAGCCTAGTCGGAAATCCACCATTGCATATAACCGAACTTTCAGTCATATAAATGAAGTACAGTCATACCTCGCTAGCGAAACAAAATGTTTAAAAAAATGACTCTTAAAGAGCGTTGTTTCGCAGAAAGAGAGACAAAAAGACATCGCAGCGACGCATGCAGGATTATCCTATATTTCTGTTATTAGTCTATGTTGAGTGCTTGTTTGAAGGCAATCTTTATTTCTACATGAATCACTTTTAGCTAGATATGTTTATTATCTATCAAGTATTACATCATCAGCTTTTGTGTGCGTGTTATTCGTGAGTTTCATTTTCCTTCTTGTTATCTGGACAGAAACATATTTGATTTATTGAATATTTATTTTCTTTTAATAAAGGTCGCTCGCAAGAAAAGCGATACGTAGTTTTTTTTAAAAAAATGTTATACGGATAAAAATTTTGATGCAGAGAGATTGTTATTAATCATTACAAATAAAAAAAAACGATGAATTTTGCAGATCTCCAAAAAATTATATTTTTGCATTTGTTATGGCGGTAGGCCAGCAAGTAATAAACTCGTCGATAGTGAACAATTTGAGATTAATAGACTTTATCCATATTAATTATAAAAAATAAATTTATTACTATTAACACTCATAATAAAGGATCAACAATTACAAGGAAAGCAAAAGTACGTCTACTCTGTATGAGTAGGACTGTTAAAGTATTTTTAACAGGATTTAAGGGGACGACATCATACATTGAAACAGGAAGTAGCAGATGGTACGAACATCCCGACCCCCTTTGAAATACTAATTTCAACAAATAAATGATTACAAATTTGAGAACAAAAATACAATAATACATGTTAAATCAAATGAAATATAAGCAAAAAAATTAACAAGTATATGCAAATACGCTAATATATATGTAATACAAGAATGATAATTAATAATTTACACATTTTTTATGCAGTAAGTAAAATACAAACATCTCTGATATTTCTTTTAATTATCTTTCTATCAGGAATTTTAATATTCCACAACTCCAATTTTATTATCTTTCCCTGTGAAAACGTCTATAATTCTACCTGTGATCCATTTGATACCTGGAAGGGATTCATTTTTAATTAAAACAAGAGAGCCTATTTCAACATTATTTTTGTTAAATTTCCATTTGCTCCCTTCTTGTAAATTATTTAGGTAATGAATGTTTGGGAAGTGGGATCAGACCATTCCAAGTGGATCGCTTTCGTAACCATGCATACAAATATGCAGACAGAAATTTTATTCAATACTCCTTTACGCTGGTTTTTGTATTTTACCAAGAATGGACCACAGAAATCTACTCCACAGTTGTTAAAGAGAAAAATGGGAGTTAACCTTTCTTTGGGAAAATTATCCATTAATTGATTTGACATCACAGGTTCATTTTTAAAACAAATGATACAATTGTGAACAATTTGGCGTGTTAGATTTCTACCATTAAGTGGCAAAAATTTACGACGAACATGGTATAGCAAATTGTTAGCCCCAACATGAAAGTATTTATTATGATAATATCTTATAATCATTAAAGTTATAGCATTCTTATTTGGTAACACTATAGGACATTTTTCATTGAAAGACAAAGAGGAGTTTTGTAATCTACCTCCAACACGAATAATATTATTTACATCAATAAAACAATTTTAGAAAGCAAGTTTGCTATTACAAGGTACAGGTTCATCTTTGAAAAAATTTTTAAATTCACTAGGAAATTCTATTTTTTGAACAATATTTCATAACCATGTCTCTGCTTATTGACTTGGCATTTTTGATGAATCTGAAAATATAACTAAGAAACGAGTTAATTTACAAAAGTTATTAGTTACAGAAACAATCTTATGAAATAAATCAATTTCAGCTGAGAGCAGCAGAGTTTTAGTTACAGAAGTTTTAAATTTCTTCTTAATGTCATCAGTACAGTTCTTAGAATGTTCAGAATGTACAAGCTTTGAAGGATCGGGACCCTTCCACCACAGTTCACACTTGACCAAGTCTGGGGCATTCAAACTTCTGGAAAGGAGTTCAGCTGAATTATTTTCAGACGATATATGTTCCAAGAAAAGTTCTTAGTTAATTCTTGTATTTTTGCCACTCTATTAGCGACAAATGTTTTAAGGAAATGAGGAGTCCTTATCCAACTTAAGGCAATTGTGGAATCAGAAACAAGGTAATTTCTGGAAGATCAGTCTTGAGTGCAGCCACGACAGCAGGAGGCAGGTCGAGAGCTCCAACCGGGGAATGGATAGAGTCTTGAGCGGTGCTACCCTTGATTTACTACGAAGAAGGTGACAGCTCTTGTTGCCATTCTTTGTGCGGACAGAAATATATATATTACAGCTGCAAATCCCTTTCTCGAGGTATCGGCGAATCCAAGAAGAGCGATTCTTACAGGATACTCTAATAGGACAAATCTTGGAATTTTAAGTTTTTTTAAAAATCCGGTAAGGATTGGACAAATAAAGTCCATTCTTTGGAAACTGCTATAGGTAGTTTCACATGCCATTCTAATTTAGGTAGCCATGATTTTTGCATGAAGAATTTGGCTTTGCTTATTACAGGTCCTAAAAGACCAAGAGGGTTGGTTGGTTCGTTGGTTGTTTAGGTTTCCTGGCGCAAGAGCCATATCTGGCCATGCTGAGCCAATCAAATGGTAAGAAACCAAGAGGGTCAAAGAGGCGTGCGATTTGAGAGAGGACATCTCTCTTCGTGAAGATTGAATTGGTAGGAGGAAGAGAAACTTTGAAACAAAAGGTGTCTGAAGAACTATTCTACAAAACACCCGAATTTTTACAATTTCATCAGATAACTGATCGAAATTTAAATCAGCAGACTCGCAGTTTGCATGTGAGAAACTCCTTTTGTGCAAGCTAATTCCTGCACTTTTAAAGAGAAGAATAAGTTCAGTTTTTAAATGTTCAAGTTCGTGGGGATTGGAGCATCCAGTTAAGATATCATCCAAGTAAACATCTTGCAGAATAATATCAGCTGCAATGGGAAAGTTGTCTTTATCATCCATTGCAAGTTGCTTTAGAATTCGCGTAGACAGTTAACATGCGGGTGTTTTTCCATAAGTGACCGTTTTCAATTTATAAATTTGAACTGATTCATTTGTTCCCTTTTTCCAAAGGATTTTTTGAAAATGTCTCTGTTGGGAATTTATTTCAATTTGTCTAAACATGTGACATATGTTACAGCTAAAGAAATAAAGATGTTTACACGCACGAAGCATTATAGAAAATAAGTCTTCTTTAATTGAACCTCCTTTACACAAGAACATCATTAAGGGGAAATAAGTTTTCGCTTAGTTTTTTGTGAGTCATTGAAAATACGAGCGTCATTGACAGATCTAAGTACACCGTGGTATGGAAGAAGGAATTCATCATCAAATTTTATTTCATCTAATTACAAAACTTCCTTCATATGATTTAATGAAAGATATTCTCCAATAAATTCTGTGTAAAAAACTTTTAATTTATTATCATGGTCTAGACATCTCCAGAGTTGATCAAGGCATTTAGACACAATGCTTCTAGAATCCCTTAAATTTACATTTTCTTCATTATTTGGTTTGAATGGTAGAGGGACAGAATATCTACCACAAGGTTTCCTAATGCGCATACTTTCAAAATGATCTTCGCAGTAGGAAAGTTCATCGTCAAATTTAATTTGTACTTCGGAAATACTTTCCGTTTCCCAAAAAGAGCAAGAAATCTCTGAAGGTTGATTAAAATCTTTATCCTCAATAATACAACCTGAAGGAATTGTAAATTCCGAAATATTTATCTTTTTTTAAGGATTTATTTTTATTATCTCTGGAGTATGGAAAAAGTCAACATCAGTCGAGTGAGATGTATCATCCAAGTTCGAAACTTCTGCCTTTGCGAAATGATTATTTTTTGAAACAGAATTATTTAGACCTTTTACGGTGGAGTTGGTTTTTATTTTATTTAATCCTAACATATCTACTGCCTTCAAAGTTAAATAACTATTTTCGGAAACTGAATCAAAAATGCAACAAATCTTTATTTTCTCCTTTGGACCATGAATAAAAATCATAGCAGCATTAAGCAATCCTTTGCTAATAGAATCGTTTCTGGAATCCAAGGTCATTGATGATTCAGACGCTTCGCTCACTGCTGGAGAATTATTTTTTGATTAGTAATACATTTGTCTTCACATAGTAAGATATTATGCATTGCATTAATATTTTTGTTTTTGCAGTTTATACAGAAAAAAGAACTGGGGCAACTATTAGAATGATTTGTTGACAGACAGCGATCACATGCATGGTTTAATTTAATAATTTCCTTCCTGTCAGGAATTGAAAGATTTTTAAATTTATCAATTTATATAAAGGATGATAAAAATTGCATTAATTCATGACGCATTTTTTATTTTGCTTGCTTTTGGATAAAAGAGATTTAACTCTAGGCGAATTATTATTTCCACTGAAAACGGAAGTTATTTTACATTTTGTTGGGTTATTTTTTGCCGAGAAATCTGGTTTAATAACAGTTTTTGCTGCATGCATCTTAATTCCAAAACTGAAAGGAGTTTTTCTAAACTGGGAACTTCAGTCGTTGTCAAACTTAATTGGAATAATCTTTGAGATTCCTTATCTAATTTATGCAATATTATAGCATCAGATAAAGGATTAGATTCAAATTTCAGATTTTTTTAAAGATATGATTTCAAACAGCATCGATTAATGACCCAATTTGAGTAGAATTTTTATTAAGTAATTTATTAATGAAAGTATTGCGGATATGTGTATATCAACTAATGCTCGTTCATTTTGATATTTATTTTCTAAGGCATTCAACAGAGAATCAAAAGTATCTTCATCGCTTTGAATTAACGCTGCTTTGTTTTTTAGACTCATCCAATGATGGATTGTTTCCAATAACATTCATAAACTGAGATTTGAAAAGCTCAAATTCTCGAAATTTTCCAATAAACGTAAGCAAAGGTAAGTCAGGTATTTTAATATTTACTTTTGGAATAGTGTGTGGTGGTTTGGAATGAGCTAGGATAGAACCTGGGACCTTATGGTTCGCCCCGTAACATGATCGCGATACTAAAGTAATTGCTTGGGTAGCGTAGTTGTTAACTGGCTTACAAACTATTCACTTCAGACTCTCCCTCCAGTGAGTTGGAGGTGAAACGAACGATATGACTGTTGAGTGGTGATGTATTAAGCAGTTAGTTCTAATGCGCCTGTACTTATTTAAGCATTTCAGTTGCGGTGAGCGTGTATCGGTGAGTGGTTGCTGTGTCAAGTGAGTCTGACGACTTTGGTTTGTTGTGGGTAGATGGCGCCACAACAACTATACGAAGGTTGAAGGATCACGTCCTGGTCACCAATATGGCGAATTGGAATGCGCTAGGATAGAACCTGGGACCTCATGGTTAGCAGCGCAGTAACATGACCACGATATCAAAGCAATTGCTCGGATAGCGTAGTTGTTGACCAGCTTGCTATTCACTACAAGTGCAAACAGTTTGCTTTGGAATAGTGCAACAGTTCGCTTTCGTTTTCATATTTGGAAAGAAATACGAGAAGCTTACCTTCATTTTTTGAGCGAATCTTAAAAGAAATGGTCATGAATAGGAAAGTTTAAACCATTTTATTTAAAAACTTTTACATAATGGATGCAATTGAGCCTTTACTTGGCTTGAAATCCTTACAAAGGGGCATGTGAGTCCATTGTGCTTTTAATTTTTCATCCTCCGTAAATTTAAAGATGGCCACTTTTGGACCATTATCATAATTTCCTTTGCAGTTGAAGACTGAACAGTGGAATGGCACTATCTTATTGAAAAACGTATCTCTTTATGAAAAAAATTGCGATATCTGTCTAATACATGGTTTTCTGAAAGAAATTCAGAAGATGGGAAGCTACCGTCAACGGTTTGAAGAAAATCTACGCACCTGCTAGTTCGTAGTCAGCTACTATTCGTCAGACTTATTCCTATGACTCATCCGCTCGCCATTTAAGCCAGAGCTGAGGCTTTGTACTTTAGGAGGTGTTGTTCAAAGCAGAGATTTTTTCTTTGACGTGTCTGACTTTCGTCCAAAAATATTGACCCCTCTGTGACATACCTCCCAAAAATATTGGCATACTGTGCTGTTACAACAATGCTGTGGTCTTGATTAGATGTAGAAAATTTGGAAATAATATTTTACTTGTTATTATGTAATTTATTGTCTTTAATTTTGTGATACTTATTTTGTTTCCAAAATTCCAATTTCTTGAGATTTTCGGGTCACAGAAGGTCAATATTTTTAATGAAAGTCAGACACTTCAAAGAAAAAATCCCTGGTTTGAATCCCTGTTTGAGGGTGACCCTTGAGAAAGTCTTCAGGCTAGATTCATCTTTTCTTTCTTGTCAGTTATTTTTATTTATTTATTTATTTTGCATTTAAACTTAATATTTATTTCTAATTTCGTTAAGTTCATTTGTGTTTTAGTTTAGCAGCATTAGCGCTCTCTAAATACAATGTATCTTTTATTAGTTTGATTCAGGAAATATTTATTTTTAATTGAATTTCATGATGATTGCTTTTTTGATTGATAGTTTCTTAATTTCCGATGAGGTATAGATGGTGCATGAACTGTTGATGGAATGAATTATTTACGCCATCTTCTAGAAAATATTTTTTAAAAAAACCTGAAAATTTTGAAACGGACTTAAGGAATGTAATAGATATAGCTATGCGTGATGATATCAATTTTTCTGTCTGGTTTCGAAGCTAAAAAATTTAGGCTACTTATTGATTAAGAGGCATTCTTTAAAAATACAATTTCTTGATAACCATTTTTGCTTTAAGTGCTAATTTTTAAGATGATGAGCTGTCTCTGTCTAAAACATGGAAATTTGTCAAAATTTCGAATTAGAGCTTTTTGATGATTATAATGCATTTTATTATCTATATTTTCCATATGAGAAAGTGACAAATTTGAAAAAAAAAAAAGAAAATAATTCATGTTCACTGTTATTACCTGATTTTATCAGCTGACAAAAACTTTTTTGAAAATGCGACGATTCCCCATTTTAATCATAAGCTATGATGCTATCATATGTAAAGCGTGAATGGATATAGCGATTAATCATATTTAATGTTAAATCATTTTTATGCCAAGTATTATAGTTGAATCTTTATTTCTGCCTATTCCTATCCGGATGATTAATCCTTTCTGTCAAAGGTAAATTTATCCGCTTCCCCAAATTGGAGTTAGAAAAGAATCTTTTCTTGCTTCGAAAACTCATAAATCTGCCACTAAGATGTCAAATTAATGCTCCGACGAATTTTTTTTTTCTTTTTTTTTAATTCTGTTTTCAATTGAAGAAAGATTCCACGTATGTGCAAAAAGCTATGCCTTTACTTCAAATTTAAATTAATCTATAGATAATTTTAGAAAATTCTTCATTATACAAGTCATCACCCCTAAATATATTTAATCCCCATAGAATATTTACCAAATGTAATTAATGAATCTCGTTATATTTATAATTATGAAAGATCAAGAAAATCATTGAACAATAATTGCCTAAATAATTTGATTTTTTTTAATATGAAATTGTGTAATGAGACCTACAAAACTCATTCAAAAGACTTTACAGAGCAAACTGTAAGACTTACCAAATTTTGTAGATCTGTCTTCTTGGGTATCAAGCATTTACTAAGAAAATTATTCACTGTTTCGGAAACTCATACATCGTTTACCAAGCTGTTAAATTAACATTCTGTCAAATTTTTATATATCTTATTCTGTTTGGATTTTTGATGGAAGAAGAATGCCATGTTTATGAGAGAAGTTAAACCCTCGTTTTAAATTTTTACTAAACTACAGTTTATTTTGGAAAAATTCTTTTTTTTATATATAGTTTATCTCTCATAAATATATTTGATTCCTTTGAAATATTAATAAATTATAAGAAATGTATGAATCTATATTTGCAATATTGAAAGATCAAAATAATAACTGAAGATTCATTGCCGAAATTAAGTGGTTTCTGCTATACATCATAGTGTCTAGGCTGGATACTTCCTGTAAATTGCATGATAATATCTACGCTGGATACTACCTGTAAATTGCATGATGTTATTGGCAAAAATTTTTCAAATCGCTGGACATAGATCTACCAAATTTCCTCCTTGTGTATTAGACATTCACTAAGAAATGTATTTCAAAATTTTAATTTTTTTAATTAAAACTTAATAAAAGCTTTTAACATTTTTCATAGATAGCGATTATAATATGTTATAGCATAAAAATTACATTTAGGCCACTTTAAAATTCAAAAAATTAGCTTTACAATAATATCAATTTTATTTTCATAGAATTTTTTCTCTAATTTTAATAATTTTTAAAAATATTTTTAAGTAAGTTGCATTACCTGTCAATGCTTTCATTAATGCATTTATAGATACATGCATTTATACAGGTGGTTATCAAAATAATGGAAACACTTTAGATTTATAAAGAATCCTTTATTATTATGGTGTAGGACAGCCTTTAGCATGTAATACAGCATGGATTCGCCTAGTAATCGATTCATACAAGTGTTGAATAGCGTTTAGAAGAATATTGTACCATTCTTCCTGGAGATATTGTGAAAGTTCCGGCAGAGATGCCGTTAGAGGATATCGATTCCGTATTGAGAGCTCTAAAATAGATTATAACGGTTCAATTCTATTGAGGTCGGGTGACAGTTCGGGCCAAGGCATATGTTTAACTTCATCCTCTTGTTCATCAAACCATGATTGGACAAGTCCTGCTGCATGGATAGGTGCATTATCCTTCTTGAAAATTCCATCTCTTTCAGGAAACAAAGTTTGCATCCTAGGATGAACCTGGTCAGCTAAAATGTCTCTATACTTCCCCCCAGTGATCCTTCCTTTCAGGGTTACGATTAGCCCAGCAGAAAACCACAACATGAATGCCCATGACAGATCCACCTCCATGCCTGACAGCTGGAAAGAGACAATCACGATCTACGCTGGTGCAGGTATCCTCCAAACGTGCACCCGTCCTGATGTAGGGAAAAGTGGGAAACACGATTCTTCAGACCATGTTACTTTCTTCCACTTACCAATCGATCAGATTTTGTGAGTGTGACACCATTGTACACGACATTCATCATTAACATCTGTGACAAGTGGCTTGGGAATTGCTGCTCTGCCGTAAATGTTCTGTCTATGAAGGTGCCTTCTAACTATAATCACTGACACTGGAGAATCCAGATGGGTATTGAGTTCTGCGGTCACTTTTACTTCAGTTATTCGCTTTCTAGACAGAATCCGCTTCAATACCCGTCGGTCTCTTTCACTGAGCTTCTCTTTCCGCTTACTATTTTGATTTGCCGAGCTAGTTTTGCCGCTTTGTTTACATGTTGTCATGGCTTTAGACACCATACTTCTAGAAACGCGTAAAAGTTGGGATGCTTCGGTTACACTTGTTTCAGCTAGTCGGCCTTCTACAATCTGGCCTCTTTGAAAATCTGAGAGGTTTGAGACTTTACACTTTTGAAAAAATCCAAAATTTACATAACTTTATTATAAAGCTAACACATACTACCAGATTATATACATTGCTGTTTATGAAAAAAACTGGTGGCTATTATTATATTTTAATGCTTACGAATGTATTAAAAAATATCACTTTTATCCACAGGTGTTTCCATTATTTTGATAACCACCTGTATGTACGCTGTAATATAATTAAGAGTAAAAAAAAAAAAACAGTTTAAGGGCAGACGAATCAAACATAAAACAGTTTCTTGCTATGATATTTCGAGCTAAAGTTTCGAATCTCCTTTAACTTTTTATCGAAAGTTATAATATTTTTGCGCTGACATAATTTACATACAAACTTAATGTTCTTTTAAATACACAAAAGTCTTAAGTCTCTAATTACATACACAACCATCAATGAAGTTTAAAATTCATAATCCCTCAGCTCATCGATGAAATGTTTCGTTATTTCGATGATTACATAAAACATTACGATAGATTAATTCCTTTAAGTACATTAATTTTGAGCTTAAAAGAATTTGTAATAATAATAAAAATAATATAATAAAGATAATAGTAATAATAAAGGAATTAATAATGTAGCAAAGTTAATAGTATTTAGGAACTGCAAGCGAGTAAATGATAATTAATTTATAAACTTTGCGTTCATTAATTTTATTAAAGGTCGGATTTTTGAATTAAAATATTACAATTATCATAATTCGTGGAGAAAAGAATATGAAGTTCCAACGATGTTGCATAAAATGAAAAAACACTGATTAAATACAAAAATATTTTGTCAGTATGTATCATAGAGCTGAGATACAGATAGAGGGAGTTCAACCCTACTTTGGTGTAGCACAAGATAAAATCACGTGACATTGGAACAGAATTTGTGTTCGCTGTAACCGCATTCTGCGTTTCTCAGTATATTTCAATGGCAGATTTTTTCTCGCTTTTAACTGTTGGATTTTAAAACTTATTTAATCCATAGTTAACTATTGCTGTGCAAATGGATGCAAAGATAAAGCTTCTAAGGATAGTCCTGTATTATTTCACAGGTATATACAATAAACATATTGTTTATATCCATTTTAAGTCAATTTAAAATTTCGTAACCTCCATCACTCAGTGATTTTGATGTTATAACTGAATAATATTTCACAGTTTGGTGTAGTTATTGTATTAAATTTATTTAATTTGTTATTAAGTTTCATTTAAACTGATGCAACTGCATTATATTTTGTTATTTGCTTTATTTTAATCTCGAATGTGTTACAAGTGTTTGGCTGCAAGCTTGGCGTGATTTTTCCTCGCCAATACAAGTGTTTACATAAACATTATTGATCGATTAACAATTGTGTATTTATTTTAGTGCAAATACATTTCCTTATTATTTCCAATATGTTGTTTCTTTTTTACCATAAATATTCGAATCGTATTATACCGTGAAAGATATTAAATCATCATTATGAAAGAAATAGTGAAAATAAATCGTATGTTTTATCGAAAATGTTATATAGCAAAATTTCATAAATGTGCTAGCAGTAATTGCATGTTTTTATAAATTTTAATTAAGATCTAAAAAAAAACTAGTGGATATTCTAAAGATAAACTATTAAAGAAAGAAATGCTATCTTTACAGATAAAAATTTTGTCTGAATGTTAACATTTATTAATAACTTGCGGTATGCACATATCCTAAAATCACCGCTTTCGTAAAAATCTCGAATTTCCTTATTATTTTGTATTAAATCAGCTCATTTAAGATTTCAAAAATGATATAATTTTGTTTCTGCGGTAGTTAGAAGCAAAGTTACCGCCAAAAATAAAACAAGAAGCGAAATGTTTAAAACTGATATTAACAAGGAGAAGGCACAAGGTTTAAAATTGAGTTCGGAATGAGATTTTGTATAATGATAGTATACATTTAGAATGCTTATTAATGAAAATTTTAAGACTCAATAGTCAACCTTAAAACTTCCAAATTAGCTAATATAGTAATTATATGCTACCCGAACCAGCGCCTGAATTATGTAGCGGTTAGGGCACTGGCATAGCTTTCACGAGACCTGGGTTCGATCCTGGGCTAGTGTTTTTTTTTTCTTTCTAAATTATTTCAAAATAATTTAACAGTTTTAATTAATATCTTTTTCATTTTTTATGCAAAAATAAATATAATTCAGAGAAAAAAAAGACTTAGGTCACTTTTATAATCTTTTTTTTAATCTGTATGAGATAATGATAAAAGTATGTACTGTAATTGTAAAAATATGTAATGTAAAATTAAAAGATGTTCTTAGGTAAAGAAAAGAAATAAAAAATTTTCTTAAAGAAGAAAAATAATCACTTTTAATTACCGCACAAAAACAAATAAAAAAATTAAACATAATTTAAATCAACAAATTCGGCTACTGATGTAAAAAAGAAAATATTATTTTCGAAACCAGTTTGCTTAGTTTTCAAAGAATGAATACGTATATATATATATATATATATATATATATATATATATATATATAAATTATTTATGAAATAAAAACCGATCGGACCCAATGCCGGGAAGCAAAATGTTGCGCGACAGTTTTTGAGTATGCCAAGATTTGCGATATGGCGCCAAAAAAGGTATTCTAAAGGCCAGATTTATCCTAAGTCGCGTGACTCATGTTGTGCACACTTGTTTAGACAAAAAACAAGCGACTAGCTTCCTCTATTTATATATCAGCTCTATGGTATGTATCGAATTCCTGTTATATGAAGCACCATTATATGAATCGCCAATTATCAGAGTCAGTTTGAGAGAGAAAAGAAAAGAACGTATCATATGAAAGTAGAGAAAATATTAATAACCTTGGGGAGTCCTCTTTCAGCAGAAAGAAGTTATTCTTAGTCACACCAAGTATTAAGTCACTGGTTTAATATCATGTAATATGTGTGCAAATAATGAACCTTTGTAAAGGATTTCTTTTTTATGCAAAACTGATAGTAATTGTTTTCTGTGCTTTATCTTTGTTAAAAAATTCTCACGTTTTATCTATGCCTGGCGATCTTTTTATTAATTTCTGAATTTTATATATTTTTCTGAATTTCCTCATATTTAGTTAATCAAATTGTTGTTTCATTCTTATATTCGGAACTGTATTATAAATTTTATAAAACATGAAACAATAAAAACAAACATTAAAGTGTCTTCGATTCTTGAGATAAAGCAATACAGATTTAAAAAGAAAGAATTAGATAATTTGAACTCACTTTATGAGTTCATTTACACTGAAAATTTTTCTATTTGACGTTCTTAAAAAATTTAAATGTACATAGAGGAGGCAGCTTTTCCCTGATTATAAACTGCTAGCACAAAATAACCTTGGAAAATAAAAATGTAAAATTTTTAGCATTTCCTAATCTTGTTCATAAAATTTTTTTAAAGTCAAATAAATACCACAAATAGCTCATAAATGTAAGTAGTGAATCAAAATTTAATTTTTTACTATAAAGTGAGATGTGTTTTGTAATTCCATGAAATCAAAAAGCCCAATACAATTAACAAAACTTTAGATACTATTACGGACATAATCACCTTGACTGAATTTGAGACCAGAAAGAAAAGGTTTAAAAAGCTCGAAAAAACTGGTAATGTTAGTGAACTTCTAAAAAGTGATAAATGAAGTGCGAGTGATACAAATGTGGACCGATTTCATCGCTTAGACCCTGCTGAGGTGCTGAATCTGTAATAACGGGATAAAGGGCAATTATTACTTAAATCGCATTCATTCGTCCGATGAATCAACTTTTCATGTATTTGGAAAGGAAAATAAACACGATGTTCTTATTTAGGAATAAAAGAATACACGTTGTTTTTTTTTTTGTTTTTTGTTTTTTTTGCAATCAGAAAAAATAGGAGCATTGGCTTATCCGAGCTACAAGGAGGGCACATGTTTAATTTATTAAAATAATTGGTCAAATCCGACTATGATGATATACTATTTGAGATACTGGAAAAATTTGTGCATATCGATGTTTTTTAATTCTATCAGTAAAATTGAGTATGCCGAAGTTGAAAACACATTTCTGTAAGTGAAAGTTATTTCTTTTGCTTTTGATTTGGAGATAAATTTCCTTTTATAATATCCCTGTTTAAAATCTCCACCTACAAAGAGTTGCATATTTGATATTGCTGGTTATTTGAGTTTCAGAATAACATTGATGTAACAAACATTACAATTTGTTACCTTCATTCAGATGAATTACTGCCAAAACTGATTTTGTAGGTTCAGATGAGGTAACTTTGCTCTTTGTGATTCGCCTCATTCAAGCAGATTAGTGGTATCTGATAAGGATGTTCCGGTGCTAAAAGTGAATGAAAATCTTTGTCAAATTACCATGGTTATCATGTAAACTTAATATACCTTAGTCGACCATTCAAAAACATTTGAAACAGATTGG
This sequence comes from Argiope bruennichi, assembly GCF_947563725.1. Classification (NCBI taxonomy): domain Eukaryota; kingdom Metazoa; phylum Arthropoda; class Arachnida; order Araneae; family Araneidae; genus Argiope; species Argiope bruennichi. The sequence continues at coordinate 66,526,133 of NC_079158.1, read as the reverse complement.
TAAAGTTTACAGAAAAGGTGTTTATTTCATTGTTCTAGTCGGAAAAAATCAATAACTCAAACAAATTGTAGCAAATTAAAAAAAAAAATCGCTTAACTGCTGTTTTAACTACACAGTACAGTAACATTTCTTAGTTGCGTGGTAGCTGTAAATGAAAAATATATCACTTATGGCAACCCAAGGATAAAAGATTTTGACTTTTCTTTCCTAATAAAACATATTGCTGTCAGGGACAAATTAAAAACTAGGTCCATCGAGTAAACTCTAAAAGTTCCAATACGAAAGAGGCTCTAGAAATAAAGATTTATTTTATTTTTATATCGAGATAGATTGATTCAATTAGAAATTCCTCAACTTCATTTCCAACTAACTGAATATGAAAGTCTGTCTCAGAATGCTAATTCGATTAAGTATTTCAGAAATATTTAATCAATTCCAGGAGGAAATGTAACAGTTCATCTGAACTAAGAGAATCCTCTCACAAAGTTTCCATTTTAATGATTAAATTGAATGATGAGGTTGCTTTTCATTAATTTCATATTAACATTTCAGTGATTCAGTGAGTAATATTGCATAGCCAGGAAGTTGTTTTCAAACAGCTATTCGGATAACCGTTCATTATGAACCAACGAAAATGATCGCGACAAAACTTTCTTGCCGGCTCTGTAATAACGATCTTACCCCCCCCCCTTCCCACATTATATTATGGACAGTGATCGAGGTTGTGAATGAAACGAGTGCTCAGATTTTCATCAGAATCATTCTAGTGAGAGCTAATGCTTCGTTTTATAAAAAAGAAAAGAAGTACCTGTTTATTAATTGTATGGCCTTGGCGAACAAGTATAGCGAATAGTTACAAAATATAGATCTTTGGCGAGACTCTAGCATACGATCTGGCTAATAGACATGTACCAGAAAATCACTAAGTATTCTGGACTTCTTTTTTCCGGTTGATGGAGACCAAAATTTGACCCAAAACTATAACTGTAGTCACAAAGTCACATATCAAATTTTATATATTTAAATCAATGCGCTTTTGAATTAACGCTTTTACGTGCTTATGAAAGTCAATGTCAATAAGAAAGCACTTATTGGAATATTTGCTTCCAATTTTGATAAAATCTATACCAAATTTGTTAACAAATTCATTTTTTTTTACTTCTCGGTATTTTATAGTTATCCTGCTAACGTATAATTGAGCAGCTGGAACAAATAGAATTCCTCTGGATTTCATTCAAAATTTAACGGAAGACAACAAATTTGGTTACAATTCATGCAATAAACTGCTTCCGTCTAGCTCAAAACATTTTTGAGCCATGCGTTCACAGATAAATAAATATAATTCTTCCCAAAAAATCGGAATCGTCTACAAAAAATTAAAAAAGGAAATAAATAATTTCTAATTACTATTTTTGCCCCCTTCATACTACTTTCAAGAGTCTGGTTATGATCGTTTGGGAACACTCACCGACATTGTTTTATCTTCATCAAGTCGTCATCTTCAAACATGAGACATATCGTTAAACTATGAAATAATTTTTCTGGATTTTGCTAACATAAGAAAGCTTATTATTAATTGAAGTGTTAATAAATTTGAGAAGAAATATTATATCCCCAATAAGGAGAAGGAAAAACTCGTGGGAACGTTCAACTGATTTCAGAAAGTAAAGCCTTCTCAAAATAATTTTCTGACTTTTAGAATAGATATCTGTCTTATAGACTGACTTATCTTGAAACTTCACAGATAAATTACAATCACTGAAATTTCATTTTAGACACTATTTTTATTATTTATATTATTTGACAATAAATATTTCATCAAATAACATTTCAATTTCTTAAGTTCACTGAACTCTGAAAATTAAACGAAACTGCATAAATTTTGGAAAAATTCGTAGAATTTTCATATATTGATGTTATTATATTCATAGTTTTATTTAGCAGAAAGCAGTCTTCCAGTATTGCTATCTCCGCTATATTCAAAAGTAATATAATTGGATTTTTAAAATAATTAATTTTCTTGACTTTATATACAAAATAAAAATTTTAATCAATTTTTTGTATTTTTGCATAGATTTTGATTCTGCATTAAACTGTAATACTGTCATTTCCCGTATAATGAGCTAAACAGAATGTCAAAAAGGGATTTATTTAATGACTAATGTTCCATAGCATGAATGTAGAAGAGACACTGTGACATCACATGCAGGACTGACCTGTTCGTATAGAACGCTTGTTTGAAGAGAACTCTTATATCTACATGTTAGAAGCCTTGGCCGGACAGCATTGTTAAATGTTATTCCGAGGTAGTCCTTAGAGCCATAATTGAGGAGATTATGTCTATTGCCAAGATTATAGATTATGGTGGAAGAACATATCCAGAATCTCCGAAGAACATAGGCAGCAGCATTCTGCGTCACAGTCAAAAACTGTAGAGGAGATTTGTCCATGATAGAAAGACATAATAGACTCAACAAAGCAACGAACACCCAATGAAGTAAAGAAGATTCCGAAAGCATGGGAAGTTATTACATCTTACATCGTCCTAGTCAGGTAGTAGCTACGCGAGTTAAAAATTTAAGGATAATGTGTAGCGAAAATTCTTTGAAATTGCCAGAACTGTAATGCGTCGCCAAATATGATGATCGAACTCTGGCTTTGGCGACTTGGCTACCATTGACTGGTAACCTCCTCACACCTGAAAATGGACTTTTTCCAAGTTTTCTTCAGTCGGTGTGCACATTTGCGTGCATGCGGCAATCACATGTTTACTTTCTGTATGTAATTTTTATAGTATTAGTTAATTAAAATTTATGTCAAATATTAATTGACTAATTCCTATAAATGCTGTTTCCCATTTTCGCCAAATCTAGATGCATAATCAAAGACAAATGTCTATAAGCAATTTTCTTGTAAACAAACATGCATTATGAATAATAAATTACACTATTATAAAATTATTTGATTATTTTTCAGAATGGAATATACTGTCCTATTTTGCATGGATTTCAATGGGAAAAATTGTTTTACTTAACGAGTTTTTCTCATTACAAGCATGATTGCGTGCTCACAGATAAACAAACATAATTCCAAAAATGTGTTTTTCGGACTAAAGAAGATCTGAAACTTGGAAGTTTGCCAAAATCTCGCATTCGAATATTTTGATGATTGTAATAAGTTTCTCTTTGTATACTTATATACGAGAAAGTAAAAAGCACCATTTTTTTTCTTTTCTTATTTTTGGTAAACAACAATTAAGAATTCTATATCTAAAAACAAAACTTAATGTTCACTTAGTGCTCAGCTATCTTTAAAGCTCACTACATAAACAATTTTCTGTTTTTCACTAAATCCGAAATCAGATTGAATTCTGTAATTTAACAAAAAAAAAAATGCATGCACGAAATGAATTTATTAAAAGCAAACACAAACTGAATCTCGTGATTTAATAAAAATCTACTACTTTTAATTTTTTGGCAACAATATTGATTTTTACGAATACCTAATTGATATCGAAAACGTTTGCTGAAATACAGTAAATTCATATGAATAATGTATACATATCCATATATTACTTTGATTTTATATATCAGAATATTTAATTAAATGCAGAGTGGCCCATTTTATATAATCACAAAAGTACTATTCATGGAATTAACACTCTTTCTCCATCTTTATTTAATAAAAAGTCTGAAAATTTAATTCAACATACTTCCATCAAAAAATAAAAGGTTTTTTTCCCCCTAAAAGGTTTTTTTAATAGCAGAAGAAAAAAGAAAATATTTTTTTTTATAAAGTAGGTTAATTACGAAATAATTTTAAGGAAATCTTCTTCTCGGCCGAGAAAAATAAGATTAATTATGAAATAAAAGGGAAAAAGACTTTTAAAGAAAAATGGCGTTAACATTTAAGAGGTTATAAAATTTGAAAAATTATCATTCTTTTTGAGATGCGTATAAAAAAATTGAAATAGTACTTCCTTTACGTGATTTTCATTAAAAATCTTTGAATATAATTATAATACGTGCAATTGAAGGAATACACATTAAGAAAAATTACGACTGCTAATTTTTTTTTTTAATTTCCAGTCTGAATGAATTTCAATGTCACAAAGTTAAATGTAGCTGAAAAACTGAAATTAATCTATAATCTGTAAATCTGTGTCTAATGAGTGGTAGTAGTCTCTTAGAAATTTTCTTGCATATTTTCCAGTAGATACCTTAATCCTCTAACCTCTGCACGAAATTGTGGATCTTGGGTAAGGTAGTGAATATTTTGATTTTGACGAACAATAGCTTCGAAACATAAATCTTTGGTGTGAATTTAGCATTTCACTGAACCTATCGTGCAAATATGTATTTTGGACACCTTTCTTTTCCGATCGATTGTAATCAAAATTTGACATGGAACTGAAGTCATGGTATATATCAAATATCGCATGCCGAACTTCATTTATTAAAATCATTGCGTTATGAGCTATTGTGCTAAGGTGCATACGAAACTACAGACCAGCAGACGGTTAACTGTTTCACAGATCTAATTTAAAATTTTACACGAATCTACTTTTGGGATATAGGAACCGAGCTATAGTATGTTACAATCTATAGTATGTTATTTAATGGATTGGTATGAGTGAGGATAGAACCTAGGACTTTGTGATTCGCAGCCCAGTAACATGACCACAATACAAAAGCAATTGTTCATGAAGCGTAGCTGTTAACTGGCTTATAAGCTTTCACCACGGACTCTCCCTCCAGTAAGTCGGAAGTGAGACGGACGATATGGCTGTTGAGTGGTGATGTATTAGCCGTTGAATCTAACGTGCCTGTACCCATTTGAGCATTTGAGAAGCGCCAAACGTTATGGCGAGCGTTGTGTGGGTGAGTGGTTGCTGTTGCTGCGTCAAGTGAGTCTGACGGCTTTGTATTGCTACGACCTTTTTGTGTTGCTGCATCAAGTGAGTCTCACGACTTTGGGTTGCTATGGGTAGATGGCGCCTCAACAGCTGAAGTTGAAGGATCATCGTCCGAGGTCACCAATGTGACGGATTATTATGATAGAACCTGGGACCTTGTGGTTCGCAGCCCAGTAACATGACCACGATACAAAAGCAATTGCTCGTGCAGCGTAGCTGTTAACTGGCTTATAAGCTTTCACCACATTATCTATAGTATCTTACAATCTATAGTATGTTATGATCTATAGTATGTTGGAACCTATAGATCAAATTTCATCTATCAATTTCTATAAGTTTTTAAATTATCGAGTTCTCTTATGCTCTAGCAGCCACACATATAGATTTCCATCGAATGTATTTAGTTCAAAATTTGAGAGAAAACTCCAAATTTTGTGCAAAGTCCAAATTTCATCTAAGTCCAAAGCGTTTTTGAATTGTATCGTTCACAGGCAGACGGACAAACTTAGAGCGAAAAATGTATTTTTCAAACTCAGGAAGGTCTGGAACATGGAATTCGCCAAAATATGGATTCCGAATTTTTCATGATTAGAATATCTTCTCTTTATTTTTTATAAGAGAAAGTCAAAAGTGTACCGAGATGAACACCAAGGTTATTTCATCTGACGTAAGATAACAGATAAAAATACGTAAACATTTCTAGAAATAAAGTATAGGGAAAAATTCTAAAATTGGAAATAGTCAATCGCCGACCTATTTATCCCCATTTTCAAAGTTTTACGAAAGGAATTAAAAAAAAAACTTACAAACCAGTATTACGAATATTTCTGAATTTATCCACTGCAAATCTGGTAATAACATACAATCCTCATGTTCGTACCAGATGCAAAAAAGTTATCTAAAATATGTCCAATAAAACTTTCATTTTGAAGTTCTCGTCTTCCAAATTTTGCTTTGATTCAGAGAATCAAATTTCAAATTCGGTAATCTGAATTTCCTGTTTTTCGAATTTTTCTTTTTATTAATGAAGGATGAGAGACTGGATTTTATAAGGATTCAAATATATACCAGCCTGCATTAAATAATTTGTTATAAAACATTACATGCACATATTGTGAAATGTTACATGTGAACCTGTGTACAATATTTGGAATTTTGGAGCAGAAACTTTGTTCCTGTAAAGGGACCCAATATACACCCTAATGATGAAAAATATTTAACTTGGGGCAATTCTGAAAAAAAAAAGGCATCAGGCTTCAAATTTATATTTTTCTTATTAGTATAAATTTATGCTATTTAAAATATGTGAAAATAACTTCTATAGGACTGAGATCTTTAGAACCGACATTCCAATATATTGCCGCATTGAAGAAAGACAGTCAAATCTCCATGGCCGAATGGTCATGGCGCTGGTCTCACGATCAAGAGAACTGGGTTCGAATCCCGCTAGAGACAGTGCGATTAATAGTATAGGTAAATATTTAAGTCCTTGATTTTATGCTTTTCTTTATTTCGTGTCCTAGAAGATTCTGGACATTTCTTTAGTTTACCAGACAAGTAAGTGTTCTGGACTTTTCTTACTGTCTCCAGAAGAGTATTCTGGAACTTTCTCTGCTTGCATAAAAGCAGAAGATTTGTCAGTCACTGTGTTCTGAGTTCCGAGTTCAGTTAATAAATTGGTTTAACTCTACCTCTTGTGTGTGTTTGTCATTGAGTTCTATACTATAGCTCTACGTGACAATATATTTAATAAAATTATTTATTTGCTAAATAAATACCTAAGGAGTTCATTCAGCAATATTCACATATTCATGGTCATGCTACGGATATTTAACACTATTTCTATGTTGATAGGATTAGCAAGGTAATCATATTGCAGATTCAGTAATTTGAACTCCGATAAGTCATTCGACAGTCAGTCCGATAAGAATTCGGATTAGAACTGACTAAATTATCAGTTTATCAGATCAAATTATCTGTAAGTTTTAAGTACCACACATATCCCTTCTGGCACAAAGAACCTTAATATTTATTAGACCAAATCCGAAAAGTTGAAATTTAGAAAGATTTTACAATTGCTTTCTTACTTTAATACTTTTTCACAGTTTTTACTGTTGAGAAAGTACAGTAATCGTCAAAAAATTCGAATTCAAGATTTTGATGAATCTGCATGCTTTAGATTTCCTTGAGTTCGAAAAACACATTTTTGGCATTATGTCTCTCTGTAATAAAGATAACTCAAAAACGCTTAGAATCAGATGGTTAAAATTTGGTATACACTCTTCACACCAAATTTGCGGATTTCTGTTAAATTTTCAGTAAAGTCTGTTCTGAGGAAGTCCGACTGTTCGAATATATGGTAACACGATAATTACAAAACGAAGAGAGCCAGATAGATGAAATTTAGGACGCATATTTAACATCTGTAATGTAGACACTTGCCAAATTTCGAGACAAATCCAAAAACAGGTCTACTGTCTGTCGGTCTGTGCCTTCGGAAATATGTAAATTCAATAATTCAAAAACGTAGTGACAAATATATCAAATTTGGTATAGGATTTTGTGATTGCAAGTGCATTTTCATGTCAAATTTGGTTCTGTTGAGAAAAATGTATCTAAAACCCAAATTCGATTTTTAGATACTATTAATGCATGTCAGGGATTAATCACGAAATAACTCTCTAAGGATGACACGATACATTCAGTAAATAGGCTAAATGCGCATCAAAAGTTAATATTTCGTAGCTATTGTACGCCAATGCCAAGAGGCTCTCTGGCATGATAAGTTTATTAGAGAATATATGAGAAAGTTTTGTCTCCAGTTGGTTTATGTTGTTTTTAAATTAAAGCTGAAAAAATTTACAATAATTATCTCTCTTTGCTTCACACGGCCTTCATCTGACCACAGTTCAAAATGGTTGCTCATTCACAGTTCCTCTAATGTAGCCAGTGGAACAATTTTGGTGGCTTAGGTAGGACAAGTGTCCTGGGTCCAATACTAGGAGGTACAAAATTGTGGAAAGAATTGGTTGTATATAAGAAAAATTTATAAAAAATATAAAAATTTATAAATTTATAAAATATATAAATAAATAATATAAAATAAATATAATATAAATATTATAATAATAATAATAATATAATATAATATAAAATCTATTAAAATATATAAATTTAAGAAAAATATTAAAAAAATAATTTTAATTGTTCTCCAAATTTAATATAAAACTTCTTTTAATCAAAGTAGACATTGTTTCTCTTATTTAATTGTCTTGAAAATTTCTTAATTCAATTCATTATCTAACTTCCATACGCAAACATCATATTTCTTATTGACAATCAAGTCATGAACGTTTAAAAATAGCTTTATAAGCAAAGGCAGATATATTTATCTCTATAATATAAATGAATAGTGAGAAGATTTCATAAAATTACAATGAACGTGAAATTGGACTTAATATGAAAAAGGACATATTTCTATTCACTGAACATTCCTATCAACAAACTGACTTGCATTTTGAAATAGCTAAAAAGTTGTTTGTTGCATCAGCATTTAGTATCGACAAAATACTATAAATAAAACCTCTAATTGCAAAAATGCTGAAACATCAGATTCTTTTAATCCATAAAATTGTTATGGAACGAGGCAAATTTGCTTGTGTGACAAAATAACGTTCACAATTCTAAGAAAAGAATTTAAATAAAACCAATATTTACAAAAAAAAAAAAAAAAAAAAAAAAAAAAAGATTTCGGAAAAACAATTTCTTAAATTATCGTTTGCTTTTGTTTTAAAGAAATTGTTAAGTTGAATTGTTTAAATTAAATAGCGTTTAAAAGTTTAAAACTGTTGTAAACTAAACTGAATGCGAAGAACCAGGAATAAATTACATAAATAATAAATATGCCAAGTGTAGAAATTTTAAACAAAAAAAAAAAAAATATTGTGAAGAAGGAAGATGTGCATAGAATAACGAACTATTTATTAAACGAATTCGATTCAGAGCAACCAAGTATGAAGTGATTTTTTTTGTTTTTTTGCCCGTAATATTAATGTTGGGCTTAAAAACGAATTCTTCGTTGGTGTTACAACTTTATCAAACTGATTCAAATTCAATTGTTAAACCAATATTCATTTAACCGCTGCATAGTATTTGACACTGGATAATTAGTCGAACAACTTCTCTACAGCTACATAGTCTCGTTAAACTCCAATGCATATATAAATTTCATAAAAAATTCGTTGCTTTTTCAATTACTGGAGTTTAATCTCGAATTATTTATTTTGTTATTTAAAAAAATTAAGTATTGTAATCTCATAATCTTCATTTAATTTCAAGGTTATAATTTTAAGTTTAATAAAAATTAATTCAAGTTAATTTCTTTATTTTTCAGCATAAAAAAGAAATATTTTTATCAATATTCTACTCATATTTTTTTTTAATATTTGCAATGACTGACATCGATTACTAAGTTATTTTGTTAATTTTGTTCGATGAAAAAAAATTCGAATTCTTGAAACATAGTTTAATAATAACGTATCACAAAGGTTTCTATGAAAGCGTACACTTTTTGAATCTTTAATTCAATACAGAAATAAAAGAAATAACTGCATAATGACCATAAGATATTAATGACTCTGTCTTTTGTAAGAGCTATCGTAATTATGCATCATTAAAATGTTTTTGAAAAGTTTCGAAACTGATTTGGGTGTTTTTAATAAAATTTTACTGAATTTGTTAAGGCAATGTTTCATGTGCTTATACTTTAAACTATTGAAAAAAATTTTAATAAGAAATTCGAATAGTTATATTTGTAATAATTTTGATATATTTAAAAAATATCTATATAAAGAAAATTATAGATTTCATTAATCTCTATAAAATCAAAAGCAAACTCATTAGAGACTCTATTATTGATGTTCTTGGCGGCACTCTGAAACAACCACATAATACAGATATCAATTTATCAGTCTCTACATTCTAAAACACACTTTCCAATGCATTTAGTTTTAACTAGCGTAAAAATAGGCTTAACCATTCCAAATGGGCAATTGCCGTGACTTACTAATGGAAATTTATGAACATTTCTTCCAAAACCATAATCTCTGAAAAAGGGTTTTTGCATCATTTTAAAAATAGAAAATACCATTTTAAAGATGTTAATTTCATTTCCGTACAATTTTTTATCTTAATTTTTTAAAATTTAATTTGATATATAAACTAGAACGTTATTTTCAACGTTTAACGTTACAATTAAATTACAATTCATTCATCAAAATATTAGTCTCCTGCTTTTTTCCCCAATATTAAAATTAAAACAAAAAGATTGATTTTGCTGCATCAGCGTTTAGTATCAGAAAAATACTATAAATAAAACTTTTCTAATTACAAAAATGCTGAAACATCAGATTCTTTTAATCCGTTAAACTGATATGGAATTAGGAAAATTTGCTTGTGTAGCAAAATAAAGCTAGCGGTATTAAAAATATGGAATTTTAATGTAACCAATATTTACCAAAAAAGAATTCGGAAAAAAAATTTCTTTAAATTATCGTTTGCGGTTTTTTCCCCCCCAGAAATTGTTAGGTTCAGTTGTTTAAATCAAATCCCGTATGCAACAGCTGTATTTGGGCATTAACTCCGAAGTAGAATTTTCACTTCCTCTTTTATTTCACATTAGACATAATTTTCAATTGCGTAGACTAAACATATTAAATTCACGTCTTATCAAATAGCATGATAAAATAATTTTTAAAATATGCATTCCACATAAATAATTTAACGACCTAAAAGGTCAATAATCTAAGCAAATACGACATTAATTACTATATAAAGTATAATTTTCTGTCAAATTATGTATGTTTTGTAAAAGAAACGTAGATTTTGATATTAAAATATATTTCTAATTGACCTCTGATATTCCAACAATTTTGTTTATCTGGCAGTCCTCAGATCTTGTTGCGACATAAATCATAAATATTTTATTTAAAAGTAGCAAACGATTATTTTAATAATTATATATTTTATTTTTTAAATAATTGTAAAATTTAGTTTGGCAACAGTGATATTTTTGGAACTTTTAATTTGTTGTTTAAAATACGATGATAGAATTTTGAATGAAAATAAGTTGACGTAAATTTGATAATATTATCTACAATGTAATAAGATTTAGTTTGATAGTAAGTTTGTCTGCATTTTATTTTTGTTGACACACGAACTCAACAATCTAATATCTACCAGATTACTGAGAATCCATTGTATGTGTTGCTTCAAAATATACCTACAGTGTCTCACAAAAGTGATGGGACACTTGTGCTTTACAAAAATAAACTGTAATAAAATAAATTAAAAAAACATGTACAAATTTTTTGTGGGTGTGTTTCATACTTAAATTTAGTAACAATTATTACATAACATACATTTTGTCAAAATATTAAAATATTAATTTAATAAAAATACAGTTGTTTAGAACGGAGCAAAAAATAGCTCACATAAATGATGGGACACCATTAGATATGTAACAAAAATCGTCTGAAATAAGCAATAAAAATATTTTTGGTGGTTTTATTTTTACTCAAAAGCAATTGGCAATAATTTATAAAATCGTCTGCAGTATTTCTCTGCAGTTTGTGTTTTTTTAGCTCTGTGCAGCCATGAATGCTAAACGAAAAGAAACTTCGCCTGAAATTCGAAAATTAGTTATTAATTTGCATATTGAACGTGGAAAATCTATTAGAAAAACTGCTGAAACAGTTAACTCGAGTTCCAGGAAAAAATTCTTTGTAAGTGAAAAAAATAGAAAACTCAGACTAGCTTTCGCAAAATTCAACATAAATAAGAATTCTGATTACTGGAATAAAGTTATATTTGCTGATGAGAGTAAACTTGATATATTTGGTTCTGACGGTAGAATCTTGGTGTGGAGAAAACGCAGGGAAGAATTTCGCAAACAGAACTTGGTGCCAACAGTAAAACATGGTGGAAGAGGAGTTATGGTATGGGGGTGTATGTCGTCCGCTGGAGTTATAATCTTGTTTTTATTGACAGTATAATGGATCAGTGCAAATATATTGACATTTTAAAGCAAAATTTGAAATCTTCAGCATTAAAATTGACCCTTCATAACGATTTTAAATTCTACCAGGGCAATGATCCCAAGCACATTGCTTTCAACGTTAGACTCTGGCTGCTGTATAACTGTCCTGAAATAATAAAAACACCACCACAATCTCCAGACTTAAATCCCATAGAGAATATTTGACAAGAATTGGAATCAAGAATTCGCAAACACGCCATTTCTTCAAAGCAACAATTAAAATCGGTGCTTCAAGAAGAATGGGGTAAAATCACTCCAGAAATCCCAAAAAAATTAGTCGAATCCATCCCAAGAAGATTAAATCATGTTTTAAAAGTAAAAGGAAATCCAACAAAATATTAAAACCTTTTAAAAAGTAGAATTTTTGCATAAATATTTGATGAAAAAGTAAGTGTCCCATAACTTATGTGAGCCATTTTTTGCTCCGTTCTAAACAATTGTATTTTTATTAAATTAATATTTTAATATTTTGACAAAATATATGTTGTGTAATAATTGTTACTAACTTTAAATATGAAACACACCCAAAAAATTTTTGTACATGTTTATTTATTTAATTTATTACAGTTTCCTTTTGTAAAGCACAAGTGTCCCATCACTTTTGTGAGACACTGTATATTTTCTAAAACTGAATTGTGAAGAGAAAATTTGATTGATTTTTAAGGCTTCGACATATATGCTTGCATGCAGTATGTAGAAAGGAAACACATTCCTTAGATATGTCTTTTTTTATTCTAAGAAAAATAACGAAGATTTTCTAACAGTTTTCTATAGCCAATGGGAAAGACATTATTTGATTGTAACTTTTTTTTCCCCCATTCAATAATTCATTAAATTAGTGGAAGAAAATTGTTTCTTGTATACTTTTAATTGAGACAACTATTTAAGTAGATCAAAATATTTTAATTCATATGTGTTCCAAATAAACAAAATTTATTATATTGTGAAATACAAATGCGTAATATGAGAAATTCGAAAGAAGAATACTTATCTTGATTTGGTCAAGAACTAAGGAATTAAAGATGAGGAGCAAGCATATAAATATGCGGGAAAATGGAAATTTGATCATGAAATATTAAGATATTATTAAAAAAAATTAAAATTTCTGACGACATAGTACTATCTCCATTTTCGCTTACCTTAAAAATCATAAACTTCCAACTAAATTGCAAAAATCGCCGCTCATTTCGAACTCGGAAAACAAGTTTTCAAATCTATAAAGATAAATCAGTGCTTGAATTTCTGTACAATATTACTTTGTTCATGCAATTTCAAAGAAAAAAAGAAACCAGTTTCCACAGCAGCCGTTAAAAATAGGTTAACAGAAAATGCGATTTTTACACAATAATGCAATTTTATTTCAAAAGTTTTTGGAAAGCGAAAGAAAATAATTCTTTGTGGAGAAATTGAAAACTTATCACAAGGCTATGATCGAAACAGTTTTGAGTAAAAAGTTTTCTTTTTTTATCCCATTTGCTCTTATGTAAATTTCGATTTCCTGGGAAAGACAAATATTCGAATTAGAATATGCTGCTGTTTAAAACTTGTGCAATGAATTGATCTATTATCTTAATGAAAAGATTTTCATCTTAATGATAAAATACATTAAATTTTATTTAAAAGCATTTCATCTAAAACATAAAATAAAGTTGTTTTTTTTTGTTATTATTATTTTTCTTAAAAGTAGGTAACTTATTCTCATACCCACATATACACTTTTCTTTAAATTCATATTTTTTATTCTTATCTAGCAACATAGATGAAATTATAAATTGTTGCCAGCCGACAAAAGAAAATACTACTTTAAACTAGAATTGCTTCATTATGATAAAGAACTCTGATTGGTTATCTATATCTCAAAAATGGAGAAATTAATTGCCCCCAAAAATTTGCGAAACCGGTCTAGTCGTTGAGTTTTCAGGTTCTATCTATGTTTTATTTTACAATATTTTCGCAAATCGAGATGGAAGAGGCTATCGATTTTTGATGACACATTTATAAATCATGGGCATCCGCATGAAACAAAAATTTTTGAAATCGATATTATGACCTGACGAATTTTTTCTCCGTAGAAAAGGTACAATGAAGAAAAGTTTTCTTCAATTTCTCTCAATAATGGAGAGTGTTAAGTCGGGGGAAGACAATCTTTGGTAATGTGTCTAGGGATCCTAAACTTTCATCTGCGATTAAAATTTCCGAAATCAATTCCATAATTGGGGCTGATGAGCCATAATTTTCTCTATAAACAATACACAGTAAAGCATTATTATTATTTTCAATTTTTCTTCGAAGCGAAAAATGGAGGGGAGACAGTGATCATTGATGGTATGACAGAAGGTCAAAAATTGGCAAAATCATTAATTCTGTACGCGTTTGTTCCCTTGCATTTACAGTACAGATTAATTCCGCGCGAACAATTTAGCAATAAATTAGCATTCCTGATGAATTAGCTGATTGCCATAAGTTTCCAGTAAATAATAATTTTGTTTTGAATGCAATTATTTTTTTATAATTGTTAATATTGTTTTGTCTTTTAATCGCAGAAGCAGAAATTATCAAAGTAATATGTCGTTATTATTAATAAAAAGATAATGTACAAAATTAGGATTTTAAAGTCGATGACTGCATTGAAAAGTCGATTTATTGCGAAAATATAATTGTATTTAATTTATTATTCTTAATATTTTAACGATTTTCTTTATAAAACCTTTTGAATTCCTTTTTTTTGGAAATTACTCTGATATTTATCTTTGCATTTACATCGTTTTAAAGTTGTTTTACTTCTTTAAATGCTATTTTATCAAATCCAAATTTATGATAAAATTTCCTTACGAAAAGCCTCATAAATTAAAATCAAATGATTATTTTTTGTTCAAATTTGTATAATAATTCCTCAATATGCTCTGCAGTGCTCCTAGACTATTGAATAACTAATCTATTCATTTAGAAATATTCTGTAGTTGTTTTAAGGCTTTATAATGCTAAACAAATCAGAAATATCTTTTTATTTAGGAGTTGAACCGCAATACTTAAAGAGTGGATAGAATTACAGCTTATCTTTTAATACAGGAACTGGGCAATATATTTCTTGAGCTGTTTCAAAATTTTAAGCAACCTATTTGATAAACATCTACATTAAAAGATTTTTTTTCTTTATACTTCTTTTTAAACAACAACAAAAAAAAGGCTTTTGATAAACATCTGTATTGAAAGATTTTTGCTTTATACCTCTTTTTAAAAAAATGCTTCTTTTCCCATTTAAAAAAAAAAAACTTTTGTCAATTGGAATATCTTTTTTCCATAGATATTTTTTTTCAATCTTCTTTATGAAAAAATTAAAAAATATAACTATTTAAGAGTATCTTTCAAAAAATTCAGCCCAAACGTAATCTATAAAATGCAAAATGGATACGCAAATTGAACTGCTATTTGAAAAAATATAATTTAAGCATGAGTTAATTCTAGTCTTTGAAACAAAAAATCGCATTCATGATTAAGGATTGCTTCAAAGCAAAATTGGCTGGAAATTTAAGTAAATCAATTAACTTTCACATTTTATATTTTGATCAATGTTAAAATTGATGTTTATGAATCAAAGGAAATTTAGGTATCACATTAATCACTCAATGGAAATTTAATTATTATATCCAATAATTCGTAAGAAGAGGATATACACATGTATTTAATTCTATAAATTCAGAATTCCTGCACTTGAATTCAATTTTTTTTTTGCTGTGTTCACAAGAAGTTTAATTTCTAAGTATTTAGTTTTTGCCTCAGCAGTTTTAAAGCAGTTCGTTTAATATTTTGTGCTGTCGTTGCACCTTTCATCATAAATATAATTATTATAATTTGGAGTACTATCTGTAAATTGTGACATGTATAATGCAAAAATTGTTTAAATTTTCTATGGGGACCATTGAATTTAAAGTTATCATATTTGGTATATAGTTCTTTCGTCTGTAGTAAATGATAACTATAAAAGAATTTCAGAAATTTTTATTTAATCTTTCATTAAAACATGCAGTTAAAATGTTAACTTTTTTCGGAGCGCATTACTGCATAAAAACTATTTTTACGCACTTTAAAATTAAAAATAACTATGATATTTTATGTCATCCTCAATTTTATTTGCGTTCAACTTTTTCTGTTTTATAAATTAAAAGAAATATTTTTAAGAATATTTTATAAAATACGTTCTGTTGTTTTATTAATGTTATGTACACATACTATAATAATATCATATATAAATATTTGTACACATATGCGATCAACAATTTTAAAAGCAAAATAAAAAAAAGAATGAAGTTTTAAATATTATAATGCTTTGATGTTCCAAACTAAAATTTTGAATTTTCTGCCTTAAATTTTTTATTTAAAGAATACCAATAGGCATGTTGAGAATAATTCTGAATATGGTTTAGTATAATTAAAGAATTTTTTTTTATTTCTCTTAATGTGAAAAAATATTTTTTCATATGTGTAATATCGTGATGAAGGATATAGTGTCTCTATTTTTAATTCATATCAAATTTCCTCTTAGGTAATGTCAATGAAAACGACAGAACCAAAAAAGAAAACGTATCATCAGTTTTCTTTCCAAGATCTTTTTAATTAATAAGTTAATTCAATAAAAATTTAATTTTTTTATAACAAATTATTTATTTGAGAATTTGTTGAAGTTGAGAAAATAGAAATGAACAAATCCCATTGAAAGGAGATCAGTCTTTATTAAAAATAAAGAACAACTAGAAAAACGATTAAAAGCATAATAGCATCAGGTTGCAATCACTATAAATATTGAAAATATTTCTAACTTTTTTTAGTGAAAATTCATTACCTTATTAGCAAAAAATATCTACAATATTGTTATGATTTCTTCACGACATTGTATGACATTCAGACGATCGAACAATTTTGTGGTAATTCATACAATCTCTTGTACTAAAAGGGTGCTAAATATTTCTGCTAGGAACTCATTATTACATAACTTTCTACAAAATTTGCTTATTTTCTGAAATAAAAGTATTTAACGTTAAAGTGAAAATGAGAAAGATTTCTAAACATTCAATTGAAAAAATAATTTGCTTTATTCATTTTACAAAAATTTGTTTTCTTATTCAATCTCCGTTGAGTCGTGAAAAATAATTTTCCAGGAAAGATCCAATTTTCTAAAGCTCTTTTCAAGTTCATTCTGATAAGAGAACTATACAAATGAGTAAGGCAAATTATGCATTCATGCAACGATGTATTAATTTTTAATTACTGCCAGCAATCTCAGAAAAATCTAAGGAATGAATTTGGATGCAGTATGCTTTATAAATCAGTCGTTCATTGGTGTATAAATACTCCACAGTAACACAAACGTTAAAGAGAACCTGATATATTTTTATTTAACTCTCTGTGCTTGAGTGATAGTGGAATTCCTATTACAACGAACAAAATTATATTATTTTTGTAAATAAAAGCCTTTATTTTATGAATCAACATTAAATGAAGGACCAGAACGATTCCACAAATAAAATTGAAAGACAGCATTCATTTTATGTTTCATTGACCACTTTGCCAATTAGATAATACAGCTAGGGTTATTTTTCCTTTGTCAAAAGGAAATCTTTCAGTGAGATTAAAAAACCAGAAATTGAATTAGAATTTATTCTTATAATTTTTAGGTGATATATATATGAGATAGGAATTTTAAATCAAGACGAAGACACAATTCACGATCTCTTATGGGAAATTATTTTTCTTCAAATCGTTTGTAAACAGCGCTTCAAAGAAGTGGCGATGATTTCCAGAATTTCTGGTATCGATATGCTAGACCACATTCGATGACAGGTTGAGGATCGACTAAATGTCTGTAAACTGGGGGGCGAGAAAGGTTTTGTGAATTGAATGTAAACATTTCGGAAGAACATTTGATTTCTTAAATATATATGTGTTTTGGAGTTTCTTGTTAAAGCGAATGTGCTTGACAAGACTTTGGAGTGAATGTAAGTTAAATCATACAATTTTCTCATGTGCTCTCTTTGTTGTGAATTGCTATGCATAAAAAAAAGAATGGATAGGTAATCTATTTGTGGATCAGCTAATTTTTTACTCTCAAATTCACTGTCATTTCTGTTTGTCGATTGATATATTTAAATTAAAAATTTTCATGTCTTAAATTAATAATATTGTAGAATATATCGCATCCATTTTTATCTGGATTTTTTTTTATGAATACCTGTATTCCTTTGTCTTTTGAGTGCTTCCTCACATTGTTCCCAAAGAGTTCGAATTTTTTTTTCGTACACACGATTTAAAAGAAAGTTTTATATTTCCATTCCGATGCACTGATATAAAGAACAAGAAATATTGGAGGCATTTTTCTTGAAATGTTTTTATATAGGTTAGTTGTTAGTTATCAGTATTTCATATTATATTTTTGATATATGTTCTATATATTTTTCGAATTTTATAAAATTTTAATTATAAATTTATATTATTGAAATGTGTTAATTATCTAAATATTGTTCCATGATTTTCATATTCATATGAAGCTGATATTTATTGAATCTAGTAATCGCTGATAACATCTATTTTTATTTTATTGCATCAATGAATTCTTCGTGAAGAATATTTTACATACGTTCCTTTAAAATACCTTTTTATTTTTTAAATTCTCTTTTACAAGAAGATATTCTTTTACAAATTATATTGCAAAAAAATTGTAAAAATAAATTTCATTAATCGCATTGAAATTTTTTTTCCGTGTCAAGTTTCATCTAAACCAGGTGTTTTGTTTATATAAATATTTACATTCTTGAAGCATCAATCCCAAAAAATTATCGTGAAAGCTATTAGTGTGTTTTATTTATTTCTGTAGTACAGATAGATCGTTTTTATTTGTACTTGTTATTTTATTTACTGATTTGGCTTGCCAACATTAAAAAAGTGATAGATATGTTTTCATTTAGCTGCATTTTTATTTGATTTGAGTTTTTGAATTTGAATGTTAAATAGTGTGTGCCTTTATTTTTTAAACTTTTAGTTCAATTCTTTAAATGCCATGTTTGATGATTACATTACTAGGCATTTAGTCATTAATTTTTATTAAATAATTAGAGATTTGAATAAACCATTTTAAAAGGTAATGTTTCCTTTCGTCTAAATTATATGACATTTACATAAACAATTATTACAGTTCTAGGTTTATGTAGATACATATTATTCACATACAAATATATTTCTTATTATGTCATTCATTATTTTCATGAAACTAGAAGGTAAGCAGGATTATGGAATTTATTAGAAAATTTTCTCGTTAAAATATTTAGATAAAAAAATTCTTAGATAAATTTCATTGTTTTTTTCTGTACTTTACTTTCATAAGAAAATAAATGATATTTTGATGATTATTAAATTTTGTAGCAAATAAAAATAGGTTAGATGAATTAATTCGTCTTTAAATAAGAAAATGAAGCATTCTTTTTGCTCTGTATGAAATAAACATGATTAGTTATATGTAATTATCTGCTTCATTGTACATTTTATTATTTCCATGTTTGTTTTGACTTTTTAGAAATTATTTTAAATTTTTTATTTTACTTTACTGAATCGTTTGCAAAACTCAAATTAGATTATTAATCATATTTCCAAGTTTTCTAATTAGAATTATATATTTATAAATAACATCCTTATTATTTTTATATCTTTTGTATAGAATTAACTTTTTTGTAATTTTTTTTTGGGGGGGGGGGGTTAAATTTTGTATAATTCTAATAATTAGAATTATATGTTATTTACAGTTTCTGAGTAAATAGCAAAAAAAGTTTTAATAAAAATTAGTATTAAATCGAGCACTTTGTGTCTAATATTTACTAATATCCTTTGACATTTAATGATGAACTTTTTTTTTAATATAAACACTCAGTACTAATAGTTTTTTTTAAAAAGTAAGAAAAAAAATGATTGTTTTATGTATGGAATATGATAAATGCATAGAAAGTTTTAACTTTCTAATAAGATAAGAGCATTTATTTGACATCTAATGTCTATGTATTATTCATAATAAAAGTTATATAAGCAGAGTTAATAATTTTCAGATGCTTTGCAAGAAGTTTTAATATATAATAATGATGTTATTTCAATCATTGTTAAATATTTTTGTTTTGCCATTGTATAATTTTCAGCAGGAAAATAAACTTGGATGTAAAATTGAATTGCTAATAATTTTAGCTAATTTGTAATTATCAAATTTTCTGATAATACCAATAGTGTATTATTTGGTCTGATTTTTATATAAAATATTTTTGAATATTCTCGATTTTCTTAAGATGTAAGTATATAACATGTGAAAGAAGTAATTTTTCTGTGCATTTTGTAGAAAGAATATTTTTTGTCAATGAAAATGCGGAGGTCTCCAATTAGCAGTGTCCAAAATTAACATTTATTTTAAATGTTACTTGCTCAACCTAATCTTATTCTGATGATTAAATAATTGTATTGCAAAAAATAGACAAAGTAACTAAATAAAATTGGAATTATCAATTTTAGCATTGAAAGTATTTAATAGCTGAATGATTAAGGAATTGGAAAGAGGATGCAGATTTCTGTAATAGAGCATTATAATGCAATATTGCTGTTATAAAATACAGATTATAAATTCAGCTCACTTTTGTATGATAGATTTCTAATTTTGATGCATATTAAGACAGTAACTCCAGCTGATTGATCACTTTTAACTATTTTTGCTTTATATGAAAGGATATTCAAGCACTTTCATATTAATTAACTTCTATATATTGAGTTTCCTTAGATTTTTATTGTTTGAAATACCTCTTAGTACCCACTGAATAAGGTTTCCTTGCTTAGCTTACCTAAAATATAGTATTATAAGCTTATTAGTTATGTTTATAACTAATAAGCTTCTTAAATGTTAAAAAAAACTGTTGAAAAAAAAATTATAAAAAGTTTTTAACAAAAGATTTTTTTCTAAAAAAACATCTTGGTAATTCAAGATGAGTTGAATTTCAACCCTATTTGAAATTAATCTTCAGAATCTTTTTTTCAGATATAAGCAGTAGTTTCCACTGAAAGTTTCTTAAAAATAAATTATTGAATTTATAAACAAAATAATTTACAAACTTGTTCAGCTGTCATATGCAAGGTTTAAAATATAATTGGTTTGCATTGAGAAAGTATGTTTTAAAAATGTTGCACTACATCATTGAATTGAATAAATGTTTGAAGCGTGGGATTTATCTATAAGTTTGTTCATTAAGAAAAAAGTTTCAGTAAGAAAATAAGGCTCTTACTTCTTATCAAGCCTAAAACTTCTTGCATATAAGCTGCAGGCATGCATCCTTACTATAAATCTTGTAAATACACGAGTTAAAAACATTTTTAATGTTTTTTTTTTTCTTGTTGATTGAATAACTTATTTTTTGCACATTTAAAATTGCTTTTAGTTGTATCTGAAGTTAGTAAATTTTAAAGAATTTATGCAGTTATAATTTTTTTTCTTTGAAAATTTCTTTCTTGCTTGTTAAATGAACTCAAATCTCATATAAAAATGGATTTGTACAAAAAAGATTATATGAGAATCTTAATTATTATATAAATTAATACAAATGATCACATAAAAGTACATTTTAAGATACAAGTTAAATTACTTTCCTTTCATGCATTTAGTTTCACTTTATCTCCCATATACTTTAAAATAAAACGAAGCAGATCATTAGAGTGAATTTGTATGCCATACAGATTATTAGATGTCTGTTGAAACTTGTATTTAGAAAGAGTAATTTGCGCAAAAAGGCTTGGTTAAGTTTTTGAAAAGTGAGTTTTGTGAATACTTTCAGACTTTCCTTTTCCATTTGACAGTCAAAAACCACTTTCATGACCAATTCTTTTTGCTGTCTCCAGGTAATTTTATTCATGTGTTAAATCTTTTACAATTTTTTTTTTCTCTGAGTTTTTCCCCTAAGTCTTATATCCTCTGCAGAAAATGTATCTATAAGTTTGTTTCATTTTATGGGTTTCTATATAAAAATTGTTATTATTTTTCAGTTCTTCAATAAAGTTCCAAAGAAAATTTTCTTGAAATCAAATCTGATATTTTTTTAATGATGCTTGCTGTAAAATAATTCAAGAGCAGATGAAAAGCTAATTGCTTCTTTTGTCCATTTTAATGCTGGTGTATTTATTTCTTCAACAGTATAGCTTTCCTTCAACTGTATTTTCTCAAAACTTTTCATCAAAAATATGTTGCATCAGTATTTTTGTCATCATTTGTGACTGTGTCTTCATATGATAATATTTATTATTACAGGTTCACTGGCATCAAAGAATTGAAAAGTTCTACAGTTATTAAGAATTTTTAATCCATTTTTATTATTTCCACAAAAAAATGAATATGAAATCATCTCTTATCATAAACTGTAAATGCACCCCCCCCTTTCCAAAAAAATTCAGTTATCACATGATCAAAAATCGCACGTACATATTTTTCAAACTATGCTTCTATTTTTTTTACCTGAGAAAACATATGCTTTTTAGTTTTATAATAAACTTGAATCTTCAAATTATTTTTAAAAGTTTTTGAATGGCTTTATATAACAGAGGATTTACTGCTATTATCCTTTGTAAGAAAATTCCTAAATCATTTACAAATATATAAAAATATAGTTTTTATCTTCATGTTTTACTCAGCATTAATATGACTTATCAGGAAGGAATGATTTGTCATGCAGTTTTTTTAAAAAAAATTGTCACAAATGAAATTTTTTAAATTAACTAAAATCAAAAGTTATAATATATAAGTTAAAAGATTATTAATGTGATTATAAATAATTAATATTAATCTTAAAATATATTTTAGAAGTGAAACATAAATTAAAAAAAAATCATTCTTGACATTGAAATAAATCTTAGCTATTATATATAGTAGGATGGGGAAAATGCAGGTTAAAGTGATATTTCTTTTGGTTTGAAGCAAATTTTAATGATTGGTAGAAAAATGTCTAGGATTTTGGTTTAGTGTTTGTTTAATTAAAAACGGCCAAGTGAAATAGTGATTAAAGCTTCTATTTATTTTGGGGAAATGAGAGTCTTGGGAAGTGCTTGGATTCAAGGGTCTTTGATCTTTCACTTGGAACTGGGAGGTAATGGTTTATGACTTAATATATGACTTCCACCTAAAGTAAAATATTTTAGAGAAAGAAACAAAGGAAAGGATTAAATTAAACATGTTTATTTTAATGAAAATCCTTTTATCTATTTGCTATTTAGTTTTACTTGACTTTTAGTTACTCTGTCGGGTCCAAGATGTCAGGAATCAGACATTTGATTACCTAATAAGAAGGGTGTGTGGAATCTTCTGTTTTTGTTACTACATGGATCAAAAGCTGGAATTTCCCATATGGCTATGTTCGTGTTTGCACCTATTTTTTGATAGACTCTGTCTTCTAGTTTTTGATGAAATTCCTTGTTCGCATTTAACCTTAAAACTAATATAACTAAAACTTAACTGGAATAATCTAAATTTTAGGTCTTTCATTTCATGAAGTGTTGATAATTTATTGAGAAATATATTTACTTCTAAAAATATTGCTTTTTAAATTTCTAAAGTGTTAAGCAGAAGAAATGTGTTGGATTTTTTTTTTCTATTCTTTTTTTCAAATTTTAGATTGTTTACTAATTTAACATTAATTTTATATGGTGGAGAACTCCTGCATTTCATAGGATTCTATTACATAATATCATTACAACTTTTTTTTTTTTTTTTTGCAATATTCTTGTAATATATATAATATTTGCAGTAGCTTATCTCGAATTCCATATATTTTTGTTTTATTCTTAGCTTTATTTTCAACCCATGGCATTTAGATGCAGAATTAATGAATTATGAATTAAGTGAAGAGTGCCTTTTTTTCTTGTTGCTTTTCTTTACAATTTTTTTCTGCTGAAAAGTTTTTATATCAAATATGCAAACATAATAGGCCATTTAAATTATGTAACATAAACCATAAAAAGTGTTAAAAGCTCCAATATAACTGTGCATTCTTTTTATTTTATGCACTTCTAAATATAATTTTCTGTATACTTTTTTTACAATTCCTGCTTTTTCAATTTTTTTCTTGAAAATTATTTTTGATTCTTGTTTTAATTGTTCAATTACAATCTTAAATATAACTTATTGTTCTTTTTAAATATCTCCTCCTTTGTCATTCAGCATAATTAAAAGAAATGCAAATTTTATTTTAATAAAGTATTTACTTAAACTTTATTTTAGAGTACTTTTACTTACAATATACTAGTTTTAATTATAATTAAATGAGATAATATAAATTTTAAATCATAAGAACAGGTGTGTAAAAATAATATAGAACATTTATTTTTTCTTACCACAGCATGGTGAAATAATTATTTTCTATATTATGTAGAGTGAATTAAATTAGATTATGCATAACTTGGCAGACATCTTTATGCTTTTATAATATTATTTTTAAAATTATAAATATTAATAACATTTGCAGTTATCCACACATTTAAATTAAGTGTAAAAAAATATAGTTGCTCCATTCACATTAAGCAAAAATACATTTCATGTCCATTTGCTCCCTTTACTTTTTTTATCATTGAAGTTTAAACTCTTTGTACTTCTAAGCATAATACTAGAAGATAAAGAGGTTTACCTTTTCAAGAGAAAATTTGTAATCAGGCCACTCAATTGGAAGAGGGCTGTAAGTTGGTTGATTAAAAATTTATTATCCTTCTTGTCAGATAAATAAATTTGTAAAAAGTACAAATTCTATAATTGATAAAATATTTAGATAATGTTAACTCATTATCAATTATCAATGAAGCTGATTTCGATATGTTTCATTACTGTTATTAGTTATTAAACATTTATAAAACCAAAAACCTGCTTTAATAATATTGTGTTCAAATGTAAATGCTAGTTCTTCTATATTCATAATGGATTTAAAAAAAATATTAACATAGTTAATGAATAAAAAAATGGTCATTAAAAATTTTCTGAAATATGAAACCATATTATCATCGAATTAAAAGAGGGATCTTGTAATGTGCACTGCTTAAAACCACAAAACATCTGAATCAACCCTTTAAAAAAAAAAAAAAAAAAAAAAAAAAAACTAAGATCTGGCCCTGTTTGTCACACTGAGATTTCTGTTTCATTTGACTAAAATTATCCAACCATTTTTAATATTCTACTAAGTGGACCAATATCAAACCTTACTTTTGTCTTTTTTTGGCACAGGATGTAAAAATTTGTCATTTGCTGTTTGTTTCAGTGTGATAAAAAGGAATGTAGTTGAAGGCTTAACAACTACACAATTCCAGTTTCATTTATTCAAACAAATATTGGTGTGGTGAATACTTCATTCATACTTCAAAGAGATTTGAAGTATGAATACCAGGATCTCATACAGTCACTCAAAAAAGTATTAGTATTAGTAATTACTCAAAAAAGTGGCACACTTGGCATAAATAACTGCAAAGCTATTTATAAAACTATTTATTACTTAAAAATAAAAATAGAATGAATCAAGAAATATTTTAATATTTTGTGTACAGTTTGTAAGGGAAATTTTATTGGTATTTTAAAATTATAATTTGATCTAGCTTTTCAAATATAATTCAAAGGCAAATGAGAGTTAAAAAAATATTGGGACACTTTTGAAATAAGAAATTCAACAAACATATAGCATATCAATAGAACTGAATTTACTACCACATTTTTTAGACTATAATTTTCTACAGGTAAGATTTTTTTATAGAAAAATATGCCGAAAAGCAAAGATATATCGATTGATGTGCGAAATGTTGTAATAAGTCATTGGAAAAATGGAAAATCAGTTCACTGTATAGAATATATCTTGAAACTGAATAAGTCTACTGTTATTAACTTTACTCACAAGTTCAAGAAAGAAATAGTATTGAAAATAAGCAAAGATCAGGATGTCCAAGAACATTTATTGAAAGTGACTAAAGGTGGATTGTGAAACAAGTTCCCTTTAATTCAAAAATTAGTCCAGTAAAATTAACTCTGCAATGTAAAATTAAGTTTGAAAAATCTATAAATCCTGAAACTGTTAGAAATGTTTTAAGAAAACATAATTATCATAATATATTACTTCATGGAAAGCTCTACATCAGCAAAGGAAATCGACAAGCTAAATTGGCATTTGTTAAAATATATGTAAAACAGCCAAAAGAATTTCAGAAAAGTGTAATTTTTATTGATGAAAGCAAATATAACATTTTTGGATTGGATGGCAAACAAAAAGTTTGGTGGAAACCAAATGCAGTAATGATTGTCAAAAATGTATGGCCTATTATCAAATATGGAGGTGGCAGTCTGGGATTGTATGGTAAGCACTGGTGTCAGGAACTTGCATTTTATTGATGATACTATGAATAAATGTCTCTCTTGACATTTTCAAGCAAAATTTAAAGTAAAGTGTGAGCAAGCTGAGAATCACAAGATATAAACTGTACATTAATTTCAAGATTTAAACTGTACCAAAGTAATGACCCAAAACCTGCTGCTCATATTTGCAAGCTATGGGTCCCTAGTGTTATCAAGACACTGTACAAAGTTCAGACTTTAATCCCATTGAACATATGTGACATTATTTGCAACAAAAATTGTATGAATATTAAATTTGCAACAAGCAGGATTTAAGAAAACTTTTGGTAGCGTGGGTCAAAATCGATGGATCATTTTGCAAAAAATTGGTCCAATCCATGCCAAATAAATTATGAGAGGCCATAATAAGCAAGGTGGCCCAACAAGATATAAACTTTTCATTTTGCATTGTTTTTCTTATTTTATTGGTAGTGTCCCAATACTTTTTTAATCATGTTTTTTTACTTCATTTTTTCTATTTTCAATTATAACCATAATTACATTGATATGAGAGTTTTGTTTGAATTATTATGATTAGTATACATCAAAATAATGTTCATTTCTTTGTTATGGTTTCATTTGTACATTTTTTTTACATTTACATTATAAAAATCTGTGAACTTGTAGCCTTTCCCAATACTTTTTTGACAGACTGTATGTACCTTCATATATTATGGTTTGGAAAGTCTTCTCTGAACTGTATTTACCAGAGTAAGATTTGTTAGGGACAAGAAAAATGACCAGTTAAGTCCATTTTGCCATTAGAAAATGAAAGCCATTCTTTTTGTTCCAGATGTGATTCAATTTTAATAGAATTCAGCAACTTTTTGAATGATTTGCTTGTAGTTAAATAAAATTTGAGGAGTGTGAAGTATTTCAGAATCAGATTTTAAGTTTATATAATAACCTTTATAAGGTGAAAATTTTTATCAGAAATTGGGAAAGACATTATTCTCATGTTACTAATCTTGATGACATTTAAAAAAGAATTTTCTGCAATAAAAGTCTTGAAATTTAAAATCTCTGCAAATAAACATATGTTGCAAAACATTTGGTTTTAGATTATTGGAAAAAAATTATGATGGTGTAGAAGCTTTCTAAATTGCAAGAGAATTGTATGAAAACTGCTATATGTCGAGAGCATGGACAAGTAACAACTATACTTTCAAAATAATGAAATGAAAGCTCATTGCAAGTTAACAGTGATTTAAAATCAAAAGGCTGGAAATTGATAACATGGTCTCTGCTCTGAAGTGTGAAAGAAGAGAAGAATAGAGATTTTCAATGCACAACAGAAATGAATAGCATTAGGAATTCAAGCTTTAAAGAAGCATCTTTAAAATATTTTAATGGCATGTTGTTTCATTTCATTTGTTTAAATATAAATAAAGTGATTAAATGATTTGTATTTGTCTTTTACATTTCTCCTTTCATTCTGCCTAGTACTGATTAAAATAAGGTTGGGGATTCTGATGGGATATCATTTTTTTAAATTAAATTTCTGCTAAAGTGTGGATGTGTTTCTGAAATGAACATCTAATGGTAGTTTGTGGGAAAGTTTCATATATTAATAATCATACAATAGTTAACTGTAAGGGCATTTTAACAAGGATGTTGAAATATAAGTTTTAGCTTATTAACAAAAACAGCTTATTGTATATCCCATATTAAGAATTTACATTCATTTTTATTTCAAAAAGTAATTTAGGAAATACTTTTTGTATTTTACACTAATTTTTGAAGGAAAAATTTTATTACTTATGAAGCTAAAAATTTTAGCCAGTTTTAAAATCAAAGTTTATAATGTATCATAAATTCTGAAGTGTTTATTTATTGCACATTTATAAAAAAATTTGTTTTTAATTTGTTTAAATTATTAAAGTACTTGGGTAAATAAGAGCTTTGAAATGCATTTCTCATTAGCTGCGACTTCATTACTTATATGGTTTGTTTTAAGTTGGATATTTTAATTATTTTTTGTAGAATGATCCGATAAGGCATTCTGAAACCTGAATTAATAACATTAGAAATATTTTTTTTAAGTTCAATTTTAATTGTTAAAACCAGTCCTTTGGTTAAGTTATTGAAAAGAAAGAAAAAAAAAAGTTTCAAATCCCTATAATTAGAAGTTTAAATTCCTTGAAAAGTAAATAATTTAAAAATCATTGTTTAATCATATTTTTGCTATTGAAAAAAAAGTTGAAGTTTTCAAACAATCATTGTGTTATACTATGTATATTGTTATTATCAAATTTACTTATTTATCTATTTTTCTTCTAGGATTGAAGATCATGCAACAATTTTGTGTTTCAAACAGTTTCACCTTCTGTGTGGTATTTGTATTTTTAGTATATTGTGGCTTTGGTAGTCGTGACTTTTCTGTGTAAAAAAACTTATTTATATATTGTTTATTTTTTACTTTTCTCAGTTATATGTTATATTGTGTGTAGTAACATTTCAAGTGCCTGTTCATTCAACCCTCTCATTATAAAGTGTACAGCCAAATTAATACCAATTTGAGGATCTTCCTTGCTGATGGTCTTGCTTTTTTGGTGTTGGTAATAAAAACGGCATAAATCTGTCTGAACTGGAGTTGTTGGGTGCGAGGCCTGAAGAGGCTGGTGGAATGTTTGATTGGGATGAAGGAGACAGATTTTCATTTGAAGACAGTGATAGATTTGAGGAAGATTCATTATGCTCCTGGATCAGTGAGCCTGAAAGCTCTTGTAACAACTGGAGAGGATGGAAAAAACAAAATGGAAACAGCTGTGGCACATACCATATGTCGCATTCTAAAATAAAAGGTAATATTTCCTTAATTTATTTTATATTTACTTGCTTGCTTGCATGCATTAAATAATTTGTAATTTTGAAAGTCATTTTAAAATTTCATGAAATATCAGAACCTGTGTTTAAATGGATTTTTTTCTGTGATTTCAAATCTTAACAGTGGTTATAACGAAATAAAAATGGTGCTTTTGGGGTACCTTGGAAATGTTTTAAATCATATAATCCATATAATTTAAATTAATAAAGTAAATAACAATTGACATGCATTAGCAGTGATAGTTAATTTAAACAAAATAATGCTGCTTAATTTTTTAATTTATTTGTCAATATTTAAAATTGGCATCACCCTTAAATTGATCACTGCTTTGTTTCCAATCAGTTCTAGATATAATAATAAAACTGCATAAAATTGAAATAAATGTACAAATTATTTAATTAAAATGAATTTATTAGTGTCTGCACAAATGTATCTTAAATGTGCTAACAGTTTGTAAAGTGTTGCATCTTAATTTTTGCTGTAAGTTTGGTAACAAAAGTTTATTCCTGCTTATAACTGTACATTTTCAAGCATTATAGTATATTAGTACATTCCAACATAATTTTGTATTCTAGCTTATAAAATGCTTATTAAGCTTATTAAGTTTGAAGCTATGCTTATTTATATGCATTATTGATTCATGCATCATTTTAATGCTTCAAAATTTTTAAATGTGTAATTGATAAATTTATGAGAAACCATTCAGATTAAAAGAAATGCTGTGAAGTATTCTTTTTACTGTGAAATTACCAATCGAACCGTAAAAAAATTTCCAGATATGACAGAAATCAATCATTTTAACATAGACAAACTAATACATAATGAAGGTCTTACAAGGGTGGGGCACAGGTTGGAAAATTCAGTTTTTATCTAAAAGGTAAATGCTTATACTCTTATTCTTGAATTATAATTTAATTTTTAGAAAAAATAATTATAAATTTACATGCATTTAAAAAATATTGAAAGTAATATAAATTAAATTAACAATTTAAAGATAGTTTTAATTAACATATTACTTAATAGTTATGTTATTAAAGATAGTTTTAATTAACATTATTTTAAATCTGAATTATCTTCATACCTTAATTATTTCATAATTTTTCCTGCTTTGTGAACAAAAGTTCGCTTGGATCTTGATGCAATTTTCAGGCCTAAACTGTTAGTGTTCAAAAGTTGTGTAATATATTTTTCAATAAAATAAAAACATTTATGCTGCATTTTTTTATTTAATATATCTGCAAATATAATGTGTGTATTTACATACATATCAAAAATTGTAAAAATATTTTTTTTAGAAACTAAAGCATTAATTTCAAAACATTGGATAAATTTTAATCTATGATATGTTTTATATTTTGTTTAATAACATTTGGCCATCTTTATTTTGACGTCACAATTCCTAACTTGTAAAACATCAGATTCTTATTTTAAGAAAATATATGAACATTCTATAATCTTATAACATCATCATCAAGCAGGTATACTATGAAGGAGTTTCATAGAAACTTAATAATAAGCTGCTGAAAAATCTGGACTTATGCAAAACATTACTTCCTAACTTAATTCTTATAATTTTTAGGCAGTTCTTTAACATGAGTTTGGTTTAATGTAGTTATAATGAAATTTTGTTTTTATGATTCAGAATTTGTGATATATTTCTTTGATTGTTTTATTAATTTGACTTTTTAGTTAATCTATTGATTGTAATCCTTTGTAATTCCAGCATGTTAATACTATAATTTTCTTTTGAAAGTAATTTGATTTCCAATTTCAAAAGGGTATAGACCAACATTTTACATTTTTTATGTTCAAATCGGAAGAGTATTATTCTTATGTGTTGTTATATTCCTTGGATTAAAATATCCTTGGAGTTTCAGAATTTTGATTCCATAGAAAAAAAATGCAATATATTTATTTGTAGCTATTATTTCTGTGAATTTAATGTAAAACAGCTGAAATAAGTTATTAGTTGGAGACTTTACTTAGTCTGTACAAGTTTATAATATTTTCTTTGGCATCTTATTATTATTATTCATTAATGTTCTTGTAAATAGGCTATTTAAAATAGATTGTTTCCATTAAGTTTGATGTTAAATTGTAAATACTTTTCTAAATGGATATTCATATATTGAGCTTTTTAACTAATCTGAGTTTTTGTGAATACCTATTCATTGAAAATGTATTTGGATATTTTTTATTGTCATTGCATTTTGAAATATTGCAATCTAAATCATTTAAAATTTGATCTTTAAGACCTTTACTTACAAATTTGATTATCACCTTTTTTTAGATTATTAGCCTTCGTTTAATGGAAAATTATCAGAATAAAATTTAATGAATCATTTTTGACAAATGTTACCTTTTTAACCCTTTCTGGTATGGGTCAATAAAATTTTTGAAGTATAAAGAAAAAACACAATCAATGTGATTAATAGGTTGTATACATATGAATTTTGCGGTCAATTTTTTTTTTTTTTTTACTTTTCCCTTTTCTTAGGGGATGGTGTCCATCCATCTAGAACAATCTCTGTGTAAGCAAATCTTTTGAAATAATTATGTAAATTTCTTATGACAGCAGTAATTATGAATATTTTATATTTATAGACAATTTTATTCATATTCTAGGTAATTTGAAACATTTAAAATATTATATTTACTACAAAAATTCTAAACTAAATTTTATAAAGAATTAAAAAATAATAACTATTACAATTTAATACAAATTATAATTTTATTCAACTAAGAATAGAGATCATCTGATTAAAATGCTAAAAAAATATTTAATATTAAATTTTATTAATTAATAAAGTGAAAAATATCAAATTAAAAACTTATTATTTGATGTGAAATTTCTCAAAGCATGTGGGAGTAATGGAAAATTATTTTGCACATTGTTCGTGTTTTGTGCACATTTTATTGATATGCCTAAGGGATGTTTCGCACAGGACACTTGATGGGCATATGTTGAACATATTTTTTAATCTTTATCACTACAATTTTTACATACTGAATGCAATAATAATAATAATGATGAAAAAAGTTTAAATAAAAAATTATGACTGTATAAAACTAAATGTTTACGGAAAAAGATAGCAAAAAATAAAGCAGAATATGAGGATGAAACATAAGTAATAGTCTAGAAAAAAAGGCAAATCTTAAATATGAAGTGTTTTCAGAACATGAGTTTCTTTTTCTCGAATCCGAAGATAAATAAATAAAACTCGCCCTTGAACACTGAATCAGCATCACATCCTTTTCTGCAAAATATCAAATTACACCTTTCACAGAAAGAGAGGTGAATGAAGAAACTGACGACCTAGATGGATGGTGTCCTCAAATGAAGACACCTGTGAATCAACCAGTTTAGTTCGTTCTTAAATTAATTTGAAGATTAAACAGAATTACGATTTAAAACCTCATGGATATTGTAAGAAAATGGATTTTGATAAAATTTCATTTATTAAAAAAAGTAAAAATAATTCCCAAATTTCTGACAAAAAAATCGGGGTATTTTTAACATAAAATTAATGCCATAAAAGAAACGGAAATTGCTCATGCTGCCATCTGTTTTTCTAAAACTAGACTAGATTCTATTTTCTAGCAATTTTTGGTATTTTAAAGCCAGTAGTTTTTTGTAGAAAATTATTTTTAAATTGGTGTCCTCTTTTGCAACAACCACTGCCCCTGAAAGGGTTAAGGAGGGTACAATCCGAAGGTACTCAGGGGTCTGATCTCCTTTTAAGTTGCCCATTTCTAAGCTTTGTGTTTTTCACTTCCATCCCTCTACAGGAAGCAAGGGAGATGCTTTTATGGGATGCTATTCTACTTGCTTCATGCTTTTCGTAAATAACCAACAACTCCATGTTGGTGAAACAAGGCAATTCATGTTTATTAGTATGCTGTGATTTGTTGTATGTCAGTTCTTAACAACTTAAGTAGTTAGTTCATTAGTGTTTAGTCAGTCACTCTCCGGAGTTTGGTAATAAGGCTATTCACTGTCCCTGGAGGTGATCTTGACCATATTGATTCCAGTTTGCTCTGTGTTAAGTGTTTTGGCTGGGAATGCCCAGAGCTGGTGGGTATTACTAGGGTTATTGAATCTCTTGCTAATTAGGTGGCAAATGATCTGTATTTGTATTAGGAACTGTTATATGAGAGAGGGGGGGGGAATATTCTTGAGACAATGAAATAAACTCACACATTTCCCAAACTTTACATTTCTCAAAATTTTTTACTATGAAACAACTCATCCAACAAGGAAACCTACCATTCAGTCGGTTCCTTTCTGGTTGAAAAAGCTTTGTGAGAAATGTGAAATAAATGATAAAACATCATAACCCTCATAGAAATTTAATTCTTCTGAAGGAGTTATTTCTCTAGGAGGGCTACAGAATGAAACAATTGTATAGATCATATTTCCATTCCGTACCTATTTCTTGTGTGGAATAAAAACCAATGCAATATCATTGGTTTGCACCTTCGCGCACTCTGCAAAGAAAGTATATTATTATGTGCAAACTTCGAAGTAGTTTAAGTTTGTATTGCTAGGGTTGTATTTCGTAATTTATGAAGAACAAATTTGCGTTTATTCTTTGTTGTGTGATTTTTATCTCGCCCCCTCCCTCTGTCTTTTTAACCTTTCATTTACTGGCTAAATGAATTTGTCTGAGCATATTCGTATGAATAACAGTCAAGAATTTCTCTCCTAATTTCGAAATTAAAATTGTTGAAAACAATGAAATAGTTTCCATTAGATGCAATTTAAAATCCATTGATGGTATAAACGAATGAGTGAAATAATTTGGAAATTCAACAAATACCATGTGAAACAATAGAAAATCATGTCCTTCAAAAAAAAAATTTATTTGTTGGTAAGTTAAGGCTTTCAAAATTGATATTTTTTAAAGACATATGCCAACATTTCAATGAATCGAACTTAAAGCTTCAAGACACAAATAAAGCAACTATCGTCATGATGAATCTCATTCGCGCTTTTGACACTAAACTGCATGTTTCCAGAATATGTGATATTATTACAAGAAACTACAAGTACTTCCCAAACTTGAAAAAAAAAAATATCAACGATTCAGATGTACATGAGAAACCAGACGAAGAAAAAGTTATTGAGGAATTTATTTCAGTAATTGATTCTTCAATGAAGGAATTCTAAGCGAGATTTTCTGAGTTCAAAGAATTATCAGAAGTGCTCAAGTTTATTATGTACCCCGATGTGACTTCATTTGATAAACTGAACTTCTCCCAATTCGATTGGTTGGAAATTGAAGAATTTGAAATGCAACTGATCAATTTCCAGAGTAGTTCAATATGGATTTAAAAATTTCTTGAAACAAGGAAAAAGAATTTTTATTGAAACAGAAAGATTAACAAGCACAATAAGTAACGAAAATTTGGAAAAATGGAATTCGATTCCAGCACATTTTACTGTCTGAAGCTAGCTCATGCTATTTTAACCATATTTTCATCTACCTATGCTTGTGAGTCCTTATTTTCAGAGACGAATAACATTAAAGATTCGTTTGGCAAATGACGCCGATTTAGCAAGCATTCTGCTAAAAATAACATTTTACAATACATCTTAACATATTAAAATCTTACCTAATATAAGTTATTTGTCATCTAATCTGCAACAACAGAAGTCACTCTTAGGTTACTTTATTTTGAATTGCACGTATAACTAAAACATTTACTATTATACAGTGCAAAATGTATTTTTTCGTAGTAAATAAAGAATTTTAAGTTGTTAACATTTAATTTTATTATCTTCCCAATAATCACAAGTCAAAATTATTTGACGGCACGTCTATACCTCATTAAGCATTTCTTTAAAAAAAATGGCACATTGATCCATAAAGATTCGCCACCCCTGGTATAGATTATTGAAGATATCTGAGCGGCATATAAATATATCAAAAGATGGCCAACTCTTGATCACCAAAATTTAAATTTAATATTGAATTCCTTCAATTTAACTTCAATGCTAAAAGTGGATTATATTTGTTACCTTCTAATAGAGCATATATCTATTACTCTTTGCTATTTCCAGTTTCAATATTTCAGACACTCTTAAGCTGCCTGCTGTGGGACATTTATTTGTATCTGTTGTGTAGCAGTAAAATTTGATAGCATGTAAATGTTCTTCAGTAGAGAATTATATGAATAGTAAAGATAATCATATCTTTTTTTTTTTTTTTTTTGTTAAATTATCTTCTATGGATGTTTGAAAAAGTAATTTCTACTAAAAAAAAAATGTCGCATTCCTGTTTGTAAGCTTAGAAATCAAATCTCAATTGTTGAAACTTGGCTGTAATTATGCTTCATTTGTGAAAACACATTTCTGATATTGATTGAAATTCTGTTGCTGTTGTGCACTTTTCATTATCAAAAGTGCTGCAGAATGCTTTATAATGAATCTGTGAAACGATTTCTTTTGATTTACACAGACTGTGTCACAAAATCATTGTGAATTTTAAAATTTCAACAAGAGGCCACCCCCCCCCCCTCTCCGAAGGAAAACCTAACCCTTAAACAACTATCACCTATGAAAAAATTGTTTAAAAAAAGTTTTGAACAAAGTCACATTTTCAGTTCAAATCTGATACAGACTGATACTGATCCTTTTTCTACATAGGAAATGCAAGACACTGAATTTGCCAATGATACTGAATCTTCATCTATACATTGCAACATTTTATTCATGTCAGTAAACCAGTTAATTATTCACACAACTGATAATGAGCATGAATTAGAATCTGATGAAGCAGTAGATTGTTTCAAGTGAAGAATATTGAAGAAATATCATCTGCTTCTAACAACCTGGTCAACTGGCAGAGAAATTCTGAATCAAACGCCAAAGAAAATGCTTTTGATAGATGGATTTTAAAAAAAATCAATGGTATATAAAGTATTCATCTGCACAAGGCAACGGCAACATCGTGATGTTTCGGAGTTCCGCGATGTGACAAAGTGGTCACGAGCACCTCCACATCATAATTTGGAATAGATATTTTAATTTGTTAGTTTAGGGAAAGTTAAATTTAATTGAGCTAGTTTAGACGAGCGCAGTAAAGCTCTAACGTCATGAAATTTGGTAATTAATTTAATTTATACATATTTTTCAATATTTGATCTAATTTAATTAATTAAAATAATAAAAAGATTATTTATGGGGTAAATAGATAATTTTAATGGATTTACGTTGCACGTGCCTTTTTTCTATGGGGGACTGATCATAACTGGGCTGAATAAAAATTACAGAAAATTTTCACGCGTGTAGCACATCGTAGCTATCTAGGGCCTAAACAGTAATAATTTTGAGAATTTTAAGCCACCAGATTGGCAACAGAGTTACGATGTCCTCAGCTTTTTTACGGCTGGGAAATTGATGTAAACATTATCAATTGCAGCTCTAGGTCTTTTCCTAGTGCTGGGTAAAGCAGGATCGTATGCAGGTAGATTGAGTAACTCGTTGCGAATCTGGGGTAATTTTTCAAAGAACTTTTTAATAAATTCCGAAACAGGTTCAATTTCGAGGTCGTTATGTATTATTTTTCCTCTGACGTACCAGGGTGCGTTAACTATTTTCCTCAGTTGTCTGTTTTGAAAAACTTGCAACCTCTTGATGTTAGTGGCTGATGTCGCCCCCCATATTTGAGAGCCATACATCAGTATTGGTCTTAAAATGGCTTTGTAGAGCAGAAGCTTGAGCCTAATCGATAGCTGGCTCCATGGAGCAATTAAGCTGTTGAGTTTACAACTCATTTTGGTAGTTTTGGAAAGGGCTGCTTTAATAATTGCTGGGATCGAAACCTGCGTCATTTGACTGGCAGTTCGATGCTCAGACCACAAGGCACCGTACGACTCTCTGCACAAGGAAAACATTAAAAGGCACACTGTAAAAATATTTTTCCCCCGTTATCGAATGCCGCAAGAACTAAAGTTATTTGCTTCTTGAACACATTCATTGCCACATCTTGAACCTGATATTCGGATAGATAGTAGATGGTCCCTTCTTTACTATTTCTTTATTATTGTAGAGATGGTGTCGTCTAATTGGATGAACCTATCTCTACTATATCATCTAATTATCTGGGATCATTTGATGCAGTTTGAAAGTAGGCGTGACCCACAGATATTACTCTTGGAAGTGAACATGTTTCACTAACTTTTTGATATTTAAACTTTTTTGAATTTTATAGATTTTTCTTCTACATTAACAAAGTTCTAGAAATATTTTTATTTTAATTTAATTTCAGTATGAATTAATTCGTTAGCCATCACCGATTACTACAGTATAAAATACCACAATTAATCTGAGAATCTCACTCCTGTATCGCTGAACTGTTAGTGTTCCATTTGAGGTAATATACAGGTCCTTACTTTCATTGAAAGAAATATCGTCTCAGACCATCACTCTGCCAAATAGGACACTTTCATGCTCAAATGCAAGATCGTGTACCATGCTCTCTCTCCTAATGAAAATCCGCTTATTGCGAGATTTACATTAAAGTGGAACTCATCCGTGAAAGTCTCGTTGCTCTAATCATCTTGTCTCTATCTGGTAGGCTTCTGTATCTTCTTTCTGCAGGCAGCACTGTGGTCCTCTGATAGCAAAACACCATCCATGAGTCTGTGAACCTACAATCCCATATGGTGAAATCAGTTTCGAACAATTTGATTCGAAAGTTTGGTACCAGTAGTCCTATGAAAGTTCTGTTGCAATAAAATGGCGTTCATTGTGTGATTTCTTTTGATTTGGTGTTAAATGCTGGTCATCATTTTGTATTGCTGAAGTTTACGACCTTATCTCGATGTCGTACATTTCCAGTTTCAAAAAACAGATTCCACTGTCGAAAAGACACTTTGAAAAACTCTTAACGTTTTCGCCACAATGGATTGCGTTTCACTCGCTTCTAAACTACCGATGTCCCTCCAAGTCACCTATTAAGCTAATTCATGTTCATTGTATTTACTGTTACAAAGCATTCCATGCGTGTCAATTTTTGTAATCTTACAGAAAGAATGTTGCAAGCCTTTTTTCACTCTTCATATAAAATGTGTAACTTCTACGCCCTAGGCAAAACTTGCGTATTCTCAACTTTGTTGATGTTATAATTTTCTCTCTCTCTCTCTTTTTTTTTATCCTGTTCTATTTCATTTTTATCAAAGAAAAATAACTGTGGACTATGTAATTGCTTCGTACAAAATTAATTGCAAAATCTCCTAATTGTTTTGAGCAGTGTATATCATACTGTATACTGTCATTCACTTCTAATTGTCGTCAAAGGAACTACAAAAGATGTTGTTGGTTCATTTAATGAAAATAGTTTAATTTGCAATAAAAGTCCTTTGTTCAAATGTTGTATTATCAAATTGCTTGCATAGTTAAATTGTTTTATAGCGCTGCTTCTTCGATTTGAAACAGTTGTGCGTCTTCATTCTATCACTCCCTAGATTGATTTTTTTTTCTTGGTTGAGATGTACGATTTCAAGACATGCCCTCAAATAATGATTGTCGATAATAATAATAACGATCAGGCAAGGAAGACAAATATCTCGATCTTCTGAAGAAATTTAAAAAAAAAAAAAAAAACGCATATGAAGATGTCTACCAAACGTTTCTGAAGGAGTCGGCCATTTGCTTCGTGCTTAGTACATTTGCAGGCCATAAGAAACATCAGTCTACGGATTACCTATTTCATTCATTTCCTTGGTATAAACATTGGCTAATGATTGAGAATAGTTCAGTTATTCCTTTTTGTTAAACCGTCAGATTGTAAATGTAATGCTGTAGAAAGTTAACATAGTTCCGTATAAAAATATAAAAATTATACCTTTATCTGTTTATAATATGAAGGAGATGCCAAAATTTGGCATCCAGTTTTCAGAAGTACTTCAGCAATTGTCAAATGCTTTTTAATTAACTATAGTTTCTGGCCATTTCGTGAAATAGTTCTTAATTATCGGGCTGTATCGATAGGCATTAGATATTACGGATAGTGGTTTTAATATATCAAAAGCAATTCTTTCAAAAAGAGCACTCACATTATAACGATACAATTGTTTGCTTGTTCTCACTATAGATTCCTTTCGAATTCCACGGGCATGATGCTGTTTACGCTGCTTCTCAAAATCCCCATGCACATATCCCAGTAAAATTGTACTATAATCTTATTAAATGTCTTCATCATATCAAAATATTATCCACTAGATGCATAGTGAATCTTGACTTTTGGGATTCTGAATCGTAGGAAAACCAATTATTTACCATCAAGTTTTACCATTGTCATTTTCCCATCTACGATACAAAACTTCGTTTCTAAAATGAAGAGAATCTTATCATATTCAATATCGTTTTGCCATAGGACCTCATTTCTTGTCAAAATGATCGATTTACTTTTTTATTCTTTTCTAAAATCAGTTTATCTAAATTACATGCCTTTCTTAAACTGTTAACAAAGCATTGGGAATTAGATTATTGTAGGTCATGGTTTTAAGTAATTTTCCTCATAATACTGTATTTCCATTCCAAACATTGTTTGCATTTATCAGGTGGGGAAGGGACCTCTTTGGCAGAGCGTCTGCATTGTCGTGATTTGATTCTTTCCATGTCAGGATTTCATTGCGATACTTGTCCTTGAGGGTTTTTAGAAATTGAATCATACTTCAGAGAGGCATTATCGGTTTTTAAAATGGATTTCTTTCTCCTAATCACAGGAAGTTGCTCTGACTTTATGATAATTGGAAGTTCTTTTCGGATTTCACAGTAAATTATCTCAAAATTTCGCAGACTTTTTAAAAATAGACGATTGCACCTTCATTCTTGTCAAACAACACTTGTGAAAGTACGCTGCAATTCCATTATTGCAATCATTGATATCTAGACTAATTTGTTTGTGTTGTTGAGAATAGACTAGTATTGATACTGTTGTCAAAACCTGATACTGTGTTCAAATAATTAAATGATCTTTCGCCTGGTTTACACAACTCTGTTTTTACTTCGGTTAATCCATTTTAGAGATGTTTCTTTGAAAGCAAAATGAGTCTGGCAAATCGACGATAATGGCTGCATAGCCCAAAGGTTCCTAAGCCGTTTCTTTTCTGGCTTATACTTGGAACTACTTTTATTTTATTTTGATCGATTCCTATATTTCTTACAGATATGGTATGGCCAAGATAAATAACGTGAATTCTAAATGTTGACATTTTTTTAAAAATTGAATTTTTGGGTTACATCTTTCAGTTTCTGGAAAATTTTGTGGGTGGATTCTTAGATGTTCTTTGAATTTACATCCTACAATAATGATATGACCCAAATATGCCAGACTGATTTTTGTTGTCAGTCCACATAGAACTGTCACTATTAGTTTTTCAAAAAGTGCGAGGACATTGCAAAGACCAAACAGCAATACTTTTAATTGCCAAAGCCATTTCCGGTGGTAAAGAAATCTTTCGGTTTCAATTGCAGCAAATCATAGTTTGCCACTAGCTGATTCAGATCCATTGTCCTTTATTCACTTAGTCCCTTTCACAATGTCTCCTTTGCGATGACGTGAATAACTGCCTTCCTGAATTCACGTTTACTTTTTTGTAATCCGCATAAATCAGGTTAACTAGACCTTCTTTTGAGAACATGCTCAGTGAGTGGCCTGACGACCCCTCTATAGCTTCATTTCCTTAATGAATTTCTTGGATAATACATCGTAGATTAATGATCTCTACATCTTCACAATAATTCGATATTGGTTAACACTTCGGCGTCACATTTTGTAAATAAATCTTGGAATTTATGGGGCAGCTTTTTATCGCCTGCAAGCTGTTTCTCTTTCATTCAATTTATATCAAGTAAGATGAATCAAATATATTTGGCTTCAAGATTTGTAGACCGTGTGACAATGTTCACTGCAAGTTTACAAAATACAGGTCGGTGTCCTTATCTGTAATTTTGGCCTATTAAGTACATTGTGCACTGCTTGGGATTTAGTATCTTTTCAGATACAAGCGAGGTACTTTATATATAATGTTGATATTGAGTTGAAACTACAGTATCGTCTAGCTTTTTATCAATAGGGTCGAAAAATACAAGCTGAAAAAAAAAAAAAATTATGAATGCCCAGAGATTATGACTTGCCCCTCCTCCTTTCTTAGCTGTCAAGATTTTGATATTCACTATTAACTGACTGTAAATAGTATTCCCTTTCTTGTCTTGAGAATTTCATTTCTTTCAAGATCTATGGTTAAATAACTTTTTTGTTTAAAAAATCTAGATCGAGAATGCATTATGCTTATGCTCTTGAGGTCCATTATGTCAGTGCCATACATTGGATAAAGGAAAGTTCTTAAATCACATTTGATGATTCGGTTGAGTTTCCCATTAAGACTCTCAATAACCAATGACCTTCCTTTGAGAAGTACTAGGAAGTGCGTATATGTAGCAAATACACTTTTTATTTTTTCACGACTTTCATTATTAATAGTGTAATATTTTCTTTAGCATCAACATTAAACATGAAATATTGTTGTCGGAACCTTCTTTTTAGAATTCATCCTAACTGCTATTCAATGCGGAAATTTTAACTTTTTTTATTAGAGCATATTTCAGAGAGGGGGGTTTTTTACCCACAAGATAGCCTAAATAGTTTTTCCAGTTTATTTTTATCTTAAATTTTATTATACGTTGAATAGTCTCTTTAAGTATCTCATTTCTAGTTGCATGTCCAATCCGTAATGTTTGAATCTGCCCATCTTTCATAAGATCTCTACTTTTTTCAATAAATTTTCTAATCGACAATTCGAGCTTCCGTTGATATCTACGTTTTCGGAACTCTTATTTTCTGTTTATTTGATTTTTTTTTTTTTTTTTTTTTTTTTTTTTTTTTGAAAACTCGAAAATAATACTCCTTTGAAAATATGAAGATGTGATATTTGATGTCAAATGTTAGAGCTGATTTCAGGCCCTTCCATCCATCAAGCGAATCGTTTGTTGTGTTTTCCCGTCACATAATGCATTTTAGAAATATTGTGCTGCCAACCATTCAGAAAAATAGTTCGGACAAAACAGCTCAGAAAAATGCCTGGTGCATCAACTAATTGACATCTGTCCCTATTAAGCTGTCTTCAGCTTTTTGACAGTGTGTCTTTAGCTCCTCTTGGTAATAACCTATTAAATATCCTACTGCGAGTTGGCATTCAAGAGCTTTTTCAGTTGACAAATCGTGTAACTTATGATCGAAGAAATTAACCTGCTGGAATAATTAAAGAACTTCTGCTGCTGACCCACGGAAAGGATTCGACATGTTAGCTGACTTTAATGGAGTTCTCATTTATTGTAGTC
Source organism: Argiope bruennichi (assembly GCF_947563725.1). Classification (NCBI taxonomy): domain Eukaryota; kingdom Metazoa; phylum Arthropoda; class Arachnida; order Araneae; family Araneidae; genus Argiope; species Argiope bruennichi. The sequence continues at coordinate 66,483,525 of NC_079158.1, read as the reverse complement.
ACAAATGTTGTTAAATTGAATCTTAAATGCGCTGCATGGTATTTGCCCGTTAAAAATTTAATCTGAGATTAGGGCGAAAATTTCCGTTTCCTAGATTTAGTGAAGAATGTTTGAACGGATTTCCTACACTTTTTCTTCTTAACTTCCTGCATATATGTTTTGACTCGCACAATTTACTTTCTACATTATCTTATACCTTTTGAAATTTATCATTTCGACTTTGAATTCTGTTCGATTTTAATTTATTGCTGGAAGTTCTGAAACGCTTTTGTTTTTGAAATTCTGCTTTCATTTCATCTCATTCGGCTTCCATTTTCTTTTCCAAGTGTTCTTGTGTGGCTCTGCCATCATAGTTAACAGTTTCTCGAATTATCTTTCGTAGTTCTGGTTACACCGTGTACCACCGAATATTCACTTGAGAAAGAAGGTACAAATTATAATGCAGGTTCCTTGAATTAAAATAATTTAAATTACAGTAAAAAGTCATAAATTCTAGTATGCTTATATTACTCGAAATAAATGACATTTGAGCTGCAACTATACAATTACGAATTTCTCGGAGTTCATTAGGTTTTGACTCACCCCATAACTTAGCTAATTCAGAAACTGAATTTCAAAACATTTACCGGCCTTTTATATACTAAGGTGAAAAGGGGACTCGTTTTTAATTTTTTTCCCTTGAAACCCAAGTCATGTGACCTCGCCTTTCCTGCGCAAGCTTTTAATCGCCAAAAAAATGTCACTAAGTCGAAATTTTTTTCAATTATTGTATGCACACATACATATTCTATTTCAGTTTTTGTCTCTTTTTGAAAAGAATTAATTTTTGCAATTATCATTTTTCCCTTTTCTTAAAAAAATTATTTAATGTTTTTTAAATTAAATTTTGTGTAAAATATTCCTTTGACTGTTTTCTAATATTAGCTCTTTTGGATGCTGTATATACATTTAGAAATTTGCATATGATTTTTTTAAAATCCTTTACCATTATGATAGTATATGTGGAAGAATTAATATGAATTTACAAATTTACATACCCTCCAACAGCTATGGAATTTCCATAGTTGTTGCGGAAATTAGATGAAAACTATGGAGTTACATATATACAGTGAAAAACTACAGAAAACTGCAAAAAACGCCTCAAATACCCTCTTCCCGAATCGTCGCTCATAGAAATGCTAGTGATTAATAAAAAAAAATTACAATGGGTTTAAAAAAATACTTGAATCTTGTTCCAGAATAAATGTAAAAGCACTGGATTCGTTTCCATTATAAAATATGTATGGGAGTTTATTATGATGTTAAACGGAGCGATGATTTGTGATGAGCATTTTCAAATTTTTTTAAAAATAACATTATATTACTTATTTATTTAGTCAGTAGCAAATATTTCTTAAATAATTTTAAGTTATGTTTTAATAAAATTCTTTGGAAATATCTATGTTTTAATAATTAGTAAGTATTCGTTATATGCAATATATCTCTAAGAAGTACTTCAGGTGACTTGGGAACTAAGGCAGGAGGGTATGGAATCATGGCTACAGGTATGAAATAGGATTATAAATTTCCTATAACTAACATATCTTCTCATACTTAAAGTTCAGTAGAAAGTTCATTGTGTTTATGAGTTTTATGAGAAAGCATTATGATTGGTAACTTATCATTCTCATATATATTGTGTAAATTGGATTAAATGGCAAGCTCAGGTATTATCTAATCTTTCATTTTCTAATTCATTTGTATATTTTCTTTATAAGAATTGTTAGATTTAAGATTTATTGCCCATTAAAAATTTAATTTTTTAATACTTGAAAATTTATAAATATTTTTAATCTGAACATTAATTATTTGTTAGTTACAATAATTTTTTTTATACTTTTTCTACAGCACATTATTTTCATTTGCGAACTTTGATAAGTTTATTAAAGAAAGAGTTAGGGACAATTTTATTTAGATTGATTTAAGTAATTTTTCTTATGTTATTTTTAAGCAGTCCATGCTTATATCAGGCATAAATAATAAAAGACAATTTTGTGTCAGATTTTACAGTTTGAATAATTTTAACAGTAAGTATTAACATTTTTGTGTGTTATGTGTCATAGATATACCCTCTGGGCCAAACAGTCTTCATAGAACATCTGAAGACTACAATTCAGCTCTTCCAACAGCAAGTCTTACTCAGACATCTCAGTCTTCTGCTGTCGGTCAGTCTAATTTACACTAAGGAATTTCAGTCATTTATTATTTTATGTTTGCATGTGAGAATGTTTAGATTTTTTCCCCCTAGTATGATATTTTAGGTCTTGTATTGAGTTTCTTTTTGCTGTATTGATTTTTTCCCCCCTAGTATGATATTTTAGGTCTTGTATTGAGTTTATTTTTGCTATAATAATTTTTTTTCTTTCTTTTAGTATCAATTTTTTTTTCTGTCCTCTTGTATTGCATTTTTAAAAATACACTCTACATGAGTTTCATCATTTCTTACAGGTTTTATATTGTCATTAGGCTCATTGAATGCAAATTAAAATGATAATATATTTTCGTTGGGGTTATTGCATTTGGATCCTTAGTTCTACTCTTTATCATATTTATCTCTTTTTGTTGATATCGAAGTAACTTTAAGTATCTATATGTGTTATATTGAACTGTTTGTTTTGTCCAGAATTTTAAATAGGATTATTAAATAAACGGTAAATTTTGTGTACATGGTTTCTGGCTCCTTTGTCTGATTTCATCTTATCTTTTTGGTCTGCTAAATATGTTTTAACAAAAAAAAAAAAGAAAATGGGATTTTTGCAAACAATCTGAGAATTTGTAAATATTTATCATATTTTATACACAGTTTAAATTCAATGACAAAATTTGAATTGAGATTTTATAATAATCTGTTGCTTTGAGGCCATTGATATAACATCTTTTCAACAATTTTAGATCTTTTGTATGCCATTTTCACATAGTTGCAACTTTATTCACAATTGTAAAAATAATGCTTACTATTTCGAATTATGAAAATTGAATGCAATTAAATATTTTTATCATTATTATTATTTGGTTTTTACTATATAATTGTCTTGACTAAAACAGCGCCAGGTTGAGTTTTGAATCCTGTTTTGATTTGGTAAGCAGTTTCTGTCCTTTTCTATTATTATTATTGTTTTTCAAATACATATCAAAGAATGATATGAATGGATTAGAATATCTCCTCAATTTTCCGTGCTTTATTTCTTAGCAATTTGTGTATTAGATTGTGAACATCCAAGTAGATTTTAGGTTTGAATAATAGCTTACTGATAAGTATATATCTTTATATTAAAAATGAGTAATTTTTATTTCAGATGGACAAGTTACATCGCTTGTTGAGCTGTCTGCAAAAGTGGTAGCATTTCATATACCATTTGAAGTAGTGGAACATGTGTGCCCACCTGTTCCAGAACAATTGCAACTTCGAATAGCTTTTTGGAGTTTTCCTGAAAATGAAGAAGATATTCGGTAAGTGCTTTGCTAGATATTGAAAGCTAAAAGTTTGTTTTTTGCCAAATAAAATCTTAATAATTAGAGTATCTGGAGTTAATTTTTTTTTATATCCAGAGTTATATTTGTGAGAGCCACGCATTATTAGTTCTGAAAAACCTTAGCTATTCCCAAATAATCCTTTAAATTTTTTCTTGTATGTCTTCTACCGATGTTTACTTATCAGAAACTTTGAACTGCTTTCTCCAACAATTTTGACATACTTTTACTTCACTTTTTTCTTGATTTTGGATATTTGAAACTGGGTTTCTCTCTAGCAAATTTAAAATCTATTCTATTTGCTTAAACATTTGATGGAATTTTTCAGTGGCCTAATGAAAGATTTGACCTTCTTAATGCAACTGAAGTTCATAACTAATCATGTAATGCCTCAAAATAATCCTCCTCCCATTTTGAACTAAATAACCTGCAATATTTTGAATACACAATAATGCTGGTATGATATTCCAAAATGTGGTCATTTTCTTTTTTTTTTTTTTTTTTTTTTTTTCCTTTTTTTAACAAAATCTACAACTTCTACTTGTCAGACATATTTTATATTATATAAACAGAAGAATTTTCTCATATTTATCTACACTTCCTAAAATTGGTAAAGATTTCTTGAAGAATTCATCTAATTTTGTGTTAAGCTTATATTTGATTAATCTCTGTGACATTTTCTTGAAATAAACCTGCAGTTCTTTTTTGCTTCTCTCTCATCTCCCTTTCCCTGATATAGCTTTAATGCCTTGTTTGGAATCTTCTTTTGTTGAAATTGTCCTTTTATTAATATTATATGGGGGGGGAATGTTATGTAACCAAGAATTAACATGCGCCGTTGTCCTGGCATAGGGGTAGCACGTCTTCCTCGTGATCTGGGCGTCCTGGGTCCGAGTCCCGGTTTGGGCATGGTTGTTCTATCTGTGAGATGTGTGAATGTGCCCTCCTGTAAAAAGGAGTTGTGCAAGCGAATGAGTGATGCGTGAGTAGTCAAGTCGTACTCTTGGCGCAAGTTGGATCTACGATAAAAACAAGAGGCACTCCCCGTTAAGCTTAAATCGGCTGTCTTCGAACAGCAGGCTTGTCCGTGGCAAGTGCCATAAGAAACAACAGAATTAACATGTTGAACTAATTGTAGAAATCTTGTGCATCTTTCATGACTCAGATACGAAATAAATTTTTACTTGCTTTATTCTTTCTGAAGAATATTAATAACTTATTACAAATTTATACTTAACTCTTTAAAACAGCATACAAAGGAATTGGAGAGCAAATAAAACTGTCATGATAATGTATCTGTTTAAATTTACATCATTTTAAAAATGATACTTAGTATTTGTATACATGAATTGTTCTTCTTGCTTTTATCTACAATTTGAACCACTGCATTTTGTACTTAATTGTAATTTCCCCCTCTTTTCTTCTTATTGAGTACTTCTAAAATTAAAAAAAATGTTGCATTTATTGGTAAAAAATTTACAAACATACTGTATTCCTGCTTTTTATGTATTGATTATTCAGAAAAAGTTTAATATACTTGTCATTTTTATATCAGTGAAGCAGTTGGTATGAAGAATAATTTTTATAGATCTGTTAGTGATTTTCTTGTTATTGTTTGCTATATAATTAATTGGCTTATGCATATGCAATTAAAGATCTAATGAATTTTTATTTATTTATTTTTTATTTTTATTCATCATTTGCTCTACTCAATCTTGATATTAATTTTTTAAAAATAGATCTATAATATTTTTGTCACTTGTAGACTATATTCCTGTCTGGCCAATGGCTCTGCAGATGAATTTCAAAGAGGTGAACATCTTTACAAAGCACGTGCGGTTAAAGAACTTTTGCAAATTGGTAAGCAACTTCAATAAATCAACGTTTTGAAATACATTGTCTTGACAATTGATTTATATATTTATACAAAATTTCTTGTTTAATTTGTTTTTGTAGGATTTCATCTGAGTGCCACTATCACACCACCTCAATCTTTATCAGTTTCAAAAGGAACTTGTAATGTTGCTGTAACATTTGATCGTTGTCGTATTACTTCTTGCACTTGTACTTGCACTAGTAGTGCATCATGGTGTTCACATGTTGTTGCTGTGTGTTTATCTAGAATTCATCAAGTAAGTACTAAAACTGTTTTTACTTATTGTATGTAAATTTTTAATTCTTCAAATTATAACTATTAATGTTAATTATATAATATACCATGTTGTGAGCTTCACCAGGATGATACCAGATTGATTGAAAATTTAAATGCTGAAGAATATTGTCATTTAATTAAACATGAACAGGAAAAGAAGTCTGATGTTGTTGAATTTTTTTATCAAGTCATCAAGGAATTATAATTTTAGATTATAACATCTTAGTCATGATGTTAATATTTAATACAACCTGATTTTATTATATTAAGTATAGGTTGACCTTGTAATTGATAGTACTTGATACGTTTGTATATAATTCAATCAGTATCCAATCCCTTTCTCATCAGTAAGTATGAAATGCACTAATACTAACTTTACTATTACTACTACTATCCAAATTACTTTTTTGCTAATTATGATTTTATTCCTAAAACATTGCCAAAAAAAAATAAGAACTTCTTTAAATTCTAAAAAACTAATAATGAATTTAATTTTCATTTTGTTTTTGAATATCTTGTCATATATTTAAAAATATAAAATTTTCTGTTTCAGTCTATTTTTTAAGTTGTAATATTCTGAGAATTCTATTAATGTTCAATGCCTAATTCTTGAGTGCTTAAGCAAAATTGATCTATTTATTAATAGAAAATTGCAATAATCCTGTTAACTTAATATTGATTGGTTGCTATTTGAATACATTTATTTCTAGAATGTGGAATTGTTGATCTTGCCAAAATGAATAAAATAAAGGACTAAATAACTGATGAAATTAAGATACTTTATGCCTGAGTGTCAAGGTTGCTCAAAAGTAAAATATGGACAGATTGAATATCTTATTACAGATAATTGAAAAATACAAAAATTGACAGCAGAAAATATTATAATGAATATAGAAACATGTAAAAAACACAATTTTTGGTTCTTTTAGAATAGGACAACTTCTTAGTATAAATCATTTGTTGTGAAGATCGTTAAACCTCCACATTAGATTTTATTCATGTATAATAAATGCATCTCAATAGTTTGGTATCAAATTATTCTGTTTTAAAGGTATCTATTAATTCAAAATCGACTTTGAAATTATTATATCATGAATTTAATAGAAACATTTTACTCCATATTTTCTGAAGGATCATTCAGTTTTCATGACTTCATAATTTTTGCAAAAGAGCCTAGATGAGCTAACATAGGTTCATTCTCGTTTATTTGTCTCTGTTTTTAAATTTTGTTTTCTCCATTTCTGAGAGCACACAGAATTCATACTATCTCACTTTTAGTTTAATTTATTTCAGGTTCAGTAATTTTAAAACATCTTCTTTAAAAAAGTTGTTGAATTCTTTTATTACTTTTAAAAATTTCCCTGTTTCAAAGAAAATTTTGTTTCCCTTACAATTATTATTAAGAATTGTTATTCTTAATAACAGTTAACAGTTATTATTAAGATACAATTTAAGTATTATTTTGCATAAATTTCTTTTTATTCTGCAGCCAAATCATGTTCGTTTAAGAGCTCCTGTCTCCGAGTCTTTGTCTCGTCTTCATCGTGTTCAACTCCAAAAATTTGCTCAGTATTTAATTAGTGAGCTGCCACAACAGGTAAGTTTAAGTTCTTCTAAATTGATAATTTATATATCATTTGAACAACGCATAGAATTGGTTTTTGATGCCAATATGCCGATTCATTCCTTTGGAGATGAAGGTTTTTAATTTCATAATTGATTTTTTTTATGTGCATTAGCTGAGAGGGTGGGATATTCATTTCATTATGCATTACATTTTTTGCAATAGTTTTTAAGTTTTATCCAGACTTTTTTTTTTTTTTTTTGATTAATTCTATTGTGAAGCAAGTTTAAAATGGAATCAAAACTTCATGTTCAAGAATTGCATAAGATTCACATTTTTTATCAGTTTTTTTTTTTTTTCAAATTCATAAATGTCATGGCTTAACTCTTTTTTTAAAAATTATTATTATTATTATTCATCTGAAATTTTTTTCAACTGTTAAATTTTTTAATAAATTTATTATGTTTATGTTCAATGATTCAATTTGCTAGTTTGTACTACAAAAATTGTTTTATTTGAAAATAGTTTCCTATTTTGCTTATTTTTTTTTATTTCAGTTTTATTATTTGTATCTTTTAGATCTTACCGACAGCTCAGCGTCTTCTTGATGAACTTTTATCGAGTCAGCAAACTGCTATAAATACATTAGGAGGTGCTCCAGGTAATTTACTGCCACAATATTTGAACACTTTGAAATAACGTTTAGAATACTTTTCTAACATATATTTTGAAATAGCTAAAGTAATAAGAAATATACATTCTAAGTAGTTGATTTGGTTCAGAACTTAAATGTGAATTTTAATCAACCAATATAGATAAATATTTTATATTGCCAGTGAGAGGATCTAATTTTTGACCTGATTATTTATTTTTTAAGTTTAGAAAATTTATAAAAACCTTTAAAAAAATATTATAGCTGTTAATAATTTTTGTTTGTTTTCAGTATTACTAAGTTTTAGAATTGTTTTTTTTTAAATATATAATTTTGATATATTTAATATCAATGTATCAATAAAAGTACCAAAAAATATTTTTAGTGAAATCAAGTATTATAGCTGCTTGTTTGGTATTGTCGAACCATCTATAGTAAAAGTATAACTATTTTATTTATATGGAATCAGATGTAAGGAAATTTTATGTTAGAAAATTACCCTTTTTATGTCAGAGTAGTTTTCTGAAATGGGAAGTTAGAAATAAAATTTAACAAATCAATCACCCATTTATCAAAATCTAAATTCTTTTCAGAACATTGTCAGAATTTTTATTCAAAGTATTTTAAAATATCTTTATATACCCTGTTCAATAATTTAAGTGAAAAAAATCTCATGTTTATATTGTTTGCTTATTTTGGTTTATTTGTTTAATTATATTTTTCAATTTGGCAATAAATGCAGGGGTTGAATCTCCACCAGTTTTGTTTATTCTCTCTTTGAGAGATAAAATTAACCTAATAAATATCTCCCTGCTCTGATTACCATTCTAATATCAACTAACAGAATATATATTATGCTAAAGTTCATAATATGTGAAAAAATATCAGTGTGCTCTTTTTCTTTGTGTATATATCTGTACCCAAACTTATAAGTTTTATTCTTTGTGAGCTATCTTAAAATGTTGCTTCCTAGCTGAATTTTTCTCATTCCAATTTCTTATTCTTAATTTACAGATCCAACTGCTGGTGCATCCATAAATGAACAGACAACATGGTGTCTTGATGGCTCAACTTTGCATGAAAACATCAGAAAAATACTCATAAAATTATGTGTGCCATCTCCTATTGTGTTTAGTGATGTAAATTATTTATCATCAACTGCTCCGCCAGCTGCTGCTGAATGGTCTAGCCTTTTGAGGCCTCTGAGAGGCCGGGAACCTGAGGGATTATGGAATTTATTGTCCATTGTGAGAGAAATGTTTCATCGAAGTGACAGGAATGCTATTCCACTATTAGAAATTTTAACAGAAGAAGTTCTACAATGTGATCAGGTAAGTTTGTGAAAATGTTTTTTGCTTTATATATAATTGTTTCTTCATAACAGAAACACCTTTGAATTTATCATAATACTTATAATTTCTTGAAGTATAAGCATGCCTTCTGTCAAATCTAAAGTTTCATTGGATAATTTTGTAAATAAATAAGAAATTAGTAATGTATCTGATTGTCTTAAAGTGTTCCATGGAATCTGAAAGAAAAAAAGAGAAGTATATTTTGTTGTTAGTCTACATATTTAAAAATACTGCAAGATCTAATTTTTATGTCATTATATAATGAGAAAGTGGGTTTGCAAAGAGAAACAAACTTTTAGAAATTTATTCTGTCTATGAAAGTTTTTTTTTTAAAAAAAAGGCTTTGAAAAATGTTTTTGTATGTTGTTCTTGAACTCATTAAGTGGATCTTTATACATTTTCAACTATCCTTAAATCTGTAGTTTATAAGGTGCCAACATTATCTATTTATCTTCATTTTTTTTTAACGTGCCATTGCTTGATTTTATATTTTCTGGAAAATCATTTATCTGTAAATATCCGTTTCCATTTCTATGTCAGGTACTGTTTGTTTTAAGTGTCTTTTCATTGTGAAAACTATTGCTAAAGCGCATTCTTATTGTAGACAATCTCACTTATAGCTTTTTTTTTCAGGTAGCCTCTTGAAAAGTTCTGAAATTTGAAAACCATTTTAAGCATCTTAAAAGTATTTAATTTTGAATAAAAATCTCTGAAAAATGCTTAATTTCCCTGAGGTGTGCAAAGAAAATTTTAATTCTATTTTCCCGTATTAAGTATACAATAAATCAAAAACTTGTTCCTAACTATTTGTTTATTAGATGTGTCAAGAAAGAAAGCCAAAAGAAAAGGAGAATTCAGAAAAGGAATGCAGGGTGAAATAAATCCAAAGATGCCTACACATATTATGATAACACCTTAGGATTTTTTTCCCCCCTCTCTTCTTCTTTCTTTGCCAATGTATATCGTTATTTGTTGAAATAGTGGATTGAGGTTATTACACAATACAAAATCTGTATTATATCTTACTTGTTGTGAAAAATATGCAGATAGATAAAATATATAAAGATACAAATGCAAATAAGAATATAACAGAATGAATTTGATGCACAAGAGAGATATATCAAAAATGGGAGAAGCTGCTGTAAAAAGTTACATTTCATAATTGATTACCTTTTTAGTCCATTATGCATTCAATCATTTTCCTCTTTACTATATCATTTTGGTGCAAACTCTTGAAAAAAAAAATCTATTAAATCGATTTTACAGTACTATATTGAATTGTAATTCATTGTGGTGTGTAAATTACATTAGTCAATTCATAAAATTTATTATAAAGAAATTTTGACTTCAAGCCATAGGTTTTCTGCAATTATGATTTTTTTCACAGAGTTTTCTTTCTTTTTCTTTCTTTCTTTCTTTTTTTTTTTTTTTTTTTTTTTTTTCCTCCATCCATTTGAAAATTATTGTTTATTGAACTAATCTTGCCAGATTTTAGTTTTTATATAAAAAAGTATTTATTAAAAAAATTTTGCTATATCTGGTACTTAAAATTTTTAGCGATATTATTTTTTAAAAAACTTTTTAGAATGTTTATTCTGCGTGGTTCAGATTCTATCATTTTTTTAAATGAGTTTTTCTATTTTTTTAATTTTGTCATATGTATATTTTTAGTTTTATTGTTTCCCCACTGAAATCTATACATATAGAGGTTTGTCCTGATCAATAGAGCAGTGCACTGCACAGATAATTGAGATTAGAAACATGAAATTTAACGAAAGTTCCTTTTTGGTTATTAGAGGCCCTCTAAGAATGAATTTTTCAAAATTTTAATTAGATGTTTATTTTAAAAATAAAAATGGTGAGTTAGCACAGGAATAAATTTATTCTTTCCATCCCAGCCATGTCAAATCTTATTTATTGCTGCATATATAAAAATCGAATACAAAATTTTTGGTATTGCTGTTCTTCTATATCAATATTGATATTTTCAGGAATAAATAAGTATCCATCCAAATCATCAGGTGATTTTTTTTTTGTAGTGATAATTTTCATTTTTATGTTTTTGTTAAAACCAAAAATTTGCATTACAATAGAGTTCTTGCACATATAAATTTAATAATACACATTTAAAATTAATTATTAAAAAATTTTCCAGTAAAAATAATCCATTATTATAAACATAAAACATCTTATACATTATTAATTTTTTCAGATCCTTTCTTGGTGGTTTAGTACGAAGGTGTCTCTCCATATGGGGTCAGGTGGTCATGGCGGTCGAGGTAGCATGCATAGTAATACCCATGCTTCGCAACATGCATGCAGTAGTTTATGCGATGAAGTGGTTGTTTTATGGAGGCTAGCTGCATTAAATCCTGCTCTCTCCCCCCAAGACCGACAAACTCTTTTTGGACAAGTAAATATTTGAAATACTTTTTGGTTATGTTCTTTTATAATGTACTTTATCTTTTTGACATATTTTTTTTTTTTAACTTTCTATTATATCAGAAATATTTTTCTTAATTATCTAGCGATCTGCGTTATTAAATGCCTACTGAGTAGATTAATACTTTTTCAAATTTTAACAGAAATGCATATAACATGGTATATAAGGGATATTTATGATGAATAAATTAATGATTAATTTTATCTCTAATTGAAATATATAAATTTTGTGTATATATTACTGTGCATTGTGGAAATAGTTTTGATACAGTTATTAAATAAATTCTATCAATTCAGGATAAAATTTAAGTACACCTTATAGAGCAATTTACTTTTTCTGATCTGAAATAATGGTACTCACAGGAAAATAATAAGTTTTAGCACATTTGTTAGCATTATTTAGATTTTGAAACAAATAGCGAAGTAAATAATATGCCATTAATCAAATGATCTGCAAATTTAAAGTCAATAGGGAAAAAGAGTAAACTAAACGAATGGAAAAAATATACTATACATGAAAGCAAAGCCCACAGAAATGTACAATTATTTACTAGTAAAGAAAATGGCATAGAAACATATAGTTTGTTCAATTCATCTTAAGATTTTAAAGTCTGATCCGGAAATTTATGATTAAATTATGAACTAAGAATTCGAAGAGAATTACATAAACAGCTGTGCCTTGCATTTTTGTTTTCAGTTATCTACTTTTTGTCATTTTAAAACCAAACTTAATGTTAAAAAATATTTTAATATTTTAAATTTAGTTAAGCTGCAACTACATCATTAATCGTTTACTCATAACAATAAAAAAAGGTAATATTTATATCATTTAATGTTAAATGTGTTATACTGTAGTGCATTTGTTTTTACTCCAATTTTTAAAAAGGTTTATGTTCTGAATTGTTCTTTAATTTTCTTACAATCAATATATATTCATATCTGTGCACTATCATATTAAATGCAAGTGGAAGTATTTTATCTTAATAAAGTTAAGTGAAAAATATGTTCCTAATTGATGTAGGTTTGAGGATATTTAACTTTACAAGCAAATAATTTGGTTATTCTACCAAATTGCATAATTATAAAAGGTCTCAAAATTTTGAGACATAAGGACATAATTGGTGATATAATTTATGAAGATAATTGATAGTTAATGATGTATTATGATGGCAGCATAAATGATGAATGGGGATAAAGGAATTTCTATTAATGAGGAGGAATGCTGCTTATTAAATATAAAAAATTAAAAAAAAATAGTTATATTTTATTTTTTATTTAAAGAATTTTCTTATAAATTTCCAAATAATATCATTTTCTCAATAAGTTAATTATTTGTTTACATTTATGGACAGTGATGCATTTAAAAAAATTGATTTTAACTTGTGCATTAACCTGTGTGTGATATGTGTTAACTTATATGTGTATCCTGAAATGGCATCTTTTATGAAGCTATTTACTTTCTTTTCTCTGAATATTTCTCTTGAACAGAATTTTCTTTTACAGTTAAGATGTTGGCATATGAAAACTCTTGAAAGAGTTTGGAAAACCAGAAGTAGCAACAGTAATTCAACTAGCTCCATCAAAAGAGCAGACATTGAAGTATTTCCTGGTTTTCGTCCTGCAATGGAAGGTTGTTTATTAGATTGGAGTGATTATCCAATACCTGGTGTCACCTATGCAGAAGGTGGTGGTAGACGTTGGTATTGTCCTTATGTTTATTCTCGAACAACAGAAACTACTTCTACTAGTGTCGTTACAGCTAATGACAGTGACAACAGTAATTTAGCCTGTTTTTCATCTCGTAGAGGACGTTCTGTTGATGTTGGTCAACTGACTGGATTGTGTCCTTGTGATAAATCTTCAGACAAAAAGTCTATATGTGTGCTCAATTTTCATCATGATCAACCTGTAGATACACCTGAGCACAAATCTAATAGTAACCGCAGTTCATTAAGCAGTGAAGGTTTTTGTGAAAATGAGCAAGAAGCTCTTGCAGAGGCATTGGGAGAATCATGCTGTTTACGACCATCAACACACACAGAAAATGCTCATCTAAATGAAGGATCATCTTCTAAATTGGTTCATGTAAATAATGTCTGGAATTCTCAAGAAAGCCTCCAGTATGACTCTGATGGAGCTAAAAGCTCAGTCGATATATGCAAAAATGGACCTCAACCATCAACGAGTAAAGCTGTTACATCTCAGGTTGTTGTTGAAAAAGAGAAAAATGATGTAAAATCTTCTGAATCTCATTCTTTTGCTCCACATTGTGTCCAAAAAGCTACTTCTGCTAGGTGAGCAATTTTTAAAAATTGAAATGGGTAATATTGCTTAATGACAATTGTTCATTTCTTTTATCTGTCTTTGGTTCATGTTCAACTCTCTTTTTATTTTTATAATCATCTTATAAGTTGGTCTGATTTTCCAACTTTTTAAATATATAGTGATTTAATTCAATTATTACAACTCTCGCATATGTCTATCATGCAACCTAGATTGCAGTCACCTGCTTGCAAAATATTTAGGCTAAAACAATTGTTAGTTTAATTTTGCAATAGTGGATAGTTACAGTAACAAACATTACATTATTCATATTATTGTAATTAATTTAATGTTAAAAATACTCTCAATTGTTAAGATATACCTTTTTATAAGTCTGGATTTCCATCTGATAAGACATATCTTTTATAACATTGAGAAAATTAAAAATAAAAATTCAGAAACTACTGAACTTTTATCTGCTTTTGATAGCATAAATTGCTGTAAAAAATGTATATCCTAAAATGCTTTATTTTTGACTTATATCCATTTTTAGAATAGTTTATTTATTGCAAAACATGTTTTTTAGGCCAACAGTTGATTGTAGTGGAGAAGCTAGTGAATCGCAACAATCTAGTGATGAATATCATTTATACTATTATGATCCTAGAGTTAGGTTGCCTAGCCCGGAACATCCCCAGCCATATATTGAAGAACAATGGCATTCAGTAGCAGTAAAGAAAATCGAAGATTCTCTTGAAGTATTTTCATTTTTTTTTTGTTAATATTTTTTTTTTTTGAATGATAGGAATTATTTTCATGTATTTATATTTTAAAATTTATTTTGATAGATTCTCTTTGCTCGAGCTGAAGCTCTTCATGCTCATGGCCATTCGCATGAAGCATGTATGCTTGCTGTTCGTTTGGCAGAAGAATTACTTGCTAGTCCACCAAATTTATCTGTTGAACACCCTCCAACTACTTGTCGAGGAAAAAAGGTTCGACGCTTTAATCCAGCCAGTCACCATGTTAGTTTGTTGGCATCTGCTACATTAGCCAAAGTGGCCTTTTTATGCTCAGTTCTTGGGGAAAATCCTGAACACCACCATCTTGCCTTTCGTGTTGGTCTATTTGGCTTAGAAATGACACGTCCTCCAGCATCAACTAAAGCATTAGAGGTAAAACTTTTTATGAAAAAATTTTTTGTTAATTGTTGTTTACTTAATTTTTAATTTACTATTTCTGTTGTTTTATCTAATGATAATAGCTATTGGTTTTTCCATAATTTTTCTCTACTGCATAATTTTTATTGTTCTTGTATATTTTTATACTTATCATGATATGCATAACAAATGACTGAAATTTAATTTTCTCTAATCCATCACTTCTTTTAGGTAAAATTAGCTAATCAAGAGCAAGATCTTGTATTGCTACTGAAACGATTACCCCTTCTGGATAAAGAAATGAGTATTATAAGAGAAAGGGCTGAACAGTTACGAGATGGAAAATTGGTTTCAAGAGGAGAAGCACTTTTACCTCTTATGCTTGCCAGTTTCATATTTGATGCACTTACTCTATCTAGTAAGTCTGATGTTTATATATTAACTTTTTAATTATTTGAATACTTTTTCGTTCTGCTTTGATTTATGCTGAAAAGATTTAGTGTACATTTTCAGGATTTTATTAATGGTAAAATACTGATTGCTGCATATTATAAAGCATTTGATGTTTAGATAAACAAAAAAAAAATTATCAAATCTTATATTTATAATATTATAGTTATAAAACAAAGTGAAATAATATGCTATTTGTCAGTGAAAAGTAAATATTTAATGTTATGCAACTAGCTGTTGTTAATAGGAACCAACTAAATTATGCTGTGTATAGATGAGACCAAATAAATTTTACAGGGCTTTATGAAATTTTTTGAATTATCAAGAATGTGTTCTTATAATATTACTTTCCTTTTTGATTTATGATATCTTTAAATTTGAATGAATGTCAACAATTATATATATATATAATTATGTCATATTACTATTATATCCAAATATGTAATTCTTAAAACTTATTTCATAATGCCATTTAGATTCGCAAAATCGTGGAAACCCATCATTGTGCACTAAACTTCCTGGGGATGAGCAGCTTGGATTTGAAGCTGCTGTAGCTGCTCTTGGTAAGATCTTTGCAAATTTTTTTAAGTTGTCTAATATATATATATATATAAAACATACATTATTTCCCCCCTCCATGCACATTCATCTTGAAATGATTATTTAGGTTTGAAAGCAAATGTGTCTGAAGCGGAACATCCTTTATTGTGTGAAGGCACACGCCGACAGAGAGGAGAATTGGCAATAACTTTATTAGTGACATATAAGGATGATCAAGAAAAATTAGCAAAGGTTTCTATATTTTTTCTTCTAACATAGTTATGAATATTGAACATGTTTTTGAAAATACTTGAGAGGATTTGATACAGACTTTATTTTTGAGCAATTTTAATTAAGAAAAGCATTGTAGATTTATCTTATAAATGGCTATATAAAATCACAATTTTATTATTTTGTTTCAATAAAACTAATTTAAAAAGTTTTCACTATATTATTTACAGGAATGAATCATGATTTAAAGTAAAAAATATTTATATTTATGCAAGTGATTGAAAAAAAAATCATTATTATGGCACTTTGTGAATTAAGTTTTCACACTCAGATTGAAATAATATGTTTTAAAAATTTCAAATCATACACACTTCTTGTATATATTTAAATTCTACACGTTTCTGCTTATTTAAATTTCCCCAGCTTCATATTTTTCTGCTGTAATAACTGTTTTCATTCTTTTGCTAAGTGTTAATGATGCAAAAAATAACAATAAAATAAAATTTGAATATCAAATTTTAATGTTTAAAAACTAATTCAATTTATCAAATTTCTATTGAATTTTTCTATTGTAAAATTTAAATAGTTCTATTATCAACTTTTCATTTATAAAAGTAATAAATGCAATAATAGTTTTAAAAGAATTTATACTTAAATCATTTAAATAGCATGCTTTTGTTTTATTTCTGGCTATGACCCCTTAAAGAAAGTATTTAATATCTCAAGATATGACACATGGAATTTCACAAAATGCAACCAATGGTTCAAAATTCATTTATAATATTGCAGTTGAATGATATTTAAAACTGTTGTTTATTTCAGTGTAAAGATAACTTTGTATGAAAAAAATTTTGTGTACATCTTCTTTCAAATGACACTTTTGAATCGAATGTGAACTGAAGTGTGGTAGTGTAAATGAGGGAATTTTTTTTTTTTTTTCCTTGATTGAATTTGATGATCAATATGAGATATTCACAATTTTCCTTTTATTTTAATTGAATTTTATTTTAGTTCTGTTTTAATCATTAGTGCAAATTTTCATTTATAGAACCCAATTTTTTTTTATATTCACTTATTTTTGAAGCATATATTTAATGTAATTTTAATAATCTTTTAAAAAAAGTAAGAAAAAACAGATTGCAAAATTAGATCAGTTGAGAAGATAAAAAAACACTGTAAGTGCAAGCATGATTATAAAAAAGAAACATTTTCCCTATTTATCTAAATATGCAGAATGTTTATAAAGAATAGAATATGCAGAATGGTTAGGTTTGTCTTATTTGTATATTATTGTATGTCTTTGGGTCATAATAAATAAATTTATAACTTTGTTTCAGAAGTGTTAATAGTTCAGAATATGCATTTGAATTTTCTATAGAATTTTTTTATGTGATGTGTCATATTTGCTGCATTCGTAAATAGAAAGCTAAGATAGATCTTATGTTTGGTTATATTAGTATTTTTTTATGATGGACGGAAATGTAATTGTAGAAACTTTACTATTATAGCCAATACAACATTGGTACTAGCTTGAAATATTTTATGCATTGACTTTGTATAAAATTATGGTAAAAGTGAATTTTAGTGTGCACCCAGCTGCGCCAACAATGCCAAGTCGCCAATAAAGATGGCGGACAAAATAAACAAATACTTCCACGGAACAGTTACGGTTACTATTTCCCGCCATCTAATTAGAACTTTTTACTGATAAGTATTTTTTTTTTTTTTTTTTTCATACTGCCCGGTGCCTTCTACAGATGCCGAAGGCATCTGTAGAAGGCACCGGGCAGAATTTTTTAACTTAAAAAAACCATCCTACGGCTTCGCTAGCAGCGGGAGCGGGAACCTAGTAGCTTCGCTAGCACATTGAACATAAAGACTGTGTGGAAAACAGAAACAGTACATAACCAAGAGAAAAGAAAAAACGGAGAAATAAGCAATCGGAACATTCTCCATACAAAATTTGAAACAAACATACTTTCCCCACCTTCATCAACTTGTAAAAGAATATATTCCACTCACCTTCCATCCATTCTGCCGGTTCGATATCAAACCATTCTCAATACAAAATTTCAAACAAGCATCCTTTCCTAATTTCATTAACTCGTAAAATATATATGTATGCATATTTAACTCGCTCTTCATCCATTCTACATGTTCGATATAATCCCAACACATAACAAATTATGAAGGGAACCAACCGTTATAACACCAAAAGAATTATGAGAACTGCGAAGAATTCCATTTGCAGCTGTCTTTGAAAGTGAGAATGCAGACGATTTTTTTAAAGCAAATACTGACAATTAAAAATTGCAAAAGAATAAATATTTTCTGTTCGTATTCACATTAAAAAAGAAAGAAGAAAATAACTTTTAATTATAAGCTTAAATTTCTTTATAATAAAGAACAAAAGTAAAATCTTTAATCGATATTTTTTTAAATATTTTTAATTTAACAATTTTCATAATTTAATTGTAGTTTAAGTACAACTCAACCATTGCAAAAAATAGTAAATAAAACAGCAGTACGGTTGCTATAAGAGGGATCCGATGGGTTGCAATATTGGCGACAATCGGCTGGTGCACACTAATCTTCACTTAGGCCAAAATTATTTCTAACTATATGAAAATCATTCAATTTGTGATGTGGTACCAGTTTTAATAGTAATTTAAATTGAATGGTGTTTTAGGAATTTCTGAAACAATTTGATGACAAAGTAATTCTCTTCTTTGGAATTATAATTATTTTATACTTAAATCCAAATAAATCAAATGCCTTTCCAAAAGAGAAAAATAACAATAATTTCAAATGAATTCTAGTTCTCTGTCTAGCTGTTCCAAAATGTTTACTTCTAGGCCACCCCATCCTAGATATGGATAGAACCAGGACTACTTCAAGTATTCCATGAATTCTTTTTTTCTGGAAAAAGTTGTTTACAGAACTGGCGATGATAATAAAAATAAACTAATTATTTCTAGCTGGTGCCAATGTCGTATTGGCTATAAATGTATTGTTGTCACAATTAGCTTTATACTGTCAGACTGTTGTATTTTGTATATAAATTATTTGCAATTCCTTTTTATAAAGTGCTTTTAAATTTATTAGTGATATGTAATTATTTCTTATTATACTTATATTAATTATATTTTTAAATTTATAACTAGATTATGGAGAAGTTGCTTGACAAAGAAGTTCACCAGATGTATAAAGCTCCTGCTTCTTCTATGTATTACTCTTCAGCTTCGAGCTCCCAGCAGAATGGTAGTTCGAATTTTCTTTCTTCTGATGACAAAAACATCAATGAAGATGGAACATCTAAAGATACTGAAGAAGGTGAATTACATGAAGAAGCAGAAAATGGGCAGTCGGCAAGTGATAATCGGTCTGAGCACCAATCTGTGGCACGTCCACGCAGCTTGCCATCTGCTCATAACTCAACTCCTGGTAGTTCTCGATCAAGAGATTCTCGACAATCACACAGGTGTGTTATGTATTGTGAAACTGCTACTAAATAATTTCAATTAAATATTTGTTAGAAAAACTTAAATAAAATATAACAATTAAATTCAATTTCTTGTTAACTTTTTTAAAACATAAAATCCATTTTAAAAACATTGTTGCAGTAAACAATATCTTTTTACAATATTATCCTTAATAATTCAGTTTGAAAGAATGTTACATTACAAATACCGAAATAACTGTTTTTGTAAGGAATATTTTTTTCCCCTTGCATTAGTTAATTTGTCTTGTTTCCTTCCAGAATGCATGAAGATAATGGCGAACACAGTGAAGGAGCATCAAGTCCTGGTTGGGAAGAGGATTATAAAGCTTGGGAAGCTAAGTTTAGATGCACAAATTTTAGAACTACAAAGAAACATTCAGGAGGTAAGAATTTTTATTTATGATTTCTTATTTTAAAAAATACATTGTTGATGTTAAATTTTAGTATTTAATATATACATTTATTCTTGCCTATTTGTTGAAATCTGTGGTACATCTCCTTTTTAACGATATTTTTTAAAAATTATCTGTAAGTATTTAAGTATGAAAAATGATGCACAAAAGCTCTTTATATATATAAATAATTCAATTTTTTTTTCCCACCTTTCCACTCAATTTATAAGTCATTTGAATATTCCTATGTTAAGTATTTTTTTAGATTAGTTTATTTATATATGCTTTTAATTATAACTTTAGGCATGGCGAGTATAGATAGTAGTGCTCCTGAAACAACCTCTAGTGATAACTCACCTACAGTGGTTAGACGTAGCACTTGGTTAAAACAGTGTGGACCAGGAAGCGATAGTGGCAGTAGTGGAGAAAGTAGTGATTCGTTTGCTTCTAGCTCATCTGAGGAAAAAGCACCTAGATCTAAATCTCGTGAAGGAGAAAGGTTTGTATTATAGTATTTAAAATTGCATTTTCTTTATATGATTATTGTGCTAGGTCTTTCTTGGAAGCAAATATTGATTATCTTGAAATTTCATTTTGATAATAGGCAAAAATAATTTCCTAGCTTTCGAAGAAGACATTTTTTTTTATTTCACAAAATTATTTGTTATTATTCTGATTATATGATTGTTGCATGCCATACTTTAAAATTGTTTTAAAATATGTTATATTTTAAACTAGCTCGTTTTGGTGACCAAATGGTTTACCAGCAATATCAATTGCACTTGCTTTCAGTTAAATCTCTTATACATAAATTCCTGTTTTTGATTCCATGAATGATTTTTTTAAACAACAAATGTCCTTATACATTAAAATTATGTTATTGTAATAATCTTATGCCTTATCTATTCATTGAGTACCTAACCCATTTTAATGGAGTGAAGACCCCTAGCATTACAGTGCTGTTAAAAACATAATTATTTGGTTCATCTATCTCTTAGTTTTAATGTTACTGTAGCTTTTCTATATATTTTTCTTGCAATTTTTGCAGATATTAAATAAAATTATACTTTTTTAATTATCCTACAACATTGGGAAAAAATCACATAATTAAATATTTAATGAAATAGTGAAAATGGGATTAATTTTAATGCAACAATCTATTCTTAAAAGTTATGTAAAAAAAAAAAAATTTTAAATGCTTAAATTAGAAGAACAAAAAAATTTCCCAACAAATAAATTGATGTTTTTAAAGGGACATTTTTTTTAAATCTTAGAATTATATAAAATCAGTTTTGTGCAATAATATTTTCAAAAGTTATGCTGATAAAATTTTAATTTTTAATTTATTAAAATTCTAATTAGAATATAAAAAAAATTACTCCAAGGTGCAAGTTCCTACTTTCCAAAGTATATATGTGCCAAATTTGGTAGCTCTAGGTGAAATGATTTGATCTGTAGAGTGGCAATGCACTGGGAGGGGGGGGGGTCCATCTTTATTATAAGTAGAGATAATTTTCATGGTGAATTCTTAAAAATTGTAATAAATACATGAAAAGATCATTTTGTGTTTGTTATACCTTTATTTGAAATTGCATAATAACTTAATTGACAATTCTTTAAAATAATAACTAGGCATCCTTTGCAACAGGTACTTTTGTTACACTGCAGTATATGTTGGGCTCAGCTCAATTCATCAACAATTATTTTATGGAACTTGTAGTTTATTATTAAAACTTCTTTTCTTTTTCCTATCTAGTCTTCCTGGCCTGTTACTAAACAACAGATTGCCAGCCAGTTTTCCGTCTCCAGAATGTAATATTCGCGCTAACACACCAAACATCAAAAATTCTAGGTAAGATTATTATAAAGAATATATCATTTTACTTTTTACAATATGTGTGCAGCCATTAAATCATTATTTTTCCACTGAATTTTTTAATCATAAATCATCCATACTCTGTCCTACTCTGAATATTCCTCATTGCATACTGCATTTGATTTTATGGAGAGTAAAGATAATTTGACATGTGCATGTCAAGATGAATTATAGGAAGCCAATAGTTCTTTGTCCTAAATGTCCTGGTAAACATAAACTATAAATGGAAGTTGCATACCTGAATAGTACAGAATACAGTCAGGCATCTAGGGAATGCTACTTATTTAGCAAAGCTACTTACTACTAATGCTACTTATTTCAAAAAGAGTTGGAAGCTGATTCAGTAAACAGTTTTTGATTAATTGGATATTAATCCCAATATAGTTTAGACATGAAAAGCTGCAGAAGCCTGCCTTTTGGAAACAGTGTGTTGATCTAGATATGGGCAATACAGTCTGTGATTGACCATCTTGTCCCTAGGGTCATCCGTGAAAAAGAAAATGGCAAAGCAGGGAATGATGATAACAGACCCAGGATTGTTTAGCAATCATATAAATTAGTCAAGTTGAATTTCGTTAATGTTGGTTACTTCTTTCTTTTTCATTCAACTGTAAAAATATTTTGAAGGAAGGAAAAACAAACAAATCCTTTTCTTTGAGGGAGTATCAATAATTAATATACATAATTTTATACAAAAATGATAAAAAATGCAATGCAGCAGGACAATATAAAATAGAAATGAATTACCAATTTATTATTTTTTGCCTTTCATTTCGAGACATTTGTTCCTGTGTTGAATCAGTTTGGAAATCCTATCTCGTATAATGTTGTTGAGTTGTTCATGTAAAACTGCAAGTATTGGTTGGAAACTTTTGGAACACTCACAATTCATTCAGCCTTGGACTTGGGACTATCAAATTTCCATTTGTTCATATCATTTAAGAGGTTAAAAGTTTGACAGCACTCTCTTTCAAACTGACAACATTCTATGTGATCAGGCTTTTCAATCTGATCTAGCACTGCTACAAATATCTCAAAATGAATGAGTGTCCAAAAAGCAATAAATTGGTAATTCTCTTATTTCTGTTTCATATTGTTCAGTATTGAGTTTTTTATTTTGTACAAAAATATGTATGTTATTTTTTGATATATTCTCATAATATGCAGATGATTTTTTTTTAAAATTGTATGAAAATTTTAAGAATGGATACTTTAGCTAAGAATTTAATGGAGTTCAATTTTTAAAAAAAATGTTTTGTTATGATGTATGTAACTATAATGGGAAAACTTCACAATTTATTTCACTAACTTTACTTGACTCCCTAAAGGGTTTTTAAGAACAAACTGCTATAAAATGTAAAGCATGTAAAAGGAAATTAAAGTGAGTATTAAAGGTCATTTATGTATTTTGCTTCAAATTTCAAATCACATAAAAAACGAAGCAAAGTTGATGTGTCTTCTGTATAGATTCATGTTCATTAAAAAGTTGAAATCAAGATATCAGGGTTAAAATAAGCTGTTGAATTTAAGCATCTTTATGAGTCTATTAGCATTATAAAATTCCTTAACCTTAGTGTAATAACATTAAATATTATGCTCATGAATAAATTAAGTTTAATGAAAAATTCAAGTTTCTTACTAAGAATGAGATTTCAGCCTTAAATGTTCAGTACTTTTATTTTTAATTTTATTGGCTGGTTTTTAGGATGTTACAAATTGAATTACAATACTTTAAATCATTTCCCCTTTTTTTATTTTAGATTCAAAGGAAAAAGAGCCTATCCAAGTGTACCTAATCAACCCAGTGAAGCTTCTGCTCATTTTATGTTTGAACTTGCCAAAACTGTATTAACTAAAGCAGGTGGAAATAGTTCAACTGCAGTGTTATTTACTCAACCATCAGCCAGTCAAAACCATAGAGGACCCCACCGAGCCTTGCATATGTGTGCTTTTCAAATTGGATTGTATGCCTTAGGCCTACATAATGCTGTTTCACCAAATTGGCTATCTCGCACTTATTCTTCCCATGTATCTTGGATAACAGGTATGCATTCAAAATCGGTTATCCTCTATAGAAACTGAAATAATTGCTTAAAAATTCCATTATATGAATGGTATTTGTAAGATTTTTCCACTCTTGTTGAAACTACTTTATCTGTATATCGAAAGTATATTGCCACCTTTTTTAAAAAACTAATTGCTAAAAAAATTATATTCTCTGATGCTTAGATTTTTGTAAATATATTTTTACTTTATTATTTATTAGATATGCAAAGAAAAAAAGCATCAGAAATTTCAATCTCAAGATTTTGATAAATTTGCTTATTTCAGAATGTAGTATTTCTCCATGGTGCTATTTCTCTCTGTGTACGAATATCACAATGCATTGAGCGAGATTAATGAAATTTAATATATTGTTTTTACATCAAATAAATTATAGATTTCTTTTCAAGTTTTGAACAAAATTTATTTATAAGAAATCTTTGTCTGTATGAATTTGAATGCATAATACAATAACTAAAAAACTAAATGTAAATTAGTAAAATTTAGTGTATGGTTTAGAATCATTATTGAAGATATATGTCAAATTATGGACTGAATGTGACAATAAATTGGGCATTTTTCATCTCTGAATTTGACAAAAAATAACATTGCAATATTCCAAAAACACAACTAAGTAAAATTATATTTGGTATGTAGTCTTGTGTCCAAAAATGCCAATTTATATTAAATTAAATTTTGAACCAACCAATCAAAAGGAAAGTGTCAAAAATGCACTACTCCTTATTATTATACTATGAACACATCGGATGGTGTTAATTTAAAATTTGATGGTAATAGGATGAAAATATCCTCTTATATTGATATGTTTGCTGTATGCTTGTTGCATTATCCTTTTAAGTACTGTCTTGTTGGCTGACCATGTGGCATTCCCCTGAAATATCTCTTTAGTTTATGGGTTCTACTATTAAAAAAGATGGTGATAATACACTGAGTAAATAATGAGAAAGTCAAAAGAAGAATACTTCTATCAATCATTTAAAAACTGTGAAAATGAAATGAAAAATAAAAATTGCTACTCTGAGCATAAAAGTCATAAGTCTAATTCTAAATACATTATACAAAAATATAGTTACATAGTTAATTTTATGCAAAGAATAATGATCAGGTGTTTGTCAAATTTGTAGTAGTAGTTATTTTAATTATAAAAACTGTAAATAAAAAAAATTGTTCTAATTTTTTTTATATTAAATCCAAAAATACATTTATTTTTGAAGCAGCGCGTAGTAAACATACTTTTCAATGATGAATTATTGTTTATGCCCCTTGGCTACTTTTTATGCTATTATGTTTTTCATGAAGTGTTCATGAAAAACATACTAGAAAAGTAAAGAAACATTTTCATGAAATGGTAATGTAGTGATTATATTGTTGCATTTAATTTTAGATTTTATTTTATATCTGCATGCTAAGAGAACTTTGATTAATTTTATTTCTTATAAGGGACTCTCATTCAGCTTATATATTAAACTTCTTATATCATTTCCTTGCATTTTAGGTGAAGCCATGGAAATTGGTAGTACAGCTATCAATTTCCTCATAGAAACTTGGGAGGGCCATTTAACTCCGCCTGAAGTTGCATCTCTTGCTGATAGAGCTTCACGTGGTCGAGATCCGAGAATGGTTAGAGCTGCAGCTGAGCTTGCTCTGTCTTGCCTACCTCATGCCCATGCTTTGAATCCCAATGAAATCCAGAGAGCTTTGATTCAGTGCAAAGAACAGAGCAGCGAAATGTTAGAGAGGGCCTGTCTGGCTGTTGAATCTGCGGCAAAAGGTGGAGGAGTATATCCAGAAGTATTATTTGATGTAGCCAGACGATGGTATGTATTTTTCTTTCTTTTTTTCACCCCATCTCCCCTCCTTTTTTAATTGATAGCTCAAATTATCTGTTTTAAATTTAAATTTCTGTATTTCATAGTAGTTTCAAAATATTTCTCCCTTATTATTAAATTTTGTATCCTGCAATCTTTTTATTTCTCTTCATATTTATTTAATAGTTTTGCTCAGTATTATAATTAATGTCAAAGTGTGCTAAAAATTAAAAAGTATTTTGTTAACATGTTTTGTTAATACTTTGTTACATGTTTCAAACAAAATAATCATTTTCTCCAACCATAATGTAAAATTGTTGTATATAGTGTACTTTTGCCTGAAATACACTATATACAAGTACACTATATGAAGTATTTTTGCAACTATGAAAAATTTCTGAAATTTAATTATTCTTATGACTTATATAAAAATGTCATTATTAATAATATTTATTAGTAATATTTAATAAAACTGAAAATTATTTACTCATTCGGGTTTTAAATAATTCATATGCTCTTTCAGGTATGAATTATATGAGGAGAGCTTGGATGATCATCCCAGCAATCAGTCTGAGAGGCAGGCAAATTCACATAATGTTGAAGCTGTTACCAGCGTACCCACACCTCCACCAACCTGTGACCATAATGTTGTCACCTCTCATAATATTCATTTAGGACAAGTGGAAGGAGTCATAACTACTGTACCATCTGTACAGGTCCTGTCTCCATTAACATGCCCTCCTGTTTCATACACATTAGCATATCCAACTGCTGCATATGGGTACATGCCATTCTCTCATTCACATGTGCCCATTCATCCTGCTTATGTATCATCAGCTCCAACATACCCTTATCCACCATTAGCCAACTTATCTTATTATACACCTTCTGTTGCCAGTGCAACACATATACGACATCCAACAACAGGTATATATCCTGGGCAGGTTGTGGGTACAGCTGTAACAAGAGCCTCTGTAACGCAAACAGCACCTGTGTTGTCAATGAATGGACATGCTGTTGTTACACAGCCACCACCTACAACCATACCACCACCACAACAAACTCAGGTATGAAGGTTTCTTTACTAACATTATTTGTCTTTAATTTCATAATGTGTAAGAAATAGAAACAAAGCAACGAATTGAGGCAAGATTTTACTTTTGGAAGCTGTATTGTTACTTATTTTCAAAATATTCCACCACATTTAGTAGAAGAAAATATGTATGTGTAAGAGATTATTATAATTATTTGTTATAACTGAATTCTGCTTCGTATAATTACCTTTTTATATGGATTAATATATTCTTTTCTTCAGATACATGGCCCTCTTCCTCAGTTGAACCAAAGACAGATGGGCTACTTACTTGCAGCCTACAGGGTAGGAATGCTTGCCATGGAAACTTTAGCCCGTCGTGTTCATGACGATAGACCTCAAGCAAAATATGCTCGAAACCCACCTTATGGTGAAGATGTTAAATGGCTTCTTGGTATTGCCAAAAAACTAGGTTTGTATCAAATGCTTTTATTAAGAACGAATTTTTAGTTCAAGTAATTCATTTCAGAAATCTATTTTAAAAACATTACTATTTATTTAATAATCTTTCCAAGCTTTTTACTACTTAATATTGTCTTTTAACTTTTAAATGTGAAGAGTATGTGTATTCTTTATGTTCTTTGCCAGTTTTACAGTTTTCTTAAATTATTTATAAGATGGTTAAAACACATTAAAAACATCTATGTTCAATTGTACAAATAGAAGAGACCACAATTTAACTTAATTTTTTATTTTACTGGCTGCTTCATTCTTGAAACTCAGGTTTATCTAAATTTTTGCATTTTCATCAAAAATTTATTGTTTCTTAAAAAAGTTAATGTGTTCTGATATGGTGGGGATAAATGTTTCATCAAATTTTAAGTTATTCTTATTTACAGAATTAATAGACAAAGTTTTATAATGAAAACTATTTCATTATTACTTGTTAGCATTTGTCAACTATGCTAACCTCTCGAATAGATAAGAAATATATATTTTTTTAATTATAGCAATTTTGCTAGAAAATTATTTTATTTACTTATAATTTAGATGTGTTCTATGACTATTTTTAATTAGAATTAATATTATGAGTGTATTAATAAAAGTTTGCTTTCACTATCGTTTGATTCCTTTTTGATATTTTTTTATAGGCACATCATATTTACAAGATTTCTGCATTTGTACAGTAAACAGTGTTGCCAGTCCATTTATATTGCATGAAATTGTTGTAGAAGCTGCACAGTATTTGGCACGTTCTTCAACTACTCCACTTCCTCAACCACTACGTTCTCATTTATTAACTCCCTTGATACAGAAATGTCAGCAAATGTATGTTCCCATCTTAATAAAATTTGTTAATTTTATTTATAAAATTATAAATTGTAATATTAATATATTAATATAATATATATATAATTGTAATATTTATATATTATAATTTATAAAATTATTATATATTATAAATTGTTGTATTTCATTTTTGAAATTCTTTTTTTTTTTTTTTTTTTTTTTTTTACTATAAATTTGACATAATGTGCTAAAAGTATTTACATTACATTTATTTTTTTTACAAAATATTAATTTATTTTGATTTGGCAATAAAATTAATTTCAAAAATATATTGTTATTGATAAAAATAGTGTTATATCTTTTCAGAAATTCAATTAATCAGAGTATTGTAAATTATTATATTCTGAACTTTTTTTAAGATTATGGATAATATTATAACTTAACTTTCAAATAAAATTCCTTAAAGAGAGTGGGAAAGAAAAACGTTCCAATCTGCCTCTTTAGTTAAAAAATTTAAAAAGAAAAAAATTTACTAATTTTTAAAATTTGAATATTTTTCCTTCAAATTATAATTGTGGATTCACTAAAATATATTATTCAAAATTGTGCATGAATTTGAAGATACATCTAGTGTTAAAGCTAAGTAATATTTTTAGTGTAATTTATGCCAGAAATTCAGAAAATTAATCACTACCTTATATATAGACATAGATGCACACTATGTATATGAATTATATTACATTAATTATTATATTAATTAATCAATATATTATACATAATTATTATATTAATTATATTATCTTACATTACACTATATATATGAATTATATTATGTTAGTGATTATATTTTATCACATACATAATGATAAATAAGTAGGAATAAATTGAAAGCTCTGTTTTAAGTGGAAAAAATCATTGTAGAATATGGTGATAGTAAAAAATCTTACAGAAAAAGAAAAAAAAAACTAAAATTTTTAGTTGCTTATGCATTTTATTTATTATTGTAAAATTTTATTTCTGAAATATAGAAAATACTACTATGAAATTTCAACTTAACGATTAAAAGGGCAAAAACTATAAAATAGCTTATAAAGTTGAAATCAAAATTTTGATCAATTAAAGGTTACTATGTCCTTTTAAGAGATATTGAATATTTACTTCCTATTGCATAAGTGTGCAAGTGATATGTTCTGTTAAATTATACGTTTTCAGTATATTTTTTTTGATGCATTTATTAATGATTTATCTTCTTTTAGGTTTACTGCTTGTACTCATTTTAAAATGTATCACATAACACCTGCTGAGTATGATGAATTTGTGAACATCATACGCAGTGCCAGAACGGCTTTCCAACTTACACCTGGTGGAATGGTGCAGTTTAATGAACTTCTGCAAAGCCTGAGGCGCACAAAGTCCTGCAAGAAAGATCTTTGGCAGAGAATTGCGAACACATTGGTTAACCCAACCATTTGATGATGATGTTATTAGCTCTCTGACTAGGAAGACTGAGTTGAAAGCTGTTAACAGAAATATTAAGATATTGCTGTCCAATTTTGTTATTGTTGTTTAGAATACAATCTGTGTAATTTATACCTCCAAGGACTTGATAGTAATTATTTAGTTTATATAAGTTATGGCATATGTTTTGTGTCTGTTTTCTTTTATGTTGTGTTGTTTTTATTTTTAGAAGTATAGAAAAATGGACAATGGAAAAAAAAAGTTTAAAGAAAGTTTCTAAGTGCCAAACTTTTTATTTAAGTTTAGGTTAAAGCTGTTTCTACATCAATACTTGCGATGTTTTTTATATGTTTTCTATCTGTATCTGTAAACACTTTTTTTCAGTCAACATTGGTATAAGTCATGTTTATGTTGATTTTAATTATTTGTGTGTTGTCATTAAGTTACAATAATTAATCCTCATTTTGTTTTTAAAGCCATAATGGTTCTTTCTAAATCTCTTTTCATTGCATTTCATAGCCTACTCATTTATATCTTTGACTTTCTTTCATGTGTTGTTGAATGTGAGAATTGCTCTTGTTAGTCAATTATAATTAATATTGTTTTATGACCTCATTTTTCTGTTTGTCATTTTATTAGTCATTGGCACTTAGCTTCTTTCTTTGTTGTTTATTATATGAAATTTGTAAGTGTTTAAATGTCTAAATCCTAGCAGGTTATAATCTCTGCACATTAGTTGGATTCCTATATTTTTATAAACCTGTTGGCACTTAAATTTGCACTTTATGCTTTAAAAATTGTTGTATGTATAATTATTTCCTCTTAGTTTATTTATATATTTCTTATTAATATGTGGTTATATTAGAAGTATTTATCAATCTATATTTTATGTTGTATTTATTTTTCCTTGTAAGTATGTTTACGTGTAAATTATGTTTTTGTTAGAACTGAATATACTTAGATCAGTGATTTTCAACCTGTTTATGCTTTACATAATCTGGAAATGTATGAAAGTTAACAATTAAATTATTCATAAGCTTTCAAAGACATTTATTATTCAATATTATTATTATTATTATATTTTTTTAAGAAGCCTATCCATGCTGCTGTTAAACATACATTCGCATACATTTCAGTAATTGCTGTTTGGTAATAAAAGGAAAATAAAATACAAGTAAAAAATGTTTGCTTCCTAGTAATTGAATGGTTTCAACTTATTAAAATCTATATACTGACCATTAAATAATATATATTTTCAAAATTATTCCCAAATCAGATTGCTTTGCAAATATTTGTTTTTATTGCATTATGGCATTTTTAAGCTTATTGCATTGTTATTCATAATTTTATTGAAAGAAAATTATCAGAAATATTACTGTAATTCTATGATTCTAAAGCACTCTTAAACACATATGAATGTAAAATATGCAAAATTGCTATTAATGACGGAAATGTATATATACTTCGATGTCGTATCTACACTTCTATTGCCAAAAATAGGTTGCTATCAATTTCATAAATATTTACAATATGTTTAATTCATATGAGAATTTTCATTTCTTACAGATTGAAAATCACTGCATTAGAGTATATATATATTTTTAAATTATAAAATTTTTGGATATTTTATTAAGTAGTATCCTTATAGGAAAAAGCTTTCTCCTTTCCCAACTTGTATTTTTTTTAATCTGTTTTGTTGAATTTATTTGTAGTTTTTAAGCTATATATTAAATTTTTTTTTAATGTTGTCTATTATTGGATTTGGCCTGCACTTTATTGTAAGGTTTACAGAAATCTAGGGGTGTTTTCTATGTACTAGTCTAATGAATGATTTCTATATTTCATTTTTATTTAAAAATCTGCTTGAATTAGACATTTGTATGTATTTGTATCTTTCTTCATGCCTAATCTACTTTGTTGTTTAGGAATATGGCTGAAAGAATTGTGCTTCTCTTGTGAAAGTTAATAAATAATTCTTGAATGTCTGCTGATCCTCTGTAAAAAACAAATGTAAAAATTAAAAAAGAAAATAAAAAGTTTGTGTTATTTGTAAAATTTAGGAATAGTAAATGAGTTTCAGTATCTACAAGTGAAACATTTTACCGTATTTAATGTAGCTTATAATTTATGGATGTATAGTGGGAGGAAACTGTACCTGATTAATTTCAAAACATTATTCATATGGTATTTATTTGGTTTTGTATTATAAAATTCATATCCCTGCTTAGTTATTTAGATGTTGTATCTATAATTTCCAACTTTGAATATCAATTTGATTCAATTTCTCAGTAACATTTATCTGTTTTATTGGTTTTCGTCTGTTTTGAGAAGGAATGGGAAAACTTTTCTATGCAACAGTTTAAAAATATTTTGTATGTTGTGAATTATACAACTGATTCCTTAAAATAGCTTTGAGAAAGTAAAATTGCATTTTTCTGAATAAAATCCACTGTCTATACATATATATAATTATGTGTATATGCAGACTATATTCTGGAATATTGTGTTTTCTTAATAACTCTTGATATTATATATGTGTAATCTTAAATGTTCTCTTATATGTTCTTAGGAAATTAGTGAGTCTAGGTTTATTATTAACATTTTAGGAAATGCTGCTGCGTGTTCAAAATCCTAGTGGAATGGAATGCCACAAGGTTGCATGTCTTACATGCACAGTTGTCTTTCTTGTTAAGAACTATGCAAATTGTGTTGGTCAGTTTCTGAATATTCATGTTTTGTAGCTTTAATTGATGTCTGTTCTTGAATATTTTATGATTACTGGTGTGGAAAGTGGTATTTATTCATGTTTATAAATGTTTTTTACATGTTAAACACTGTATTTTGGTTGTTTGTAAAACACTTTTTTAAAAGTATATATTTTGCTTATGTGTGCACTGCTTTTCAAGAATTAATTTAATTTTATAATATTAATCTGAAGACTGTATTTTCCTATAAATACCTACAATATGACACTCTTATGCTGAGTCACAGAACTCACTTGGACACACTTTTACATCTGTTACCATGTTACATATATCAGTATATTTCTTATACTGTGAGTAGAGATTTCTTTTCCTCCATAGTTCTAGTGATCTCTTGAAGAATTGAAGATATTTTTATGTGAAATGCATTAACGTTTTCTGATTCTTCACTTTGACAGTTCTCTGTCAAAGTACTGAAACATATTTAATCTTAAAATGGTAATGTTAATGCTTGCTTAATTATCTGGATTTGCACTCAATCACACTATATTTCAGTGGTTGCACTGATGCATAACACTCAAAGAACATTGTTTTTCTTCTGTTAAAATTTTGAATACTTTTAAATAAGATGAGGTATTTAAGTACACTGTATGGGAAAAGCAGTGTACAACTATAATGTTTTTATCTTTAAAATATATCACTTTAAAGGAAATCGCATTGCGATAAATTTTATTGAATGTCGAACAATTTTACTTGTTCTAAACATCTATATTCATTTTATTAGAATAAAATTGTTATATATTGATGCATCTATTTTTTAAAAAAATTTTCATTTAAACTGGCTAATTTGCATTTATCAACATTAGAAACTTGTTGAAAAATTTATCTTAAAATGAAGCTGGTTTTCATTTACAGTTAGACTGTGTTTTATTTGTTTCAATTCTGTAGGATCTATTTATGTATGCATAAATGAAGGCATGTGCTTATTTATATATTTTGAGAATTTATTTATATATTATATTTCTTTTGCGTTTTAAATTTTCTTGTGAAAGTATCAGTCAAACCATTATTAATGCTTCTGAAAGGAAAAGGACAGCAAGGAACTTATCATTTTATATTATTTTATCAGCACTGGATTTTATATTTGAAAAAGAAAAAATCATTTGTGATTGAAGTTGCTGGCTTTCTTGATAAAGGCTTCAATTTTTGTTTATTGAAATATCTTTTTTCTTCTAAAATATAAAATAAGTAATAAACATTTATGTGTGCATAGATAAAGTTGCGTACTTGGGTTGTAGCTGAAGCAATGTTATAATTAAAATTCTGTGTTAAGACTAATATTTGCTCCCATCTCTTATAAAAATTTTAATATGCATTATTGTATTTCTGTGTCATGTGGAATTTATGGTATGATTTAATTTGCACTATATTAAACTTTTCTTTTTTCTTATGGTAGTGTAGTTGATGGACTATATGATTGCTCATGAAGTAATTTTGTATTTATTGAACTTTTTTTAATCTAACCTACATGCATAATCTCTTGTATCCTTTTTTTCGTTTATATTTTAAGTATGATATTTTTAAATTTGTTTCTTAAAAGAAAAAAAAAAGTCTGGCAAAAATTCTTCCTATTTAAAATTTAATTTTTAAAATAGTATTTGAGGCTTCGTTTTTAAATATCATTTAAAAAATTACTGTGCAGAAAGTTTTCCTTTTTTCTGTGTTTTAAATAAGCTGGATAAACTGGTAATAAGCAAAAAGTAAATGATAATTGAAAGATAATAAACTTTATTAAATGTTGATATTTTTTCAATTTTCATTCCATTTAATTTAAAAAGAATTCTTTCTTTATTAAATTCACTTTTTTAAACATGATAATCTTTTGATTAAAAAAAACTTCAATGTTGTTTATATATCAGTATACTTTCTGAGTTGTTATTATTATAATAGGAAAGGATGTTTTATTAAACATCAAAGAATCATGCCACATGCTGTTTTGTAATTCTTATCAATGGTATATCAAAGAGTGATTTTTATCAGAAGGATCATTTTGCCAAAGATTAATCTTAAAGTATCAATGATTTGAACCAGAGGGAAGGATTAATCATTTAGTTTTTACAACCCTTTTTCCTTCAGAAACTATGCTATTGTATAGAGTATCTTGAATAATTTATAGTAAACATTTAGATTCATGATATATTTCTGGCGATGCTTTTCTGAAAATTATTCCAGATAATTTTTTAGTCACAAATTCGTGTCTTCATTTTTATTTATTCGAAATTTGACTTTTGTGCAAATTTAAATTGAACCATGAAAAAACATCTTATCTTAGCTAATAATGCATAAAATATAATGTAAGCACTTGGAGATTTTAAATTATAGTAAAACACAAATTTAGTATATTTGGCATTTTTTAATATTAATTATATTGTCATTAAAACAAAAATTAAGTTACCAAAGTAATTTTACATTTCCAATTTTAATACATGGCAAAAATTGCTAATCTCCAGAATCAAAATTATGAATTTTGATTTACTCTTTCATTATACCATTGAGAAGATTCAAATACATAAATTTTTGTTTTTGTAGACAAAATTTCTTAACTCTTAACATTTCAAATGTTATGTGTGCATAATTTCAGAAAGAGTGGAACTGTTTTGAGTTTTCAGTATGAGTTCTAATGTAAAATCGCTTTATATTTTGAATAGAAAACTTTGCGATTCATTTCTTATGTAATTAATTGAATTTAAAGTGTTCTCTTATTCATTTATGTTTAGTAACAACTATTTTTATTTTGTAAATTACCAGTCTATATATTGGCATTATAAATGATTGTCAATATCTTTTATATTAATAACTGAAAGTAATATGGCTATTCTGATGTAGTAACATAGTAGTTGTGTGATAAACTGCTTTTTATGCTTACCTATCGAAGGCATTTTAACAACTGTATGATCAAAAAGTACAATGAAATGTGCAGATTTTTATAGTCGACTTTTATTCAAGGAAGCAATTGAAAAATTGTGTGGCCAATTCTTCAAACAACCATCATATGTAGATACAGTCACTTTAAAACAAAACTAAGTTTTTAACACCATGCAAGAAAATATGAAAAGTACTTAGGATTGTAGTTTTCTGCTTAGTGGATGTAACTTAATCTTATTGCATCTAAACCAGTTTCTGATCATTGTTGTGCAACAGCTGCAGTCTGTTGTAGTAATCTATGTTGTGTAAAATTGTGTTGTTTGTTACATTCTTGTTACATAATTATTGCTCTCCACTTTTCAAAGTGCTAATTTTTTCTGAACGTGTAAAATAAACCATCGTCATCTGCATAAAAGTGAAAAAAAAAAAATTCTAGATAATTCACAATGTTAAAAAATATCATTTTGATGCATGTTTTAAGCTTGTGCAGCAGAGCTGTTCCATTGACTTTTGGCAGTAAGCTGCTACTATGTTTATATAATACAAATAGTGAGCCATTTTACTGTGACTGTGTCATATTATCTTGTGTTTAGACATGTCATCTTATATGGCAAGACTTTTAAATAAATTGTCACAATATTAAATTCCACAAAGCTTAGTTTTTGTACCCTTTCTTTCACAGATTAGAAACTTTTAATGTCAGTTCTGTTTTTTCAGTGATCTTTCAAATTTAACAATGCACAATATATTTGAGGAATACTTTTATTAACTAGCCTTTGCAGACTAATATGGCATTGAAAATGGGAAAATTCGAACCAAGTCAGTAGCGTGCTTATAAAACTGAAGTTGCAAATGAGATAGTTAAAATTGAAAGCGTGATTGTTTCGTAAACTTAAACCGATTTTTTTTTTATACAGACAATAAAAAGGGAAGCTAAGCATTACAGTAAGAAAGCAAAAATTTCAAAGATAACACCATAATATATTTTTGTACTCCAAATTATATGAGATGGCCGAGCAATAGTGTCTGCAAACTATGCATATTGTTCACGCGAATGTCTCTTAACGCCAAACTTAGCAATCTTAAAATTACGGCAACCCCTTTACCTGCCCTTTCGGTCGAGTCTTTCAGGGGTTCATTAGAACGTTGACCCACATCGACCCCCGCAGAAGCTGTAAACAACTTCAGTTTGTAAGGCGTAACAACGCCAACCGCAATGCAATACCACAATCAGCCATGTATTATATGAACTACTCAGCGCAAATGGAATGTATATAGTTGTAAATAAAGAAGGTAAGCAAAAGTACAGTCCACTGCTCAATTCGATTTACCACATATGTGTGTCTGTGATATACAGGGTGTCCCATAAAAGTGGAACAAGTATTTATTTCCTTAACTATTGCAATCAGCACATTTTCAGTTGCAAAGTTTCAAGTAACATATCCAATGAATGAAAATACTCTGGTTTCTGTTGAAAAGGGCTATAAAGTTACAAAAAGTGAATTTTTATGCTGCCTCCATAGTAAAAAATTGCCAATAAATATGTGTTTTTTTTTTTTACACCTGTCTATAAGTACGAAGTCCCGTGCCTCTATTAACTTTGACTACACTTTCTGTTGTAAATTTCACTTTTCTGTACCAATATGAGTTTTCTCTAGAGGGTTCTTTGTCGTTTGTAAGGGTCCAGTGTAATCGAGTGTAGTTTGTTCCTTCGTTCTAGGTGTGGTTGCTCTTCAGTGACCCCATCAAGTTTCCAGTATGACATCTGACTAGTTCGGGGTATCGCAGAGTATCCATTAATCCATATCGTGAAAGATTATTATAAGGGCAGAATCTGAAATAATAAAGCATTTATTAACTTTCATTAATTTTTTTAAACGTAAGATAATACCTTAATTGAAATGCTTCAAATATTATTCAAAATGAACATTTTTTACACTTATATGAAGATGCTGTCTTTGAATAGTATTTGCACATATTCGATCGATTTTTTTACTTGTACTTTAAATATATGGATCGTCATTCAACGTACTGTTCTGCAAAATAGGACTAATCAAGGAGTTGGTAAAAATGCCACACAACACATTTATAGAAAATTGACACTGATGATGAATCACTTGTACGAAGAATTGATTTTTAATATCGAGAGTTTTGAAGACTAATGTCTATCTCTATTAAAGCAACATTCGTCTGCCCAAATTGCATTTTTCGAAAAAAAAAAAAATTAAAATAGCGCCCAATTATAAAATTCAAGGCGCTCATCGAGTAGTTCATGTAATTGTTGTTTCAGTCCACGTATAATGTATGGATGCCACTTATAACTTTGAAATATATTCTGTACTGTCGATTTTGGAGTATTGAGCCCTGGACTGATTATTCGTATTCTAGCAATGATTAACTTGGAAACTAAGCCAAAATGTTAATTTCTGCATCACATACATAACGCCTTATCCTTCCAATTCTTTTCCAAAAGAGGAAGGAACCTATAGTTTTTTTCGACATCTAGATATTTGCAGTTTAGAAGAAACTGAATAATAATGATGCGAAATTATTTGGGGGGGGGGGAGACGAAACTCTTGTGAACCTTTTAATTCTGGGAACCTGCAAATAATGTCAAATTTATGATTTCAATGCTGCCGGAATTTTTGAAAACTGGTAAAGAGCTTCGTTATAAAATTTGCTTTGAGGGATTTTAAAAAGATTGTTGTTGGTGAGAACGCTAAGTGATTTTTAAATTTGTCATCTTAAATTAATTTAATGATATTCATTATTTTGATATGTTCTTTATTTTAGTGAAATATACGAATTTTAGATCTAATTGGATTAATATTTACATTTATGTCTATTGAATTCATTAAAAACATTGCTTTTTCTCCTAATTCACAAAATTTCAATACAAAGCCCAATTTGCAAAATTCTCTCACTCATTGCACGAAATTACCTGGAATTTTTTTATTCGTAGAAATATCGCTAACGTATACTTTTTAGAAAATTAATTATTTTGAAAAAATGAACTATTTGGACAAAAAAAAAAAAAAATCTGGCTTCATGGTTGCCTCACTCAATGGTTGCCTAATGAATATTGAAAATTGCTCAGTGAAAAATCATCGCTAAATTTATTATTACAAAACTCCCTTAGATGTGTGTAATTTCCTCATTTTCCCCTAAAAGAGTAAATTAATTTCCCTTCGTTTAACTTTTTGTTTAATTGATTACAGCAAGTATAAAAAAAATAGTTAATTAAAACGTAAAAATCATTGTAAAAGCTGTTACACAATATATCCAGCGAATTCATTTTTAGTTTTAATTAGCTTACAGAAGATATTTACACTATTTTTGGAACTATACAAATTTCATTTTTTTAAAACAGTGAAACGCAAACAAGAAAGCATCTGGCAACAAATAAATTGTTTTATTAAAGAAAAAATCGTCTGCATTAAGCAATCTTTTTTGTTAGAAAGTAGAAATGACAACTTTGTATTAGAATTATTTTATGTTATTTAATGGGGTATGAAAAGAAACATTTTATCGAAAGTTGCAAACACTCTTTTCTTTTGAATATACTTTAATGAAAAATTGAAATTCTTTCAGCAATTGCAAAGCTTTGGAAAAAAATTAATTTTCGA
This sequence comes from Argiope bruennichi, assembly GCF_947563725.1. Lineage (NCBI taxonomy): Eukaryota > Metazoa > Arthropoda > Arachnida > Araneae > Araneidae > Argiope > Argiope bruennichi. Next base: position 66,444,534 of record NC_079158.1, on the reverse strand, counting down.
ATAAGAAATGCAGTTAATTAAAAAAAAAAAGTGTTTAATTCCGAGTTAACAAGAAAGCAATGAATGGAATTTCGAGGAAAGGTAAGTACATTTTTGATATTTAAATAGTTTATTTTTTTAAAAGATTCACAAGAGCTATTGTGATTGAGATTTTGTAAATGTCTTTGCATTAATTATATATAAAGTAATCACACCTTTTACACTGAAAAAAAGGTTAAATTGTTTGACTAATCGCTTTATATTAATGCATGTAAGGAAAAAGAATAATTTCTGGGGAAAAAGTGATAAGAATTTTTTTATTTAAAAAATACTACAGAAAATTTTATAGAAGCACTTCTGGTTATGCCAGTATCTCAGAACAAAAATTTAAAAATTAGAAAAGAAACAAAAATCTGCATGCTATTGAAATATTATTCTGATTTTGCTTTTAAAGATATATTAAAATTTATTTCTCAAGATTACCAAGAATACCACTAGAGTAAAGCGATTATTTTTGTTTCCAAATCCCACTATCATGTTTTTAGAATATTTAAGTAAAAAGAAGATTCGAATTTCTATTCTGAAACACACCATAATAATTTTTAGACTGAATTTGTCTTTCTTTCTTTTTTTTTTTCTTTTTGAAATTCACTGTTATTTATATAGCAGTTATTTATGTGTACTCGTACAACGAATACAATAATATCGTTGCCAATGCGACAGTATAAATCCATTAACTAAAACAATTAAAAGTATTATTATAACAATATTTAAAAATTTTATATATTTCTATTAAAATTGGAGAAGGAGAAAAAAAAAAAAAAAAACGACATATTACAGAAATTTTTACTGAAATCAATAGAATTTCATTTTTTTAATGTTTAAATTATGAGGTGATTTGGAATTATACGCCCCAAAATTACCGAGAATTTTTTAAAAAATATTTTAAATTTTCATTAATTTTTTATTAAAAATATAATCAATTTTAAAACAATCCTGTCTTAGTATACTTTACTAGTATTCAGTCGTCTTAGCAGTAGTTAGAACAGTTTCTATTATTCAAGAAGTAATACAAATTTGCAGCTCTAATTTTAATGGTCTGATCTGAAAAAACGGCTTGAAGGATTTTTTTCACGATACATATCGCAATTTTCAGCTGGTTTGTCATCGTATAATGATGTTTAAAAAATGAAAGATGAAATTTTTAAAAAAATGAAACGAGAATGAAGCTAATTCGGCACATTTCAAATTAGAGATCCTATATTTGTTGACTTGAAAAATTGCAACTTCAGAAAATTACCAAAAGCTATTTCTGAGCCATGCGCGCAATCAATATATTGAATGGAATTTTGGAAATATACTGGAAGAAATGAACTTTTTATTTCTATATATAAAAAAAATCTTAAACATAATTTATTTTCAACTGTTAAATGCTATCTGAAAAAATGTCACCACTAATCATACTGGTGTCGTCCTTGTCATCTGACCAGTTCAAAATTACGAGATCCGTTCCAAAATAGCTCTAGTGTTGCTTTAAAATTGGACGTTAATATAACTAAACTAAACTCTACTAATCATGAAGGTGTATGTGTGGGTTAGCGCCTTACAGAACAGAAAATTAGATCTAGAATTAATAAATTTAGAAGGACGAAATATGCACCTCAGGATGATTTCTTAGAAATTTTAATTAATAAAAATTATGTAAAATTTTGATATTTTTTATGTTATTCGAAATTATTATAGCACAAAAAAGATATTTGCTTTATCTTAAAGTTAAAAATATTACCTTTCAATCAAACCAGTTTAGCTGGAATATAATTGTTTAATCATTTTTAATTAAATTTTAAACATATTTCGTAACAATATATTCAAAATGGTAAAGAAACATAAATCGTTTTCCTTATTGAGACAAATATTTCATCCTGGATTATTCTTTTATTGTTGATGAAGAAGGTGTGAAGTTAATTCGTTTAAAGTTTCTATTAAAAATGTGATTTTAATATATTTTTTTGAAATTTACTGTATTGGCAATTAAGGCCTGATTTCACATTTAAACAATGATGGAAAATTTTTTGAAGTGCATCCATTTTTAAATCTTGATACTTTTTTCTTGATAATTTTTTGAAGTGCATCCATTTTTAAACCTTGATACTTTTTATTGCAATACAATTAGGTATATAAAAATATATTATCATTCCTATTTATTGATTTTGTTTTTTTATTGTAGTGTATTGAATTTTTTCTTAAAGAAACGTTTATCGAATAGTCCATAGAGTTATTACACATATTTTGAAAAACATTCAGTATAGTTCCCATAAAAGTTCAATACTAAACTATTCTATTTCCTGTCCTTATATTTAAAATAAAAATGCTTACTTTCAGCATATATAGCATTTAAGGCTTAACCATTTCAGTTTTTTAATATTTTAGGTGAGATGACACAAGTTAGGGAGATACTTTGCATAGTGAATGCAAAGCTTTTAAAATAATCCGTGTTAAATATCTATCAAATTTTACGTTGAAAACTACTTCACTCGGGTAGCTATAGGGAGCAAATCACATAAAAATATTTAATTGAACATTTAGAAAAATTCATTTCTAAAATATTTTCATTGGCTTGTTGCCAAAGTCAGGTAGCTTAAAATATATGTTCATGTTATCTGCTGGATAAAAGAAAAGTTTCGTCATATGCTGCTAATATACAGATGAGTTTTATAATTCTAGTAATATTTCCGCTTCGAGCAATAAAAGAAAAACCAGCTGCAGTGGTCTCCCCAAAACTTTCTCACATGCACTCTAATATAGGTGTTATCCCACAAAACACCTTGCATGACATTGGTGTACAATAACTACGAAATATTAATCTTTGGCGTGAATTTAGCATTTTTACTGTATCTACCATGTCATCCTAAATGAATTATTTGACGATTAATTCCTGGCATGTTGTTCATTGTATTCCGAAAATCAAATTTGTGTTAAACTCGTTTTTCCCAATCCACTAAAACAAAAATTTGACACAAAATTACACTAAATCACACACCAAATTTCATACATTTATGTCATTGCGTATTTGAGTTATCGCGTTTACATGTTTGTAAAACTACAGACCAACAGACGGTCAATCCTTTGTTGGATTTAGCTCAAAATTTGATAGTGCTTAGACTACTAATCTTAATTCTGTGCATCGAGTTTTATCTATCTAGCTCTCTCCGTTTTGTAGTTATCTGGTTAAATTATAGTCGAACAACTAGATAGACAGACTTCCTCTGAGCGGATTTTGCACAAAAGTTGATAGAGATCGTCTAGATCAAAGCAGTTTTGAATTATCTTTGTCATAGAAAGACAGACGCAGTTTTTTCCAAAAATATGACTTTCGAACTCAGGGAAATCTAAAATGTGGAAATTCGTCAAACTCTCAAGTTTGACGATTGCTATACTTTCTCTATACTACTTATACGAGAAAGCAATAATCTTTTATGTAAAGAAATTTTCTGTAAACTTTTATTTTAATTCGCTTTCTGATTAGTAGATAAAAAATCACCTGATCCATGACATTTGAGATTTGTTTTACCAGTATAAATGAAAATTATTATTATGTCATAATAAGTATCAAAAGTGCGAATAAAACACTTTATATCGGTGATATAAAATGAAGTATTTATTTTGGTGAAATGGTGACAAAAAAAGGAAAAGTAAAGCTTCAATGAATAGCAAATGAGTTTAAGACAATATTATTTGTTGATTCTACTTTTAGAGACAGCGTTTGTGAAAACACTAATGAATAACTTTTCGGTGCGTTAACCTTTTTCAAGTAACGGAAATTTTTCGTCTCTTGGCTAGCAATTGTCTGAATTTCTAAGCAATACACGTGTTAACCCTTCATTGGTTTTTTTAAAAATAGTAATAGAACGTCCAGTGACATCAGAGGGGTGGGGTGGGGGATCTGAAGAGCGAGAAAGAAATTGGCAATTTGAAAAGAAAAGTTGATTGTGAAACTTTTAAGTTGGCGGCAAAGTGTGAAAAATGGATTCAATATTTAGATATTGGAGATATAAACAAAGAATGTTCTCCTAGTAAGGCCTTGAATTTTGAATCGAAAGTAGGCTGACCGTAAAAAAATTAATATAAAGATTAAGCTTCCAGCATTGAACAAATGGCCTGTGGAGTTAAAAAAAACTTGCTAAATGGAACTGACGAATGTCGCGTACAGTATCGGACAACATCGAGGGTGGCGAACGAAACGAGAGCAGGGGTAGGAAATTCCTAATACTTTATAAAATAATTTTTTAAAGTTGTGGAATTTGATTATATAAATAAAAAATATTAAAAACAACCTAAAATAATATTTAAAATTTCTATGCGTTTTGAAATTATATTACAAAATTTGAGAGTGTTTTTCCCTCGACTCTTTCCTGCATTTTTATTCCAGTTTTATAATGTATGGTAGCGCAGCCTCAAAGTAGAATTTTAAATTTACCTAATTAAGTAATAATCTATGACAGAAATTTTTAAAAAGTCAATTAATGATTTTTAATTAACAAAATCATATAAAAGTATCCAAAATTACTCTTATCAGTGACATTTTTCATTAAGAGCTTTTTTTGCCGTAACTTCGCAATCTTTTAATCGAACAAAATAATTTTTAGGCCATCTTAAACTATGATCAATCTATTATTTCCATATTCTGCAAAAAAATTACTTTTAATTATAGCCACTATAACAAACATTTAAATAAATATATTTTAATATTTTCATTGGGGAGGAATCAAAATCACAGATAAATAAATTTGATGATTAAAAATATGTATATTATTTTCATTCGATTCAATTATTGACTAGTATATTTAATCTTGACACATACGGTGCTGTTTTGCTTGTTTTCATGGCATAGTGAAGAAATTTTCCTTTGATAGATTTGATCTAAAAGTTAATGTAGATGAACTACGTATGACGTTGATATCTAACTTTTCGTTGTTTTATGTTGTAATGTAAAAGCAATTTCCATGTAGTCCTATATGATAAACATTAGATTCCAAAATTAAATTAGTATAGCGCTTCTATATATGTCACTTGAGCATAAATTGACGCAATTAAAAGAAATGTGATCGGACCTAATCAACAGGAAAACTATGTTTCATTTCAATATCATTAAAGCACTGGCATCTTTAGTGATCACTTACAAATGAGATGTTTAGATTTATTTATATATTTTAACCCTCCAGACTAGAATTTATTGATCTCTTTTCTGAAATATTCTTTAATTCTCCTTCCTTTTTCATTGCATAATTTGTTATAAAAGAAACTTTAAAAAATTAGATTTATCTTTTTGCCAAAAAATGCCAGATCTTAAATGTTTATTTTACTATTTTACTTGAAAAATAGCAAAATGTAAATGATAATTACATATCCTGCAACAGATATTTTTAAAATACCAAAAATAATTTTGTCGATTTTATTTCGAAAATATGAAAAAACATTTTTTTATTATAATCCATCTTTTTTAAAATATTGTCAAATAATTCCTAAATTTATCACTTAAAATTTTAATTAATTTTATTTTATTAATTGACTTTTCTACTTATTGCTTCATACAATTTTTTAATTAATATTTAACATTAGAATGTGAATCTGTGCTCTGATCTGATTACACGAGAACACTGATTCTAAGCTAAGCTTTCAAGAGAAAATCGTTTGTTAATAGAAAAATTTATTCTTACTTCAATAAAATGTTCAAATATATAATTATCAAAATACTGCGTTGCGATGTAACTTATTATATCTCTTATTGTAAAGAAAATTTCTCATTAATTGACTTCGAATAAATTAATTTAAAGGTGGCATTCATAAATGTGGTATTCCCTCATTTTTATGCTAATTTCTAGTCATAATAATAAAGAAGGCATGGGAAGTTTTATTACCGGCGAGGCGGATTAAACACAGAAAACAAGATCAACTTCCCCTGTGGCATTTTAATCTAGATACGTTTGTATCTGGTTTACATTTGAAATGAGTAAAACTTATTCCTTGAACTTTAACATAATATTTTATTTAAAACTGTGTTGCATTTATTGATTTTTAATTATATTTTTGATGATGAAAAAAAATCAAGCGAAAGAGAAATTCCCTTTTGGAGATAACTTCTAAATGCTTTACTATTTTAATTAGGTTAACTTTTTATCTTATTATATATATATTCGAACTTCTCGCAGAACTTCTTCAATAGTAACAGAAGAAAAGGAGATTTGTCATTAAATGTCAGCATATAATTGTATTTAATTAATCTTTCATGTATTAATAATTAATTGATTATATCTTGCATTTTCTTGAGTTATTCTTCGGATCTGGCACAGATGCTGGCCTTTGAAGACAAATATTGTTCTTCAGAAAACCTATAGCCAAAAGGCTCTGAAAGTCACGTCCAACGAATGAGGAGGCTATGCTATTTCAAAATAATCTTTGATCACCCGTGCATCTGTGAAATACTGTCTTAGCAAATGGTTTACATGATGACCACGCTGTTGAAGTTGTGGATTACAACATCCTTCAGCAAATCACTGTTCCGTTGTCCTATGATAGAATAGGTTTGAATTCCATTTGCAGTTATCTCTTCAAAAAAATAAAAATAAAAGTCCGGTGCTAAATGTAGCTATAAAACTATGCCATACTATTATTTTTATCAGGATGCCAGGGTCATTCCTGGATAGTGTGAGAGTTTTCGCTGTCCAACTTCGTCAGTTGTGGGTGTTGACTAGCTCATTGTGGCAAAAGTAGCTTCGGCACTCCACAAATAATTCCATGACCAAGCAGCGACATCAATTACCATACCAGCAAAGAATGAAAGTGCAAAACTTTTACTAGCTTCTGAGTCCTCGTTCTGCAGTAGGTGCACAAACTTGATTTTGACGCAAGTTTTTTTTTGTGTGTGTGTGTGTGTGTGTGTGTGTACAGCGGAATATGGCATATCCAATCCATGGGGAACAACAGTCACCTTCACATTATCATGTTTTAATTGACTATTGGCTTCAACAATCATGATAGCCAAATTTTCAACGCTAGAAAATGGAATTTATTTTCGTACTTTACCTGGAAGAATGCAAGCTGTTTGTTTCAAATTACTTTATCATCTTGTGTAGGGCACATGGAGATGTTCAATCGGATGCTTCTTCGTATCCGCTTCGGACGATAAAACTCTTATACAACAGGAATTCTGTTTTTGTGAGAGAACAATTTTACCAGTAAAGTTTTTTCCTGCAACATAGGCATGATGTGCACAGAATAGGCATGTGCTGTAACGCAAACAGTTATACATTTTCAATATATGCATATAAATACCATTTATATTATGATGGGGAATTTAGTACTGAAATTTTTTATTAAATAAATGGCAAGCGCATTTATTTGAATTACCTATATTAAAATTTCATTTCATTTGGGCCCACAGAACGCATTACAGAATCTTTTGAAATGAGGTCTTTAGGAAAATTATGTAGCGGTTTCTTAATTTTAGGATTAGTTTGAAATGAATACGAAAGCTAATTGGGCTGTAGTTTCGATTTTTTTTTCTTTTTGCACATTGGCTATTTAATTCATATTTATTGCATGTTTTTCCTTCGCGTTTTATTTTACATCGCATTTTGGGTTTCCTCTTTTTTGCCTTTTGATCAATCACATCCCTGATGTAATCCCTCACATAAAATTGTGGACCTTGGGAAAGGCCATGAACTCCACAAATGCTCCGACTTTTAATTTCACACATGGGAATTGTTTGTTTCGTGTAATAAAGAAAACTTGCACTTGTGTACTAATTACAAGACATTGATGGAAAGTAGTTGCGAAATATCGATCTTTGGCATGAGTCTAACATTTTTACTGAATTTAGCATGCGACTTTTGGCGATTTTTTCGAATATTTATCGCTGCTATATGATTAATTTACAAGTACCGAAAATCAACTATGTATTTTGGACATCTACTACTCTATCGAATGAAACCAAAATTTAACGTAGTGCTACAATTGTAGTCACAAGGTCACCTATCAAATGTCATCTTTTTTTTTTTTTTAAGTCATTTCGTTTTTTTAATTATGGCGTTTACATAATGCGAAAGTACAAACCAAATGACGATTAACCCTTTGGCAGTTCCGGCTAAAAATTTGATAAGGACCTTCACTTCAGAGGCTAAAACTGTTTACTAAATTTCATCTTTCTAGCCATTTGAACTTTGCTAAAAGTTACTTTAATTCTGTAATTATTGTGTTAACTTGCATTTGGACAACCGGACTGGCAGATTTCCTCTGAATGGATGTCATTCAAAATTTGACGGAAATCTACAATTGTAATGGAAAGTCTATATACCAAATTTCATACATCTAATTCAAAGCATTTTTGAGCTATCGTATTCAAATGCAAATAATCGTAATTCGAAAATTCTTTCGCACTTAGGAAATTCTGAGATGTAGAGATTAATCAAATCTTGAATTGAATTTTTTGATGTTTACAGTAATTCCTTTTTGGAGAAAGTAAAAAGTGATGATTGAATTTCACTAAGTAGTTTTATACATATCTATGACTAATTTTGAATGAAATCTTCATAGGGTAGACTATGTACTTGTTTGTGCATGTGTATATGAACATAATAAACCAAAAACTCAAAGAAAAACATGCTAATTTAACACATTTTTTTGCTCGTTCTTTCACGAAATCTAATTGCACTGCTGTTAAATAGTTGCATCTATAGCAGCTCATAAGATCCTACATAAAAACTGAAAACTGTGCTCATATAAAATGAAATTTTTATAGCAACTCGAATGAAATGATAATTCAAGATAAAGCATTTTATAGCTAATATGCTCTCCTGGGCATCTTTCTAGGCGGTTAAAGACATATCTATTGAAAAAAATACAGACAGTGATGACCTTCCCTTCACCCCGAATATAAATAGTACATAATAGTAGCATTGCCACAAGAAACTTCACTATACTAGGATAAATATGGGGGAAATGGAACACTGACTGATAAGCTTCGTGCAATTAGTGGTGTTCATGTAAAAATATATTAATTGAGGCATTTACTTTAATATCTGCTTCGCTTTTATAATAATATTTGTAGATTTTCCGATTCATTTATTTATTTTTAAAATAAAAATCTAGAAATTGTAGCCATTATTTATAAAATAGACAACCTGTATATCAAATTTATTCTACATGTGAAGTTTTTGTGCATCAAAAAGGAAGTCAAAACTACGTTCTTGAATTCCCTGTATTACAAAGCTTAACTCAAAATACCCTTTGTTATATAAGCAGTCGTTAAACATCCGCGCTGCTTCTTTCGATCTTTCTTTCCTTCTTCTTCTCTTATTTAATTATTTTTTATTTTTTACTTTCACTTTCATCGAATAGATTAAAAACTCGTAAAAATTTAGAGCTATGAAAGGAAACCTCAACTCAATATGGCTGTATATATTCAGAGGTATATCATCTTTTCAAATCTAAGGGATCATTGCATTAGTTTATCTCTTTCTCAATCAACAATTTATTGCCATATTTTTTTACTTGTTTTTTAAACGACACCTGAACAGCAATTCACGGCTATCAAGAACAATCGACACTTTTTCATTGTATTACAAAAGTATTAACCATTTTATGTAAATGCCTCAGAAATACAAAAAGAGAGTAATAACAATTCTTTTTTTCCCAATAGCAACCATTACAAGAAGTAAACAACAAAAGAACTGCCGATATTCCGTTGGCGGGCGCTGATTTACATAGAGTCTTGACCTGCCGGAAGCATCATTAGCGCAGATTGGTCAGAGGACTTTTAAATGACAGCGCTTGTCGAGTTCTCTCTGATGCCGCAGGGGGCGTTGCAGTCAATTAGCGTACGATGGGTGAAAGTGGGTCAGTAGGGCCTCTTCAGATAGGAAGGTTGTTTAGCGAAGATGCCACAGTTTGCCGTGGGTCACCAGGCCGAAGACACTGACGGTGTGACCGTCAACCCTCATTGGGATGGAGACTTCTCAGGTAAGTTCGGAGCAAATCCTCTCTCTCTCTCTTGAATTAATTGATTGAAATATCGCTCGCTCGAATTGGAACTTTCCCGGCGGTGTGTAAACTTTCGATTTCAAGGTTTGAAGCTGACAGCCGTGCATATCATTAAGTTATAAAATATTATTAGTAAAACGAACAAGATAAATTTTCCTTCTATCATTTGAAGAAATTATTGTCAAATATTATTGCTTTGAATTTATTTATTCTACTGAATAAATTTGTAATTCCTTTAGATAATTTTATTCATTTTTGAAAACTATTCTGTCAGAATTTAGAGATTATTTTCGGCGTTGAGATTCATAATTCTTCGAGTACTGCATATGAATTCAGTTGTCGATTGCAAATCTTTATGAGTTTTAATCGTCGTCTTTGTTTTATTTACTTATGTGCTTTTATGTACTATGTGTAGCTTAAAATACCAGAATTTAGAAATTTAAATTAGAGTAAAAAGTAACTGTTTTGAACATTTGAAACAGTTTTCTCCAGAAACTTTTTTTTTCCAAATTAAGCTAAAATGTAATTAATATTAAAAATTTTAATAAATTATTCAGAACATTTCTATTCCATTGAATTTCAGACTTTTAGTAATAATAATAGCCTTTAGTAGTAATAGTATGATTAATAAATTTGTTTTGTTTAGAAGAATTATGTATTTAATATTAAACGTAAAGTTCATTGTTTTGTTTATCTTAGTTTTGGTAAGAAAATAAAATCAATTAATTAATGATCAACCAATTAATTCATTCATCACACTTGAAATTTTGCGTTTTCTTTTGGAAGTCGAAATTAGTTGACTTGCAATTAGAATTATTGCTTGAATTTACGAACAAATTTATAACGATTGGTACAATGAGGATTTTTAATAATAACTTTTCAACTGAAATATCTTTTTTATAGGTAATAAATTTTATTAAAAAATCAAATTTACTATTTAAACTTTCTAATTTTTTTTTGAATTCTTTAAATCAGTTTAAAGTTTAAGAAACTTAAAGACAATTGGGGATTTAAACAATTTTAACCATAAAAAACGATGACACGTATGTGACCATTAAAAAGCTGTTATTAGGATAAAACTGGAAGTCCTTAATGGAAAGTTTGCATTTGTTATTTAAATAAAAACGATGAATAAACATTATTAAAAGGCAAAACAGTATTATAAACTCGTCAGTATATGTTTCAAAGAGCCGATATAAACAAAAATATCAGCGGGAATTATTTAAAATAATCATATAATGAGGCAGTGCAGTTTTCTTTGATCATTTTGACATATAGATGTATCCGCACACTCTGCTATATTTAATTAAAATATTGGAAATTTACTGTAATTACGTTTAGAACTCAATCAATTAATAATTTATTAATTTGTTTGTTATTTCTCACTTAAAATACTACTAAATCAATTTCTCTGAACATAGATTTGAAATAATTTGGTGAACAATTTTTGAAAATAACCCGCTTTCAGTTAAAAGGTTCATTTTAATTTGTAGCGAGAAAAATAATTTTCTAATTGACATTTCATTTTATTTATTTATTTTTGTGATGTATATCTTTTAATTTTTGCCAAATATAGATTTGTATAATTCTTTTATATAATATGGAAAGTACTTTTTTAAAAATCAGAACATTAAAAAAAAATTACTAAATTTCCACGTCTTCAGATAATAAGCAAAATTATGTGGAAAAATGAAGTTCACGATAATAAACAAAATTTCTTGAATAAGAATTTTTGCAACTGTGCATTATAAATCAAATACTGTTAAAGTTTCATAGAAATATTGTATTTCAAAGAACTCATTGAATAATATAACCCAGTCGTTATTTCAACCATTCGAACTTCTTAAATTTGAAAATTTTTTTGACCGCAATTGATTTTGATTTTTCGTGTGACTTGTGGAACAATTCCTTTCCAATATTCATTAATTCGTTTCTAAAAAGAATATCATTGGAGTACTGACTTCTTTGCAATAAACAAATTTCAAACAATTTCACTACACTCAATAAAAGTTGAATAAATCTATATAAATGGATGTAAAAGAAAATGGAAAACTAATTATAATTTTAAATTCAGTTTCCTAATTAAAATGCAATCAATTAGAAACGAATATTAAATTAAAATTTCTTTTTGAAACACTTTTCTTTCTTAAATAAAAGATGTTTTCAACAAATAATTTTGTTAATAAATTATTAAAATATTCAAAATGAATAGGAAAAAGTCAAACATCGTAGCAGTGCAACATTTTGCTGCTTGCTTTGTTACATGGAATTAATATATATATATATTTAACATTTCTTCTCATAGTTTTAGAGAGCCTTAGAATAATTGTTTAATTTCCTTTTTGTTTTCAGTTTTTGTTTATTAGATTATTTTTTGATATGAGACAATACCTTAAATTAATTTTTTACATAAGCAATACATTATATTGCTTGTCACTCTTTTTATCACCTTTCGCTGATAAACATTTTTAAACAGTTGGTAGTTAAACCTATATTTACTTGTGGATTTTAAATTTTAATTGAATTTTATGATTGCATTTAGAAAAATAGGTAAACGATATTATTAAAAGACTTATTCGGATTATAATTTTGTATATATCGTTTTATTAATTATAATACGCAATAATATATTATAATTAGTTTAAAATAATGAAAAAGAATATGAAATTTTTTGAAATCTATAGAATTTGTTACTAAGTTCAAAAATAGTCTCCTAAAATTTGAGAACGTGAAGAACGTTTATTGTAATATATCCAAATTGCAAATTTCGTTTTAAAAAAAAGTTTTAATCGCTTGAAATTTTAATAAACTGTTAAATAAGTAAGAATTCTTCTATTTTAAATAAGTAAGAATTCTTCTATTTTAAATAAGTAAGAATTCTTCTATTTTATTTATATTACCTATGTCCTTTTCTCTAATGCTAAAGGTTCATCTTTCAATGATTGTTTTCAGACACAAAGCTTTTACTTTGAAAAAGACTTATTCACATTCTTTTCGATGATCAAATATAAAACATAATTCTAATAATGACTTGAAACTTTAAAATATATAATTTTATTTGAACTTTAATTAATGCAAAGAAGAATAGTTTTCAGACTGATTTCATCAACCTGTTTCTCGATTTACTTTTCCTTCTCTTAACCAAATTTCCTTCACTTAAGAGACTCAATAATCCTTGAGATTTAAGTACCGAAAATAAAAGTATGAGTTTTTGAAAGAGAAAAGAAGTCTTTCGTATTTCAAAAAATTAAAAAAAAGTTTACAGAAAACAGAAACAGGCTTTTACCAAAAAAGTTTTAGAAACTTGCAAAGCAAATTTGGATTTCAATCATGTGTGCCCCAGACGGTGTTCAGGAAATGAAAAAAAAAAGACTGTTTAGTGTTAAATGGCTCAAAAAAGGTTGTTTTAAGGTCAAGAAGATTCGAAAGAAATACTATATTTCAAAAGTTAATCTGTATTCCACAAACCTCACAAGTCTCACTGTGAAACTGCTCCAAAGAACTGAAAATTAATGATAATTTTATTATTCATTATACTAATAAAATACGTTCATAACCATCAGAAGAAATTTTGAAACACGAATCAGTTTCAGATTAGTTGACAAAGTTTTCCTTTGCTAAACTTTCGGTCATGGGAAAATAAGAAAGAACGCGATAAATTCTATTAATTTATAAAAACACTGCCAAAAAATATTTTTGCTAAGATAACACACAAGCTCATGAAACTCAGTAGGAGAAGCAAAACTAAATGATTTTAAAACAATAAGCGTTACAAGAAAAGCTCATATTTGAAGGTAAATTACTTTTCTGTTAAGTAATTTTAAACTTTATTAAAATAAAAAAATACTGACTTGAAGAAAGAACAACAACGGGTTGTTTAATGAACAAAATTTTTCTGTCTCTTTCCGTTAGAGAGGATTCTAAGTAATATTTAAAATAAATGAGACATTGAAATGCTAAATATCTACTTTGAGATAAAAGAAATTCAAATTCACACATCAAATTTATATTTCCATCAAATGAAATATTGAGTATATTCAGAGGCAAGAGCACAGAAAGACGCATTTTCATTGAAATATATATATATATATATATATATATATATATATATATATATATATATATATATATATATATATATATATATATAGATAGATAGATAGATAGATAGATAGATAATTTTAAGTAATTTGCTAATGAAGCAAATTATTGTTCTTATATCTAATGGAAAGAATACTTGGAAAAATCCGTTTTTAGATTCAGCATATAAATAAATGGAAATAGAGAAGAAATACAAAGACTAATCAGATATTCTTAATATTATTTTTGTATTTATATTCGTAATATATAGTCTCTGCTTTATCTTATTCTTTAAATGACTATTAGAATATATAATGTAAAATAAAATGTCTTGAGTAATTTTATTGATTATTCTTATTAATACATAAACTGTGTCAGTGATCTCTGTATCTGGTCTCAATATCTATTAATGGGGTTCCAATTATATTTAACGTTTGATTGTATAATTTGGTGCATAATTATTCACTCAAACTATGAAGACTAATCCGATTACTGTTCCTTCATGTAATCAATACTAAGGAGTAAAAATAAAACAGATCTTTTAAAGCATTGGGCGATGTTTCTCTTCTGAAGAGAGATTAATATTGCCATCTTGGTTATCGTTGCTTTGAGCATTTACATTGAAGACAAATTAAAATTGATCGTAAATGAAATTGTAATTAATCGCTAATTATGAGCTTAAAATATTTATTTATATCTCAAGTATGTATGCATGTAGCAAATCAAAATAAAACAAGAATAACAATAGTTAATCTTTTGCGACTTAAATTATATTTATTTTTAAAGAAAATGAAAACTGAAAATCACAAGTTAGAAATGCTTCCTATTTAAAATAATTCATTTAGTTCAGGTATATTAATTAATTGAAAGTGCTTCATTTGTTATCCTTTTGTATTCAGATCATGTTACCAGCAAGACCTCGTCAAATCTGTCGTTGTTGTGTTTCTAAAGGTACTTGTCATAGACAAGCCCGCTGACGAAATCAGCGATTTTAAGTCGAGAGAGCGTCTCTTGTTTTAGTAGTGCCAACTAGGGCCAAAAGTACATCTTAGCTACTCACGCATCGCATTTGCTTGCACAACCCCTTTTTTTGGGGGGGGGGGCACATTCTCAAAGATAGAATAGATGACTCGTACCTGGGACGCCTTGTCAAATCTTTTCTAACTAATTAAAAACAGTAGATTGTTTCGATGGTGATAAAAGTAAACTTTAGAAAAGGGTTAACTATGAAGAAAAGAAATAAATTCTTTTAAGATATTTTGGAAATTTAAAGCAACAGCTTTTCAATTTTGATAAATCTAAATTCATCATGCTGAAATCTTTTGATTAATTTTATTAACTAAAATTCCTATTTTGAAAATCCAAAATTATTCTTATTGCTTCAAAATATCTCATTGACACGCATTCAAAACCACTTTCAGAAACTTTATTTAATACATGAATAAATTCATGGAATGTTCGAAATTTATTTACTTTTCAAACTGCCTAATTCTCCTATCCCACCCTGTGTAATCAAGACCACATGTGTTACGGTACAATAAGAAGGCGACGAAATGTTCTTATGGGAGGAAAAAGTCGTGCTTTATTATTTAGCAGGTCAAGTACACGATTGGACAATAATTGCTTGAATGTAGAAGATACAAAGTAAAATCCAGTCGGCTTACCTTTCCTTGACCCTGATCCTTCTTATGAATGCATCTTTATGTAGATTACTCCTAGAATGAAATTGAATTACGACAACTTAGAATTACAGTTTGCTTTATTATTTTTTGTTCTTTTAAGCCATGAATTATTTTTTCTTATTTTAGTGTCATATTCAGCTTCCTTTTTGCATTTCATTTTATTTGACGTGTCTTGTAATTTATCTGTAATATTATATTTTAGAAATTACAGGGTTAAATTTTAGCACAAAGTTAATTTCAGAACAATTAATGATTTAATTTAACTAGATATATCATTATAAGAAAACGCTCTAATTAATAGTTAGTGGGGGGGGGGGGTAGCAATCAATACATGAATTTGTTGATTTTCATACCTAAAAAAATCAATGTTACCGCATAATAATGCAGTCGAAAATCAATACTACAAACTGCTTTTGTTTTCAGCAATTTTTTAACTCTATGAGGGAGGAACCTATTTTTTTTTCCGTTTCATGTTCATTTCAAAAACAGATAAACTATAATTTTTGCGTATATTTTCTTACATCCATTATAACTGATTAAAGTATTTTCATTATAGCATCACTGAAAGTGTAGAAGTTCAATTCATTCGTTTAAAGAAATTAATTGAAAGCTATTAGATTAAAATTGCTGAGCTTTTAGATGGTTAATTATCGATTATATTCAGATTGCTTAATTTATATTGAAAGGATTTCTATAAATATTTGTCGTATCGGATGAATGCATTTAAGCGGCCAGAAAAAAAATAATTTAAGATACAGAAATTTTGACTATCAATTTTCACAACAAACTGCAGAACAAATTTCCGCGCTACATTTTTTAAAAGTTGCATTTCTAAAATTCTAAAGTTTTCTAAAAATTTTGCTGATTTCATTTTAAGAAGTCTGTATTATAAGGGCCTTTTTACTTAGCAAAAATGCATATATGGAATCAATAATGAACCCGTATGGAATATATTTATACTGCATTAGGTTCCCGATTGCTAACTCCATATAAATTATAATCTCTACCAATTTCATAAAAGATGATATATAAAACGAAAATTATTAAAAAAAAAAAGCCCCCCAAATGGTAATTTTTTTTGAAATTAAAAAAAAAATAATAATAATATTTTAACTTTGCTCTGATAAATATCTATATCAAAATTCTAGTTGCACAATCGATGTGTAAAGAAAAATTAACCGTTCAAGTAAGAACTACTTGAACATTGATTATTCGTAGAAATTTGTACATTGATTATTCGTAGAAATCTGATTTAGTCAAGCTATTTAAATTTTCAAAATAAAGTAAAATTAAATAAAATAAAGTAATAATAATTAATAAAATAAAGTTAATAAAATAGTTTAATAAAGTTAAATAGATTAAATAGTTTATAGTTAAAATAGTTTAATGAAGTTAATAAATAGTTTAACCTTTATCGTGGCAAGATTGCTTTTTTGAAGAAAATCAAAAAAAAAATGTATATAGTTAGCTTATTTTATATTATATATATATTTTTTATTTTATAGTGGTAGTATATTTTTATAAAGTTGTATGCATGGTATACTATACAAAATGAACGTAAAGGTTAAGTTAATAAAATAAAATAAAAGTAAAGTAAAATATATACTTCCAGAATTTACTTATTCCTGTTTTGTGATACTAGTCGTAGGAATTATGAATGCAAAGTCTGTTGATCATGATTTTCGATCATTCGGCAAAATTAACTAATTAAATCGCACAAATGCTTTCCATGATTAAAACACATGCACGTAATTTTATATTTTAGGAAAATAAAACAATGCAATATTTTTAAACAATCATATATATTATTAAATGAAAGCCATTTGTTTCTTAACATGGCAACGCATAACTTCGAATTTTTACTACTTAAAGACTATTGCTGATGTTCCTCATGAATCTAAATTTCAGATTTAAATTTATATCTATTAAAAGGACACTATTTTTTGCCGGTTACAAGAGATTTCACCATATCTGTGTTTGCAATTAAAATCTGGGTAAATTTTGCAATGATTTTTTTCATAAAAAGGGTATTATTTTTAAACGTTTTGTCTAAGGTGCTTTCCTATTTTAAAGTTTTGATTTAAAAAGCATTCAAACTCAATCAGGACTGTATACTTCTTTTGGAGACGTTTTTAAAGTACTGAAATCGGTTTTTATTGTTTTGAAAATAATTCAACTGTGATGCAAAATCGTTTACATTTAATTAAAAGTTTTGCACGAATGGCTTATTCTAGATGATTATGAACTGGACCTTCTGAAATACTTTATATGATTTTCAATTTTTGTTTGATTACTTTTGCATTTGTTAGATATCTAATGAAAATTAGAGGGGTATTGTGAGAAATATATATAAACTATTTGCCTTTATAGCGATTTTTTTTCTTAAATTTAGATCCAAACAGAATTTTTAATTGAAAAATAAAAAATAACTTAATCAAACTTTGAATTGAAATTTATGTTTTATTTCAAAAGATTTTCTTGAACGAATATTTGATTAAGTTTTGGCAGGACATGATGCTGTTAAATTGCATTTTAAGTTAATGTTCTACTAAAAAGCTATGGCATTTATTTTCATTGTGATGCAAATAGCATGAATGCAATACCATTGGATTTTTCAATTCATTTCAGCGTAGAAAATAAATTCAAACTCATTAAAATATTTATTATCCATTTATCCATTGTTTTCTAAAATCCATGGTTATATCAAAGAAAAGACATAACACGATAGTATAGTAAATAATTAGACATGGCACGCTTGTAAAGGAATTTTCCTGCTTTTTATTTATCAAAAAGATTATATATACATTCCAAAATAATTCAAATAAGGGCTTTTGCTTCAGTAATAAATCGCGAAAAATAGCATACATGTAATTAAAGTTCAAGTATTTTAAACCTATCCTTTTCGTTTAACTGTTTTGCTGAAAAATAAGCAAATTTTCCAATTACATCGGGTCTTTATTTAAGAAGACAATGGATGGTGCTTCAAAATTTTAAATTTCATTTCCAAAAGGCAAAAATTACTCTGTAATTAAAACTCTTTTATTTTTCCCGCCCTTTTCGTTTCACTTCTTTTCTTTAAGAGCAAACAA
The DNA here is from genome assembly GCF_947563725.1 of Argiope bruennichi. Lineage (NCBI taxonomy): Eukaryota > Metazoa > Arthropoda > Arachnida > Araneae > Araneidae > Argiope > Argiope bruennichi. The sequence goes on along the minus strand of NC_079158.1, from coordinate 66,425,666 downwards.
ATGATTCGACTGAATCCGAATCATGCCTTATTTTTAGAAGACAATGGATAACGTTCTGAAGTTCCAAATATTCCGTGTCATTCACGTTTCAGAATCGGGTAGGGAATTCCCACTAGCCAGGGTGCAAGATTCGCCCAAAGCTAGAAAATACGACGAGAGCAACTGCTGGAACAAAGGCTTTAGAAGTCCATAATCATCGTGCCTTCGGTTCCAAGGTTTCGAGTAATTAGCTAAAAACATGATGTTTGGTGGGAAGGTCAAGGAAATAGTCTGTTACACTAGATTGTGCTGGGGGAAACCCAGTAGGTGCTTGTAATTTCATTAACATCATTAAAACCTGCCGGTCATAATGGCTACCGGATACACCATCACAGAATTCTTTTGAAAGGTGTTTTGCATGGGACATCCATTATTGCATTGAAGTGCTTTTCTGTATGCAAAATAGTTTATATTGCCTTGCCGATAAATTTGATACTAAAGTTAAGAATATCTATTGCATCATAGATATTATTCGCACGATGATCATAATTGGCGGCTATGAATTATTATTAATTAATTAAACGGGTATTCATCAATGATTTAATATTATAAGAACTTTGAATTGATGCCACTATGAGCTTTTTTATATGTGTTTGTTTCTAAAATTGGCATGTTGGTAAATGTACGGTAGTATTATTGAATGTTTGCTGCTATGCTAAATTATATATCCGTTTTTTAAAATAATGCAATGGAAAGATTTGGATTTTTAAGCAACTGTGATTTGTATATTTATTATTTTCAACTATCGATAGTCATACAGGTAAAACGAAATTGCAATTCATGCTTCGACGATTCCACTCAAGTTCATAGGACGATTGGTTGCTTAATCAGATTCAAAATGGCGTTTCAAAGCAAACCACTTGATGAGCACGTCATAAAGAATTTTAAAAGTATTTTTTTATTTATTGAAATTGAAAATGAAACAGAGATTTTCAATTCAGAGTAGACTTCAAAAAAATATAATACAGAATCTCCGGGTAGTTAGTATAGAAATTTTATAACAAAACTTATATAGAGATTAAAAGAATGAAATGTTCTATTATAGAGGATAAAATATACCACACACACTCACACGCACAAACACACACACACACACACATATTTATAAAACGTATATACTATCAACTTATGCTGAAATATTGAAATACATTATGCCAAAGGTGATACTTTTTTATCTATGGATATATTTGAGTTTTGAGAATTAATTGGATTTGACGTGATTCTTACTTTTAAATATTCGAGATGCGCTCTAAATCTCTATATAAAAAGATAGTTTTTTTCTTTTATCTTGAACAAAATGAATATAAAATTAAGGACTCTCTTTTTTGAAATCATTAAAAAGATTTTAAAAATATGTTTTACAAAATCTACAGTGTTGAAATTTACTAATTTTTAAACAATCGATTTTCTTTTATAAATTTTGCGTGAGAATATTTTATATCTTAAGCTATGTATTAAAGATAGTGATCGATAATATTTAAGGAAAAAAAATTACATAAAATTGTAAGCGATATGTGCCAAAAAAGTGAAAAATATAATATGCAAGGTAGCAAAAAAAAAAAAAAAAAATCCCTGTTTGAAACAATTGCAATTAAAACTAATGAATGGAATATCATGTACTCAGTGAAGTTCACATAACTTAAAATGTTGTACAGGATACAAGGGATTCTAATATTATTAATAAAAGTTTATTTTCTATGAGTTTCATGCTATATGTTGCTCATTTCTGCGGATGCATTTTTTATCAATCGAATATATATGAAATTTTAGGTAATCCATTTTCCGTGCATTTATTGTGACCCATTTTTGTTCCGACATCTCTAAAATGTTTCCTACTTTTATAATAATTTTGTTACTAATTTTTTTTTGATGAATTCACTTTTCCATATCTCTCATAGCTCTTATATGAAATTTCTTTACATTCCATTCAGTTTTAGCTCTAGATGCTTGCAAACAGGAAAAAATTATTTAACGACCATCCAGTAAACATTTATTCTATATCTGAATACATAATTTAATGTACTTACAGTTTTTTGAATATTATTAATTTTGCTTCTTATATAAATAAGTATATAATCCAAAAGGGTTCATTTAAATTTATACTTCAGACAATTATTACAAAATACTGTTGTTCTTTTTTTTTAATGCTATCTACTACTATTTCTTTTTTGTTTTGTAAAATTTAACAAATATGATGAATTTTTTTTAACTCTAAATGATTCAAAATAAAACCATTTAGAATTCAGGTTTTGCTTTTATGTTGGAAATATAAATTGAGTTAAAGCTTTATTTAATTATTATATAACAATTATCTAGAAACGTTTCATTCATACATATATAATTTGTTACTTATTTAATTTTTGCTTTCCAAAATGAAATAAAGCAAAAGTGAAATTACTTTTGTTTCGATCAAGTTTATTCTTAGGACTTGTCTGAAGCATCGATTTTCAAAATCTGTCGATAAATAATACAAATTCAATATAAAAATGCAGTTTCAAATTAAAGCTAATCCTATTTTAAGAATAAACAAAGCAATAAAAATAATTAAAAATTTTAAATGTATCACTTGACATAAGTGATTCGTTGATAAATCTTGAGTAGAATCTATCCATATTATTATGGAATTAGTAAATTTTCCTTTAATTTTATATAGCTACCATATTTTAAAAAAAGAAATGTCACACAAAATTCTAACAAGAATTCGAATTTTTAAATTTTTAATTCTCTTTTCATAAAAGAATAAGTTTTATAAACTCCAGCTATAATGTTATGGAGAATATGAAAAGAAGAAATGGCACCAATAGTATTTATTTTAATTTTTAGAAATGCATGTCAAATTTTTGCTTGTATTTAACATCAATCTTATAATAAAAATTAAAATAGAGACATAACTATGCGAACAAATAAAATAATGACTTTTTAGGCATGCAACTATTTCAATAAAGATATCAAATGCATTAAGTAGGGTTGGCGCACTTTAAAATGAAAGAGAAAGCAATTTAATCGTGACGTGCAATGAAATAGAAAATGAAAACAATAATTTCCCCCATTTCAGATATTCACTTCATTTTACTTTTTACTATTAGATGATGGTCTCAAGGCCAGTTTGCTGGTTCAACCCTTGAATCACGACTAAGATAAAATTTCGAAGTTTTTCGTAACTGTTATTTTTAAAAACAAGCGCATTTCGCATAAACGCATATTCATTAAACAACTTCTCATCGCGGAAAAGTTACATTTTGCGGTTACAATAAAAAACCATGATTATTTTACGACAACTTTGAATCTGGATTTAAAAAAGAAAATAGGTTAAAGTGTATTACTTCTGAATAGAATTTAAAAAAAAAAGTTGAGATTTTTTTTTTAAATATTTTTTATGTTATTATAATCACATATTTTAAAGAATTTTATGATAAATTAGCATTTATGGATGAAAAATTTATCAAAGAATTAAAATCCGTTTTAACTTAGATAGATATATAAGCGGCGTGAATACAGGTATGTTTGATTTTATGCTATAGCCGTTCCTTTTAACCGTCTTTTTCATGTTTACGCTATTCTATAATTCAAAACTTAAGTTCACGACTAGTCATTAGCATCTTATTTTTTTTAGATTTCTGATCAGTGAACTGAATATAAATTATAAAAAATTAGTATGGTTATAAAAGTAAATTTTAGATCAAATGGCCAATTAATTTCTTTAGAAACCCTAAATAAATAAAAAAAATTAATCCAAATCGGATACTTTAATAATCTCTTCAGGAATATCATGCATGGGCCTAATTTAATATAGGTAGCTGAAAATTGTATCGAAATTGTACGAAAAATTGTATTGTTTGTGGATTCAAATATCTTTCATCAATATTATCTAGTATCATTTCAGTGTGATAAAATCTAAACAAATTAATGCATATTGAATGTCAACACTCGGATGTCTGTAAAACACAAAATAAGAAAAAAAATAGTATATTGCGATTTAAAAAGAAAGCAGTTCGTAAAATTAGATATGCATATTTATTTGCTTTGTTTTCTCTTTTCTTTGTTTTGTACTAAACAATCATTAGGCACTGAGGTCTTCTTAAAACATAACAGTTTATTAGTTGAAGCCCCTATCGGTAATTACTTCTATATGATTTTCAAATTGCGTAGCGCACCGGACTAAAGTAACTCTGGCTTTGATGGTGATGAAATTATTATATAAATTTGTGTTTAGCTTAAAATTTCAAACTAATACTTGAGTAATGTTTAAGAGCCATGCAATTATATGATATTGGGGCTAGCATCTACTACGATAAGTGCTTGGCACCTCAAGATCCCCACCATTCTGGCCGATAAGAATATGCATACTTAGCATGTAAGACCATTCAAAATTAATGACGGTATATAAGGAAGCCTTGGAACCGAAATATATATCTCTATAATATTTCGTAACATTTTTGAAACTTTGTACATTCTATAACTAACTTTACAAAATATAGTAGTTGTATAGTATTAAGAACCTGTAATAGTACAGATATATCTTCAAAAGAAAAAAAATATGTACGTCACAGGTTTAGAAAGGAGAAACACTTTCTTTGGCGCTAGTTGTTTTTTTTTTTGTTTTTTTTGTCCTTCTCTCTGGAAGATGTTTTCATATTGCTTTGCTTTGATGATATTTCCCATGATATCTTGATATCTTACTATCCCTGTAGTTAGCATCGTGAGGCGTTTCTCTTTGCTTTTTATTTACAATTCCAAGGAATATGGCATAAATAATATGCATTTTTACCATTACTTAGCTTCTACTGCCATTAAAACAGCGGAATTCTATACAGGAAATAAAACTGTTTTCAACACTATTTTTAAAGTAATGGAAGAGAAATACGTCCTATGTCTAAAACTGAATCAAAACAATAATAATAAACAATTCAGGCTTCTCTTCTTTCATGCCTAAAGGTCACAAAAAATTATAAATTTAAATTAAGCCAGAATTTCTCAGAATTATTTGTTCATGGCAAGTTGATATGGAATGTTAACACGTATTAAGAGCACCACCTCACTTAGGAGTTCATGCACCGTCCACAGTTTGTAAGTAGTTCGCAAGAAATTTAAAAGAATCTGTAAACAAGCCATAAACTAGATAATGCACTTTTCTGAGAAATGATTAGAGTATTTCTGCATATCACAATTGGCACTTTTAATAGGTTAGCCAATGTTGTATCGCAACAGTTCTTTCTAAATGCTTTCACGTAATTTTTTTTTTGTGCGATACTTAATTTTGTTTGTGTTTTATATTTTAGTTTATTTTGCTTCAATTATATGTAGATAATCTAGATTTTTTTTAGAAAATTAGGAGAAGCAAAGACGCAAATATGCAATATAAAAAATGTGAACGAAAAGCTATAATTAAAAAAAATTCGCCAGTTTAAAATTTTTACACTACAAACAGTTTATTTAAATATAAATAATAATAAAAAAATTTCCCCTTTTACTTTTGCTCATGTTAATGGAAGAGATTAAAATCAAACAATAAACACTTCTTAAGACAATTAAAATTTTTCAAGGCATTGGATTTTAAGACCAAAGCACTACATTAAAAAATTTTTGGCTTATGTCTCATCAAAATTGATTTGTGTTTTAGTTTTATAAAGATTCAAAGAATTTTGTATGTTTTAAATCTATTTTTGCCTTTTTGTTTATTTATTTTTGGGAGTGGGGGGGGAGCATCTTTCTACATTCTGTTTATAACAATTTCTTTTAAAAAAATGTTTAATTCAGCTCCATATGATTCAAGCTTTCAGAGACATATATTTGGTTTTATAAATATAAAAATAATATAAGCTATAAGGTTAACTTTAAATTAAAAATACATTCACTTAAAATTATATTTTCAATAAACTTTCGACCAATGAAAACTGGACTGCATCTGAAATTATCAAACATTTATGCCTCGTTTGTATATATGTCGGTGAGTCCTGCGGATGTGACAATGGTTATTACTTTGGTAAAAGCAACATTTTGCTACTATTTCTTGGCTATAAGTTGAAATGATATAGCATAGATACTGATTATATGGTATTGAAACTCCATTAGCGTGCACAATTTAAGGTCTCTCAACATCTAGAAGTATACAACCATGAAATTTACAAAAATGGATTGTAACGTCTAGTAAGACAAGCTCCACTTTAGTGGCAGTGTCGTGCGCCTGGAAATTTCTGTAACATTTCTGTAATTTCTGCTGATGTAAATGTTGCTATACAAGTAGAAGAAAAAAGACTGAGTAATGGTGCTAAAGGCATTTAATGTATTTTATAATTAATTTTAAGTGCAACTTAAATACCTGGCGCCATATTGATGATTCTATTTAAAGAAAAATGTTTTGTAAACTAGATGAGAGATTCATGTGAAAATTAGAGTGGATTTCTCTCCTCAATGTTGTTTCATGTTAGAACAGCTATTGAAAACTTGATAAAACTTGAAGAGTTTCCAGATGCTCATTCAACTGAAAAAAAAAACTCACAACACACAACCTTTAAGTCATTTTATACAGAAAAATAATCACAATTAATCTACCGAAAATATTGTTCGGAAACCCTATGAAGGCGATCGAATTAGAACTTCGCGGCTTGCTGTGATCGGACATATTCATAAAAATGTTTCCATCTCTCATCAGCTCAAAACTTTCACTTATTCCCGCCCATCTGTGGGGATTTTACAATGGTGAACAGAGCAAAGAGATTAAAGGGATCACAGACTGGGGAGTGTTCTTTCACAAATGGTAGTTGTTTTAGTAAAATAAAATGGAGCTCATAGCATTGAACGCCAAAATATTTGAAGAGAAATGGTAATATGGTTTTATTCTACTTACATAAAGAGATAATATCATCTTGACAGCTTTGGATTTCTCGTGTGGCGTTGCGTTCTGCGGAGTGGTAGATTCAATATTTTTCTCACATTTTTGTAGAAAAGTTGAATGCCGCCACATAACTATTATATGACTATAGTAACTATCTGAAAAACAATAGACTAATTTGTATGCACAACAATATACATAATTTAGATTTAAGAAAAATGAAAAAAAAAAAAAAAGCAGAGCATATTTATTTAGAAGTTTTTAATAGATTAAATGCTTTCATATAAAATTTATAGATTCTTGCTATTTTAAGCTCTTTTATTATTTCTACTCTTTCATTAAGACTGATATTAGTAAATAAAAATACTTAGAAAAAATCAGAATGCCCTTTTTATTCAGAATTTACTGAAAATTGCTATTGAAGTTGAAAATTTGTATAAGTTTAAAAATTTAAATTAGATGAAATCTAACAAATCCAAATTATTTCACATTTAATTCCAATCCATATTTATAACTGGATTATATATGTATGTACATATGTTTCATGTGAGCATTCAGTCATCAGCTTTTTTTTTCTTTTGGAAATTTGATAATTTTTTTCATTAAAATAATTGTATAAGTTATATTTTTAAGTTGTTGTGCAAATAAAAAATAAGGTAGTAAAGTAGAAAAATATTTTTAATTTGTCTGCATGATATTTCTTATCTGCATACATGATTCAGAGAGAAATTAAGAATAAAAAATGAGATCATTGATGTCCGAATTGATAATTCAACGATTTTCTTTCTAGGCAAGTAAAATTTCCGATATTTATTTTATGCTATGTTTTTATGCATAAAATAAATATCGAAAATTTTCGATATCTATTTTTTTGCATTTATCACCCTCAGAGTTACTGAAAAAAAAAATAGTTCTTAAGAACACTTACCAAAGACCGACCAGTTTAATGAAGAATAATTTTTTAAAAATTAATTCTTGAGAGTATTATAATATTTGATCACCATATTTTAAGATTTCATAATGAATTCCAGCAAGTAACAGCTGGAAAGTCAAAAACTAAACATCCTTTTACATACTTGTTTGGAGCAGTATAGCCTACATAAAGGCTCTTGTGCCATAAAATCCAAAACAAAACAAACAGTGCAAAAAAATTTCGTTACAAATACCAAATAAAAATTTCAAATAGTTTTTATCATCTTTTGGTTTTTCTCGGTTATCGCACTTGACCTTAAAATAAAGCTAAAAAACATTTTTATAATTCTTCTCCTGTTATTCTGTTACAATCATTCCTTAATTGAGACTCGAATCCTTACGCGTATTTTTGTCACCGAGTCGGACATCCTGGTCATTAACCATGACAGCTTTTACACTCGCTCCCACATTTCATGGCACTAGCTCGACCTGTAGTAGATTAGCCCCGATCCTGTCATACATCAGAACTAAAATGTCTCGGTTAATGACAGTTTCCTGGAAATGGTCTTATCAACGTCATGTAAATTCGGTGGGAATTTCCACTCTTAAACAGTTTGGAACTCGAATGCCCTCGATAAATATTCCACGACTTTCTCTGCGCAAAAAAAGGGGGATATAATACCTGGAATTAGAGATAAATATAATACGATTCCCTCAATTTAATCTTTGTTGCAGAATTTATCCACATTATGTGTGATACTGAGTTACTTTGTTACTTTATGGAGCAGGTGTGCGGGTTGAATATACAATGAAGCTGGAGGGATGAAAGGAAAATTTATTGTTTCAGAAGATGCTGGGAGTGCTGTGGACCATGGAAAATCGGGGATTCCCTCTCGTTTTTGACCGGAAAAGTAGATTCGAAGGCGTGTGCTTTGTTTTCTTTGTGAACTGCAGCAGCATTATGAATTGAATATTGACTAGAGTGTTTTGCCTCAGCTCCCGCGTTTAATTTATTTTATTTTATTTTTAAAATTTTTTTTTATACTAAGAAATTATTTCTCTCTTTTATTTAAATATGAACACTTTAACCTCGAGATTACATTAAACACGCATGCAATTTAATGTATTATATATTCATTTTTGTCTTAAATTCGCTTTTACTACATAAATGTTCTCACTTTTTGTACTCCTACTTGAAACGCAAAGTAAGACAATGACAACAAATTTCTGTATTCCGGGTTGGTTTTCCGTCTATCGTTTATATCGATTATTTTGATTTAACTGTAATAAAGAAAACGATATCTTTTTACATAGAATGAATACCTTTACTCAATTTATACTGAAATTCATTCAGAAGTTTGAAATGATTTAATCGCAAGTATTGCATTATTAGAACTCGGAAGTTTAACTTCCCACTTTACCCTGCGCATGCCTCCCTACAGTATATTATTAAAGAAAAAAAATTTTTTAGGACTTTAATAAGTATTTAAATACATTATCAACTCAATTTTTATTTTAAGTATTATTGTAATAAAAAAATAAAAAGTTGTTTTCGAATGACTAGAGACCATATAACATACTATTAAATCATCTACAAATTAAGCATTGGTGGACTATCACTCCAGCTGACAAAATGATAATAACTATGCAACCAAAGAGATTCTATGTGACGAATTGCTCAATCAGATTACAAAGTAGAAGCCTCTTGAAAGTTGACAGTAAGGTTAATGTTTTTTAAATGCTATAATTAGTTGTTTAAGGTTAGAAATTCATTATACAACTTTGTGATTCTTCTTCTTATCAAATTCAAACATTTCAATAAACTTTTAAGAATTTTACAACAGGTTGAATGGGAGGGATTCTTTGTGCTTTTCTTAATTGCCAAAGAATATCAGTTATTCAGGAACTTTAGGGAACATTATCTATAATTTTTTTAAAAATTTGAATGTCTAGTGAAAAGAAGAAAAAACAATTGCGAAATGATAATGTTTTTGACCGAATGCATCTAATTTCATTTCATTTTTAATTATATAACAGTAATAGCGTGCACTCAAAAAACGAATTCATATTGTCGTAACGCGCGTATGTATGAACGCAATGACTAAAGCAATGAAAGGAAGTACTATGAAATAAATTGCTATAAATTTATTAAAATTGGAGAAAAAATGCATGGATATAAAACCAGTATCATTGAAAAGCGTTTGAATTTTTTTATAAATGGTTTTTGTAAAATAATATGGTTTGAAGTTATTGACAAAAGTACTGACATATTGATAAATATTTAATTAAAATTCTTATTAAAACTCTTTCTTAATGAGTATTTTCTACCTCAGAAATAATAATTTCCCTACTTAATAACTTTAAGTTCAATGGATTGCCATAGATAATAGAACGTTTTGAAAGATTTTTCAACACTCATATCAGCTCACGTTTTCTATAGCTTATTAAAACACAACATTATTAACATTACATTATTAAGCGCATTTGTGAAATTCTACATCATAAATTTCTACATCACTGCGTCTTCACATTATTTCATTCACATTTTAAAAATAGCTTTTCCCAAATAAATCACTTGATATTTGTGAATGTTGTGTTTCATTTTCAATAGCGAATTAATGGTATTAAAACTAAAAAAAAAGCTAAAAAAATTGTTATTTTACTGTATTGATTAACTCATAGACAAAATTGCTCGTTATGGATCCTGTTTATGTGCTAAATGTACTAAAATGTTGCTATATTTTTTCATACTAAGGTATAATGAATGCTCAAATATTGATGTTTTAATGGAACCTGCCTTTATTCGGAAAAAAGAAAAATCATAAAAATAAAAATTTATGTTTAATTAAAGGAAGAAAAATTTATGATTTCATACCATCATCAGTCATCAAACCACAACTTCTTTCTACCTTTTCTGCCTTTGCGCTTTAGTAGCAATTTCGAACAGAATAATGGACTTTCCAGGAGTCTCTGTTTTGACCATGGGTTGGGCAACAAAATATAAGTGTTTTTTTTCCTTCTTTTTTAGACAGGTGTTACTTTTAAGAGTACATGTTAATAAAAATGACCTTTTTGAAAATAAGAATGATGTGAACTATTTCTTTTCTTGGAAAAAAATAGATGCCTTATTACATTACAATAGCTTTAAAAAATGCGTTTCCTGCAATCTTCTTGGAAATGAAATTTATACATTGAAGCGAAACATTTTTCATTCTCAAATAATAATAATAAAAATTGAGGTGGGTAGCGGAAAAAAAATTAACCGCAAAACTACCAGTGAACGACTGAAGATTAACATTCGTGAATTCTGGTTAGTAAACTGATTCACTGAAAATCACATATATAATGCTTTATCTCAATGCATTATCATCAGATATTTAGCACTGCCACATTTGACGACCATCTGGTTCGCTGGGAAAATAAATTCGGTTTAAATTAAGTAAAATATTTTGTTAATTAAATCTCTCAAACTTGTTGCTTATGATTCCCACAAAAAATACTTTTAAGCATCAAATTATGATGCATTAAATCATATTTTATTCGCGATACACCTTGTTCTATTTGTTGCATACTTGAACCTTCCTAATAGATTCGGGCACCATGATATAATAATGTCAGTAAAAGCAATTATCCCAATAATCTAAGGAGATGCAGATATTTTTGCAAGTCATTTCAGTTTTAAATTTCAATTCAAATGCTTTATTTCCATGGCATTACAGCATTTATAAAACGAATTAATGAGGAAAATATCGAAGATTTTTTTAAAGCTATGGTTAAAGTACATCCATGAGAGTTTACCATATAATTTGTTTGAAAATTTTAATTGCAGTATTTTAAATATCACGATTGAAAACTTTTTTTTTTTTTTGTATTCTAAATAAATATTTTTTGGTATTCTAAATACGAAATGAATAATTATTAATGAAGCAAAGATTAGTTAAAATTATATTTTAGATCATCCGAGAACGTATGCTGAGAGCAAAGCAAATATAGTTTTCAAGTTCCTTTTGTCGACATTGAAATAGCGTCGAAAGGGTGCAAAAGTGAGATACAAAATTCATTTATTTGATTTATTTATTTGACAAATCCTATAAAAGTATCTATTTGAAACATATCCAACAATACACAAAATCACTAAATATTCGTAACACAGTAAGCAACGGATTATCTTAGAAAAATGGGCATGCATTAGATTTTTTTATTGTTTATTAACGAATTAGGCATTAAAATGAAATATTTCCTGTTACATTCGATTAGTACTTTGTCATTCATATTGTTATTTTAAAGTATACAAAATCTCTTATTACAAATAAAAGGAAACTTTAAGTTACCAGTTTTCATATTTTGAGAATTAAAATAATTTATTTTTCTATTTAGGATCATTTTCCTAAATTTTTTGAATTTCACCATTTTGACTGAAAATAGTCTATATAAAATATTGAATGAGAAATTGGTTTATACTATTCATTTAAAAGAAAGTTAAAATTATTTGAAATAAATGCGTTTTTTTTTTAAATATTCCAAATGATTTTTTTTTTTCGTTTTTTATCCACGTTATCAGACTACGATGTTTCATTTCGTATCTGATCATTCATCAAATTCATTTTACCGTTACAGTTTGCGTCGAATTTTATGGAGTTGATTCGAAAATGCTTTTGATGTATATTCGGAAATTAAACCAAATTCTTTATTTCTAACTAATACACAATTTTATTTCTAACTAAAATAAGATATTAAAAGAACATAATAATGGATTTAGAAGAACTTTTAGATAATAGCATAAGTGATTTTAAATCAAGCTTTGGATAAAATAATTTGCAAAATTATTTATCCTGTATTTTGAACTTTATTTTTCTAAATGCAGTTATTTAAAACTGTATCAAAGAACTTTACTTCTATAAAACGATAATATTCATAACGAATCAAGTTGAAGAAACTGCTTTCCTTCTCAATTTTTCATAAACCAAAGGAAAAAAAAAATGCCTAGTTAGAACGTGGAGAAGTGACAAATTGTATTCCAAATATGCTAGTTGAAAAAACTTATTCTTTTCCCTAATTTTTGTTTTTCTTGTTCTTTTCCTTGAACATCCTAGCATCGTGACAATCTAGATTTTTTTTAAAACCTCTTAGTTGTTATTAGGTATAAATTGTTACGAAAGTTGTGTTACGCTACAATAAAATATTTATTAGTAATTAAATTATGTTTTTATATGTTATTAAATTACTATCATATGAATTTTTCTTTGTATTAAATCAGTTCTATCTTATTCAGTTGTATCAGTTCTATTCTTAGGAACAAAATAATCACAAGTTTTTGAAATGATGCAACTTAAGAAATATTAATAATAGTGTGTAATGTTTATTGAGGAGGAGGGGGGAGACGCCGATGAAAATTTTTATTTCCATGCATTCACTTTTTCACGTGAGCCTTTCACGTTAAGCAATGAAAGGAAGAAAGAGTTTTATTGTATTAAATAAGTTGATGCAAGTCCTTTTTAAGAGCTTCACAAGATTCCCCAGATCTTACAATATGCGATTTCTTTTTGAATTCCATTAAAGCTATTCTGTACGTACCTTCATATCACCTGGTTTGAATGAGCCACATAATTGCATTGCCAACGCTTTTGCGAAAGTAGACTAAGGCATGTTTCAATGAATATGGATATATATTTTTTAAAAAACATAATGATTTTAAATCTAATATTTATTTTGTTATTATAACCTCGGGCCTGACAAGATGAAATATGTGATGTCAGAATTGCTTGGTAGGTGAGTCTATTTTCATTAGTTAGTAAACGAATATGAAATCAAAATTAGTCAGATCTGTCTACAGAGCTCTCTTTCATAACATGAGATTGAAGATATATCAATAATGATAAATAAAATACTGTCAGTTTAACACAATTGTATTTATCACATCTCCAATGCTTCTCCTTATTCTCTGTCGCTATTTCATATTCTTTTCTTTCTTGACGTACAATTGAAGTACAATCATCTCTTTGAAGTCGAAGATCAACCGTCAACTCATCAGCTATAACTTCGTATTTGAGGTTAAAAATATAAAGATTTGATAAAGATTATTTTAGGCATAAGTTCAAAATTTTTAGTTCACAAATTTCTTGATAATCTTTTATAAAAAGATTGTGAGTAAAATATGCTATTTATTTAAAAGAAACAACAAAAACAGAGAACAATAACTAAAAAGTTGTCACATAAAGCGAAGAATGCCAAAACAAAAGAATAACAACAGCAAGACTGTAAAAGAAAATTTACGAACAAAAAGAATTAATGTCAGGTGCGACATAAAAAGGCTTATTTAGAATAACCTTTCAAGATTTCGATAATAATAGAATGGTATGTTAATGTTGAGTTATGAATTTTAATGCTTATGATTACAATGCTTATTTCTCTTTGTTAAGCAATTTTATTTAATTTTGAAATAACCTATTAACTTTAATCTTTTAGGTTGTACTAATAACCTTGGTATAATTTTAATTGAAATTTCTATTTCTTGTACAACAGTATCCCATAAAAAAGTAATGCACATATGTAATCTATAAAATGATAACATGATTTTTTTTTAAATTAAAATACTTTTTAGAATATGCGTGGTACTTTCTTATTTCCTAGAAGACATTAGAAAGCTTAGTTATCGCAGATATATAGTCATTTTAAAATCTTTGCAAATGTTTTAATATTAAGTGTGAGAATTTAAAATCATTTATTACTTTAAAACTGGTTTTATAGGGCAAGCAATTTTCCCTTTTTTATTAACCTGAATGGGAGATTCAATAGTTTTGCTTTCTGCAATCTGATATTTATAACAGGTAGTTTAAATAATTAAACGAAAGGTTTTCCTTTAAGAACCTACTCATTTCGAAAGCCATAGCTTGCAGTTTTCTTTAATCATTTGCGGTTTATTGAATAATCCAGGTGAAAAGCTCTTTGTTCCCTTTTCGATATAACAGATTTTCCGTCTCTTGTTTCTTTGTGCGATTTTCTTTCCGTTGTTTCTCATGCTAGATGTTCTAGTTTCAACGAAATTTGATCAAGAATATTCTTTTTTAAATCTGGAACGGAAGGACACGGCGATGATTCATCGACTAGCATAGAAAATGCAATCCAAGTATGAAAAATTCCCATTATCTTTTGATATCAAGAATTACAACTCATCTATTTCAAAAACCAGTGTATAAATCTTGATTAGTCATCATTAATGTTTCTACTGACAGTGAGATATTTATGCTGAGATATATATACTGTGTTTTTATGAGCTATTTTTAAAAATTAAATTATTAAGTTTATGTAGTCATTGAAGACTGATAATAGCAAATAATGTTTTTTCAGACAAAAATATTAAGACAAGTAAAGAAAAAAATTTAACAAAGATTTGTTCTTTATATCCAACAAAGATCAACGTTCTATGCAGAAAATTATCGCTTCATCCTTAATGTCTCAATAAGTCATCTTATATTTCATCTATTACAGATTTTCTTTTTCGTTCGTCACATAAGCCATAATTGTTTTCCGCATTTACGACTTTTTTCTCTTGTTTAGAATTGAAAATTTTTGCGCTGGTGTACATATGAATTCCATATTCAGATCATTATCCATATTCAGATCAGATTTTAAAGAGCAAAGAGTCTAAATTAAGTTTGTCATAAATTGTTTATTCTAAGCGTAATTCTAGAGTTTCAATCAAAAACGCAATGTTTGTTCATTTTTCGATTTTTTTTTCGATTTTATTTTATTATTAATATTTTTATTTTAAGCAACTCATAAAAATATTTAATGCAAACCAAGCATTCTTTTTTTAGGGGGGGGGATATTTACGCAGAATAGTACAAAAGTACTCAAAAATTTAATTGTAAAATTCTTATATTCATACTTATGTATTTGATTTGATTGCATTTGTTTTTATTCTTTGCTATACTAAATATATATAAATGAAGCCAGACCCAGACGTTTGACCAGGAGCTATCAAATTATTACCAGATATATTTTGGAAACTGGAAATGTACATACTTGAGAGACTTTCTTCAGAAATTTTTACTAGAAATTTAATTAAAAAATTTTAAAGAGATTTTTTGCATAATTTAGATTGAATAGTTTTAATTGAGATTTTGGAGTTTTTCCAGCGTTAATTTTCGAAAATATAATTACACGAAAGTAATTTTTAAGATGTTTCAAAATTTTAAAAATTGTCTTTTTAATAACATAATTTAGTAGCTTTGCAATCCTTCCCTCGATTTTAATTATGTATTTTTTGAATAACTTTAAAAATAACACTTTTCATTGTATTTTCCATTATATAATTTTTTATGTCATTAAATATTTAATCGCAGGATTTGATGCCTTAATAAAAAACAAAGAACAAAAAACATTATTTTTATTATCTGCGCTGTTTATACGCAGATGAAGAAAGGAAACTTTAAAAGCGGCGAAAGACATCATATTTTTATAGGTAGATTTGCCCAGGCATTTATGTTTCAGATAGCATTATCATTAATATATCCACTAGAAATGTTCATGTATATAATGAAAAGGGACAAGAGAAAAACTCTTATGGGTTTAATGTCTATTGCAATTTTATGTTCAAAAATACTTTGTCCAAAAATCATAAATATCAATTATACATAAGATTTAATTGAAATTAAACACAATCCAGTGAACTAATAGGCTATCAACAAGCCTAAATATCCCACAAATACAAACAAGCATGGTTTCTAAGATTCTTTATTTTTATGCCCGTATGTGTTTATGTGTCCATTATTTATGTTTTATTTGTCCGTATGTTCAATTTATTTATGTTTTATTTATGTCCGTTGCCACTCGTTTGGCACACTGCCTAAAATTCTATTGAGGATATTATTAACTAAAAAAAATAAAGCATTGTATACTTAAACTTACATTATGTAAATACGTATTACAGGCCTTTCCAATGTGAACTTCCGTAAAAGAAAAGAAAAAAAAAAAACGATATTGTTTTTCAAAAATCGAAAAAATATCAATTACAAGTTCTCATAAAATAAAAAAAATATAAAATAATAAAATGCATTAAATAATAAAATAATGTTTAAAAAGTTGATTAGATTTTTAGATTTTTCTTCCTTTATATCCGATGATGTTCAGGAGAGCTTGGAGTCCAATAATTTGTTTAATTTTTTCTATTAATGATATCTTAGATCTTTCCATGTCAAGATTTTTTTTGAAACTGACACCTTCGATTAGAGTTTTGAATTTCCAAAAACTTATGCGCTTTCGATGATATTGTACTATGCTAATATTTTCAGAAATTAATCATCAGCTAATCAGTTAATTTAATAAAAATTTAATTTTATATAAAATAGTGCAAGCTGGCAGAAAATTTGAAACAATCCATGATCTTTATAATACTGTATTATGAAAAATTTTGACATTACAAAGTTGAAAATAATGAAATTTAAAGATTGCACCTTTACTGGTGCATTAAAAGATAGTTTAGAATTTAAAATTATGAAGAATTCGAGATCTAAGATATAAAAGCGTGAGACATTGAAAATTATACGGTAAAAAAAATTAAGATACACAGTTAAAAACTATTAAAAATTATTTAAACTTAAAAACACATTATGAATATTATTAAATTTCCCATTTAATTAAAATATTTTGTCAGCTAGCTATTTAATTAAAAATATTATTTATGCATCTCTCTATATAACGTAGCACAAAAATCACTTTCATTACGTATTGTGGAATGGCAACAAATCAATTTACGAACGTTTAAAATTGCTCCATCGAACGTTTTACATGTAATTCAGTGCTTCGCTAATTAATAAAGTTGCAAAATATTATTAGAAATGCTTTAAATGGGGTTCGCCAAAAATTCTGTTCCTTTAAAATTGAGAAATAAGCGGCGAACTAAGTTTAACCAAGAGCGAAAATAGACTTTGCCAAACGGGTAATTGTTATGAGTGTCTATGGAAATTGATGATCATATTTTCCAAAACTATTTTCATGCAAAAATGTTTTTTGCATTATCTTAAAACTCAAAAAAATTATCTTATTTAATGATATCAATTTCAGGTCTGCACAATGTTTTCTTCATTTCTAATAAATTTTTAAAAATAGAATTAATATTTTGTGACAAATAATTTTTAATGTTAAGATAAAATTCAAATTCATCTATCAAAATTCAAACGCATCCCTTTACCAATGTTAAAATTAAGTTTCTTTTTAAAAAATGTTTTCTTTATACATGAATTCCAAAAAAATTCCATATTCTTTCTTTTATTTCAAAGTATATAAACTTTTTAATTTGTATGAGCCATAATTTATTTTTATTATGCAGTTAATTTAGAGTTTTTTGGTC
Organism: Argiope bruennichi; assembly: GCF_947563725.1. NCBI lineage: Eukaryota > Metazoa > Arthropoda > Arachnida > Araneae > Araneidae > Argiope > Argiope bruennichi. The sequence continues at coordinate 66,407,532 of NC_079158.1, read as the reverse complement.
TTATCAGATAACAAGGTGAAATTTTTGAAAAATATGCATTCAACATTAATATTTCACATTCTAAAAAGTCAATTTGGGTGAACAAGTCGGTCGCCAAAGGCAGTGACTTTTAATATACTAATAAAAGTAAGTTTTTAAACCTCTACTGGACTGTAATGCCATTTGGCAACATCGGAATAATGAATTTTTACATTCATTAGCTGCTTTCGATTTCGGCTGGAAACGACTTGTGGCAGCCAACATAACATAAAAGAAATTGAATACAATTAATTAATGAATAATTTTAATTAATTAATCAGCCGGCGTCCTGGCATAGGGGTAGCACGTCTTCCCCGCGATCTGGGCGTCCCGGGTTCGAGTCCCGGTTTGGGCATGGTTGTTCTTCCGTTGTTCTATCTGTGAGATGTGTGAATGTGCCCTCCTGTAAAAAGGGGTTGTGCAAACAAATGAGTGATGCGCGAGTAGCTAAGTCGTACTCTTGGCCCTAGTTGGCGCTACTATAAAAACAAGAGACGCCCCCCCCCTCCGGCTTAAATCGCTGTCTTCATAACAGCGGGCTTGTCCGTGGCAAGTGCTATAAGAAACAGCAACAATTAATTAATCAAGAAAAAATATTAAAGGAAAATAAATAAAATTTTTAACTCTGTTTATTAACAAATATTAATTTGAGCAAGGAAGTATTTAGAAACTTTTTTGGGCTGTTAATATACTATCCTTAATGAGAAGCTTTTTTATCCCATATTCAGATTCTAACTCACGGAATTTCTGAAATCATCTAATATCTCAAACCTCCTATCTATTTTGCTGATTTACAATAAATATGAATACAATGTTTATTGCTTTGCAGAAAACGAATACCAATTTCAATTTTAGAACTTCAAAATCTTCCATTTTTCATATTTCATTTCAAAAGAGTCTATCATAATTTCTTCTAAACAATTTCTTCTTATATTCTTGTCTATTCAATTTCTTTGGGTCGCCGAATACAAAATTAAATAATCGTTGCTAATTAAGTTTTTAAATTAATCCTATTTTAAGAATTTCTATTCTAAAGATTAAGAAATTAATAATAATATAAATGATTATTTATATGCCAATTCCAATTCTGAAATTTGTTTTATTGTTGAAGCAATATACATCAGCAATTTATATTTATATATATATTCTCCAAATAAAAGCATTTTTAACATTTGCTTTAATAACATTTTCAGGGTATCTTAATTTTAAAATATGAAGTAATTTTGTAAGTTTTTCAACAAAATTTAAGGGGAGGTCTATCAAGGATACCGATACTAATCATGTTTCCATTGAAATGTATAGAGAAAAGATAAAAAGAGCACTGTATAACCTAAAATGAAGGAACATCAAAACGTACTGGAAGTTGAATGATATTATATAGCAATTTTCGGAATGCAGACATACATTTTATGAGAATTTATAGAACCGATAATAGAAACGTACGATTTATTGTGAAAGTTTCAAACCATAACGATCTAACACCTTCAAGCATCTCTATTACTTTATCACCACTTTTTTTAAACAAAATTTATTTTTAAGGCATTTTTAAATTCCTTTATCTTTAATTTTTGCATTGTCATCGCTTATAAAGAACTTTTCCGCCATCGTATTCCCGTGTAAAACTGACTTTGTTTGGTTGATCAAATACTAAAATTTGTTAAAACTATCAAAATCACTTTATATTCAGCTTTATTTTAGTAATTAAAAATATTGATGGTGTTGATAAAACAATTTAAAAAAAAAGGGGGGGGGGGGTTAAAATGTGGTAAGAGATTCTTTGGTCTCAGCCTGCATTTAAACTTACTTCAGTTACTGCAGATATTCATTAATATGTTATATTGCCAATTAAAAAAGTATTTGCAATTGCAGAAAAATAATTCAAAAATATTGATTTGAAATAGTTTTTTAATTACATATTTAAATCACTTTGGCTACAAAAAAATATCTTAAAATAAACGATTATTTTTAAATGTAATTTTGCAAAAATCAGTCGTAATGAAAATGATCTTAAAAAATGCCAACAATAAAACAATTCAGCTTAATATTTTTTTAAGCCGTTGTTTTTCTTTCTACAAACGTTCACTTCAGTTTATAAAAACAAAAAAACAATAAAAATAATCTCCATAAGATGTCATATTAAAAAGAAAAGCATGCCGTCAGATTGATAGCAATCTAGAAAAAGGAAATTTTAAATAAACTATTTGCATCTTTAAGCAATTCTTGGGATACTACATGTATTTGGCAGAAAAACAAATGTTTTCGATTGAAAAGAAATAATATTAACACCAGGAAAAATAAATATTTATTTGCAATGTCATCTGAATAATTTATTGTGACTTTATCTAAGGAGAATTTCGTATTTTATTTCCTTACTTATGAGGAATTTGTTTTTGAACGTTCATTTAAATGATTATTAGCAGCTGCATTTTTTGACATTGCAGTAAATCTTTAACATTAAACTGAGAAATAATTAGAAATTTTTAATGCAGAAATATTTCTTCAGTAATTACTTTAATTGTAATAAATAGTTTTAAAAAGTCTTCTAGGTTATATTTCAAGAAAAAAGGGTAAATTTAATTTTCAATTATGTATTTTAAACGTAACTTTTTTGCACACATTAAAAGCTTGAATTATGTAACTTCTTTTATTGATATCAATAAATCAATATCTCTTTTAAATAATACTGTAAAATAATACTATACTTCGATGCTATTTTTTGTAGATCTCTCTCTCTCTCTTTTTTTTCATTCATCGTTTTAGTTTTTCTTTGTCTTCTTTTTTGCGTGTGCATTATATTTTTTAATACTCTTTTAGCTTTTTGTTATTTTTAACTAGAATAAATATACATTTAACTATTGTTTAAAAGCTATTTATTCCTACTTTTAGATGATTAGTAAGATATTGAATATTTCTGTTTTCAGAATATTGATATGTTGAATATATATGTTTCCTATTTTAAAAAATGCTGCGTTTGGTATTAAATATAACATTAAAAATGATATTCTTCAGTATTTACAGAATTGTTTGCTATGTATAGCTTTACAATTATACATAGTCTAAAACAAATAACCTAAGTTCTGGTTGTAAGCATGTAGTATTGTCTTTTTTTTTTTTTTTTTTTTTTTTTTTTGTAAAGTATAAGGAATCAATACACTTCTAGCCTTTTTATTTGATTATAAGCTAACTCCGTGTGCACCAATTAAAATTCAACAAAGGACAATTTTGAATAAGCAGAACCAAAAGTAGCAGCACATATATAAGCAGAAAACACATCCTACTGTATCTGTAAAATGAAAAAAAAAAAAAAAAAAAAATAAGAGTAGACAAAAGATCAAAAGCAGCAGAAACAGAATATGTATGATAATGGAGCTTTTAAAATATACTTCATACATATGATAGTGTATGTGTTTTATTAAATAGCGACTTAACATGAGCAAGTGGTGCCCGAGACAAACTATTCTATATTTATTTGCCTTACTTTTCACATGCAGCTTGAAAAAGTGAAATAAACTCACTAATGTTTCGCCTTCGAGGCGAATAATTACAAGGACTCCCATAATGAATGCTCAGAAGCTGTATAAATCTCCCACATTCGGTGTCATTATGTTATTGATTTGAAAAGTATGTATTTCAAAAAACAATAAGATTGACAGCATATTAAAAGAAAATTATATGTCTAGAGAAAAGAAAAGAGGAAGAAATTTGTAGATTAAAAATAGTTCATGCTTAAGTATCAAATGAGAAATACTTTATAATATGGTGAATGTGAAAAGTACTTAGTAGTTCTCTAACTAGTTCAAAAAAACATGTAAAGATGTCGCCATTTTGAAAATCTTTTTGATTTTCCTAGTATTTTCAATGTTGGACAAGTGACAGTTACCTTTTCTAATTCTAGACTACTGTTCTATAGAGACTTCTTTGCCATCAGAAGTAAAATAAATTAGACCATTCGTTTAGCTGAAAAATATTACTTTCAAATTATTATTATTACAAATAACCCAAATTTTTAGGATTCAGGATATGAATACTCCAATTTAGGGCATATTATAAAGAAACATATTCTGTAAATGAAAGCAGCTTCTAAGAAACTTTAAAAAAAAGTAATAATATTCTTGAAACACTCTAACATATATTTCACTTTCTTACAGAAATAGATAAGCATATCTCGGTACATGGTTTTCGCAGTCAAGAGCTTCCGAATTAAAAGAAAGCACAATAGTTGACACGTATAAAACACGAATAGGTTCTATACCTCTCTCATTTGTTTAAAGTTTCACAATAGATCGAGTTCAACGAGTTTCGGTAGGATCACGTTTTTCATTGGCATTGTTCATATTAATCTCCGAAACATGAGACGCAATCTATTGATTTCGATTCTTCGCCATTGAAGGAAAGGATATTGTCAAGGATATTTGAATTTTTTTTTTCAATGAAAAGTTTTAAAGAACAAATAATTCTGGCCTTTCAATAGTTTTCAATGATTTTTAAATGGTAGACCTTTTTTTCGTTTCTATTAAAGGTATAATTAAATATTTCTATATTAAAATTTGTTTGTGAATAAAATGCTTTTAAAACAGCAGACAAATCTCTCCAATATTAAATTTGGATTTTTTTTTTAAACAAAAGAACTTTTAAAAGATAATGCAGACAAAAAATCATTGCAATTTCATTAAGTATTATTCAGGCGTTTTTCTAAGCTATGCTGGCGAATTTCGCCTCCTTTATTCTGTTTATTATGATGGTAAATAATTGTGCGAATAATGAAAAAAATACAGAATAAAACAATTAGTTTTGAATATCCATAATAAAGTATTATGCAAGTTGTAAGAGAAAAGAAAAAGTGTATATACGATACATAATTTGATCATTCTGTTAAGGCAATGTGTTAAAGAAAAGTTATTGTCAAGTTTTTAAAGAACACCATTGTGGTACAAACTTAGAACAGCATTGGATTGTTTCAATGAAAATAGTCATCCAATTGGGGTTAGTTTTAGAATGAACGAGCGTACATGTGAGGAATAGAAAACTGTTAATTCAGTGTACTAGATTTGGCCGAATCAAGTCAGAAAATTTTTCAAAGTCGTCACAGTTGTGAATAGTGAGGAGAAAATAACGATAAAATAATTATATTTTCCTCTTGCATATAAAACAATAATTTTGAAATAATGAATAAACTTTTATCAATGCTATATTTTCTCTCTTACCTACCAACTTTTTTTACATTACTCTCCAATTTATTGAATTTATGATCCGTATCGAAAACAAAATTCTGAATGAACAGTGATCTCACTGTATCATTATGATTGTCACTTTTATCATTTAAAGAAATTAGTAAAAAATGATAATTTGATGGCGAAAAGACTGGGCTTCATGATAAATGTAATATCGTTTCTTAATTAAACTCAGGTAATTTTTTAAGAGTCATTAAAATGACCACAACTTCGATTGCAATAGAAAAAGATATTTCCAACAGGATTTATCAATTTTTTTCTTAAAATATCTTATCTATTTTCATTAACAATAGTTTGGAAGAAACTAATAATAAAAGATACTTTTTTAAAAATTTCATCTTATTAATGGCACACAATAGTCATTTAAAGAATTTCAGCTTTCAATCTGATTTGTGTGAGGTCATCACCTTTGATACAGGAATTTCTCTATTGATGCTATGTCTGACTATCCAATTTTCATTGCTATTTATAATTAGACAATTTCAATGCCTTTAAGCTAAAAAAACTTTGAATTATAGACTGGATTCTTTGAATTTCTTTCAGCTAATGTGTAACTTATATACAGAATATTTTTTAAATTTTGGATATCCCTATTGATAGCTGAAAAATTGAATTGGAATGTTTCATAATCTTGCGTACAGGAAATATGAAAATCCGAATCGTATAAAACAATCATTTGATCATCTTCAGTTTGAAGATTTCCTTGAATCAACAGCAATGTTGATCATTTTTTAGTGGAAAATCCGAAAAAAAAAAAAAACATTTGAAAAACCAATTCTGACAAGAAAGTTATAATAACGATCGGCAACATAAATTTCATTCATCTTTTTATGATCATCAATAATATTCTTTCTTTTGAAATATAACACTAATACAAAATAGCAGCATTCTTTTTTCTTTAAGCAAAATAAATAAATAAAATATGACAAACATCTTTTTCTTTATTTTACAAACAATTTTAAAAAAATTAATAGTAACTTTACCATAATAACATAAATAATAACTGCATCACACAAACAGCTTTAAATAACTTGAGGAACTTGCTTCAAAAGTAAGATTAAAGTATCAGATAATTAACTCATAATATAAAAAAATATATGACTAACTGAAACCATTTTAAAAGGTTACTAAATTTTTTTTGTATGTAAAAACCGTTTTTTTCCCCACCAGTTTAACTAATTAATGTTATTCCGTATCCGTTTGGCTAGAAAGTCATGAAAATGGTTAAAAATCCATTGCTTATCATTTTTTGGAGATTTCGAATTTTCTATTAAGCGATCACCAAAACAATAGCCTGTAAACACTCTACAATCTAATGATAAATAAGTAAATCAAAACTCCATATGGTAATAAATCAATGCAGAAGGTATTAAATCAATTGATCGTTGAGGCAAGAGGAAAGGTAAGATTAACTTAAATTTTCCTATTTATTTTTCTCCTCTTTTTCCTCCTAACTGACATCTGATTGTAAAAGAATGGTTTATATTTAAATAGTCATAGTTTTTGTTTTGATAAAATAAGTATAATAAGTTTTCTAAAGAAAAATTAATTCACTTCCATTAAACATTGAATACTCACCTTCCTAGGGAAATTAAAATAAGTATCGAATCTGATAAACGCCTCTGGTCTTGCATTTTGCACTCTTCATTGCTTTGGCTAATATGTTTCATACTGTAAATTATTTCACTTATCTATCAAATGCTCATTGCTGTGCTATCACAAATTGTTATACTTAATTTGTTCACGAAAAATGAGCCATAAACATTTGAATACAAACCGTACTCTCTCAACCAGACAGTGGCTGACGATAGAAGAAGGTATATATTGGGAAGCTGTGGAAAATCCTGAAAAAATTCTCACCCAGAATTGAGATTATTGCATAAATTCGAAATGGATATTTAAAAGAATGCTATAAGAGATTTTATTTTTTTCTTGTTATTCTGAAGTTGGAAATTTAACATTTAAAGCTGTATTAATCAAATGAAGTCAAGTCTGAAAATTATTTACTACAAGTGTCAAAAGCAATCTATTTTTATCGCTACCTACTAATTTAAAGATATTAACGCAATCGAAAAGTATCAGTGAATTTTTTTTCTGAATTTTGCCTTGCTGGCTAACTCATACAACGTACTAACCTGAGCATCAAGCTGTTTTCCCTCTATATTTCGGTAATCCATCCACAAGATACTCGTCATATTTCTCCGATTTCTTTTATTATTCCATTTCCTTTCATAAGAATATATATGATGAATTTCTTTATCAGTCTTGGTAAACTCTTTGAAGTAGTAGTAGAAGTAGGTGAAAACCCAGAAAAACCGCTATTTCTGATATATTTCATGCGGTTCAATATGTGGTTTTAGAAATTAGGATAGGCTAATTAATCATCAGTGTTTTTCTTTTGAATTTTAGTATGGTATCAACTACGATATGTACATTAACACATGCACACATTTACAAATGATTGCTTTTAAAGGGGGTGGCTGACTTAGTTGCATCTGTGCCCAAAATGTTTTCAGTTAAAATTATTTTTAAATAATGGTGTACTTTCAAAATATGTTATAAGTGATTTGAAACAAAAAATGAAATTACAATCAAACTGTTTTTTTGAGGTAGATAGGAACCACATAAAAGAAATCGGACAAAAAATATTTCGAAACTTCATAAATAGTAATAATAAATAATTTTTTACAACATATTAAAGAAATTTTTTTTTATGCGGTAAAGAAGTTCACATAAAAAAAGTCTTTTTTAGAAAATCTATCGAAGATTTTCGAAATGACGGGAAAGTTCCATCCAAATAATATAAATAATTAAATTATACATAGAAACACTTTTTTTTTAAAATTATTATGCATGGAAACATTTTTTAAAAAATTAATCAGTTTAAATATGAATGGAATTTTTAAAATGTACATAACTCAATACTACCCGTCGTAATCCATAACGTTCATTTTTTTTTTGTGATGAACTGGTTCCAAATCACTTTCATCACTGGAAGATATTATAGTTGATTTGTTTTTGGAATATATTATTATTTTTTTTTTTTTGGAATTAGTTGGCATGTACATATATCGCATACCATACACATTGTATTACTGTGCATATGTACACTGACAGAAAACATTACAACGGTGTTATAATTCCAATACTGTTGTTCGATTCATATACCGCCTTACAAAAAAAGGAATGCACATAAATTCTGTCCAAAGTGCATATTCTCGCGACAGATACAATAAAAATGCTAGATTCACGCCAGAGATCTGTATTTCATAATCATCGTTCCCCAATGCCATGCAAGATATTCTCGGTTTTATCCAAAGCCCCCCCCCCATTTTATGCGGGGGAAGGGCGGGGGTAAGACTTTATTAGAAAGTATGCGAGGAAGCTCCGAAGAGACCACACCTGCTAGTTTTCTGTGTTATTATATCAAGAAACTGACTTTCTGTCATTATATTAATTTTTTATAGTTTAAATTCAATTAAATCAATAAAAAGCTAAATATTCTTCAAATAATTTAATTATCTTACATTACTTTTTTATTTATTAAGCCATAACATTAAAAAAATATTAATGTGTGACATTTATACTTGTTAAAATTAATTAAATTTCTTCTATGTATTTTTGTATTAAATCATGAAATTTAGCACGTTTAAAAAATGATATATATGCAAGAAAATAAGTTTTAATAAAAAAGTTTCTGAATAGCGACTTACTAATTTTTAATTTTTTTTTTATGATTAAAATTTAAGAAAAAACTCTCCCAGCTTCTTGCAACTTTAAAATATATTTAAAAAAAATGGTATATTTAGGCTTAAGTTAGAAAATGTTACCATTCAAGAAACCTGTTACAGTTAGGTTTAGACGCCTTAAGCATTTCACTTTTTATAACTGTATCTCAAGTTAACTAATCTTCTCATCTTTTTATTACTTTGAAACATGAAATGGATGTTTCTATCTGTCAGTTTTCATTTTTTTTTTCTTCTGCCGCCATTATAATCGTATTGTTCAACTTATGTTTTACATCCTTACAAACCGATGTATGCGTGCAGTATGCAAAAGATCAAAATAGTTAACCGAAAGGCAGACAAGCAGGTGATCATCGAGGAAGTAAAAACGATAAACAGGATTCCCGTTAAATGGGATTCTAGAGGAAGCGCAGAGATTTATGTCCTGTTTCCGACAGCAGAAAAAAAGATTAAGTAGGAAATGTCACGTCTGAACCACCTCCCTTATCCCAGTACTAAACACCAAATTGAGCAGAAGAAGCGTTTGTTGAATTTAAATGCTGGGTGACAAAAGGCCGAAGAAAGTTGACCTGTCATGGAAACATCAGTTTTACTGTCTAGTCTGTTTTTATTTTTAGCTTAAATCCTTTCCACTCACTTTGTATAACTTTCTTTAATAGTGGCATTAATCTTTTTTTAAAAACTGTCATAGGATTAATAGGATATGGGGATGGATTCAATTTCTATTTGAAAACAGTGTCTTTCATCATCTACAATAGGAAATTAAATGCTAGGATTAAGCTTGAATTGTATAATTCTTTTTCATTTTTTTTTTATATATGAAACAAAGAGAAAGTGCCACAATCGTCAAAGAATTCGATCCCAAGATGTTGATGACGTTCCACATTTCAGATTTCTGCAATTTCATACAAAACCATTTCTCGAATCATACCCGTGTTTGTGCGAATATAACTAGAAAAAAAATAATTAAACGAATACAATTTGGTAATTGCTTTTGTACCAAAATTATAGACCTGCATCAAATTTCTGATAAAATTTGCAAAAAAAAAAAAAAAAAAAAAAAAAAAAGATATGTCTTTTCATCTGCTTGTTCACGCGGATGAGAAGACAGCTAAGAAACTCATGAGCTAGCTTCATAAAATTTGGCATGTAATCGTTACATCAAATATTTAGATAGATCAGTATTGAATTTCAGAATAATCTATTTAGAGAATACATAGTCTCTGTGGGTATATGTGAAAACATTTGTTGCAAAACACAATAAGATGTATGAAATTTGGCATGTAGTACTTATATCAATGTTACATTTCTTTAACGAACTGAAATGAATTCATCAATGGTAAGACTGTCTACCTGTTTCTTAAATGAAAATTTATAGAAAATAATCATGTTTCTTTCTATTTCTAAAGAAGAGTTACAAAAACTGTTTGAACATCTGTTCTTTATAAACTAATTCAAACTCATTGGTATTATTTTACTTACAGATGCTGAAGATTTCATTGATGGCTTTCCTGACGCAGTTTTGCTTCTTGCTGGGCTATCCTGCATCCTGGAGGACTTACCAGCCTTTGTTCTTGCCGGGGCCACAGTACTGCCCGGACACTGGTAGGACAGTCTGCACCGCTGTCGACTACTACCCAACGTACTCAAAACTATTAAGTATTTAAAATGTTTTAGCTGGTAAAAAAGTAGTAGAAATGCGCAAATACAATCCTGATAACAAGATATTTGAAATAATAAATGTGAAATAATTGAAATCTTTTAATGACTAGTAGATTAACATTTCATATTTTCTAAAGAACAAGCCAAATGCATGTTAATCTTTCGTTCATATCAATAAAATAACGGTTTAAATTTTTTTTTTTATAACGAATAAATCAGACTAATTCTTTTTTATATGTAACTGGCATATTCTGATTAATTTTAATGTTCTAAATATAATGTTTTCTCAATTTTAAATTTTTTTTTTATTAAAAGTATACTTTTTAGTGTTTTGTATCTAACTAATTTTCACTGTAAGATCTTTAAATAATTTCTACACTAAAAAGACTATTCTCACACATTTTTTTAAAATATTTTCTTCAACATTAAATTGAAATTATTACTATTTTCTATACCTGTTTTTATGTTCTGATAATAATAATGTTATACATTTCTTTTATCCTTTTATAAATTATTTATATTATACTGTTGTATAAATCCTGTATGCGCTTATATTTTGAATGTAATAATGCACATTGCAATTTATTTCAAAAACTGCTTGATCAGAAATATAACAATAGTTTCTGATATTACAATAAATATTATTAGGGGAAATAGTTATGTATTTAAACTAGATGTATTTGTATTAAATATAGTAATCATAATTTGCTTCTTAAAAATTTTAGATCAGAGAAAAAATTTTGAATATCTCGAAAAATCATGAATATACGAATCACGAATAAGAGCAGAATACTTTACGAATCAACCGATTTTTTTTAAAAAGAAAGAGATTATAAAATAAAGCATAACAGACTTATAAATATTGTTTGATTTAGATTTTAATGAAGAATTTCCATTATCAAAAAGTATTATAAATAAATTTTATTTCCCGCTTTTTTTTATACATTCTTTTTATTGAACAAAATAAATCGCAGTATTTTTACACTGTAATCTATTTAAAAGATTCTTTTTTCTGGTTTGGGTAGCATTTTGAGAGAAAAAAATAAAAAAAAGTTACAGTAATGTGCAACAAACATATCTACTTAGTAAATTATCTCTCAACTTTAGCAAAAGTGGTTCTTTACTTTAGAAAAAGTAAAAGAGAGTATAATCCCTTTTATATATATATATATATATATATATATATATATATATATATATATATATATATATATATATATATATATATATATATATATATATATATATATATATATATATATATATATATATATATATATATATATATATATATATATATATATTGTCAAACTGCGACTTGCGACAAAAGCATCATTATTTATAGTAAAATAATGCCGAAATTGTTCTACGTTAAACATTAGCATTTATTAACGTAAGCCCTTATAACAAGTTAACCTATGTTTTCCTTCTCAAAAATCACGTACCAGATTACAACTAGACTTTGTTATAACTTTAAAAAGAAAGTAAAATAGAATCAGTCTAGATTCAGTCAAGTAGGGCAGGTATATTTTTATTTTTTCTGGATCTTTTACTGGTTGACATCTGTATTGCAAGCGCATACATAAAATCGTGTAAAAAAACACTTTTTTTTCCCTTAGTCATTTAGTAACAGATGTATAGGAAAATACACCTGAAGACAAGTGCTTTATGTTTACAAACAAGAAGTCTTTCAAGACGAAAATCTCCCGCGGCAGTAAGTCTTATGTCAAAGGCACGATTTCCTTTCCATTTTCTTTCCTCGGGAACAAAAACAAAACCCTTTTTACGTCCTGTCATAAAATGACGTTGACCTTCTTTGGAACCTCAAGCTCGACGAATAAATTTACCGGAGAAGAAGCGACAGAGCCTACGCAAAACAATGATACGCTGCCCTCATTTTGGATTTGAGGGCCAACCGGCGATTATAAGTGAGGAAATTACGAATAATGGATAACGTCTTCTCGTAATAGTTTTTTTTTTACTCTTCTGCCTTTATAAAAGGAATAATTGTATATTACATCTACAGATATGTAATGAATACGCGAATAAAAAATATAGTTTATGGATGTGAAAAGCAGCTTTCTGAAATATTACACGATAAAGCATTAAACCCGGAAAGAATGATTCAGAGAATTAAAAGAATTTTTTTTTTTTTATTAACATAGTATGGAAAGTTTATAAAAAAAAGTGCATTAAAGTTCAAAAGTTAAAATTTTGTTAGTTATTTTTCGTTTAAAGTTATATTTAGCTCCTCAGAAACAAGTACTTAGTATTTAATCACTGTGTTTTAGAACATGTGGCTTTCATAAGTTCTTCATGCATGCGTAACGCTTTGTAAGAAGATACGCAATATTGTAATTACAATCGAAATTCTATGTATGGAGTTTCTTCTACCCAAGGACGCCTTTTAACGAATTGGACTTTTTGGGATAATCGTGGATTTTTATTAAAAAATAGCCTCTATGTATTGAATAAAATTTCTTTATTTCGGACAAAAATTTTTGCATCAAAAATTTATGTATGACTTTTGCAGTCAAAAACCAACTATGAAATTCGTTCATAAAAAGAACAAATTAAATAAGAAAAGAAAAGTTCCGCCAATTCTTACAAGAATAGAAATTTTCGAACAACCGGAACGCTGTTTACGAAAAATCAATAAACATTTATCAGTGGATCTTGCATTATTCTTAATTTTTATTGTATGGACCTTTTTCCTAACTTGGAGCGAAATTTTTACTTGAAATTCAGTTTAGTTTTTGATTTCTCTCAATGAGTATGCCAATTTCACTTAAATAGAAATCTTGAAATGTGAAAGAAATTTTCAGCTTAATAAAAGTTATAGAAAGCAGGGCGAAGACAGATATTGTTGTTTTCTTTAATGTTATAAACAAACCTACAAATTACATTTCCCTTCGTGCATTTTGTGAAATTAATTTCTTTGGTGGTTTAATTTTTTAAGTCTCTTTAACTCTAAACATAATTATGCACAATTCCTTTAAGTAAAAAGAGTTCTAAGAAATTTGCAGTATGTATTTTTATAGATAAAGATTAAATTTTATCCCGATCATATAAATTTAATAAATATTTTTTGTAATTTAAATTGTATAGGTCGAAATGACGTTAAAGGCTCTGACTGATTTCAATAGAATTAAAAAATAAAACAGTTTTAAACTATGCCTTGATATCCTCTGACTGGGTGTATCCGACGCTATAAATCTAACCTGACATCTCTCAATTACTATCTTTCTTATTTTTTGTCTGGTGAGACTGACGTCTCAGCGATAACAGAATGAGCTGTAATGTATTTAACAACATATAGTAGACTTCAGAGGTACTATTTTCAAGATCTGCGTATTAGCATAGAAAAGATTTATATAAAGATGAAGTCTTTTTACCGCATTTCTAAGGAAATATCTCATGCGTGAATTATGCGATTTTTATCTAGTTGTTGGGAGGTTATACTGTTAGTTCGATTCTCTCAATTATTGTGAATAGCGTTGGCATAAATTTAAAAAAAAAATTTCATATCTTTGCCATTCGAGAAACATTTATTTGTTTATATGGAACCAAAATACTCTTTTTATCTGAAAACAATAAGACTCCCCGATATTGGATAACAGAGTTCTTTTGAATATTTGAACATTTACTTCTAGAACTTATGTGTTCGTATTTTATGATGTCTTCTAAAGAAATTGCAACATGCGAAGTTCTTTGGTCCATACTTTTCGATCTATCGGGGATGAGGGTAGTTAAATAAATTATTAATTAATCATGCTTTTTTAAGCAATAAATAGTATTTTAAAAATACTTCCCACATTTCACATGCAATTTGCATATTTCTTAGTATAATGGCACATGAAGTCGAATGTTTACAGTATTGTCGCTGTGATTTTAAAACCACAATGTGTATAACAGAGGAATAATATTATATACTATCATAGATATTCATAGTTAGATAAATTTAATGAAGCTTCGTAATCTTCCGACTGCTTTCTTTAAGCTTCTTTCTGCGACTTATTGTCAATTTCCCTTTCATCCTTTCTTTTCTCTTAATCCTCTTTCTCCTTTCCCAATTCGATGTGGTTCTTCTTCCATGATCGAAATTGACGAGTGTCGTCATCAAGAGAGTAAGTGATTAAAGCAAAATCGTCTTCCTCAAGGGTGTCAAATAGTAGCATACGCCAAGCTAATAATATTTAAATTTATAGAGGTCTACAACAACATCAATCTCCAATTGGTCTTAATTTTTTTTTTTTTTTAATATAAATGTAGGTTTCCCCCCGCCCAGCGGGAGTAGTCTCACCAAAGCTTTCTCGCATAATCTCTAATCAACTTGTCATGCCAGAGAACACCTTAAACGGGTTTGGCGTACAATAGTTGTGAAATATTAGCTTTTGGGGTGAATTTATCATTTGGCGATTAATTCCTGGTATGCGCGAATGGTGTCCAAAAGTAGAATTTGGGTTTTAGACCCGTTTCTGCCCACTCGATTGAAATAAAAATTTGACACAAAACTGCATTTGTAGTCACAAAATGAGCTACTAAATTTGATAAGTCATTACGTTTAATAATCATCGCTCTTTACATGTTTCTGAAAGTACAGACCAGCGGATAGACAACTTATTGTTGTATTTGGCTCAAAATGGGACAAGTGTCTGCATTATAGATGTTAAATCTGCATACCAAATTTTATCCATTTAGCACTCTCCGTTTTGTAGTTATCGTGCTAGTTTATATTCAAACAGCCAGATTTTTATTTAGAGTATTTTGCCCAAAATTTGATAGAAATCTGAAAATTTGGTGCAAAGACCGTACACCAAATTTCAAAGTTAAGCATTTTTGAGTTATCTTTGTCACAGACAGACTGATGGACGAACTATTTACAAAAGTAATAGGAGTTCTCAACGTGGAGATTCATCAAAATCTAGAGCTCAATTTTTTTGACGATTACTATATTACGTGTACGAAAAAGTAAAAAGAACAAGGATAACGGTAAAATTAATGTTTTCTTCCCGATGATATCTCTTCTTTGCTATCACCTTTTCTACCTCGATGAATATCTCTTTCACAGTGGTGAATTTCGCATCTAATCCAAGGTGAATGTCAGTCATTTTGGATTTGACACGAAACTGATTTCCTTTTACAAATGAAAATAATTGACCGCACCTATAAGTACTTTCAAATACGGAAATACTTTCATTTGGCAATTTTCCAATGTTTTCCAATATTTGTAAAGTTTGAGCAATTCAACTTCACAGAATTTTGCTTTTAAATCCGAGTTGCATTAGATCTCGATTACCCCCATATGCATATAGTTCAATACTAATTCTAATATAGAAGGAGAAAAGTGAAGACAACAAAAGTTTTTCTTTTCAAGGATTGAAAATCTTGAAAACCCTTGCTGTGATTAATGTAATGCACCGATGTAATGTGAGTAATAATCGGACATTAGCGAATATTGAGTTTCATTATTAATAATCCCTTATAATTAGAAAATGTAAAATTTAAGCAATGAACTTTTTATTAAACATTTTGCCATATGCTGTTATGGACTTTAGTATGTGTAGCTGATTTGTCATTTTTAGCTGCGATTGTGATCACCTCATCCATCCAATTCTGTACTTCCTTTTCCCCAACTCGTTTTTATTAGATTTGTTTTGTTTTGTAAATCTATTTTTATTTTATAAATCTAAATAATTCCACTAGAGAGAACCTCAGATGTATCTGATTGCCTTAAGTTGGTTCTCGCTTCCCTGTTAGATACAAAAGGTGTGGGGTTGAGCTGTATCCATACCGATGTCGAATTGCGCCTCCTTCGCTAGGAGGTGGGCCGCTCTGTAATAGGGATTATTTTTGTATTCATCCTAATGCCTGACTATGCTGTAGCAGCGGCTTTATCTTCAGATTACCCCGGACGTACTAGCATGGGTGATAGCTCGATCCTGCTTATAAGTCTAAATTTTGGATTTAAATATATACCCTTTTATTTCTTTTACTGAAATTAAGTGGGGGCCATATGTAAGACTGTTATATATATATAGTATAATAAATTTTAATATATAAAATAATAATGAAAATAAATTCTTGAACTGATCTAGTTAATGATAACATATGTTCCGGACCTTTTGATAGATTTGAGGACAGTCTCAGCCTCAACGAGTTAGTCACCCTCATTGATGCAGCAGAAATAGTATCTGCAGCACAAAATAAACCATACTAACTCCATCAGAAATAGTAAAGTGTTTACATTGCAACGCTTGTTTTATTTTTTTTAAACACTTGTAATATATTACAGTTATATGTATCGTCCATTTTTTTTTCAATTCTTTTCGAATTCTAGTAGCAGAAAAGCAGATTGATCTATAACAGTATATACCATAATTTTGAATTTATATAGTTTAATTTGACTATTAGATGTAGTGAATAGATATGAGAAACGGCATACTGGACGTTTTGTTATTAATTACATGAATAAAATGTTATTTTGTGAATGGTTAGGAATTTTTTTAGCTATTTGTTGATGAAAAATATTTTAGAAGTGATGCGGGTGTAGCCATATAGTTAAATAGGCGTAATAATAATTCGTTTAAATAGATGTAAAAATAATGCGCTTTAGGCCTACATCAAATAAAATGTATCAGAAATATTCTTAAAAGATACATTACCTGCTCCCATGGAGCAAATTTATGTATATAGTTCCAAATATGACGTTCATTATCTCATATAAAATGTCTTTGGTAAATTGTTTAAATAAATATCAATTAAACATTTTTTTGAAAAACAAAAACAAAAATTGAGATTAAGTATTAATTTCAAAGTACTCACCAAATCAAAATCAAAAATATTATAATTGATATATTTTTTACATATAAACAATTACAGACGACTAAAACAAAATTGCCGATTTTTTCTAATATAAAAATTTCAGAAGACATTTTCTTCTTAAAATTTTTTTAAATATTCAACTTTTTTTCTGAAAAAAATTTATAATTCCAAAATTCTCTAAGATTTTTGTTAATTCGAAATAAATAAATAAATAAAATAGCAACCACCTTTAAAGAACTTACGGCAATCAAAAATTATCATCTTATTTCTGGCAACATCTAATCAATCAAGAACATTCGCTAGTTTCCAGAAAAATTACATCAGATGCTAATGTCAGGGTTGTCGAACATTAGAATGACGAATAAGGAAAATCTGATGTCATGATTAAAAGAGCAATGATTCAAATCACGTCATGGCAGGTGTAGTCTTCCTAATGAATGAAAAGTTTGTCAACGAATTCCAGACCAGAGTAGACTGGATAGTAAATCCGGGTCTGAAAACCAACACCCTCTCTAAGAGGTATGCAAACACAATTCTTTTGTCCTGAATGATATTGACAGTGGATAAAATTTGGTACATCAACGAGGGGAAAGCGGAAAAAAAGGTCAGCCGATGAAAGTACAAGCACTGTCTCATCTTCTCTTGTTCCACATCTATTGTTTGAAAGGAAATGCGGGTCACACACGGGTTTCATCCAACGCCTTATTCAAAGCCAGATTTAAGAAGAGAAAAAAAGGAAAGTGAACTTAGAAAGAAAAGAAAGAAAAACGCTTGATCGTGTCTTTCTTAAAACCTCTTGTTAAATATTTATTCAGGGTATTTACATGTACTTCAGCTTTTGGGGTCAAGTAACGTTTGTGAGAGGGCCAATTTGTTGCACCCCAAATAACAGGTGGCCATTTCAGAGAATGAAAAGTTACTTTTTTTCTGGATGTAACGGAAGATTGGATAATTTTCACACACTAGGAATAAAAAAAGGATGTTTAAGTATCGATAATTAAACTTTTGCATTTGGAACATCAATTTATATAAAATTTTCATCATCACATCAAAGCTAATCAAAGATTGCGTCATTAATTCATTTAGTTAAGTTTTCTAACTAAACTTATGGTTTCTTTGAAGTAATTTATTATATTTCACTACTGAATTTATAATTCTTTTACTTTCTCGCATATAAAAAAAATCCAAAGAGAAAGTATTGTTGAATTCTTTTAAACTCGAAATTTTGACAAAACTTCATGTTTTAAATTTCTCTGTGTCCGAAAAACTCGTTTTTGGAATTATATGTCTTCCTGGGACATGATAACAATAAACTACCTTGAGCTAAATGTGAGAAATTCGGAATGTGGTCTTTATACCAAATTTCTAGATTTCTATGAACGACATCCATTCACAAAAAAATCTGTCTGCCTGGCTTCTTGAGTACAGATGAACTTAATAACTACAAAACAGAAAGATGCAGTTGAATGAAATATGTCACACAGATTTTGCATTAAAAATGTAGCTGTGTATTGTAAAACAAATCCAAAGAAAGAGTTGACTGTATGTTTCTATTTTTGCATGCATACGTATGCGATAACTAAAAAATGCAACAACTTAGATAAATGGCATTTGATACATAGTCTTAGAATCTAAAGTACAGATCTTTGACAAATTTTGAGCCAAATTTGTTAAACGATTAACTATCTATCGGTATATACTTTCGCATGTATGTAGACGTGTAATTCAAAAAATACAACGACTTAAATAAAGAAATGAAGTTTGTTACTGATCTTATTACTAAAATTATAGGTTCGGTCAGAAAAAAAAAGTGTTCAAAATTCATACTCGTTTTTTTAAACTATAAAGCACAAAATTCTCATCCGTGGAATTCTAAAAATAAAGATCTAAGCGCTTGTAGCATTCACGGTCTTGCCAAAGGTTTAATATTTTATGTGGGGAATAACACTTTTATAGAGTATGCGAAAAAGTTTTGGAAAACCCACTCCAGCTGATTCGGAATTCATTTCGTGTTATAAAAATTGCTTGATGATGATTTTTCATAATTAAGTGTACTTTATCTATGGTTTAAGCATTTTTATCGAATTGAAATTTTGGATTACGCTTCGTAAGCTGTTTTACATCGATATATTCTATTATTCAGTTTGAAAACTACAATTATTTTTATCATGATACTGATTACTTCAAAAGCATTAAACTAAAATAAATGGGAATATTTCTTAAGCTTATTAGCGAATTTTTCTCTGTTAAAATTAATAATGAAAATTTCACCTATTTACACAGCTCAGTGTCATTTAATTTGTGAGGATTTCGTTGTCACTCTCACTCAGAAATGAACACTTAACATTAAATCTCTTGTTTCTTCTACAGAGATCAAATCTTCCATCTTCTCACGAGCTCCAGATCTCAAGTATTCAACCTCACTTCGCTTTTCGTAGACGAAAGAAAAGGAGATGTTGAACCTAACATTGCTCTGCTACCAACTCCACAACCTCATTATCATGACGGATACCAGCCTCCACCAGGAGGTCGTTTTTCGCCAAACGGATATAACAATTGGAACACACCAACAAGTGACAAACCTGCAACAGGTTTCCAAGCAGACCGTTGGAGACAAGTTGGACAGAATGGCAACCGACAGCTGGCTCCAGGAACACCAAGAAGTCCCTACATGCCAGGATCGGAACGGCAATCTAGAGCGCAAGTTTTGAATAACCAGAGACGGACTATAAACATGGGAAGGAGTCCTCCTTCCACTCAAAGACTTAATTATAATGAGCGTTCTGGACCTAGTAGTCGTCCTGTTGCTGAAGATAATTATAATGTATATGGAAACCGTGGAGTAACACAGTATAATAGGATAGAGCCTCAACAGATCATACCTTACGGAAATCAATTTGGACAGGATAATTTCACCCGATTTCATCAACAGGACATACCGCCGCAAGATCCTTACCAAATACAACCACCTCAGACACAGTACAGTGTGAAAGGCCACAATCCCTACACTGATGTCACGATGAGACCACAAACAATAAGTAATTGGAAAGGTTCTCCTTCTTACAACACAAAAACTGGGACTAGTGAACCTGTACAAAATGGCGCAGAACAAAGAGACGGTCAGTTTTCCAGACTGCAAACTATGGGAAGAAGGGAGAGGTAAGAAATAAATTTTGTTATAACTGATGTATTACAATATTTTCGCAAATATAAGAATAATAGTCATAATCAGGAATATACTCAATAACAGTTCAAAAAATCAATGCATAATAAGGATAAATAACATCTGAGACACAATATATTTTTCTGATACCATCACTGACTAAACAAATATAAACAACACCAGCTCCATGGTACTATGTTTTTCGTATTCTCGCCATGTTTGTCTTAAAAAGTAGCAGGAATTTTATACCCTTTTATTTCCTCTAATCACTAAGCAAACACAATTATCTATTTAATGAACGGTATAATGTCTGTCACACATACTGAATTATTAATTAAGTGATCCAAAAATGTATAATTACATATGCATAAAATTATATTCTTGACATTGATGTTTAAAGTAAATGATTATAAAAATATCCTTAGATATTTGAATAGATAGGAATACTCAAAACAAGTGCAAGAATAACTTTCAAATAACTTGCATATACCGAAAGGGTAAAATAATTTTTAATCGGATACGTTTATTAATTTCATGTAAAATAAAGGAATTTTTTTTAAAAAAACTTTTAGAACTTTACAGATATTTTTGAAAAAAATATTACTGTATTTGATTAAATGCAAATTTGTATAAATGGAAAAATTTGGATTGTTTACAAGTTTTTGTAACGTTATTGCTACAAAAATTCCCTCTCTTGTCTAGTTTTTCTATTAATTAGTTTAAAATTGTATCATAAGAAGTTTCAAATTGTAATGCCTAATCCTATATTAATGTAAAAAATGTCTCTTATATTGCTACTACATTCAAATTTAATTCCAATTCTACAAATAATATGGTATAAGTAATATCTCATAATTTAAAACGTTTTTTAATTATAATTTTTAAGTTAATTATCGTTTTTAACGAGCGCCTATGAATACAAGTCTAGTAGAAATAATCGTCAAATTTAAAATAATATAGAAATGCAGAGTGACCATGAAATAACTGTCCCTCATCTACAGCTTTGGCATCAAACCAAATTTCACACGGAAACCATAGAAAGCCAAGGAGAAAAAAAAAATACAGAAAAAAAAATTAATGTACTAGAACTCGCTAATGCAAAAACTTGCATAAAAAAAGATCAACACATGAAAAATCTTGCACGCGGACCAAGGACCCTTAATGTAGATTAATAACAGATTATTTTCTAAGAATTATATGCCGTTTGCCATTCATTTCTGTACATGCAATTTTTTTTAATCACTGGAATATTAATGAAATTTTGCACAAACTACTCTCCTTATAATCACTGTTAGCCCATTTTGTTTTCAGCATTGCTAAAACATCTCATATCGGTAAACTTTGTCAAAAATTTTTTTAGTCATTTGATCTCTCCATATCTTTACCTCTTGTATATGAAATTGCATCTCATTTTATTTATTAGTTTTAGCTGCGGGTGCTTCCAAAGGAGGAAAGTCATTTTATAGTCATCCTACATATTTAACAACGTTTTTAAAAATATTATGTAAATGAATGTGAAAAATGACTAGTTAACTACTGAAATAAGAATCAGAAAAAAGCAATAACATGCAAAGTTATAAGATATAGGAAAAAAATACTAGCTATTTAGTAATGTGTTAACATACAAAATTTATTTTAATGAGCATACTGCGTTGGAAGATACTTTCCTGTTTTAAAGTCAATGCATGTATCATATTCAATAGAAAAGAAAATCTAAGACTGGAAACATTACACTAAAGCTAATTGATATTATGCAAGTGAAGCGAATCATCAACATTATAGTTGTGAGAAAGCAAGAGTAAAAGGAATTGATTTGTTAACTATTCCAAAGTTAATCTTTTAATGGTAGGCAATGCATTTCCAATGAATAATATTCTACATTTTTCCATTTTATAAATGAATTTCGGATTTTGTATGTATTTATGACGGTTCATTCGTTCCATGTCAAACGAAACCAGTGTGTTCAACACAATAAAATCAGTGCAAAAGAAATATTCTTTCGAAGTTCATTATATCGTAAAATCTTAAGTCAGAAAACAGTATATTCTTATATCATTGCCTTGTTGTAAAGAGAATGTAGGTATAAAACTGAATCAAGGCATTTTAAAAGAAAAACAATTGAAATATTTAGATTAAAATTTTAATTCTAGCTTATATTTAAAATAATAATTATTTATTTAATAGTGAATCAAATAAGACTGTTAAGATGTTGTCAGTTATTTTATCTTTGGAAGATCCTACGAAATTGCCTGCATCGTATAAAGTTTTTAAATTAGCCGATCAAGACTCATTACTGTGACTTATTTTGGATTTCAGAATTTTTTCAATCTCAACTTGAAAGATTTATCAATGTGTGATCTGTTTTGGGTTGTTTTATAAAATTCACAATTAAACTTATAAATTACTAGCAGTACCCGCTCGGCGTTGCGTGTGACATGTTGAATGAGCGAAATAAAAATCAGAAAAACATAAAATAAAGCTATCAAGACGAAGTTAAAAAATTATTATGATTTTATATGTTTTGTATCCATGATAATGATATTGCTTGGTGATATAAACGATAAAAATCTAAATATATAAATAAAAAAAGAAGCGTTCTAAAAAAAAGGAAAGAAAGAGAGAGACAAGAAAATTACAAAGTTTTGTTACAAATGATGCTATTTATATGTTTAAAAAAACAAGAACCAATGAACAAATCGTTTAGTCTTTGCCACTGGTTCCATTACGCCAATTTTTGTTTCGTATGAAACTTCATACTTCTAGCTATGTCATCAATGGTCACTTGTTCTCCTCCATTTCCAGTTTTGAAAAAAATAATCGGAAAAACACTACTTTATTATAGATGCCCTATAGGGAAAATTCGTGATAAGTTTCGCCAATTTTACCGATTTTCAACATTTTAATTTCATATGATAGCTTATGACCTCTAAATATGTAACCAGTGTTTACTTGTACTTCTTATATCTCCAGTTTTGAGAGAAACCGAAAAATATTGATTGGACGTTTTTTTAGAAGAAAACCTCGGCAGAGTTTCTCAGACACAATCACTGTACCTATTAAATTTTTTTTTTGTTGTTTCATATGATGCTTGCTTTTCATTTCGAGATATATTACGAAATAAAACTTTGATAAATCTCTAAACTGGAACAATTTTATTAGTTAATTTCGCCACTTAGATGTGTATCTAATAAATAAGAATATTCTATTATTATTTTACAAATATAATTTTAAAAAATGTGATAAAAGTAATATAATATCTTTTTAATGATAAGATGTAGTTCTTCAAAATTGATTTACATGGCTAAATTAATCTTATTAATATTCGACGTCTTTGTCGAGGTTACGGACATTTTGTCCATGAAATACATCTTATCAAAACAAAATTAAAATGTTCTATTTTAAATTATGAAAATACGTAATGAAGATAGAGTGTTCTTATTAGTCAATTATGCTTGCAAAAAGACGAAATTAATCGGCGATATCTTTCCAGTTTGGAAGTCCGTCTTTTATTTTCCAGTTTCCCTCAAAAATAAAGGTAGAAAGGGGAGGAGACCCTTGATGTATTTAGAGGTATTGAATTTTCAAATGAAATAGAAAATCATCAAAATCAGTGTAATGGTTAAAAGATTTATCGTTGTCATTTTCCCATAGATAATGCACAGAAAAGTAATGGTATTGTGATATCTTGAAAAATTTGGATAACTGGAGAATAGGTGACCATTGTTTAAACAAAAATTAATATTCGTATGAAACAAAAATTAGAGGATTCGGGCAGTATTTTGGTTGAAGGTTGGTTTTGCCAATTTTTTTTAAATATATAGACGTGGGCGAACAGCTGATCGCCGATGTTAGAATTTAAATCATATCAAAATAACAAAGATATTACCCCCCTTCCTCGTTTCGCTTCTAATCTCCAAGAATAATGTTATGGGATCTGCTAACAGTTAAAAGTGTTTCTGCAAATAACAGGAGGTTATAATTATATTAATAACTAAAATAAATTTAAATTATTTGAAACTGCAGAAATTGATATTATTAATTTTTCGTCAATTATTGAAAAGAACTAAAACATTAATTATTTAGAATCAAAATTCTTTAGTAGCAGATTATATATATATATATATATATATATATACATACAAATAGTAAAAAGAAATTTGAAAACTAAAACATATAATTCTAAGATGTCTTAACATTAAATTTATTTGCATCAATAAGAAATCAATCACTTAAATCTTTTCGGTATATGCAACTAACTTTTTAAAATAATGGAATTGGCCAGAGGTGGGACAATAGTAACTGAATGAAAAGAGTTTACTCATGAGAAATCCCCATATATCTGTTAGCGAGTAAATTGCTTTTTACATACATTTGTCTATGATTGTCCAGTATCAAAATCTTTTCAAATGTTTGTCCTTGTATTTTATTTATTGTCATATTATGGACCAAATGAGCTGGAACTACTTAGTTTGAATTTAAATGATATCTTTATATTAAAAAAAAAATTGAAATACACAAATATAAATAATATACTAGGTATAAAATATATCTCGCCATTCACAGAAATGTATTTTTCTCCCATATAATTACATTATAATTTGTTAACCATTAAGCAAGTTTCACCGCACATGGCTTGTGTAAGCTGAATCAAGCAAAAAAAAAAAAAATGTATCCTGACTTTAAATTCAATTTATAATCCTAACTGCGCAATTTAGAGTCATTTTACACAAATTATTCAATTAGGGAAAAAAATTTTTTGGCGATAATGAGGATATAAATTTGAAATTTTTTTGGAGACTTTTCACCGATTCAAATAAAACAATGCAAACATAATATTACCAGTCGACGATTAACAATTTCGGACCAATTTTACGTCCCCATAGATGCATATAGAAAATCTTCATACTTGATTCCTAATTAAGCAACATGCCAAATTAATAAAGAAATAAAACTTTTTCTGGGAGAAGCTTTATTTCTTCACTCCCTGGACCATTGAAGAAAATCTTTGAACTTATATGAAAAACATTTAATTAAAAAATCAATGAATTAAGTTATTCTGATCATTCTTGTTTTGAAATAAAGAAAATGAATAGTGACTTCAAAAATTTAAAAGAATATATATATATATATATATATATATATATATATATATATATATATATATATATATATATATATATATATATATATATATATATATATACATTAGAATATTGGATGATGCATTTTAGTTTTAATCTTAATTTTTCAGAAAAAATGACAAATATTTAAAAATTTCTCAAAATTTATTAAAATTATATCAAACGTGAGAAACATTTTTAGAAAGACAATTGTTCGCTCTATTCGACCATGCAGAGATTTTTTCCCCTACAATCTTTAGGGCATTCATAAGGGCAAATGCTTGTAAAAAATCTCTAAAAAATACAAAATATTAAATAAGAAATTCTACATTATATTTTGAAATTCGGACTGCGAGGAGCATATTTGTGACAAATTTCATAACTAATTGTGACAGATCTTTCTGGACACCGTTAAGACACACACTTATACTCTCTTTTATAAGCAAAAGTTCTAAATTACATAATTGCAAGAAACGTTCGCAAATGTCTATTTAGAAAAGAAATTGTACAGCTTTCAACGAAAATGATCGAGAGATCACCAAGATATTTATCATAGTTAGAATTAAGATAAAAGTTTTTTTGTATTTATTTTACAGAAGGTTGAATCTCATTGAACTTCATCATTTATTAGAATTTGTGCACTGCTTATTCTAAAATTACAAAAGATCATCAAAAACTTTTTTTAATTGATAAACTTTTGCTGGAAGGACTGTAAATAAATTAATTGATATATGTCGTAATAAAGATAGAAAAGTTTGAAAATTAATGCCCTCAAATGGTTGGTTTATTACCTTGTGTTTTGTAAAATTCAATCCTAGGTCAAAAATACCATGTAAAATAATGCCATACATGTACCATATCCGCACATTTTTTTTTTAACTAAGACTTATTTTATAAGCTAAATAAACTCATCTCCTTCAGTAGAGTGAAAGAAACTGACTAATATAATAGCTCAGCATTAAAAAATAAAAATAAAATTTAACTATTGCAAAATAAACTGTACCGTAAAAAATAAGGACGGTTCAGAGTGTGTACCGATCTGGATAACTATACTTCTTTCAAATGCCCTTTAAGTTCAAACAACAAACATATGTCTCCTCACAACGATAATAATACATATAACAAAAAAGGGACTAAAGACATTGGACAATTTTTTTGAAGATTCACAAATAAAATAAAAGTATGACTGATGAAAATGATAAATGTTGAGTGCGTATGATAGTTTTTGCATATAAATGAAATTAATAAAAACGATGTTCACAGTTACTTTCAATCTAGAAAGTTTTCTTAACTATTTTATATTCTTCTTTGATTTTACCTTTTATACAAATATCCCGTTTTTTTATTTGCATTATGTAAAATGCATTCTTCGATCTTCCTATTTATGAAAATAGTTGAAAAACATGCATTAAAAGTGTAAACAAAGAGAATTTTTAAAAATATTTTTAACCATTGTTAAAGTTCTATTAAATAATAAGATTTGAGTAATTTGGTAAGTAATTGTTTCTGGCAAAGTTTTTTTTTTTTTTTTTTTTTTTTGTGATGTTTAGATTTAGAATATTTAACATTGAGAACCTTTTGTAACAACTGTTTGGTTCAAATTAACATTTTTAGAATGAGTTCTGTTTAGGCAATATATGTATTTATTTACTTATCGATATTTACTTTTTGAATTTTAGTTATTAGTTGATTTATTCAAATTTCAGGAGAAACGAAGATGTGGAAGTCGCTTGTCAGGTACGGTCTACATATGTGCCTCCTAGAGCTGCTTTAAATGATAATTCCGAGTGGAAGTACATCGTCAACGTCCCCGAAAGGGATAGAAGATTTACGCAATATATCAGAGTTGATATTTGTTTGTAAGTTGCTTCTTATCAATTCATATCCATCATTTTACAAAAAGCTTTCATTATTACATTTGCTGTGGTTTGTGTAGATATTTAGAATGTTGCTCAAACAATTGCTTCATCATTTGCATTAATGTATTTGGATGGGTTAAATAGAATTCTGGCATCTTCAGCGAATATCTGATTTGCGGGAGTATTGATTATGTTTAATTTCAATAATCTCTTATGCTCATATTTTTCATCTCTAACTCTGAAGATTATTACGAAATTTACTTGATGTGTACCACTGCCTCTATACACTGAATGAATCTCAAATACCAATTCAAATTTTTAAAAACATTTTTAATAGGAAAAAAAGCTGCCTTCTTAATAAAAAACAGATAAATACCAATTTAAAATAATATCATGATTTAAAAAAAAGGGAACTGAATTACCTAAAAAGTTTTACCACAAATTCTGGCACTTTCAATTTCACATCAGTGGTCATTTAAAAGATAACAGCGGATAATAGCCTTTCAGTGACCACTGCATGTGGAATTTACAATGAAAACAAGCATTTAACCTCAATAAAAATAAGCAACACTTTAAACTGCCAGTTTCCTAACACAAATTTCCTTTATTCTCTTTCGCTTAATTTTATTACTAAAACATTTTGAAAAGGTAAATTTAAACCTGCCATAAAATCTATTGTTCCATTCAACTTTATTTTCTCCTCATTCAATTCTTCTTTACAATTCAGTGAAAATATGAGCTTTTATCAACATTTTTTGCAGGAATCCGGGTGACCCCTGTTCTTCACGCCTCTCTTTGCCATTTGGATTCGAAAGTCGCTGCAGACAAAAGTACATAAAAAAGAAATTATTGTCTTTGAATGCAGATGGTCAAGGAACATCGGAAGATAATTTTTTCATTCCATCCTGCTGTGTCTGTGAAATAACGCGGCAAAACAAAAAGAAGTGAACATATCCACTGACAATGGAAAGTAAATAGATAGTGCCAACTCGTGCAGTGACACCAAAAACACCCATAAGTTATGAATTTCTTTTTTTACTTAAAAAAAAAAAAAAAGTAGAATTCGTGTTGTTGAAAGTTCGTCCTGTAGTGAATGAAATTATCAAGGAAGAAATGTCCATAAAGCAAGGTTAAATTTAAGTGAATACATTCCAACATGTTTCAAAGAATTGTAGTGTTAAAAGGTCCATTATATGTGTATGAATGTTATAATTGCTTGTTGTTTTGCACTTATGGAAATGTGTTGTATATATTTCTATTTCTTTTGTAGAACTTCTAGGTATAAAATAGATATAAAAAGTAACTACTAATTTCAAATGGAATATTTTTTTAATTTTAATATTTAGAAACACCAAGCGCACACTCATGACAAATATCACATTAAAGAAGTCTGAATTTGCATAAATAAAGCTCAACTCTTTTCACGCGAATAAATAACAATAAATTAAATCTTCTCATATTTCATTCATTATTTTTATAATGGCTAGTAAAATCATTGGTCATTTCAGATTTACAGTTATATGATTGTTTAAATATGTATTTCGATACATTAATTATGAGTTAAAGATGAGCAGTTAATGAAAAAAAAAATAATTAATATATTTCTACGAATAAATTGGAAATTAATATGTTCCTTTATAATACACTTTTAAACATTTTTATTTTATTTTATGAAATATTTAGAGTTAATTTATCAGCATAGGTTTAATAAAACATTAATTTTGGAAACTCAATATAACTTTGGCAAGTAAAAAAAAATCGTTTTTCAGTTTTTGATAATGAAATTATTACAATCGAAGCTGGTTGATTTTGAAATATTTTGAAATTAAACAAACGTTTTTTTTATTAATATGCATTACGTTTTATCTGCATATTATCATATATGTATTAATTTTAATATTCTTGCAAAAATTCAGTAATGAAATCCTTTTCTTTTTCCCCTATGTCTTTTATTGACATGTCCTTTGTTGCAGTTCTAAACTGAATTTTAGCTTCTTTTTTTTTAAATCTGAAAAACGAATGATAGTTTCCCAAAGACAATACATATTCTTTCAGTTTCACTTCGAATATAGTTTTTAAAAAATCTTTTTTGAATTTAAAATAAGTGCTCAACATTTACTTTCCTATGCCTATTATTAGATTACTAGAAAAGAAATTGATATGACAGTAAAAATTCCTTTGGTTGAATTTAGTATTATTAATAAAATTTTAAACACCGATGCATGTTCATTATGTTATAAGAAATGTAGTAATTTACTTTTGTAAATAAATATTTTTATGTTTGATTTTAGAATATTTGAAATAAATTTATCGTTTGTGTTCGTAAAATTTATTTTCTTTCATGTTTTATCCTGCAGTTTGTTTCTTTGCTACCTATGTATATCCAAATGACAAAAATATTGTATTAACATCTAAGAATACCAAAATTATCGTGCAGCATATTTTCCTGTTCAGCAAAAGAAGAAATAGGTCATACTCTTCTACATATCTTGCAAATAGAGAGTTTTACGTATTGCCCAATTCTGTGGTATTAATAACTGCTATTGGTTTGTTCTGCTGAGATCGTAAAAGAGCACTGATTTGAATATTCAAAGACAGCTGTTTTTTTATGGGGCCTAGGCGAGTAGAAATGGAATTCCAGAAAAACAGATATACTAATAAAAATGATCGGCATCATTTCATCTCGGATAAAAATAATGTGAACATACTACCAGTACATTTTTCCTATCATTCATCTCTTTTTAGCATATATTGTCCTTTAATAGTTTTTATATATCGATATAATAACTGATGGTATTAAATCCTAACTTGAAATGCATAAGTATTTATCTTAACACTTAGCACCATATACCAAATTTGTAAATTATTAAGTATGTTTTTTTATACTAAAAACTATTTACGAATATACAATGTACCAAATAAAATCTTAGCATCATGATAGTTTGGAGATAGTTTCGAATACCGAATCCGACCAGTTTCCAAATTTAGTTCGTTAGCTTAGGCGTCTTCCTCTACAATTCAAAATTATTGAAACGAATCTCTAAATAGTTCTCGTATAGCTTTAAAACGCGATGCTACTCTAAGAAATCAATCGATATTTTTGGAAAAACCAAAGATTTGAAAGCATTTAGGGGCATTTGTTTAAAAGAAAATGTGCTGGTCTATTCGTGCATTTCCACTCTTTGAAGTGACGTTGGATAAATAAGACTTCTAAAAAGGTACATCTTGTGAAGTTTGGTTTGTTACTGTTTTGGATAATCAATCAGAGATGGTACATTTAATGGTACATATTTACAAATATAAGCAAGCAGAAGACCTTTCGTTCGGACACCCCTATATTATTTCCTAATATTGACAGTCAGCAATACAGAAAAAAAACAAAAAACACTCACACTTGTAAATAATACTTAATATTAGCGTTACTATTTTAGATGTATCTCCCAAGTTTTCGATGAAAACTCGACAACGCAGTTTGAAACACCTTTGTAACATAACAAGCAATTTTTATTTCCGATTTTATATTAACCGTTTCTTTTATTCTTGTTTGGTGGGGCATTTTAGAATTTTCTTTTAATAAAGTATTGTTCCTATTTATCATTAACTAAACTTCTCATTGTAACATTTTTTTTACCCCATAAGATCTGTATCAAAAGAATTTAAATAAAATACAGCGTGGGTTATTTTTACTCCTGTTAGATAATAACAATGCTTTTACAAGGAATAATAAATAAAGCTCTATTTAATTCTATTTTAAAACAGATTACACAATTAAATAATTTTACAAAAGTTTACTTCTTTATCCTAACTGTAATTGTTTGCTGATAAAATAAAATAATTTTTGAGTTTGCTTTTTTTTCCCTATTAAAGGTAAAAATAAATTTATCCACCTCTTTTTACTCTGTAGCTTCTATTACGCGAACAAATTTATTTGAAGTAAAATTTTAGCCCAATGAACCTTACTCCGATACAGTACTATGACATCGTGGGTTCTATCTAGCATGAATTGCAATACAGGAATATCAGGGATCTGATAAAAGATTATAAAGTGTGATTTAATTACACAAGACAATCCTAATATAACGTGGCATTTTTAATTTGATTGTGCTGAACACTTTCGTTTTTTCATGTAACACCTCGACAATACATGGGATGAATTCAACGTGTTATAGAGGAGTTGGGTGTGCATCATACACATAGACATTCATTATAAATTTACGAAATAATGCAGAATAAATATTTGATTACAAACATAAAAGAGTGCATTATATTCCGGATTCATTATTGTCGAGTTCTGCTTAAAAACTTCCTGTCAACATCGATATGCTTTCTTGAGCAAAACCATTATGAAGCATAATTTCCGTTCCCATCGTTACAAATATTTTGACTTCATTTCTCACTAGTCATTTATTATTATTCAAATGACTAGTAACCAGCAGTTACAACAATAAACTGCGTCCATTTTCTCATTTCAAAACAAGACGGTTCATCCAAAATGTTGCACCGTAATACAGCGCAAAACGGCAGTAAGTAGCGAACCTTTTCATTCGGCAACCGAATTAGTCAGGCTTGGCTGGATCTGTTATCATATTACTATGCAGGTAATGGTCATTCCTCGGTCTGATATGAAACATAATAAAAGGCTGCTGATTGTGTAACACAGTTTAACTTCCATGTTAAAACATTTCCGCATCCAGAACACAATAAGATACGTACCTTAATGCTGCAGATTGTACCGCTACGCAACCAACAATTGAGGTGGCATGGGAATTTTTTTCTCCTCAAAAACAAAGTTCTATTCATGCTTACGATGTGGAGATATTTATCGCACTTTGCTGACGTAAATGAAAATTTTTCTACCTCCACTGAATAATTCAAGAAAACTTGTTGGAATGCATTAGATTATAAACGCTATTCATTCATTAATATTGATGCCTACAAATTAATACGAAATGATGAGCTCTGTAAATACCGATTTTACCCTTGCAAGATCATGTAAAACTTATATAATTATGATTAATAAATTTTTTTATACAACATTAAAAAACATTCACCATGATTTTCCATTTAATCAAGCGCTTTTAGAAAATGATACTACAATTAAAATGTCCGATGAATAAGAGTTGAAACTGAAATATAAATATTCCAGAATTATATTATTGCCTTTTCTAACAATTTTGGGATTCATAAAAGTTCCATAAATCTTACCTTTAGTTTCGTTCATGCACATTTTTCTATCCACGCCCATATTTCGAATTGTTAATTTTTTTTTCTTTTATAACAATCCAGCTATTTTTTTATAAATGTTTTTTATACAGTTAGATGTGATTTTCGGTATAAAAAATCAATAAAGATTATCAACTATTGCGTTCATTTACTCATAAGAACCGTTTGCTAAATGCATGTCACATATTATTCGCATAAGAAATTTATTTTTAATCCCGTTAATTTCTAACTCACTGCTTTTGTAAAAAAAAAAAAAAAAAAAAAAAAAAAAAAAAAAAGTGCGCAATTCTGAAAATGATCCTTTGAATTATAAATAATTCATAAAAAGATACCATTTTCTAGGTCAGCTTACTTGAACAAAACTTTTATTGAAATCTGCAGCATTTGCGGTGAAATGATGCAAATTCGATTCTGTGATAAATAAACAGGGAAATATCACATCGTTAGATGTTATTTAAAGGGTTGGGACTTAAAGATAGGAAACTACTACGTCAAAGAGTTATTTTCAATAATAGAGCGATGTTAACTCTTCAAAATAATAATTCTGACTCACTAATTTATGCAACGATTGTTTAACTTTTAGATTACGGAGAAATGAAATCTCAAAACTACCTTTTAAAACGGAGATTTTGTGGAGACAGGTATATTTTTTTTATTAGAATATAAGATACATTTATTAGAATATAAGATACATCTCATAATGCAATCTAATTCTCCTTTAATTAATATCTTTTCCCGTTAATAATAAGCATGTCAATCATTCTAAGGCTTATACAAAAAGACAGGCAAGTAAAACTATTAGAAGAGATGACATTTCATTTTCAAAAGAAAATAGAACCTAATAATTTAGAAGCATTGCATTTTCACCAGACTATTAAATAAAAAATCTCCTGGTACACAGCTACTATTAAAAATACTATTGGAAAGGGAAAGAAAGTTATGAAGTTTTAAAAATTATATCTAGTTCTATACTTTCAAAATCGGATCATTTAGTAAGTTATTAATCTGTATGACGTATTGTATGAAGCGAAATTTACACAACTGGATCTAATTTCATAAGATAAAATCATAATTTTATGGGATGATACTTACTAATCTAAAGCTATATCAAAAATGAGGTAAAATTACTTTTAATATCCTATGCAATTATGCAAAAATCTTAAAGTAAAGCTAGATTATCCTCACGAAACTTCATAGTAAATTAGAATTAAATATCAGATATTATCTGTATGAATTCAGTTTTATTGTCTAATTCATCCATTATAGGTCATGACTCAACTTAAAAATAATTGTAATTTTCTCAAAGACACTTTATAAGTTTGGTCGACTTCAGTGACGCAATTCAACTGTCTTCAGAGCCTTAAAATAAATCGAGGTTTTTCTCCCAACACAGTATGCTCTATTACCATATTTTCACAATGTAGCTGAGGTACATCACATGAGCATGAGTTTCCATTGTGTATTTTATGTTTTGATACGGAAGCATACAGATTATCGATTAAATTTTTTTATATTTTAAAGCAATTAATAACATGAGATGTTTTATAAATTTTCGCTGCAGTTAATTTCATCTAATCTTGTGCTCTATAACACATTAATTAATATTTGTAGAAAAAAGAGATTTACTTTCCTAAATCAGTTATATACCAATGAGGAAAGATAGCGAACTGTTGTCTTTTATTTAGGAGCTTTAGTACTTTTAAATAGCTATGGTGATTGGACATCAGTTTTGCATACTTAATCCACGTTTATTGAGCAGTTCTTAGCATAATAGAACCACATAACAATTATATCAAACAAGATGTATATGAAAGTTCTGGTGCCCTTCTTAGAAGGCACTGGAAGACAATATTTTTGTTTTCATTTTACATTTTTTAAGAAACAATTGATGGATGAGATTCGAGGGGAGGAAAAATATATTCCTTATTCCGTATGCCATTTACTCTCTTTAGGCTACCCGTTTTTGACATAAACATATCCATTCCTCTCTTATTATTTTTATTTGAAATTACCATAGTGAATACAGACATACAAATGGGTTACTTCTCAAGGCACCCAAACATATACAATGAGATTTAAATAAGAGAAGCAAGTTACCAAATATATTCTATGACATGTTTAATATCCAGTAGCACATCCCCTGATTTAATAAATTAAAAAAAAATAATACTTTACAACAATATATTCTACTGCTTTAGTTATGGTATTTATACACATGCAAATTGCAAAATATTAACTGATTTTTATGCGCTATCATTGTTATGTACTTTTTATCGCTACTGTTACTTAAGAATGAATTAAAATAATAAAAATAAGATAAAAAAATCAAATCTACATCATTGACACTGAATGCAGCTCGGCCCTGTTTGTATCCATACTAGCACGTTATTGAAACATTATTATTATTATTATTTTTGGTATTTCGAATATTTTATGTGAAACTATCACGCTTACCAAAATGTAACGTATTTTTGAAGCCTCAATTAACAATATATTTTACAACTTCAATTTTACTTTTTTTTTAAACCATCAACAAACAGACATTAAACAGACCGATAGCCGAGATACAAGCAATATTCTGCACGTGACTTTAAAATGTTTCCTCTTCACTCGTTTTAAAAAATATCAGTTGTTAATGGAGTTTTTTTTAAATCATTTTGTGTTATTTGTTATTCGAATCATTCATCATGAGAAGTATTTGTTAGGCAAGCTTTGCTTGTATTGATCTTTAGTGCGAATCTGTCATGTTTACCGAATTTGTCATGTGACTATGCATTTGATCCTCTTTTTTCGCCCGATCTAAACCAAGGTTTGGCACGGAACTTCAGTTATAGTCACAAGCCGAAATTCATAGCGTTTATGAGTTATTATGTTTATATGTATGCGAAAGAAAAAGCAGACAGCAATCAACCCTTTGAAAGATTTGGACCAAAATTTGTAAAGCATCTACATTTTTTATGCTAAACCACATTTTATCTATCTAGCTTTTTATATTTTATAATTATCGTGTTTCACTTGGACAGCAGGACTTCGTCTGATCGGATTTCATTCAAAATTTCATTTCCCCAAATTTGGTATAACGATTCTATCTTTATCTCACCAACGAAAATTCCTCCATTTAGCTGAAAGCAATTGCGAATTATCGTGTTCACAGATAGACAGACATAATTCCAAAAGTAAAGCACATCGGACTCATGGAGGTTTAAGATCTCGAGATTCTTCAAATTTTGGAGGTCGAATTTTTCGATAATTACAATATTATCTCTAAGTATACTTCTGTATGAGAAAATTAAATCACCGGTACACCATCAGTATTAAAGGTAATTAAAGTTATTTATACATTATTTTTATGGACAACAGTAGAGAATCTTTGGCTGAGATGCCACATTCGTTTGAAGTGGCTTTTTTAATATAGAAATGCACGAGAAAGTGGGGAAGAAAATATGGCAGTTTTTTTTTTAAATGATAATTGAAACATTCAGCATCACCCGTGAGAAAATTTTCACTTTATTTACTTTAAAAACTTATAACTTAATTAATTACTTAAACTTATAACTTAAGTCACAAAACGTTTTTAAAAAAACCCTTATTCATACTTAGTATTTTTGAAGAAAATTTAAATATATATTGTATGAATATATTTAATATCGACTCTCGACGGAATCCCAACATGTCGACAAGCTAACTTTTAATGCAAAAGTTTATGCTTATAAAACTAGCTTTATTTTGAAAATTTTCAGCAAATCTGATGCCTGAACTATTTTTAGGGAATAAAATGTTGTGGTGTTTTGAACTACTTGAAGCAGAAAATGGTAAACCTTACATTTCTAGCTATTCAGCTCAGCTGCAAGCCCCCCTTTGTGTTATGCATCTTCTAGCTGCGACACAACCCTACGGTGGTATTTACATCAAATATTTATTCTCATTTCGACAACCTACTTGCCATATACGGTTGGAAATTTATGTAAATGAAAGCAAACTATCTTTAGTTTGGCAATGTGAATGTTGACCTTTATTTCACAGGCGGATCGGCATTTAGACACGGATACTCTTCTTTTCTGATGCAAATTGTTCCGAGAAAAGGTGATCTACATTTTTTCTTTCAGGGCAATTCCACGCTTTTATTTCCGACTTAAATAGCTATTAACGAGGAGTCAAAATGTCAATTCGATTCCACATTTGAGACATGCGCCTTTTTTTTCAATGGGAAAACCATGTTTGTTTTGTTGCGGAATTCGGAAAATTCTGTTGTTTGTTGTTTTTGAGTGGGCAGGGTGAATGAATTGCAAAGAATAAAATTTGCTACAGTTTTTTTTTTTCTCCTTTTTCTATTATGTTATCTAATGAATAGTCGCTGATGTAGGTGGTGTGATTAAGAGTTATTTTAAGGGGAGAAACAGGTGTTTGTTTATTATTTTCACTCGTAAATAGTAATTATTTTGGTAATTAATGTTTAGTTCATGGCAACTTTTTTCGACTTAATACATCATTACAATAAATCTAAAAATTCATATGTAAGTTTTAGTTTTATTCATTTTTTCTTGTTTGTTTGTTGAAAGGAAACAAGTGAAAGATAAATAAATAAAAAATCATTGGAAATGTTAAATCACAAAACTACTAAATATATTTTTTCTGCTTTTAAAAATTGATGTACCATCAGTTTGAAAAATGCAACCTGCTTAAAGTTAAATAAATTCTGGGCCGTCCTTTAGCCAACTGGACTAAATGAACCTCGCGCGAAAATGCTGTTTGACACTCAATTCAAAGATATTACTAGAATTCGATTAAGCAGAACACTTTCAAAGGATATAAAATTGAGTTCAAAAATTTATAAGCATTTTATTTTTTACTTTGCAGCATATAAAACTTAAATATTACAATTGTCAATATATTCACAATACTAAGTTCCGAATTTCCGTGTTTTAAACCTAACTCAGTCAGAAAAAAATATACCATTCTTGGAATTAAGAACTCGGTCTAACATAATAATTCAAACTCAAAGGATGAAATATGATTTGTGATCATAACATCAAAATTGAAAATATCGATCAAATTTTAAATGAAATCTGTTCATCCGTTCATTTGCGTGTTTTTGATAATTCAAAAACGAAAAGAACTTAGAATATGGTATTATATAATTATTGTAAATCTGTATTGTATTTTGAAGTGGATCCATCAAAAGATTGACTATCTGTCAGTTTGTTTGTTCGTAAATATGTGAAAACTATAATTGAAAAATGTAACATCTTAGATAAATAAAAATTACATTGTGTCCTTGTTATGAACATTCTAGTTTTATATAAAAATTTTATTTCTTAATGATAGAAGAAAATTGCTTACACGGTTGATTTCACTATACTATGAAGTAAAAAATAAATTATACAGTGTGAGTATATTAGAAAGTCGAAGGGAAAGCACATTATTTTTCCTTAATTCAAAATCTTTAAATTCTTTAAACGTTACAAAAATTCCGGTACCCCCCCCCCCACATTTGGGTTCCACTTCTCATAAGTTCGGCTTAAGCCACCTTTAAATGATTCGTATAAAACAAATAGTAGATACAATAAAATTTTTGAGTATTCTAAACAGTTTTGATATTTCTTATTTCACCAATTCACTGCAAAATGGCATTAAAAATTATTTAAAATTATACATTTTTAAGTAAAACATTTTTAAAAGGAGAAGGTCAATATATCCATTAAAATGATTTTTAAAAAATAAAATTTTAGACGAAAACATGAATTAAAAATTTGCAATACAGTTTATACAACAGAAGTTAATCATGTTGTCAATTAAAATTGTGATTTCTGAAGATAAGAACAAATTTCAAATATATAACATTTATTATAATTGTTTATATCAATAAAGTGTCTGTATAGACATTTGCCCCAAGTGACTATATCAGTAAATTAAAGAATAGCTTGAAAGATAGACACCCATCAATTTTTAATTAGACACACCTCAAAAAAAAAAATTGAATTTCCAATGGTAATATAATAAATACCATATCAGCCTTCCATCTATTGTATCAAAACTCTCTACCAGATTTATTGTTAACAGAATATAATACAATATGATACAGATCAAACTATTAGATCAGAACAAGTCCTGCTTAGAAATGTAAAAAAAGTACATTCTTATTCTAAAGAATATTCTGACTGAAGGTGCACTGAATTAAATTCGATGTTAAATCCGAATTTTATGGGTTTTGAGAGAGCATCCGATAGTATTGGCAGAGATTACATCTGCAAAATCTTGAATTTCTAAGGATTTTCCTAAAAAATTGATTGTTAGTACTGGAAATCTATAGTGCGGAAGTAAAACATAAGTTATTGCACAGGGCACACTATCAGAAGCATTAGATATTAAATCAGGAGTAAAGCAGAGATACATTCTGTCTGGAATATTTTTTTTTTTTATAATTGTAAAAGATTTGATAATCAAACAGGTATTAAATATAAAAAAATGGGAAAAGGATGGAGTTTCAGTTCCACACTAGAAGACTTAAATTTTATTGATATTGTTTTTTTTTTTTTTTTTTTTTTTTCAAATTTTATCAACGTGAATAAAAAGACAGAGATTTGAAGCATATTGCCTAGCAGATGGGTTTCAAAATAAATATATATATAAAAAAAACACATAAAACAAAACAGAAATAATGAAAATATAAAAAATAATGATCCACTTTAAATAAATCAAAACAAAATCAGAGATTGAATGTTTTTAGAGTTACAAATAGTAAAATGAGAGGCACAACTGAAGAGATAAAAACTAGTATTAGAAACATCCATGAAACATTCAGAATACTGCCATAGATTTGGGAAACCCCTATGGACATGAACTAGACATAGAATGCCACCAAATAACTATACAAGAATTACATTGCCACAGACACCAAATGGAAATAAGAAGAGCAAGGGCCATATGGCATCTTGTGACTGCAGAGGAAAGGGAATGTTTTTGAATTTTTTGTAATTTAATGGAAATGGAAAAGTTGGGAATGTGTTTGGGCGGTATTATTAGACTGGGTTAAAAGAGTTAAGAGATGCAGCTGTTATGACCTCATGTACCAATTTGATGTAAAAAGAAATGATTATCATAAAATAATTTTTTTAGGAAAATTGTGGGCTTAAGCAAATTGACAGATTTGTAAGCATTTAACTATATACAAGATCTTCTAAACTGCAAAGATATAATTATGATATAACTGTAACACAATGTACTGTTAAAATATGAATGGAAAATGGCAAAAACAAAACTTTTGAAGTTTTGAAATCAATTGAAAACTTTACTCAAAACCATAAAGTTTTTTCCTCATACAGATTTTCTTCCTCATATCTGATTTTTTAAACAGAAGAACATATTAAAACACAAATATTTCAAAATAGTATTTATCAAAATAAACAAAATCAATACAAGAAACTTTTGATGGATATTTGCATCGAAAATAAATTTTTCTTTGGAAACTTATTATTTTTGTGTCAATAAAAATAAACATAATTTATCAATGTCTATTTTTATTGACAAAAAAAATTGCATCAAAAATTATATTTCAATATGCACCTAAGAACTATAAATTGTTTCTGGTATTAGAAAATTCACATTAGGAATTTTTCCCTGAAATATGAAATAGTATTTTTAAAAAAAATATTATTTTTGTTGTAACTTAATGGGACTAAAAAATGCAAAGAAAAAATTATTATAATGCTTTCTGATGAATAATGGCAATACTAAGAATTATTTAACATCATTCCAAGAGTAAAAAACAAAATATATATCTAAAAACATTTATAAATGATGAAAGAAAGGACTTTTTTTTCAAAAATTATTTAAAATTTTATCCTTATAAAGTCATTTGGCAGCAACAAAATAAATGGAACAAAATATGGAATAAACAAATAAGTCACAAATTGGATAAAATTTATTTTGTAAGTAAAGGGGAATTGGAATCAATACCCCTTTCAATATATGTATCTGTTTAATTGACAAACAAATATCTAATTAATTTTTTTAGTAATTAAAATTTACTTATTGATTTGAAATTTTAATATCAATATTTAATTTGCAACACATTATTTTAATGCACAGAAGTTGATATATGAGAAGAAGTTTAATGCACCTAGATTGGCAGCAAACATAAGAAGAAATTGCACATTGATTAAGGATATATATATATTAAAAAAATTCAATATTTCATAAAAATCTTTTTAGATCTTATTTTATAAACAGTCCTTCATATAAAGTGGCTTCACATTTTATGACGCACAAATCATTATCATTTTCTTTCGAGGTTTCATAAAACAATATTTATATCTTTTTGGGCATTGTCCAAATTTCACAATTCTAATTAATTTCTAACACTGATAGAAAAAATTAATTTGTAATTACAAAAAAACTATTTTTTAGTTCTTTTCTTTTCCTTTAAAACTATTGCCTTTTTAAGGAGAAAAAAAATGTTTTAATAAACATAATTTGCATTGCATTTTCCTCATCATTGAAATAAAATAGGTAGTAATTAAAACACATGATGTGCTGAAATACTATTCAATAGCTCCAGAATGTTGCAATATAAATAACGGCAATGAAAATTAAGAAATTAGTTGAAATTACTAAGCACCACAAAAGATATGAAAAAAGTAAATAACCTGAAAAATAGATAATTATCATTCAGCAAAATTAATATCTTGATACCCTACTTTTAGAGAAAACACAAATCTATAACTTTATGGTGAACTCTAAAGGTTAAAATTTTTATTCTTCTGCATCCAGAAACACAGTTTACAAACATATATTCCATCTGTAAAACTTAAAATAAATAAATATAGAGACAATCAATTTTGTCTAATATGTTTTCTTCTTCTTTAAATCTAAAATGGAGATAAATTATAATCTGTAAGTTTGCATTGGCTTGATATCACAATTTTGAAATAACAGATTGAAATTTTTCTTCTATAAAAACATCTATAGTAGATTCAAAAATCTTCCAGCAGTTACGTAATAAATGTGATATATTTCATGAATAAATTTAGAATTTTAAAAAAATTCTCACATTATCTCAATCATAAATTTATACAGAAAGTATATATTTAAATATGCAAAATTTAATCAAATAAGTGTTTTATTCAAAATCAAACATAAATAGTCTGAAAGAAAAACCTTTTGTATACTATGAATAACATGCTCCTAATTAATGCTATTAATTTTGATTATTAATTTCATTGTCTCTTTATATATATATATATATATATATATTAGTAAGGTCCACTAAGGTTAATTCTGTAAAAATTCTTAGTTTTTACATTTTTTCCAGTTTCTTATAAGTTCCAGTTTACTGATAAGTGTGAAACAGAATGATTTGAAAAGAACAATTATAGGAACACAGTTACATTAAAATGTAAAGTTACATAATTTCTGCAAAATTAAATGTGAAATTATAACATGGGAATAAAAAAAAAAAATACTCAAACACCACAGTAAGAAAAAAAAAGGAAATGCGAAAAAGTGAAATAAAATGTTCATTATAGTACACACAGAGTCTTATTTTATGACTTTTTATTTTTAAAGATGACAATAACCTAAAACATTTAACATGAAGTTTCAACCATAACGATAGTTACCAGATTTCAATTCAGCAGGAGCATTCAGGAAATAAGATTCAAAGAAGTATTAAAGAAATAATGCATTAAAAAAATGTAAAGCTAAATTGCTTTTAAAAAGTATTATATTATAATTGGAATGCTTAAGAGAATTTACTTCAATGTCAAGAAATAACTAAAACTATTATTTGATGAGCCATTACTTAATGAAATAAAAATTAATAGCATTATTCTTATATTACAATATATAAATTATTTGAACCTTATTTTGGGGTAGTTCTACATTTGATATCAGATTATAATAATAATAATAAAAATATATCCCATGAAGATTAATTAAGACAGCTTACTTTCTTCAAAGTATAAAAATTTAATTATGGGATCGAAATATGCTGCGTTTTATCACATGGTCACATTGTTTGTGTTCTACTTATAACTAAAAAGATCAAGCACCATGAGAAACATAATAAAATTATAA
The DNA here is from genome assembly GCF_947563725.1 of Argiope bruennichi. Classification (NCBI taxonomy): domain Eukaryota; kingdom Metazoa; phylum Arthropoda; class Arachnida; order Araneae; family Araneidae; genus Argiope; species Argiope bruennichi. Next base: position 66,364,611 of record NC_079158.1, on the reverse strand, counting down.
ATATTACTTTGATTGCAAAAAATCCGCACACACAAATAAAATATGTCAGAATAATTTAAATACTTTAGTTGCAGAATGTGATTTATTCTTTATTTTAAATTAAAATGAACTATCAAAGCTGAACTCACATGTGGCTAAACCTTTAAAAAAAATTCCGTAACCCTATCAAACGATAAATACAAATTTATAATATTATAATAATATTTTATTTACGATAAAATTTTTTATAGAAATGTTTAAATGTGCGAAGTTGAAGTTTTGTGACTTTTAATAAATATTTAAAAATACTTTCAGAAGTCCGAGAAAAAATTCCTTTGGTAGAAAACTGCTTTTATTCCTTCGGTTGATTGAAGTTGACTTCATAAAAAAGAAACCGTAATAGCAAATTTAAAAGATTTCTCCATAGGATAACATTACGTTTGAAAATTGTAGGTGGCGTGTAGACGGCAACCTTAAGTTGGATCGGAGCCGAAAATAAAACCAGCATACAAAATTTTATGTAGGCTTTCTTTATATTAACGGAATCAATTAACTAAAGATCCAAATATGAAATAATTTCCTTGATAAAATCTTTGCACCTATTGCATAATTTAAAATTTTTGGTATATGGACTTAATTACAAAATTAAACGTGATCTTATGGATAAAATAATTTTTTATAAGTTGATAGTTCTTAGAATCTTGTCCGATTAGATAGTAACTGTAACTGGAACAAAGTTGTTTTATTTTGAAAATACATGCTTCTTGCGGCTTAGCAAAGAAAGTACACGTGTGTTCTATTTGCTGCTGAAGTTTTTATAAGTAATTGCTTCATTCATTTTTTTATATATAGAATTAATCCTTTAAAATTGGATTTTCAATAGTATTTGTATCTTTCAATTCTTTTTTACATTTTAAAATTTCTGCTAAAGTTAAGAAATAGTTGATTATAATGTGGCATCGATTTACTAAAGTCATTTTAGACATGAAAAATTAGATAGCACGTATTTTAGACTTAAAAATGTGTGGTTAATAATTCTTGAATAATAGATTCATTTTAGAAATAAGCATATAATTGTTAAGTTTTGTGTCCGTGCACTGAAAGTCCTACACTATACAGTACGACTATCAGTGATATTTTGATTTTTGAAGTTTGTACTTCTCTATATACACATGCACTCTTCAGTGCTGTAAATAAAGTGGAAGTTTAAAAGTTATTTGCATTCAAAAATGCCATTTCTATTAAGATAAGATTCATATTGTGTGTTGCAAAATACTGAAGATTCGAGTAACAAATGTCGATTGAAAGTCTAATTCATCTAGTTCATTTTGCATATGGTAAATAAATTAAAGAATACAATTTATTCTAAAAAATACCTCTTTTATCAACAATTGATGTAAGCAACTGCAAAAATCGTTTTCTTTCCAACTCTCACTCAGCATTGATTTCTATTTAAAGATTCATCTGTAATGAATGATGAACAACAGTTATTTTATAAATTGTTTGTTTTATAACAACTTCATAAGGATTCAATAAAACTCTTCTATGAATATCTATTTTCCTGTCTAACCAATATTTTATCTGTGTTGTTAATTTAGATTATTAAATTTTACTAAATTTTCATTTGTATTTGATAAAATTCAATTATTTCCTATTAGTTATAATTATTAACCCAGTATAAGACAAGTACCTGCCACTGATGTTGGAGATCTTGTACAGTTACTGGTTCACTATTAATTTTATTAAAAAATAAGAAACAAATAAAAAAAATATTTTATTATTAACAATGACTACAATAATTAATTAAGAAAGTATAATTCTTTTCTTAAGAAAATATTTAATATTTAAGAAGATAATGCATTTATAAATTTAAAAAATAGAATTGCATACTTGTATTAAAGGTTCCAAAACAACATACACTTCTAGCAAACACAAGAAGAATGTTTTTGCATGAAAAATGATTGCATATTGTGCAAGAAATTGTGTTTTATTATCCTTTGATCTTGGACACATCGGTCTTTGTCAGGTTTTGGTCTTTTTATTGGATGTTGTATCTGCTCTGATCCACTGGATGTGGCTTTAATGATTTTTTGAGGAGTTCTTTAGGAAGCATTTGCATAGCTTTTCTTGACTTCATATGTGGCTAAATAAGAGATAAAGTTTTTAAAAATATTTCTTCTGTTTACATATTGCCTGGAAGGTTCTTTGTTGATATTAGAACAACTCTGACATTTATTCCAATGATGCTCAATGTACAATAAAAAAGCAACCATTGGCTATTTGGTGGTTTTTCAAGCTGTAAAATATAATGTAGACATTTCATCTACTGTATCCACACCTCATTTTGTTGTGGTATAAAACTGAATAATTTAAAGTTTTTTTTTTTTTCCATCAATGACATCATCACAATGCATAGCAAACAATATGGCCTAAATTTCCCTTGATTTTGCAATGAACATGTTGGGAACTTCCACGTTGTTTTTCTTCAAGGTTCCAAAAATGGTTAATTTCTTAGATAAAAGTTCTTTTCTTAAAGAATATCTTGTGCACCAATTATGCATTGTAATATTTCTACGAGATCCTAACAAATGAGTACACAGGCATTTTGTAATTTCATATGCTTTTTTTTTTTTTTTCTTTGGACCTTCAGGCTGTTGCTTTGCACATATTTCCATGTTAAAGTCATGCAATTGACTAAAGCAAATATTTTGATTCCATACTTTGCTAGTTTTATGGAGTATATTTTGCTAGTTATATTGATGAAAAGAGATCATAAATCTCTTTCAATTTCTCATCAGTAATTACATATTCATCAACAATGTATGTTTTGGGGCAGTTTTCATTGAAAATGGCAAAGAATTCTCTCACAACTGCCAGCTTGTCCCTTTTTTTTAGAGCTTCATGATGAATCAAATTGATTAGCTATAGATGCCTGAGAAGAAAAATAAATCTTTTATATAATATTATGTTTCATAAAATTTTAATGCCTGATCCCACCAATAGCCCACAAATCTTGTTCAATTATATGTGACAACTTATGCAAGCCGCATAGATACAAAAGTCCGCTTGGACTTTCACTTAATTTGTCATATTGGTGTCTTGAACTCTGATATTTTTTCAATATAAATATTTGTACACTCTTCTATAGATCGTATGATTTTATCATTGAAAAATAATTTTCAACTTTCCAGAGGCTCTGTTATATTATGTTACATTTTACTCTGAGTTATCACTTTTTGATTTGGTTTTCTTTCTTCTAAACTTTTTGATTTTTATTTAAAAAAAAAGTTTTCTTCTAATTCAGATCTTCATTTTCATCAGTCTGCTCAAGTTCACTATCAGTATTGTGAGAACTGTATATTTCTTCATCAGATTCATCCTCAGTGGGTTCACCAATATCTTCTGAAAACTTAACTTCATCTAACAGAGTTCTTAAATATTCCATCTTTTTTTCATACTTTGTTAATTTACATTTGTACACTTTTTTTTTTTTTATTTAGAAATAAACTAGCAAACAAAACTATGAAAACACTCCAGAGCATGAAACTGAGCTACTTATAAGAAGAAATTTCATAGCAATTCTGGTCATATAAGGGACAGAGTCACCTCGTTATCATTTTAATTCCTAGAAAGAACCTCTCCACATGAAAGGCAGATGAAAAATAATAATGCTCATTCCAAGAGGGGTGTGGGACATGAAGATACTGAAAGGATAATTGATTGCATATACATACTTTTCCCAGGATTGTTGATTTTCGAAACATGGGGTGGCTTTGTCCCTTGTATGCCCTGCAGGGGGTTAATTATGCTAGTGAACCCAAATTTTAATGAAATTGATATATTGATACTACTTTTTGTCCCATCAGTAAATGCAATGCATATAATAAGCAAGTAAAAATTCTTGTTAAAATATAAAATTGTAATTTTCCATTAACTTAACTGTAGATATATATCAAGCAGCCATAAATTCAAAATGATATTCTCTGTTGTCTTAATAGCATTCCAAATATGCACATATAGGCTAAATATGATAACCTTTCATTCTGAATCTAACAAAAAATAGTAACTTTAATCATTTGCTTTACTAAGCATCTTGAATGTTTATCTAGACTTTTTTTAAATTAATTGTGGAATGGCAAAATATTTAATAATTCATACTTTTTAAAATGTTGGACACTGTTCTATTAGCAAGTATACATGGGGGAAGGGGAATGTCATGGCAGCTCAGTAGCAATCATTAGAAACTCTGCTAATGAAATAGCACCAAAATCTTGCATAAGAAATTATACCTATTTGTACTTAATTAATATGCACCTCAAAAGTAATTTTTTTAAAGATATATAAATATTGTATTATTTGTGTGTAACATTTTATCATTTTATGGCATTCATATTTTAAATTTATGTATATCTGCCTATTTTTTAGCAAATATTGTTAGGAACTGAAGTTAAAGGGAAATGATATTTATTAATAAAATTTTTTTTATTGTTCGTGAGAAGTAGATGTCCTAATTTATATATATATATATATATATATATATATATATAATATAATATGTTATTTTTAGAAAAGTTTGCAATATGGAAGAAGGTGAAGTTAGAAAGCCGCATCGTGCAGCTCATAGTGGTCGTAAGGCTGCAAAGAAGGAAGCTAAAAAGAAAAAATATATAGATGATCCGTCAGCTGCTCAAAAACGAAATCCTAAAGCTTTTGCCATACAATCTGCAACAAAAGCAGAAAGAAGCTTTAGAAGGTAAAATGAAATTTTCTTTCTTTTACTTTTTTAAATACTTTTGTGGTGAGTTGTATGGAATAATTACAGTGTATCAATTAATATATTAATAACTAATTTTAAAAGATGCATTAAAATATTATTTAATGGTTTATTTATATTGCTAATAATTTGGATGTTTCATCTTTTTTTTTATAATTATTTTTCTTGTACTTGAATTTCATTATTTTGTTGGAGTATCAAAATTTTATTAACATTTTTTCCCCCAAAATCAGTTGTTAATTTTTTTGTCTAAAATTAATCAAACATTCTGTTTTAATTTTACTGTAGAATTTATAATAGAAATTTAACTGTCATTTATATCCTTTGCCACCTGTTTTATTTTACTCACTCCATTTATGATTTTTGATATTAAATTCTACAGTTAATGAGTTAAATATTACTAATATCTTTATATGCATATTTGATGCAAATTTAGCATCATACTTGTATAAAGATTTCTTTTTTTATAAATATTATGAATTTGAAATTTTATTTCTTTGGTCTAAAGTTGTAGTAATTATATTTATTTCATTTCACACATAAATTTGTGATTTTTTTTTTCTTGAACAGACACAGTACTTCCTTGGAAATAAGATATAAGTGGATAATAAGTTTTAGCATACATTTTTAAGATGCTATTATTGTTTATTCTTATGTTCAACTAAATCAAATCTTTTAAACTGTTTATTAGCAATATGTTACATATTAGCTGTTCTTTTCATGATGTGTTATTACGAAACAACATCAAGCATTCAAAAATATCCATTGGAGAGTCTTGTCAGTCTGATTTTTAAGACAAACAAGAAAATTCTAATAACCACATTTAAAAATACAATGCCATTTGGAAAAATTAAAGAGAATTAGTTTTCTGAGTGAAGTATCTACTGTAGATTAATTTTAAAGAATATATATATATATATATATATATATATATATATATATTTAAATTTACCTGGTACCATTGTGCTAATCCTATTACTCAAAACTATTCCAGTTAATTGTATGTTAATAGAACTCATACTGTCAGATAATTCAAGCATTGAAGCCATCATAATCTGATAAAGTCCCTTAATGATGGCAGTAAGCTGACTTCTGATCAGAAGTCCAGATTTCTTTATTTTTATTGTTCCACCTTTAGCGTTAATAAATTTTTGCTGTCAGTTCAAGATTTTTTTTTTTTGTTGAAAATTATAAATAAGAGTAACTCTATTGGAAATACTATTGATAATTTCAGAGGTTAACTATTGGAGATATATATAACTGTTAAATTATTTGAATTTAAACTTAGAAGTGAAAATAAAAAATGAGCAGACCTTTGGAATACATCAGTACATTGTTTTAATGAATGCCATCCCAGGAAAGGGAATTAATACTTTAGATCTGACAGAAAGGTCTTCCTTTTAGACATTTTTTTTTTGAGCTGTAATTTTTATGTCAGTGCTACAAATAGTCTGAAATTTGATTATAGAAATCATTGCTGTATGATGTATTGCAGTATATTACTGGTTAAGAATTTTGCTTAAGAATCAAGACTAAAGATGAACTTCATTCATATAAATAGATGCTAGTAATGATAATTTCCAATTAAGATAATCAGGCTGATAGATTAAAATGTCCAATAAAGCAAACAAAAAAAAACATGTTATATTCATATAAGCCTAGATTGTTGAAAATATATGATTGAGACATTTTGGCATAAATAAATTGATTATGTAAATTCATTTATTATATTCCACCTTAATGAAATATATTTTTTTTTTCAATATAGAACAATGGATATCAAAAGTAAGGGTTATCATGTGCCCACAGTTGATCGTATGCCAGCAAAACCACCTCCAGCTATTGTTGTAATAACTGGCCCTCCTAAAGTTGGTAAAACTACTCTGCTAAAGTGCCTTGCAAGAAATTTTAGTGGACAAAAGCTTACATCTATTAATGGGCCTGTCACATTAATATCAGGTTTGATATTTGTTAGATTTTAATTTGTCTGCTTTCTAAAATTTTATGTTCTCATCACAATTGCCCTGATAGAAATATGAAATTTGACATTAATTTGAGATGATACTTCTCTTTTCAGTTTGAAAATGTTAGAAGGAATAAAAAACATATAAATAAAAATAATTCTAAAGAGCAAAAGCTTAAATTAATCTGGTTCTTTAATATTAAATGCAATTTATATCCAAATACTTATTTAAATCTAATGAAAAATTGTTTGTACTATTTATAATTGATTAGGAACAGGGAAAATGCTAATTTTATATCTGTGGGAAAAAAAATCTCCTATTTTTCATTAAAGAAAATATTCTCACTCTGAATATTAGTATAATTAAAATACTTTTTTTTGAGCACACTAAATAAAAATTTAGTCCACTCCATAAAATGCATAAAATAACTCTGTAACACATTTTCTCATTTAATATTTTTTAATTGTCAAGTGTTTAGTTAAAAAAAAGTTATGAAAGAAATTATTCCTTATAGAGTTTTTATTTAACATTCCTTTTAAATATATAAACTTTACAAATAAATCAAACAACTTCACAAGTCAGTTTTAATGATTTGTCATGTATGTAAAAAAGACATGATAATTTATTTGAAGACCTGTTGATTCACCATGTATTATGGAATTATTTTTTCAGTCATATTAATTTGTTTTGACTGTTTTAATATTTCATATTTTGCATAATAATAATTTCATATTGTGTTTAAAATTAACTTTTCTGTTATAGTATTGTTTTTATTATGTTATGAGGAAATGCTTTTCCATTTTTCCGAAATTAAAATTCAAACACATAGTATACTTTAATTATTCAGGTTCTCCCCCCTCCTTTTACAAAAGACTTTCCACTTTCTTGTACTTTTTACAAGATGTATAATTTCATGTAATTGTTAATTGTTTAATTCATTAAAAATAATATGAATTAAATCTCATAATTTTTTTTATTTATTTAAAAAGTGGAGGGTTTCTATGTTATTTTATTGATGTTTATTGAATTCAACTAATTTGATGATGAAGCTTAGTAAAATTACATAAAATTGTCATATTTTACCAAAATCCATGATTATCTTGAAAGAAAATGGATTTCTGCAGTATTTAAAGTTTTTTACACCACTCATAACATTGAATGAAATTTTGCATACTTTTATGCTCTTAACTCTTTTTCTCTCTCATTCTGCATGGTAATAAGAATCTTAGATTTAAAAAACAAATGCTGTTAGTTGGTCAAATTAAAAAAGAATAATTTATCAATATGATTCAATAATGAAATAATCACTCTTTTTTAGTTTTAGTTTCCATTTAAGTTTTTTAAAACTATATTTCCAGTATAGTTTACAAAAACAATATTTGATTTAATATTAAATAATTTGATTATCTTGATATAAAAAATAATGTGTATATAATATTTGTAATAGTAAAATACGTTTAATATATGGATAAAATTTGAATTGTTTATAATATTAAATTATAAAATTAAAAAGCATGATGAAATATAAGTATTTTAGTTGTGATAAATATTACCTTTTGTTTATATTAAGGCGTATCTAATAACACTTTCTTTTTCCATCTATTTTAGGAAAAAAGAAAAGAATTACATTTATTGAATGCAATAATGATATTAACATGATGATTGATCTTGTTAAAATTGCTGACTTAGTAAGAAATTTTTTGTTATTTAAGTTCTTTATTTTAGATGTTTTTGTCTTCAATAAATAATTATGTTTTCTATAGCACATAAATATTTAATGTAAAATCTTTCTCATTTGCATAAAATTGCTATTTCCTCTGCACCTAATTATTTGCAATAACTAGTATTTGCATTTCAAGTTTTACAAAATATAATTTTTCTTCTTTTTTGTATCAATAAATGGAATTGAATATTAAAATCTTTGTTTTCTCCACCACTAATAACTTTCTGTTTTTTTTCCCCCCTCAGTTTTTTAGAAATAGCTTATATGAATAAATCTTAGTATTTGAATTAATACCCAGAAAATTATGAAATACTAAACCATGTCACATTAATCAATTATTTTAATCTTATTTAACATTTAAGGTCTTTTTATTTCTAATCTGTATCAATCACATAGTATTCATTCAAATATAAAAGAAGAAAGAAATATCCAACATAAAATACATATTAAAATTGCTTCATTCAGAGATTTCTTAGGATTATGGATCTCATCTAATGGAAAAGTTCTTTTAGTAATTTATTAATAATTTGTTGTAGCTCAGCAAAGACTCAGCTACTTATTATATGAACTGGCATTTAATTATATGAAGATTAAGAAATTTATCTGTTATTGAAATAGGAAATTTTTCACTCCTTTTTTATACTTTACAAAAAATTCATTTTCAGTTTTCTTAACAGCATTGATTAATTCATTTATTAATAATTAGTATTGAGTAAAAATATTTTTTTTTTAAATTCTGTGTTAATTTTGTTTAATTCTGTGCTATTAGTAATATACATGAGAAGAAAATATTAAATTTTTTGAAATGACATATTCAACATCTTAACTGCACAGTTTATTAACACATAGTATTAAGATCAGTGTTTAGTAGTGCCATTACTATAAACACTCTTTTTCTTGCATATATATATATATATATATATATATATATATATATATATATATATATATATATATATATATATATATATAATGTGCTGCTTGTAATTTAAAATGTCAATGATTGAATTATGATTTGGCACCTTTAGAGACAGTCATTATTTTAAAAAATATATTTTTTCAAAATTCTTATTTTCCTATTTAAATTATGTCTTGATTATCAGTTTTGACCATAGCATTTTACTCTATGACAAATAATTAGAATGTTTACAATATCAGGAGTTGAAACAGCTTCTTATTTAAATGTAAATTCAAATTAATTTTATACTGACAATATTTAACATGAAAAATTTTAGAATGTCTTGTTTCATTCAGTCCATATTCAACATAGATTCATCTTCAACATCAATCTTATTAAAATGAAGAATGATTGAAAAAATTAATTTCATCTTGCTAAAATCATCTTTACTTTAAAAATGCTATTTTATCAAATGCTAAATATTTAAAAAAACATAATTGTATATAAGAAAAGCAAATCATTTTTTAAAAATGTTTTTTAAGTTCTTTTCGCAATATTACATTTAATGTTAGAAATAAGTGTACTTTGTCATTACTACTTGGTTTGAAAATTAGTCTTAGTTTTAAGCAGTACAGTTTCTTAAATTAAATAATAAATTATTATTTCTTTTTTAATAGAATTTTTATTTATTTTCTTTTATTTACAGGCATTATTAGTCATTGATGCAAAATCAGGTCTTGAAATGGAAACATTTGAATTTTTGAATATTTGTCAAGTGCATGGGATGCCACGATTGATGAGTGTTTTGACTCACCTTGATCTGTTTAAAAATAAAAAGGCTTTACAAAGACAAAAAGTTTTCCTAAAAAAGAGAATTGCAACCGAAATTCCTAGAGTAAGTTTATTCAATTTGTCTTAACTGATGCATAATAAAGATTTTTTATTTTTTTATTAAATTTTATTGTCTATGCTTTGAAAGCATTAAAGTCTTCAATGAGATAAATGAATAAATAAAGAACTTTGATTGAACAATATTTTCGACTAATATTTGAAAGTGTCATACGGTATGAAGCTATGATGTGGTGGTATGTAGATTATTATGATCCATGCAGAAAGCATCAGGACGAATGTTTTTAGGAACATTTCTTTTAATAATCACATTCACACACTAAACAAGCACAAACACAAAGACAAGACATTAACGCACACGGCTTTGTTAGCATCACATCTCATTCTAATTACAATCGCAATGCACTATGGGATGACATATGGAATGGCCTAATCAGGCATCGCCATCTAGTATCCAAAAGAGAAGATAAGAGTAATACAACTGCTACAATGAAAAATTAAATGTATTCCAAATAAAATATTTAAAATTGAGTAAAGTATAATCAAAGATGAACATTTACCATGTCGAAATAAAATATTATGGTGGACTTGTCTACTTATTTGAATGCTTTGGCTTCAGTGCCAAATTTTATATAAAAATTCATTAATTATTTATAATAAAATTCATTAAAAAAATGAAAAATATAAATGAAATTTTATGTTTTAAAATTGAATTGAATCATTTTCATTTTATTGTTTGTATTGTTGATTATAATATGTTTTATATTTTTAGTGTGAAAAGATGTTTTATTTGTCTGGCATTCTTCATGGAGAATATCTAAAAAATGAAGTTCATAATTTGGGACGTTTCATCTCAGTTATAAAATATGAGATGTCTACCTGGAAGAAAACCCATCCATATGTATTTGTTGATAGGTAATATAGAGCTTTTTTTAAAAAATTATTCATATTTTATTTTTAAATACATTTAATATTTTACATATTTACATGAAATTAAACTATATTTAAAATTAATTATGATAATTTTATAATAATAATAATAAAATTTATCAATAAAGATGCTTACATGCTTTTAAATTAGAAAATAAAATATAATTGAATGTACAGGCTTAGCAAAATTAAATCACCTAATAAGCAAAACTAATAATTTTTCAGTAATCATTTAACTAAGTAAATAATTCATAAAATCACTGCAGGTTAAAATTTGTTTATTATACATTTACTATAAAATAACTATAAAATGTTTAAAATGATCTTTTCAATAAGACTAGTCTAGAAATAATGATTCTTTTTAATCATCATAATCTAAAAATTCTTTAAAATTTCATTCTTTAAGGTTATAATATTAATGTGAAAATCTCTGAATTCATTGTTTTTAGAATGGAAGATATCACAGATCCTGAATCAATGGCAAAAGATCCAAATTGTAATCGAACAGTATGTTTATATGGCTATGCAAGGGGAGGAGCTTTGAAGAAAAATTCACATTATCATATTCCAGGTATATTCAGTTGAATATTGTTTGACAGACTATACATGAAGAAACATCTTACTAAATAAAAAAATTAACTATATTCTCTCTTCACTGTATATTTCAATATATTTTTCAATTGTTCAAATATATTTTTGCAATTTTATCATGAATCAGGAAGATCAATGTACAGTAAATTATTATTAAAATTAATATCAGATTGAGACTTTTCATTCTTACCTTTTGTTTTAAGGGTTATTAGAATGAACACTAAGAAAGGAAATTGTGAAATCAAACATATAAAAAGAACACAAGTTTTATTCATAAAATTGATTATGCTAGCTTCCTTATATTTGTTTTAGTTTATTGGAGCATTTGATTAACTCAGTTGGTCAGATATAATTAAATAAGAGATTCATTAATCAAATGCTTTGCTTTGATGCTACTAGAAATTGGAGGTTGCTTACTTAATAATTTCTGTTATTTTCTTTCCTAATTTATATGTCAAATAGAAAATATTCTGATATTTTTTTTAGCGTTTCAATTATTAATAACATGTTTAGAAATTTTTGAGAGATTTGTTTGATTCTTTTAGATGAATTCAATTTCACTTAAAAAGAAGAATTGAGTGTAAGAGGATATTTTATGGACAAGGAAAAATATTCTGAATTTCTGTATTCTTCACATATTTATATAAAGTGATGATTCGAAAAGTTTCATCAAATATAATAAACTATACATTAAGAATTAATCAGAAAAACAGTCTATTAGCATTAAAGTGAATTTAATCATTACTTTAATATTTTTATTATTTGTGTGAAATGAAAATAAGGTTAAAAAAATGCACATGCTTAAAATTATTTAATTTTATTTCAATCCTATGATCCAAATTTACTTTATGAGATTGTCTTATTTCCTTTCAAAAATAGCTATCCATAAGCTGCAATTATAAAGATTTATAATAATAATAATATATTATCATTATTATAAAAAACATATATTCATCCCTGATATTTATTTATACCTTTTTCCATAACTGATATTTTTGCTAAAACCTTAAATGGAGGAGTAATATTTTTATTAGTTTTAACTCACTAGAAATTTGCTAATATGAACTAAACTGGGATTCCATAAGTTAAGATTTTAGGAGTCTTAATGTTGTGTGAAATGGTAAACTGATATATATATATATATATATATATATATAATTTTATATAATTTAATTAACCTAATGCTTTTTTTTTCTTTTTCAAATATGTTGTATAGGTTGTGGCGATCATTTGATAAAAAATATCCATTTCTTACCTGATCCTTGTCCACTTCCTGACAAATTAAAGAAACGTTCTCTGAATGAAAAAGAAAGACTTATATATGCACCTATGAGTGGTGTTGGTGGAATAGTGTATGATAAAGATGCAGTATATATAGAAATGAAGGAAGATCAAAATAAGGCAAATGAAGAGGTAATTATGATTTGTTTTTTGTGCCTGAAAAACAATTGTAGATTATACAGCTGAAATAGATACTTCAGAATGAAATGAAATAAAAATTTTAATCTTTAAAAGAAATATATATATATATAATAGAAATATTTTGTATCTGTAATTTCTATGCATTTTTAAATTATTATTTTCTACTCACTTCAATTCAGACCTCACTTCTGAATTATGTAGGTTTTTCCATCTTTCTGTTTCAAAATCTGTTTATAAAGTAAATGATAACTGCTAAAATTTAGGGAAAACTCCTTTATGAAGATGTATTGATTCTGAAAGCATTTCATGTATTCTTTTTCCTGTTTCTGCCATCCTATTTGGACTATATATCCTTGCCTGTTCATGGATATAACAAAAGCCTTAAAAGGAATCTAAAAAAATAGAGCATTTTCCATAATATCATGACAATAATAATGAAATAATTAAAAAAAAAATCAACACTTGTTTCTTTTACTAAAAATGTGTTTTATTAAAAATATAAGATTTTTTTTCTCCAGTTTATATGTATTGAAAAATATTGATTTAAATGTTAGATGTATTCTTTCCAGTTTACACTTCAGCTTCTCTCCCTTTTTATCTTTGTTCTCTGTTTTATTATGAATCATTACTTCTAAATTTGACTTGTCACTAATTATGATTCTATTACTTTCTTAAAAACTGAAAATACAGCTTATATAATTAGTGTCAATGATCGGTATTTCCAAAATGAAAATGCTTTCTTACATGAATTCTTTTTTCATTTTTGTTTATTAAATATTCATAAATTCTAGACACCAAAATGTCATTATATTTCATCTTGAAATCTGAATTGTGCTATACAATGAAACCTCTCTTAACAAGCTGATTTGTTCCTTATTTTTGCTCATAATGTGAAACACTCGTTATGTTAAATAATGTAAAAAAAGGATAATGCATTCCATTTGAGAAGAATTAATAAAACAAATTTGAAATAATATTGTTATTAAATGCATGCTTTTTTTTACAAAATTGTTTAAAAGTGTTTGTTTTTCTACTCTTCAAAATGTAACAAAAATAAGACTAAATATTAGCATTAAGTAAATCTATAATGTGTATTGCAATTGTCTAATTAGGGTCATTCTTCTCAACATATGATGCAGCAATTTCTCATCTTTCAGCATCTTTCTTATTTCACCTGGAAGGTTGATACTATATTCAAGCAATTATCTTTTCTGCTGAAATTTCCTCCACAACTGCTTGCTTTCACATTCAGTTCCTGATTGTGCTTATATTTGTGCTTGCTTTTTATTGAAATACTTCTTTCTCATATTGCAGTGTAAAACTATGATATTTACCATAATACATTGCAAGATTTTTTTTATACTTCAAATTGACTATATATTTATCAGTTGCACTGTTAATTAAAAAAAAATCAACAAAGAAGCATTAACTTTTTAATGCCAACAAAAAGTGTCATGCCTCTGCAAAAAATGCTGAACAAATTTCATGAATTTGCAAGAATTTGGGGAAAAAACTTGTGAAAACAAAATAAAAATGCAAAGCATAATTTGTTTCATTAATAAGATTTAATCTTATTTATGTGTAATAAATACTTTAGAAATTAGAAAGATTGGTCAGAGAGTTTTATGCAGAAAGGTCAAGAGAGTTATACAATATGTTAATGCATGGCATATTTTGACTTTTTTTTCCTTCTGCAACATGTTCAAAAGTTCTCAGTCAAATATCAATTGGATTTTAATCCTGTGCTTTTAAATTTGATCCATAGGCTATCAGAATCATATTATATTTAAAATGTTTCTGTGTAATATTTGATAATCTTAAAAAATTGTTTCAAGTTAAATGTCCCCATTGTTAAATTAAGAATATCGTATATTTTAAATGATATTTAAGTGATTAAATCTATAACCATTGATAAAACCTTAAATTTTTTTTTCTTCTTTTGAGCAGTTTTTTTTTTTCTGTTATAAAGTATTTTGAGTTTAACTCAAAAATTTATATCATATTTTCAAATTAACAAATCATATTGAAATTTCTAGTTTTACATGTTGTATAATTAAATTATCTGTGTAGTTATTTTATAAATCAAAACTTTCTAACAAATTAAGTGACAAATTATGCATGTTTATGTTATATATATTTAATTGTGAGTATCTAATTAAATTATATTGTAACTATCAGACACAGCACATTTCTAAGAAAATACGAAATTTCAATTTTTATGGAATCAAATTTTATCATTCTTGAGATCAGTTAAGTTTCTTTTATGTAATAATTCTACAGTATTTTTAATATCTCAAGTATTTTTGTATAAATTTATTCACTTTACAGTTTAATTAATCATATTTTATATTTTGGTGTTAATATTTGGCATAACATATTATTTATGAAACTCAGTTTTTTTTTTTCCAAGCATATGTTTGAATTATATTATGAACAATCATTTTATTAAATTTCTTATGTTATGAAGTGATTTAGAATGTTGATCTTTTTCATGAAGTCTAATTATAGTTATTAGAGACTAAAAGCATTAAAAAGTATCCATGTTTTATTATAACATCTTTTGCAGAAACATATAAGCTCTGCAATTATTAGAGATTATTATTGTAAGTTAATTTTGGCAATGCTTGTATTAAGTTTTTTTTTTTTTTAAATTATTGATGAGAAGTTGTAAAATTAATTTATTTGCAAATTCTGTTTTACATTCTGATAAAATTATATGTATTAAGTAGTAAATTATTCATATTAAAAATATTAATGATCTTACTGTAAAGCTTATTTATATTTGTAATTAATTTTAAATTAAGCATTTAAGACTTAAGTAGGATCCTATTTAAGAATGAAGAAAAAATAATATTGATATGAATAAACTTCTACTTCTGCATTAAATTGATGAAAGTATGATTGTATTAAGTTGTTAGATCAAATAATTACTATATACATTTTTATTATATCTATTCAATCTAATCTATATAAATGTATTTAAACTCTTTGTAATGTTGTGATATAATTTTTCTGCATCTGTAAATAATATATTTTTATTCAATACAAATTTTTAATTAGTGCATGCAACACTCAATATTGATAATGATAAGATTTCTCTCCTCTCTTAGGAAGAAACTGAAACTGGTAAACTTCTACGATCTATGAGTGCAGTTCAGCATCCGATTGATGAAAAGATAAAAGCTGCTTCAATTCAGCTGTATCCTGGTACAGAACTTCCAGCAGATGGAGATGATGATTCTAGGTAAAATATAGTTTATGAATAAATAAATTTTTAATTCATTTTTAGAAAGAATGTTAAAATATGTATGTAAACATGTATTTGGTTCAATATCTCAATGAATAGAAATCCTCTTTTTGACATATTTGTAATCTTTGTATGAATTATAAAATTATAACTGCAAACTTTATTATTTTTTCAATTTTTAAACTTCTTACAGCGATGATCAAAATTTTGAGGATGAAGATGATAATGAGGAAGAAAGTGATAATGAAAATGAATTTGATGAAGGAAATGATGAGGATGTTGACTCTGGTAGTGAATTCAGTGATGATGAAAATAATACCATTTCTAATGAAAAGTTGAAAACAAAAGGGGATAAGAGAAAGGTAAAAAATAAAACCTTTTAATAATTACATTTATTGTAATTGAGGTCAGCTTGAGAGAATAGACATGATTGCATTTCTCCATTTATTATTTTTCTTTATTAAATTTTCCTTTTTTTTCTTTTTTGTTAATAGGTAACTTTTGCTGATGATGAAAATAATTCAGATCTAGATTTTAATGATGGTACTAAAAAGTTAGTTAAAAAAAGAAAAACTGAAGCCAGTTCTGATGAAGAAGTGGATGGTTTTGAAATAGGTTTGTGGTTTGTTTCTTATGTGTATTATATGGTTTTGATATTTTTGAATAATCTTGGATTATTTGACAATTCTTTACACAAACAAATAAATAAAAAATTCTATAAAGTTGTAAAATAAGAATTAATTCAAAGAAAGTAAGGTAAACTTGTATTATTTATAATCAATATTTAAAAAGCAAATTATATTACCTGATTGTCCTACTAATATTATGCTTCTTAATGGAACATGTGATTTTTTTTATCAGAAAGTGTTGTAAAAGTATTAAGATGTGTGTATTTGAGAAATGAAGAAGGTTTTACAATCTAATTTTTCTATAACTAATAATTTTAGAATTTTTCTTTTGTTATTTAGTTTAATTTCGATGTAATAATATTCAACTTACTATTATTACTTTTTGTATAACTAAATATTTCACACAACATTGTAATCTTAATTGTATTATTTTGGATATTTTTCAGAAATTTTATACAAGAAATCCATATTATGCTAAATTGTGTTCTACTTGTTTTTTTTAAAAAATATTATGGATAGCTTGAGGCAGAATAATAAAATTTATCATTTTAGGTGAGGCAAAATGGAAAGAAAATTTGGTAAAAAGAGCAGCAGATGATTTTTATGAAAGACAAAAGCAAACAGTTAGCCTCCAAAGACTTGTTTATGGTCAACGTAAGCATTATTTTTTTTTTCTAAAGTAACTGTTGTTATGCTAGTTTAGTTCATGCTTGATGAAAATATTAGAACATGTATAAAATGAAGAGTATTGCTTGAATTATAAATGAGCATATAAAAATATTTTAAGAACTCTATAGATGCATTTAGAATATTATGATATGTTTTATGCACTTGCCTACCAACTGTTCATGGCATTAAAACTCTTAAGCAATACAAATATTTGTTTTTAAAAAAATGTATATATTGATATAAAATGATTTTGGTGCTGAAATATGAAATATCAATAATTTTAAATTTTTTTTTTTTTTTTTTTTTGCTACTGTGATTTTATTCAACCTAATACCAAGCAGAGTAAAGAACTAAAATTAAAAAGATAATAATATTCAATGTATGAATTTATATTAATTTATCAAATGAAGTTAATGAATTTGAAATACCTTTTTCTTAGTTTCAAGATCATAATCAAGATCAATTAACATAATTATGAAATGAAGTAAGCCTTTCTAAAAGATATTTTTGAAAAATGTATCATTCTGCTTCACTCAAAATTTTTGTTTATTCTTACTAAACATATGCTTTTTTAAAATACATTCATAATCCTTGGTGTTTATTCCCATTGTAAAAGAAAACTGTTCAATTTAACACTTTATCTTCATTAAAGGTGATGATTTTTAATTTTAAAATACTTTGTAATGAATTATAGTGTTTTAATTTTCATTGAAATCCACAGGTCAGACAACACAAGGATCAGATGAATCTGATTCTGAGGATGAAATAGGAGGTTTATTTCGTTTAGCAAAACATGAAAAAGAAAAAAAGGATTTACAAAGTGATAATGCTGTGGACTGTTCAGCATTTATTACCACTGTGCAAAGAAATTGGGAAGATGAAAATGTGAGTCATATCTTCTGTATCTTTTCTCAAAAATATAACCATAGTCTGCATATCACTACTTAATATCCCCCCTCTTAATAATTTTTTTTACTGTTAAAAAGTAAAATCTTTTTCGCATTAAAATTTTGATTTGAAGTAGAGAAAAATTTTATGGAAATCTTTTACATTTTTTATATGTTTACCTCATCTACATTTTTAAAAAAATCAGGTTATGTGACTTCAAAAGTATTTTTCCAATTACAGCTAAAAATTTAAAAAGTGCACTGTGTAACATTAAAATATACATGTATAATTAGGATTTTTTTTCTCTGGGAAAATTATGTCTGTATTGTAAAATTCAATGATTAATTTGTTACATAATAAATCGATAATTTGATCAAACTTAATTTATCTCAGTTTTTTAAAATAAATTTAAAAAATATATTGTTTTAATAGCTTAACTTTTTTTATTTATTTTAAAACTGTATTGCCTTTCTTCATAAATTTTAATTTAAAGAATTTTTTTATACTTCAAGTTTTAAAATTAAAAGTTTTAAGACTCTGCTAAAATACTCAGCTGTACTGAAATAGTGAATTCAATTCGTAAAAATCACTTCTTAACAAAAATTATGAGAAAAATTTTATGTTAATAAGCTTGAATAATCAAAAAGAATACAGTGAATGTGTCTTTAGTAAAAAATATCATTTATAGATTTGTGATGTTCTTAATCCATCATTTCATAGTTACTGTAAATTTAACTCGCAACACTTTAAGTGAGAATATTCTTCTTTGAAAGCTGTGTGCACTGATTTGAAATATTATGAAAAGTTAATTCTATGTAAAAATTTCTGTAAAACATAAATGTTACCTTTGAACAATTTTGTGTTTGATATACTTTTTTTTTTTTTTTTTCAAATAAATGTGGAATATTTGGTCATTTTGGTTTTGAGGTCCTTTTCCCAATTAAAAAAAAATTATTCAATTAATTGTATTAATTTTTATCAAATTGTTATCAGTATGTTTTCATGCCTTTAATAACGGATAATTTTTAATAAGAAGAAAATTCTGAAATGTATATCTTAAATATTTTTTTATAGTAGGTTTCTTTTATTTTAAATTATTAAATTGTTATTCCAAATATAAATTTTTGGGAAAATAACTTGATTACAGTTATATGTTTAGCACTACTAAGACTAACATTTGTACACGGCATATTTTTTGTTAATTTTTTAAAATCAAATTTAGAATTTTATTTGAAACCTTTTATAAAGAAATTTAAAATTTGGATAACTAATCTAAATTGGACTTGAAACTATAAAAGTATTTT
Organism: Argiope bruennichi; assembly: GCF_947563725.1. Taxonomy (NCBI): domain Eukaryota; kingdom Metazoa; phylum Arthropoda; class Arachnida; order Araneae; family Araneidae; genus Argiope; species Argiope bruennichi. Next base: position 66,344,744 of record NC_079158.1, on the reverse strand, counting down.
AAAAAATTTGTAGTATTTGTCAGGTAGTTATTTTATGAACTTGAAATAACTGTTTCAATTCATATCAAATATTGATTTATATTTCCAAATAGATAATTCTCTGTCACATTCTGTATCCTGATAAGTGCACTTCTTTAATTAGGTGCAAGCGATCCATATGTCTAAGGACAGAGATAGAATATTGAATTTCAATCTTGTGCCATATAAAATAATATAAATAGTTAAAAGTGAATCCATTGAATAATATTGAAATTTTATTATAAATAATTCCTAAATGCACATTTTTTCCTTTGCATCAACATTTATTCACATAGGAATTTATTTTATTATCTTTATTGATTGATTCTTGTCACTTTATTCTTTACATTCATATTTTTGTTTATTGTTCTTACTTTTTTGTTTGTTTTAGGAGTTGCAAATGATAAAAGATTGCTTTGTCACTGGTAAATGGGATGAAAATGAGGATGCTGAACATCTACTTAATGATGATGGTAATTCAGTTTCTACTATATGATCTATATAATCAGTTTTTGTTTGAAAAAAAAAATGTGCATTTCTAGATATTCATGTGTAAATCATAGCCACATAACTTTCTAGAAAAGCTAATAAATTCCTTGAGCATTCATCTTTAGACCATAGTGTCATCAAAATAAGTTATAGCTTTTGGTAAGATTCAGTATTTGATCAATTATATGGTAAAACTCAGCTGGAGCACTTTTAATCCCTAAACTCAGCCGGAGTAGTTTGTATACCCCTTGATGCATTGAAATGGTTTGGATAATGCAAATCTTTTCATCAGTCTACAAATGCTTATATGAATCCAATTTGCAAAAATGCTCTTAGATATTTAGCTCTTCATCCAATTTCTGGATTGAATATATATTTTTTTTAATTGAACATTTATTGCACCACAAAGTATCACACGGGGCTTACAGAAGTAAGTATGCAACACACTGCATAAAGAAAAAGAAGAAAATTTAACAGTCACGAAGGATTACAGATGTCAACAATAAATTTACAGAAATTTTCAAAAGCACTTCTGGTGGAAATATGTTGGTGAAAACCTGGAGGCCAATTTATATTCATGCCCTTGGAAGCCAGTCTTAGGATCTGTCTTTCTTTGACAAACGTGGAACATAGAAGGAGCACATGTTCAGCATTTTCCTCGCCATCAATATTACAATCGCAGGAAGATGACGGAAGCAAATTAAATTTGTACAAGTAACTTTTAAAGTTACCATGACCAGTGAGAAATTGGGTTATAATTTGTAATTAGTTTAAAAATGAGGGCATGACAGTCTTTTATAATTGGATGGAAAAAATTTCTTTGTTAAGCTCCCTTTATTTGAAATGAGATATTTTTGATTCCAAGACTCCACCATATTTTTTTCTCGTAATCTTCTTGTGAACGGATTTAGGGATATTAATGACAATGTCAATTTTGCGCTTAGTGGCAGCCTTTGCAAGCCTATCGGCCCGCTCATTTCCATAATTGCCCTTGTGCCCACGAACAAATGCAAAGATTATTGAGATATTTTTATCTTTCTGGCTTTTAATTTGTTTTTGGATTTCAACGATTATGTCGTTATACGAAGAAATACACTTCAGAGAATCCAAGGATGAAAGAGAATCGGTACAAATAAGATAGTCTAAGATTACACTATTTTGTTCAGTGATCCATTTGATGGCGAAGTTTGAACATAAAAGTTCAGCTACAAAAACTGTGCATTCATATTGAATTCTGAATTGAAAGTGCTCGGATTCAATACCACTTCTGTAAACAACAAATGCGAAACCAACTCTGCCATCAGTATAGCAAATAACAGGGAAAACATCTTTGGTTGTTAGTTGGTAACTGCAGCTTTGTTACCTATGCAAAATTGAATTGTTCCATCTCTCTTAAGGAATTACAATTAAAGAGGATCTATAATCATTTGTAATTGATTCAGGTATTACTCCAGCGACTTTGAAAGTACCAAGTTCTTTTTCTGCCCTTTTCCCCTAAAGTATAAAGTATATTCTGTTCTGGATTGTAACAAGGTTTAGCTCCATTGCATAGTTTTAATTTGATTGTAAATATTATTGATCTGCCAAATAAATATCATTAATATCTTGAACTCAAAATATTTTATTTTGAATTCCTATTCCCTGCATTTTCATCAATTTCATTTAGATTAAAATTTAAATGTTGGACCCAGAGTCTTCCTGATAGAGGATCATATCCATCTAATATGACATACATATCTTCATAAGACTAATGATACTTGTAATGGATTTTCACTTGAATTTTTCCTAGAAGCAAGAATACATTTTCAGTATAAATACAATCCTTGCTGGTCCAAATTTTTCTTCATACTTAATTCTTTAAATTGATTATCTGGTGTGAGATCTTGCTGGTACCTTGCAGCTGTGTTAACATCAAATTTTTGATAATGATTTTCAATGTAAATTGAAGTAAAATATTTCCTAGCATCAGTTCTTGCTTCTTTAATTTATAAAGTATTTTCTAGCTATTGATTGTAAAGTTTGATTATTGTAAATGTTGGTAATCACATTTACATAGGTGTCTTGGTAAGTTTTTACATGGTTAATTGGCAATTTTGAATATTTGATCTTACATTATTAAATTTTACATATTTTCTGAAGTCCTTATACAGATTTTGTGTGCATTATTTAGTAGATTTTCATGGTTTGCATTTCAAATTGTTTGTATCTAGTCATCATTCTCTAAATAAATGGTTAATCTCACAATTTTGATACAAATATTTATACCAAATTTTTAGAAATCAAAGAAATTTTTTTTTAAATTTTTCTATGATAATTTTATGCGGCATCTTTCTACTTTGTGGTTGATTTTTAAAGTATGCTTTCCCGCTTTTCAATTCTCCATTTTATATATATATATATATGAAGATCCAACTCTCAGTTGAATTCAATTTCAGTAACTGATACTTGTCTATTTTTGAAGCTTTTAGTGTACAAGCTTGGTCGATAATATCATTAAAATTATTTAATCCAGACTGCTATATTTGCTCTCTTAACCAACTGTCCTTAATGCTGTGAATAAATTGTTCTCTCAGCAAAATATCAGTCACCAAAACTGTTTTACAGCATTCACAAGCAACAGTGAATTCACATTCAGCTATATCACGTCACAGATCAGCAGCATAATCCGAAATGGAATTGTCCTGTTTTTGATAAATTGTTAAAAAGTAATGCTCATGAAGCTACGAAGCTTCTCTTTGGGGCTAAATGATTTTTTTTTCACTTCATCATATACCAATTCATTGTTTGTTAGCTTTTGATGTAATTAAAGGCATCAAGCTATTGTAATGCATTTCTTCAATGGAATTGAATGACATTTGTGCACTCTTAAGCTTATCTTTAAAATCCTCTTTCATCATTAAGCAAATTTCAAAATAATGTATATATTTGAATTTTTCTTCCTTAAGTTTTTAATTTTCATAAGGTGGAACATGAAAAATATTACTGAATTTTCTTTGGAAACAATCAGTTTTGATTTATCTTTCAATATTAGCTGCTCAGTCAGCACTTGTCGATTAGCTTTTAAATATTCCATATTCATCATAAATTTATTGAAAAATATCATAATTACTTTCAAATAATTTTTGAAAGAAAAAATATTTGTTCTGAAATATTGCGAATTTGATAAGACAGCCCACTTATTTCGAATGGATGAATGGCAGGAAATTTATAAACATCTATTTATTATACATCTAGCATGCATATTTATTATATTATTAGCTAGTATTTATATATTAAAATGTAGTTATAACCATATTAACATATAATAACATACATAACCATATTAATCGTCTGATAAAACTCTATAATAAATAACGTTAATGTTGCAGCTCTAAAATTTTAATTTAAGCAATGATTACAGATGGTCTAGATGCTCAATGCAGACTTTTAGGAAGAATCCAATAATTTCTGAAAATATTTTGTTGGCTTTTTGAATGAATAACTCTAGTGATTGTTGAGTTAGAGTTTGGTTTATTTTCCTTTTCCAGATGAATTATATGGAGATTTTGAAGATCTTGAAACTGGAACCATGCATAAAGGCAAGCAAACTATGAAGAAAGATTCTGAAGGTTTGTGCTTATACTTCTTTGTTTTCAAGTCACAATATTATAATTCATTTCTGCTTTTAATTGAAATTTTTATTGAATTCTAATTTAATTATAGCTAGAACTTTCTGTTTAAGCTCAATAATCATTCAATGTAATTTATCCTGCATGGGCTTGTTTAGATTTTCTTTCTTCCTATTTTCATGATTGTTAACTATCATGAACTTTCATAAACTGTGACTTATATATGCCAGTTTTAAAAATATATTTGCATTTTCTCTTCGTGTAACGTGTGTTTTATTTTTATATCTTTTAATTTTCACTCATTTATATTTTATTCATTTTTGAAAAAATTAACCCTCCTTTCATTGTTATATTATTTACCAAAATTGATAAGGAACCTCCCCCCTTGCATTAGAACCAGTTCTAATGCAAGACACTTAAATAAATATAAACATAACAATCCAATTAAATTCATTACATTTATATTTTATAGTATTTAAATAGACATTAGTTTTTCATTCCATTGAAATACTTCATTTTTTTTTTATTCATTTAATAAATTATTACCATATGACAATATTTATGTCTGTTTTGTTGTTTTAAATCCTAGTGCATTAGTTTGCTTTATTGTTATTTTAATAAGTATATTTTGTTATTAGTGTACTTCATTAATTGAAAACTTACTTGCAATTATTTCAGGTGAAAGTGATGAAGACAAAGAAAACTCTGAAGCTGATGAAGAACCAGAGACTGAAGAGGTAAAAGAACAAAAAGAAAAAACATTGCAAGAAAAGAGAATGGAGAAGAAGAAAAAGCTTAAAGAATTGTTCAATCAGCAATTTGATGATTCTAAAGACCGTACCTACCATGATGATCTCAAAATGGAAGCAGATGCTCAGGGAGAAGTATGCAAGTTTAAACCAAATTTTTATTTAAAATACATAAGTATTCAAAACAATTCTTTTTTGTTATTGTTTTATTAGTGTTTTTATTAATCTAAATTTGTTTCTCATCTTATTTTTTATATTGCATAGGATATAAAATCATTTTAATTTAAAAACATTCCAGAAGCACTAGCGTTTTATACATTTTTGCATTCATTACTGGATATAACATTTTGTACAGTTAACAATAGTTTCTCAAAGTCAGGAGGCAATTTTTTTTTTATAGAATGATGTTTTAAAATTGAATTTATAAATAGGGAAAAAATCTTAACTAGATTATACTTAAATAATAAATGTGACTTTTATATACAAACGGAAAAGTTCTATCAAATTAATTAAATATGTACACAGGATATCTCAAGTCATTATATCATACATTTTTTTTTTTTCAATTTTGTTTTGAAAGATTTCTTTTGATATTGACTTTTATATTATTGGAAATTTAAAAATAACTGACAATATAGAATTTAATATAGACTGATAAACAATAAATTTTTATATTTGTGTGGTTTTAAGGAATAATTTTTCAAATTCTTCATGTTATGGATTGTTAACAGATTTTTTTGAAACTATTAAATAATATTAGTTTTTAAAAATGTTGATTATTAAATATTTATTACTTCAGCATAGGAAATAATGTAATTAGCTCTGCAAAGTATTTTAAATAAAAATGAAATTTATACATTCTGCAATTATTATAATTATTGCTTTCTGGAAAATTTAAAACTATTAGTTTATATAATTTTAAGTTAAAATATTACCAATTGTTATCTTTTTTACTTAAATGTTTTATTTCAATGGGTTTTTTTTCTCTCATAGATGTCATGAATAAATTGATTTTAAAAAGATATTTGTCTAAAAATTTAAATTATTGTACTCTTATTTTATTTATCTAATTTTTACTCCTTTTTTTCAAAAATAACTTTTATTTCCCTTGAGTATTTATTAATTTTAATATTCTTAATCCAACATTTTTTTCTTCTGATAGTTCCCCCCCCCCCCACCTTCTGTATGTTTTGTGGATGATAAAATAAAATTACAACTTCATTTTTCTTTCATAGTTGAACAAAACAGAATTTGAAGGACTTGATGATGATGTTAGAGTTCAGTTTGAAGGATACAGACCTGGTCTTTATTTGAGGGTGGAAGTTGAAGAAATGCCATGTGAATTTGTGAAAAATTTTGATCCATCTTATCCTATAATTGTTGGTTCTCTTTTGAAAGGTGAAGAAAAAATGGGATATCTTCAGGTATTTATCTTTTAAATAATATTTTGTGGTGTATAATTCATTACTATGATATTATGCTCTTGCTAAAATTATTAAAGAGGCCTGTAGATATATTTTTATCTTTCAGTTGTCATATTTTTATATTACAATATTATTTTTGCCATACTGATTTGTGGATTTCGTCTGGTTCTTAAATTTTCAGTTAAATATTTTTTGTAATGTGGTTTTAATAGCTTTATCACCAAAATATTTTAAAGTTTCAAATTTTGATAGATATATAATTAATACTATTTTAGAAGCCTTCTGCTGTTTTGTTTATTTTGCTATGCTTTTCCCTTTACTTTTTGTCTGCTTCCCTAGAATTCTTAAAAAAATGGACGAATTCTGCTATCTGTAGCCTTTTAATAGTATAACTTAATTTCTAACCTAAAACAATGTAAATTTTTGTCTTTTCTTCATGTTAATAGTATATTTTAAATATGAATTTAAATATTTTATAGATTCTTCTCAGAATTAAATAAATATAATGCTACCTTTCCTGAAATCAGCTTTGCCAATAATGATATGTGTGAAGTGCAGAAGTTTAATTTGACTATCTGTAGTAATTTTGATTATAAAACAAACAAAAAAAAATTGCAACTTTAATAATAACTTATCAATAACTTTGATGCTGTATCAGAATTTTTATTTTTGTATTTTCAGCTGTGATATGTTTAATATTCATTCGGAATTCATATGCATCTTTATATTTTTATAGGATTAATGATTAAAATATTTTTTAAAAATTGATTAAATTTGTAAAAACAGCAAATTATACAGCAGAGAACTTGTTTACATTAAAAAGATAATTTTTTGAATTTTGAGATGATGTGAAAGTTCATTTTTTATTGAAATAATTTCTATAATTACAGCAGGAAAGCATTTACATTTTGGTTAATTTTTAATTAATTAAAATACAAAACAATTGCTCCAAGGTACTCATTCTTCAAAATGTATACAGTGGTGACCAAAAGTGTGGACATTTTTTGAAAGTTTTATGTTTTTTAAATTTGCGTGCTTGTAGAATATATTAATTTTCACTTAAATACAAATGTTTGTATATCAAATTAAAGGTAATTGAATGTAGAATTTAATAACAAAAACAGTATTACAATATCTGTATTACAAAAAAAGTTATGCTCATTTTAGTAAGCTCTATCTTAGATTTGCATTTTTTTAAAGTGATACTTACACAATCAATACTTAGTAGGATAACCCTTATTTTTTAAGACAGCTTCACAGCGTCTTTTCATCGAGTGTTTGGAGTTCATCTTTCGTAATCACATGGTGCCAAGAATCAATTATAGATTCAATAAGTTGTCTTTTATTGGATGGACGTTTTTTTCGTACAAGAATTTTCAAATGTCGCCACAAATTTTCAATTGGATTGAGGTCAGGGCTGTTTCTTGGTCCTGATAATACATCTATGCCTTTATTTTGAAACCATGCTTTGCATACTTTTACTGTGTGGCATGGAGCTGAATCCTACTGAAAAATAAATGGTGGTTTGTTGGGGAAGAAATCCCTGATGGAAGGTATCAATTTTGGTTGCAGGACAGTTTTGATGTATTTTTTGACATTCAGGATGCCATCAATCACTTGAATTCAGCCCACACAATCTGCAGACATGCCCAAATCATGGCATTTGTTGTTGTTTTTATAGTTGCTTCAATGCAATCAGGATGAAGCGCTTCACCTACTCTATGTCTCACATATGTCACTACCATCACTACCAAAGAGCGATATTTTAGTCTCATCGCTCCAGATTACTTGCTTCCATTGATTTTCTGACCATTTAATGTGTTCTTTTGCCCACTTAACTCATTTTTCACGCTGCTTTTGTTTTAAATATGGTTTTTTCCTTGGAATTCTAGCTTGTAGTCCAAATCCTGATAACCTTCTTCTTTTTGTTCTTGGAACTTACTGCAATACCCGCTGTATTCATTTCACATCTAATGCCATCTGATGAAATTTTTCTATCTTGAAGGCATAGCCGTTTAATTTTTCTATCGGCAGTAGCACTTGTGCATTTTTTTCGGCCTTATTTTCCACTGATTTCTTTTTTTCATAACGTAAACAGAACTTTCGTACACTAGAACTAGTAACTGAACCACCAATTTGTCTTGCAATTTCAGCATAAGAGAGGCCATTTTCTCTCAATATGACAATTCGGTTTCTTTTTGTAGATGTCCAATCAGTTTTTCTTGTTGGTGACATTGCTTAAAATTAGTTTAATTTATAAAAAATTACTTAAAATATTCAAAAACCGGAATACTCTATTTAATTGTACTAGTATGCATCATTTAGCAAAATATTTCCACAACAATAACTCTTTTACCATCCAAATAACCTAAACTATAGTTACAGACATTTGACTGGTTCTCAGAACAGTGTTTGTGATTAGCTAGTGCACTTTTATTACAAAAACGTCATTATTCAATGATTTGTGTTTGTTTGTTCTACTAAAATGAGCCTAACTTTTTTTGTAATGCAGATATTGTAATACTGTTTTTGTTATTAAATTCTACATTAAATTACTTTCAATTTGATATATAAACATATGTATTTAAGTGAAAATTAATATATTCTACAAGCACACAAATTTGAAAAACATGAAACTTTCAAAAAATGTCCACACTTTTGGCCACCACTGTATATACCAACTTTGATAGCTCTAGTTTAAGTGGTCTAGTCTGTAGAGCATAACGCACACACACATGCACATACAAACATTCGTTTTTATTATAAGTATTTGGATTTAATGTATTTATTTAGATGTAAGCATTTTAGATGTATATTAGTTAATGTAATTTGAGTTAAAAAGTTTATTTTCATACAAAAGTAACTTGTAATATTATGTAAACAAAGGAAGAATTTTTAATTTCATCTAGGCTCGCATCAAGTGTCATCGATTTTATCGAAGAAATTACAGAAAATTAGTTCTCAAAAGTGGAGATCCTCTGATTCTGTCTTTAGGATGGCGTAGAATCCAAACTGCTCCTATATACTACATGGTAGATCACAATATGCGATGCAGATTTTTGAAGTATACTCCAGAGCATTTACATTGCATGGCTACCTTTTGGGGTTAGTTTTTAAAACATTATTGCTTAATTATTTAATATAATTTTAATTGTATAAATCAGAATTTTAAAAAAATTAAATTATTTTAGGACCAATAACTCAACAAAAGGCTGGAATTGTTGGGGTTCAAACTGTCAGTGAAATAACAGTGAGTATAATTTATTCTTCATTTTATTGATTGTCTTGATGATGCATGGGTGAATCTGACCTTTACGTTGTTAAAATATATTACATTTATCTATGATTTATTTGATTGCTGAGCTATTATTATTGTATATTTCTAGTATTTATTACATTTTTTAATCTTCATTGTCATTTGGGCTTCATATATTTATTTTCTGTAATCTGTTTATTATCTTATACTATTTATTTTTCCTTTTAAGAGGATAATATGGGATTTTATTTGATATGTTATATATTTGTAATTACTTTCGTACTAATAGAAGTTAATTTATATATTTACATGCACACATTGCAAAATCTGTTAACATAGAACATAACTGAAATCTTAATTTTTTTAAGCATAAGAGCAGAATTCTAACAGAGCATGTTTCATTTAATAGGGAGAAATGTTTATCCATGCCCAAAACTGAACCTAGGTTTGAAATATCAAAAATAGGAATTATTTTTTGATATTCAGCTAAATTATTTCAAATCTTTGAAAAGCCTTTTTTTTTATATTATGTTTATATTTTAGCAGTTTTTCTGATTTTATAAAGAAATTCAACTGGTAGTATATATAATGCTAAAAAGATTTATGTTTAGATAGCTATATATTTTCCCCCCTTTGCAGTCAGACTTCAGGATTGCTGCTGTTGGAAGTATTACTGAAGTGAATCATGTGACCAATGTGGTGAAAAAATTAAAGCTTAAAGGATATCCTCGTGAAATATTTAAGAAAACAGCTTTCATTAAGGTAATCATAAGCTCTGTTTGCATGCTACCCTGTTCAAAAATGATATTTGTTTCTTTCAAATTTCTTATTTTGAATTTGTTTTGAAATTTTCCTTTTTCTTTCTTTATAATTCCTCTTACAAAAAATTGTTTATATTTAAAAATTAAATGTCTGTGCATTTTATGGACCAAAAAGAATATCCAAATTCCATATCACTTGATTAATTGAAATGAAATTTAGCTCACATGTTCCTCAGGGCTTAGAAAGATTAATGAAAGTATTAAATCTCTGTATACCTCTGTAGGAAACTAATAAAATGCGAAAAAAAAAAAAAAAAGATTTTTTTTTTCTGACATTACTTCTGAATCTATCACTCTGTGCTAATTTTACACCATTCTAGAATTCGAAAAATAAACTTTATAAGACATCAGTTTTGTGACTGTACAATTTATCTTTAATTTTTAATCAATTTTTCTGTTAATCTAAACATAGCTTTAGTCAATTCTTTTTTTTTTTTATGTACTATAATAAACTGTATGATATGCAAATATCAGTATTTGGTTTTTTCTTGCATACTTATAGAGCAAATATACTCAGATGAAGACACAGAAATAGTGGCTAATTTTCTATCTATTCAATTTTTCCTTTTACCTCTTGCATGTTTTTAACTATTTATGTTTATATCTGTGGCTTCAGCACAATTAACAAATAATATAATGTTATTTTTCAAAAATTATTTTTATATATTTTAATCTGTGTGTTCAGGCTTAATTATAGTTTTCAAAAAATGAAGGAGATAAAAATTACTAATATTTCATAGATATTGCAATTTTCTATTTTCTCATCAAATTTTCTTGTGACAACAATCTTGGAATTTCTCAAATGACATTATATTAATATCAATATCTGTTGATAGATAGTTGGAAAACAATTAAGGAAAATAATTTTTACATCACTCAACATATCTAATTTTACTTATTTTTTCCTTTCTTTTTAACATCATAAAAACACTTTACAAAATTAATTCCAGCATTTTTCTGAAGTAGTTACAGTAATAAACATGGTACATTTGAATACATTTTTGTGAAGTGGTGTATTTTTGGAAATTTAATCTGTGTATCAATTTTGGGAATGTTTAATGATTATGGCTTTTTGTTTGGTATTTATTTTCTTTAGGACATGTTTCATTCTCCATTAGAAGTTGCCAAATATGAAGGGGCTGCAATTAGAACAGTTAGTGGTATTAGAGGACAGATAAAGAAAGCATTACGAGTAAGTTATGAAAGTAAATCAATATATAAATAATTCCTTTATAATATTTTGTAAAATTTTAAACTAAAGTTGTGCATAGCATTACTTTAGTACAATATGGGTAAATTGAAATACATAAAAATTTTATTGTTCAAGTTATGTCATACATAAAACTAAAATATCAATATATTTCTAATTATCATGATATTTAACTGCATCCTACGGCTGCAAACAAACTGGTAGGGATGTAAATGCTCATCTTCAATTAAAACTTCTATAGTTCCCATAGCAAAGTTTTAAACTGAGATAGATATTTAAACCATATTTTACATCTTAAAATCTTTATACTTGTTTTGTTCATAATGTATATGAATTCCCTTAAAGCAGATCAGAATTCCTTTAATTCTGAAATCTTGCCCAAACTTTGAAATTTAAGAAAAAGAAAGATTTTAAAATTTACCTAGTCTAGTGGAGCATCCTAAATTTACCTAATTGGAACATCCTTGTTAAAAATGGAGAAAAAAATGATTAAAATCATTCAATAGTGTAATTTGTGTTCTGCCAGAGATGTTGCAGAGTTGACTTTCTATCTTTTATTTACAGACTCAATTTTTACAAATTAAGAGGTTTATTTACAGAATTCAAAAAGAAAAATTCAGCACATTAATGTATTTTTATATATAAATTTAAGTTTCAAGAAAATGTAACATTATTTAGAAATGAGCAAGTTATCAGAAAACATTTGTAATTTCTGAATTCTAAGTTGATTAAATATTTTAAAGTTAAATGAAATCCATCAAATTACAATAACTTATGATTTGTAATGATGTTTAAATTTCAATGAAGTCTGTTGAATATACAAAACACTAAGCAGCATATTTATGTTTTAGTTTTTTGTCAAGAGAAGAAAAACTTAAGATTAAATATTTGTAGGAGTATTAAAATTGCTTTGAATTTCATTACAATAAAATAAGTATTTTCGCATATTATATTCAAAAATATTTGTTAAAATGTGGGAAGGGATATTAAATTATATGAATTTCATTTAGGGAATTAAATTTAAAAAAAATCATTTGTGTGCAATGAAATGTTTCAAAATCATTGCCATTAAATGTTAATTTTTTTTAATCAACCGAATTTTAATTGACATTTAAAAATCTTTACTCTTAATATGCATCTTGTTGCTATTAAAATGCATCATTTGAATTTGAGTGCTAATGACCTGCCTTGTAAAATATCAGCAAATAAACATGCATTTATTTTTATTATTTTTAGAGTATTTATTAACAGTACTAAATGTTTTTTTTTTTTTTTTCTTTCATTTTAAGGTTCCTCCTGGTGATTTCCGTGCCACTTTTGAAGACAAAATTCTAATGAGTGGTAAATAAATTTTAATTTATTTTGAGTTTTTGCGGAAACTTTTCTACTTATATTTTCTATTATTTTATATGATCTCATTCATTTTTGAAAAATGTTTCAACTCTCATTTTAGATTTAGAAATACTTGGTTCCTTTATTCACCAAAAATATACTATGAGAATTTGCATTTAATATATTTATTGTGTTTCATAATATTTTGTAAAAATGTCATAATAGTATTTCTGAACAAAATAACTTGGGATCTAATCTTAATTTTATTGAATAATCTTTATATACATAGAGTTTCTGAGTCTAGAGTTTTTTATATCCTTATTTTAGTGTGACTTGGAATTTTTAAAAATGGGAATTAATTTTTTAAATGGTCATTTTAATTCTTTTCAACAGTCTTCAGGTAACTCCAAAGTAAGTGAAAGTGTAACATATTAGATGAATTTTGTGTCTAAACCAGACTGTCTTGTGAATTATAACAGTAAGCAGATATAGAACCCTTCACAGTTTTTCTTTGTCTCTTGTTTTTTGGAATTAAATGCAACCAAGAAAATTATTTTAAAAAAATTCACTATAGGTGATATTAATAAGAAATGAAATATTTTATATTTATCATTAATTAGTGCTTTTTTTAAAATTTATATTTCAATCTGGGCATTTTAGTTGAATTTTTTTTATGAAAAGGTTGTTTGTGTGTATATATATATATATATATATATATACAAAAGTATTAGAATCAAGTTAATAGGAAAAACAAAAATCAAAAAAATTAAACCAAAAAAATATAAAAAAAGAATCCGGCCTGAAGACTTTTTCAAGGGTCACCCTCAGGCAGGGATTCAAAGAAAGGGATTTTTTTCTGTGAGGAAAAACAGACATTGTCTAAAAATGATTCCTCATGACCCGAAAATCCCCTGAAATTATGCTCAAGAGATATACCATTTTAACAGAAAGGAAATATAAAACAACAAATAAGAAAAAATTAACCACAACAAAGTAAAAATACAATAACAAAAAAAAAAAAAAAAAAAAAAAAAAAACAATAAAAACAAACAATAGCACTAAAATTAAAAATTAAAAACGAAAAGGCCAGTACATACCATTAACAGTCAAGAATACTTTAAACTATTGATTGTGATTCCCTGTTTTTAAGAAACTAGCGGTAAATTTTGTAAACAGATATAGGCACCCAGCGCCATCTATTGAGTAATCCAATATGCAAGGAAAGTTCTATTTTTATTTAAGCCAAAGGATTAATCCCAAACCATACCTTGTTTAATTAAAAAATTGACATTACAGTAATTTCTAGGAAATTCATTTTTAATTAAATTTTTAAGGAGGTTGTTTGATGCTTCAATATAAGAATTTTTATTATTGCAAACCCTTTTGATCCTGTTAACTTGTGAGAAAATTAGATTTTTGAAAATTTTAGAGTTTAGATTGGAATGGTAGTTACATAGTTTTGTTATTTTAAAGTTGAAATCATCCCTTTTATCGTATATACCAACTATTGTTTTATCATTAGCAATTTCGATTTTTAAATCCAGAAAGGTAGCCTCAAGTTGATTTTTATTTGTATCTTTTAGAATTAAATCTTTTGGATAGCAATTAGTAATAATATTAGTATTGTCGAAGTTAATCAAAAGTAGGTGATCAATATATCTCCACCCGTTTATTAAATTACATTTAATTATTTTTTTCTCATAGTAATGCAGGAAAATATTAGCCAAAGCACTTGAGAAAGCTGTTCCCATTGGAATGCCCTTGACTTGTTTATAAAAATTAATACCATTAAACACGTAATTTTCAGTAATATTAAAATTACATAACTGAAGCCAGTTATTTTTAGGAATGATATTTTCATTTAAATATTCGTCATATATAAAAGTGCAGACCTTTATTAATTTTTCATGAGGTAGATTAGTGTATAAATTTTCGAAATCAAAAGTATTAAGTTTATTAATGTTGTTATCTTTAAGAAAATCCAATACTTCTTTGTTACTACAAATAATAAAGTTGTCTTCATTTTTTATTTTGTCCAGGATAATTTTTAAGTATTTAAAGAAATGTTTACCCGTATAGTAATTATAACTGCCAGTGCTACAGGTTACGAATCTGAATTTTAATGGATTTTTATGAAATTTAACTGTTGGGAATAAATAAGGATAGTTAAGAGAGCAAGTCTTAGTTTTGGTTTAAAATAATAAATAAAAAAAAAATGAAGACAACTTTATTATTTCTAGTAACAAAGAAGTATTGGATTTTCTTAAAGATAACAACATTAATAAACTTAATACTTTTGATTTCGAAAATTTATACACTAATCTACCTCATGAAAAATTAATAAAGGTCTGCACTTTTATATATGACGAATATTTAAATGAAAATATCATTCCTAAAAATAACTGGCTTCAGTTATGTAATTTTAATATTACTGAAAATTACGTGTTTAATGGTATTAATTTTTATAAACAAGTCAAGGGCATTCCAATGGGAACAGCTTTCTCAAGTGCTTTGGCTAATATTTTCCTGCATTACTATGAGAAAAAAATAATTAAATGTAATTTAATAAACGGGTGGAGATATATTGATCACCTACTTTTGATTAACTTCGACAATACTAATATTATTACTAATTGCTATCCAAAAGATTTAATTCTAAAAGATACAAATAAAAATCAACTTGAGGCTACCTTTCTGGATTTAAAAATCGAAATTGCTAATGATAAAACAATAGTTGGTATATACGATAAAAGGGATGATTTCAACTTTAAAATAACAAAACTATGTAACTACCATTCCAATCTAAACTCTAAAATTTTCAAAAATCTAATTTTCTCACAAGTTAACAGGATCAAAAGGGTTTGCAATAATAAAAATTCTTATATTGAAGCATCAAACAACCTCCTTAAAAATTTAATTAAAAATGAATTTCCTAGAAATTACTGTAATGTCAATTTTTTAATTAAACAAGGTATGGTTTGGGATTAATCCTTTGGCTTAAATAAAAATAGAACTTTCCTTGCATATTGGATTACTCAATAGATGGCGCTGGGTGCCTATATCTGTTTACAAAATTTACCGCTAGTTTCTTAAAAACAGGGAATCACAATCAATAGTTTAAAGTATTCTTGACTGTTAATGGTATGTACTGGCCTTTTCGTTTTTAATTTTTAATTTTAGTGCTATTGTTTGTTTTTATTGTTTTTTTTTTTGTTTTTTTTTGTTATTGTATTTTTACACTGTTATGGTTAATTTCTTCTTATTTGTTGTTTTATATTTCCTTTCTGTTAAAATGGTATATCTCTTGAGCATAACTTCAGGGGATTTTCGGGTCACGAGGAATCATTTTTAGACAATGTCTGTTTTTCCTCACAGAAAAAAATCCCTTTCTTTGAATCCCTGCCTGAGGGTGACCCTTGAAAAAGTCTTCAGGCCGTATTCTTTTTTTATATTTTTTATAATTTTTTTGGTTTAATTTTTTTGATTTTTGTTTTTCCTATTAACTTGATTCTAATACTTTTGTATTAATTCATCTGTGTTTTAGAAGTAGCTGCAATTGCGCTCTCTAAATACTATGAAGTTCTTTTTTTGGTTTTAGTTTAAATAGGTTATAAATTTTAGTTGCGATTTCGAAACTGTTTTTGTTTCGTTTTCATGTTAGTTTCGTTTTCAAACTTTTTCTTACTTAAGATTGGTTATATATATATATATTGCTTTTTGAATTAAAGTAATTTTATTTATGATAGAAAGTGGAAGTTCAAATGTGTGAAGAAATATCCATATATATCAATTACAATATCTAAATTTACCACCTTTAATGATTCAAGGAGTTTGTTTCTGAATATTGTTGTGTGAATATATATATATATATAAAAGTATTAGAATCAAGTTAATAGGAAAAGCAAAAAATCAAATAAAAATTAAACCAAAAAAATTATTAAAAAAGAATCCGGCCTGAAGACTTTTTCAAGGGTCACCCTCAGGCAGGGATTCAAAGAAAGGGATTTTTTCTGTGAGGAAATACAGACATTGTCTAATAATGATTCCTCGTGACCCGAAAATCCCCTGAAATTATGCTCAAGATATATATATATATATATATATATATTTGAAGCAGTCTTGTCTAGTGAGTTATTATTTCAGACTCATATACATACATGGACTAATTACAAAATCTTTTTATTCAGATATTGTATTTCTGAGAACCTGGGTAAAAGTTCCTGTGCCTCAGTTTTGCATTCCAGTGAAATCATTACTTTTGCCACCTGAAGAAAAAACAAAATGGCAAGGTTGTAGAACTTTAGGTCGTCTTCGATATGAAAAAGGTCTTCAAGTACCTGTTTCAGACGATTCTAAATATACTGTAAGTAAATACAGAAAATTAATTTTAAGAAAAAAAGAATTATACTTTGTGTTGATTTCTTTCACTTTCTTTATTTTCCACTTTTTTTTTCGATCTAAATTCTATTTTTTAAAGCAAAATTAGAGCTTAAAAAAATTATGTAAATACATTTTTAGAAGGAATTGGGAAAGTTTTTATAGAAGCAAATACTTCTAAATTCTTTGTAATGCACTTTTCTTTTAGCAATTGTCTTGAAAGCTTTTAGGCATAAATTTTGATTGGCAGTTTTTGCTTTCTTGAATCCAAAAAATGCAATTTTGTAATTAAGGCTGCCTGTGATAATGAAAACTCAAAAGACTTATGAAATTTGGTATGTGCTTGGTACACTGTATTTTTAATTTTTCATCAAACTTTGAAGGGAATCCATTCATAGGGTCTGTTTGTCTATGTACTAATGGGCATGATAAATGCAAAGCATAAAGAAATAGATAAATAAAATTTAGTAAAATTTTTTATCAGCCCCATATTAAATTTTAAATCAAATTCATGTATGGTTAATTATCAGTTAGTGTATCTTCATCTAAACACAACTCAGAAGTGCAATGAATGGTTGAAACTTAGTATTTTTCATTGTGAATAAAATTTTTTATTCAATGTCAAATTCTGATTCATATCAATTGTCAAAAAAAAAAAAAAAAAAAAAAAAAAAAACTAAATTTGTTTTTTAATTGTCATAATTTACTTTTTTTAATAGCCTATTGAGAGGAAACTCAGGACATTTGCTCCTTTGGTGGTTCCAAAAACCTTACAGAAAGCATTGCCTTTCAAAGATAAAATTATTCATAAGGAAAAGATGAAACATGATCCTGAGAATGAAAGAATAGCTGTTATTAAAGAACCTCATGAGAGAGAGGTGAGTTGTGTTTGTAATTTAAATGTAATTAGTTTAAATGATATATGCATGCATGCATGCATGCATCTGTATACAATTACTTTGCCAATCTTTAATTCATATCTATGTTACATTTATTAAAATTATTTTCATGATACTGTAATGACCATTTTTAAAAGAAGGTTGAAAATATATGTTTCATCTCATTAAGATTGGAGGGAGAAAAATAAGAATTCTTTTATGAAATTTAGATTTAATTAATAATCTATTGAATGTGTTGAATTTTCTGAATTAGCATGTTTTATTAAGAGTTTTAATGCTGTTTAACAAGGAGTGAGCTTTTAGATAATTTAAAAGAAGTAATGATTACAATAATAAAAAAGTGATTGCAGAGAGAGAAAAGATCATGAAACACAAAACAGACAAGTATTAAAAAAATTATTGCATATAGATATGGCTATCATAAGTCATTTTAAATTTATTTTTTCCTTAAATTGTGTTGACAGGGGTTTTTAGTTACATTGTTTATTATGTTTATATTAAAAATTTAAAGTAATAATTTTTTTTTTTTTTTTTTTTTTTTTTTGTAATTTTTTCAAAAATTTAATTATCATTACCATCGTTTTTTATCATTTCAATATTTGAATCTCTGTAAATGTTATTTTTAACTGATTTTAGTACAATTTTATTTCCAATATATAATGCATACTCAAAAATTAGTCATCTTTTAAAGAATATAAATGCTAAATTTAATTTATATAAGAGATAGCAAATAATGATAGGGCTGAAGGATTTTTTCCCTCTTATCTTTTCACTGAGTACTGAGTTGAAAAATAATTCTGAAAGTGGCACTTTTTTTCCCCCATTAATGTTCAAAAGCCTCTCTCTAAATTTTATAATCTGAATATTGGTTATTTCAGTAAAAAATTTCCTGATCACTTTGTTTGAACAGGGAAATCTTTTAAGTTAACGAAAATGACCCATGTTGCAAATTATTTCGAAAATTATTAGAAAATATTTTGCAGAATTTTAATTTTGTTAAGAAGAAATAGAATTAGAATACTGAAATGAACAGTACATGATCAGCACCAATCAACATTGATTATAATAATCATACATTCTTCTTACCTGGTTGAAGTATGTCTTTTCTTAAATTACTATTTTAAACCATGTTTTCTGTCTCTTTGTGTAGGTTTCAAAGGTACTAAATATGTTAAAGACTGTTCATCAAATGAAAGTTAAGAAAGAAAACAAAGCAATGTGGCTGCGAGCTAGAGCTCATCGTAAGGAGAAGCGCAAAGAAGAAGCTGTTCATCATAAAAAAGTGCAAGAGATGAAGAAAAGGATATTAAGGAGAAAGCCTAATAAAGCACCTGATATGTGATAAATATGTGATATTTATCTTTGTAAATAGGACTTTAATAAATTGTTTTATTTTTATTTGTACCTTAGTACATTTTTGTAATTTAAATATTTTTTTAAGTTGCATTTTTGTCTTGTATAAATTATATTGCACCATATCAGCCCTCTTACTTTTTTTTATCATAAAAAGTTGTTTGATTTCTGAATTTTCTTTCTAATAATAATAATTATTATTATTTAAAAACTTTTAATAATTATTTTAAAACTTCCAAGAAAGAAATCAACAAGTGGTAATTATTTTTAAAACTCAAGATGAAATAGATTATTTTTAATTTTATGGTCTATATTGAAAAGATAAGGATATTTATTAATTTACAATATTGTTATGAAAAATCTATCTAATATCTACATAGTGAAAAGTCCAAAAAACTTAATAACAGATAACTGTTAAAAACACAAATAGAAAAAAAAAACAAGAAAAAAACAAAAACAGCAAATTATTATTATTAAACAACAGCACAAAGCACTCAAAGGGAACTTGCTGGAAATCAACACTCCAAAGAAAAATATCACTAAACTACTCACAACTGTGCATCTCTGTTTTATAACTTCTCATGGAAAGGCATTGAAACTTCTAGAAAGAACTCGCTTATTGGTTATAATAATATAATTGATATATTATTTGTGCTTATTTGAGGACTTCGTTTGTCATGAAGATTGAGGTATCATTGTTCTTGCATCTCGTTCTGTATCTGTAAAATCGTCTTTCTTACTCTCAGAATAAATTGCATACAGAAGTAATATTACCGATTCATAACAATTAATATTTTCTAGAAATTTTTACAACTTTTTTTAATTACTAAAAAAAAAGCACTTTATCACGATACAAAAGTTCTTTAATTATCATGTAAGATATATTCATAATGCTTTTTTCATTTCTTGTTAGGCCTGCAATTGAACATAAAATTTATTCTTTAGAAACTTATGTCTTTTAAAAATATTTTATTCAAAATAAATTATATTCCAAAAATATGAGATATTTAAATTAATTCAGATGTTGTGTGCATAAATTTTAGAGTAATAATTGACATAACATAATGTTTGAAGTCATTATTGTTCAGAGAAAAATTATGTTTTCTAATACATCTTGAATTTTTTATTTGTTACTTGGGGAAATATTCTACTTATTTTCCAGAAAATTAGCTTATTTCATTTTATTGAGAGAATCACAACTCCATCGATTATTTTCTCTTCTAAAAATTAATAATATTTGATATTTGAGTCAGCGATAATTGTTATTAGAGAATCTGGCAGAATTATCTGAAGCATTCATTCAAAAGCTTCGAAAGTCAAAACATTTTTTAAGCTCGGAGATATTGTCAATATTGCTAACTATAATAGGGAATGCTAACTATAATAATTTACCAGAACCATATTTCACCTAGAATAAGAATGTTCATCTCAAAGCGGTGCTTTTATTAAAATCTTGAAATTTTTACTAAAATTGAATTAACAAGTCGTGGCCATTGACAAAATGATTCTCAATTTATCGCACAAAGCTGGTTTTTATAGGATGATAAAATTCGGATGGTTTCAAAATAACTATTTGTGCTTATTGATGCCTGCTTTTTTTTCTTTTATATATATATATATTTCTATTTTTTCAAGTTCGCGGGAAAAAGTTAAAAAAAAACGTTTTATAAATGTTATTCAACAATTTCTGATGATATTCAAATGATCAGTATTCAATAAAAGTAGTAAAAATAAAGTTTGAAAGGGGTTTTCTTAAAGATCTTGCTTCGTGGCCACAGGTTCTCCGGAAACGCACGCGAATGTAGTGGGCGTCGGAAAATGCATTCATGTTTAATAATTGAAATAAGCTACTGAATTCATTTTTTTTTTCTTCTTCTTCTTAAAATGGATCATTATAATACCATCTGAAATCACAGAACAAAATTTTTAGAGCCAGAAGTTTTTTTTCTCTCTCTCTTTCAGCGAATTTGTAGTTATAGAAAAGTATTTAAAGCATTCTTAACTTTTTTTTTTTTTTTTTTTTTTTTTAACAAAGCTAGATGTTTTTCAAAGATTGCGGATGGTATTCTGAAATTTTTGCCATTCATTTCCTTTTGTGTAGCTTATATGAAAATGGAATTACAAAAATTTCTTTTAAACTGAAATATATGTACAAATATTTTCCCTAACTTTATATATTTAAAAATTTTCTTTTGATCTATTTAAGTTACCTTAAAATTGAACCGTTCATTGTATAGATCTTTTTTTTTTTTTTAATACCTGTAACGTTTTTAATTTAAATAAGCAAATACTTTTACTCACCGATTAATAACTGTTTAAATAAATGTGAAAAACTGACATGCAAATTTTCTCATTAAAAAAAAATGAATTGTAAGTACTGTAATCGCGAAGATGTTACCTCTACTCTTCTTTGCCTCTAGGTGAAATCCCGACAGCATAAGCAGTAAGTGAGGCTTAATTCCTAAAGCCTACGATGGAATCTCAGCTGTAGTCAAGGTTCTGCCCCTCTCGAGGGAATACGTTCCGTCATCGCACTGACATAACTCGATCTCACGTCATTATTGTGCTTATCTTGCTTATATAGCATCGCTCTTTTTATATTTCTTATCTATGTATGAACCATCTTACATGGCAGCTTCTCGTCCCCCCTCCCCAACTCGTGGTACCTTCCTCTTCTCTAGCTGTATATGATTACTGTAAGAAGTTTTGATTTTTTTATAAAATATATTAATCCGTTAATCATTTCATTTCATTTTGGTTTTAAAATTGCTGTGATTAGCTTGTAAATATGTTCCTTAACCTGATGGATTTACTTGTAGCATTAGCCGGTTTCCTAATTTTTAAATTATGGTATTTTAATGAACTTCTTCGTTAAGTATAATTTTTTTATGAAAATGAAGAACTAAAATAAAAATGTATTATGTTTAATATCAAATAATTGTAAAAACTTCAGTATTATAACATTTTCTTTTAAGTTTTCTATGCTTAACTCTATGCTCTATGTTTTCTATGCTTCTTAACTCGAATATTTATTATGATGGATAGCTAATTTTCTCATCGAATATTAAAACGCTATTAAACATAAAAACCCCCTTGTGCATATTAATATATTAATATTGACACGCGTATTCTTAAAAACAAAACGAAAACAATCTTAACATTTTCAAAGATTAGAGATTAATTAAAAATTAATCTTTCTTCTTTTTATATTTTTTTCGCGATATTTTTCGTAAGTAATATTTTACAAATATGATTTTTATGCCACCAAAATTCAAAACATTACTATTTTAGTGAAATTTTTAGCAATTAAACAACTTTGATTTTTTTTATATATTTATATATAATCTGTAACAATATTTTTTAATCGTTCTAATGAAAATCAAACTAGCTTCATTATTTTATCAGAATGTTGTTCATCTAGATTAGATTTCTTTAAATTCTAATATATATGATTGTATTATTAAAAATAAGGTGAATATGAATTTCAAAAAGAATGTATATTTATATATATCAAATATAGAAAAGAAAATAATTATCAGATTTAACTGGCTCCATTCCGTTATTTTAATTGGCAACATTTGAAATAGTTATGTCTCTTTTTGCTAAAAAAATCGTTTGGTGTTAATTTTTCCCCTTTCTTCCTTTTTCCTTCTTATGTGAATGATAAAATTATTTTTAGAATTTCAGCTGTTCTGAAAACGAAATCGTGTAGAACCAGCGCGCATTAATTGGTGAAAAAAAGGTAAGAATGTGGATGTAGTTTATTTTTTATAATTTTATGTGTTGTAATTTGTATAGTTTTAATACCAATTCTAAATTCTCTTTTATCACAAAATAATAAGATTCAGTGTTTGTTTTTTTCTTTTCTGGATTTGATATTACATTGTTGTATTTAATATATTACTGTCGTCGCAGCAACATCATTTTAAATCGGTGCTTACTTTCAGATGAATTTCAACATCTTAAATTTAGTATGCAATTATGGAGTGTGTTGTAATCGTTTATGGTTGTTATTTAGATTGATTCTAAATGATTGCAATATTTATGGATGTATGAATGGGGAATGTAGGGAACTTATTTCATTTTATATCTCATATTAAACAATATATTTAATCATCAAGATTTTCCATGATTATTTTTCTTTAAATTAGTTAAATTTCAGATGGTGATATTTATTCCATTTTTTTTTCATGTAACCGTTATGTAGTATCGAATTATTAAACCTGATTTTGTCATCATTTTTTTTATCGCTTTTGATCAAAATTTGGTTAGGGTTCAATCTTGCTTATGTTGTTTTTAATTTATGAAATAATTTCAAATAAAATTAACTTTTTCAAATATTTTTATTAAATTAATAATAATTCTTATATATAAAATAATTATTTATTCGTATGATAAATGAATTATAATTAAATTTAATTTCTAAATAATTACAAAAACAACTTGAGAAATGATGAATAATAACTTTAAGTACTATAATCATTACAATTTTAAAATTATTAGAATAAAATAGCTGCAAAAATTGGTTATAACTTTATTGAATGTTTTTGAATGACAAATAGAATAGACAGAAACTATCACTGTATTAGATATTTTGGCAGATGGTTTCTAACAGATTTTCTGAAAAAACGCTGCTCTTAAGGACAAACACAGTTCTCATTTATTAATTGTGCGAGATCATATTTTTTTTCATTGTTTTAAGTATTTTTATGACAATTATAATTCTGATTCTTATACGTAATTAACAAAATTAACAAATAAGTAATTAAAATGAACAAATAAGGAGAAAAAAAAATGCAAAAGTTTACGAAAGCAAGCCAGCATGAAGTTTTCTTGTTGAGAATGTTTATGTTAATTATTTATAACGTTTAAAATTATTATTCTTAAAAAAAAAATTCATCTTTGATTGAAATATCATATGAAGAGTAGTTATTTTACGAATAAAAATTATTTAATAATTAGTTTAATAAAAATTTGTAAATATTAAATTTAATTTGGAATTATTAATTGTAGAAAATAAAGAAAAAACCTGCTGAATCAACCCTTAGCAACTAGTTTGGAAACTACCACTCATGCTGTTTTATCATTAACCAATATAGACAATTTAATAGTATATAAGTTATATCGCAAATATGAGGAATATTTTCTTGGAATGGACTGGATGTTGAAGTATTTCCTTATATGAATGACTATATACCCTAAGTGCGTATTAATAATATATCAAGTCTCACTTTAGAATGAATTTTTTAATCCGTGCCCTCCTATTGATAGGTGAATGCGGTTTACTTGCATATGGTTTCAAATTTTGAGCCGAAGTGTTCTTTACTTTTAGTTTGTGTTGCGAATGAAAGAAATGGCTTTTAAAGGATGAATTAATTCACTAGACCGTTTCTGCTTTATTTGTTCTATTTATAAAGCAAAGCGAAAAAAAAACCAAAAAAACTCAACAAATATTTCAAATCGTGTGGGAAAATAGTGTTTACTTTTGCACGAAATTATAAAATAAGAAAGAAGATGAAAGAAGAAAATCATAAAAATATATTCAAAGACAAATTTTAATTAATGACAGAAGTTTTTACTCCCATCACTTCATATAAAGCCAGGCATTATAAAACGATTTGTTAAAGCGTTATGAACAATTCTTGACATTATTTGGACATTAGTGAACAGTTCACCTGTTTCTCTTAATCAAAATTGAAGAAATGGGTATGACTATTTTTTTGATAATCAAAGAGATCCAAAATAAATCGAACGTAGAAAAGTGTTAGCAAATTTTAAGGCATTAAAATAAAAACATAAAAATTTATTTTCCTTATTTGCATTTGGTTATAGTCAGTAAGGCATACGGAAGGGCAAAATCAGGAAAGGTGGGATGTCAATGTGATTACCAACTTTTATTTGACATATTTCATACTTAAGTAAACAGAATTTTAAAGTCGATTTTTTTCTCACTTTCTTATGTGATAGAATTTTAAAATTTCATGCACTTGTTCTCAATGACAATTATTTTTTTTAGAAATTAATTATATGTTAATCGAGTAATTTTAATGAAATTTTAATTTTCTATGAGTAGCATCATTTAATGAGGAATTCTAAAAGATCATTACAAAAACAAGCTATAATAATTAAAATAAAAGAATTCCGATTTTTAACACATTAATAAAAATGTATTATTTTAAAAGCAATTTTTATTAAATTTATTTAATTTCGAATACTTACAGCGCAACACGCTATTTCGCAACCAAATCGAAAGTTCTCAAACACAGTGCCATTTCTCATAAGATTCAAATTGATTTCCTTATCTTGAAACCTTTTGAGATTTCTTTCAATAAACTTTAAATCTTTATCATAAAAACTGTTTATAAAACATTCACCGTGTAAGGATAGTACGCGTCAAATAGAAATTTAATAGCTTTTATGACCTTGAATTTGAAAAGATGCAAATTTTATGCTGCTTACATTTACTCTGTCAATGAAAAAAAAAAAGAAAAAAGAATGCAATCGAAAAAACTGATGAATTAAGGAAAGCATATTATGAGTTCAAAACATAAAAATAAAAGATTTGATAAAACTTTATCTTACACCTGGAAAATATTTAATTTCTTGAAAGACTGAATGGGCGAAATTTAGAATCTTAAAAAGTTATCCCCCCCCCGAAAAAAAGTTTTCTTATTGGGTTCTTGAAATTCCCTACTCATTTGTCAACATAAAGCCTTTAACATATTGAACCATGTTCTCACAATCAGACCTCGTGTTTGAATGCAGTCCTTTCCTCCATCACTTTAGTTAGTATCTAGAGTGGAAGAGACAGGACAGATAATTTGGACTTAATTACATGAGTGCTTAAAGTTGCTGGAAATTTAAGAATGTTACCGGTTTTTACTTATTTGTATATGTATGTTACTACTGAAGTGAAGAAATCAGTTATTCTACAACACTCATTAAAATGAAAATAGGGTCTTTTTCTGGAATAACAGCAGCTTTTCTACTCGCTTAAATTAACATAATGTTATCTATTTACTTTCTCGATATCTAGAAAATTAGTTTAATACAATTAAACAATCAACATATTAGTTGATAGGATCAATTATCAACCAGTTAAAAAACTATAATATGAAAAGTCAAATGGTTTAAAATATTATTACAATTAAGGAAATAAATTTGCAAAATATACGATAAAATTATACTTATCAGTGCTATCTAAAGATTGACAACATTTTGACAAGGGAGAAGGAGTAGAAAAAGGAAATGAGAGAAAGAAATTTTTGAATTTTAATAATAAGGAAGCCATTAATGTGAACATTACCTAGGTAACATGCAAAAAATTCTTTATTCCACACTTTAACGGATCACTCTAGCTAATCAACAGATTAGCTAGGCAATGTGCATATTAACTATTTTCGAGCTTTAGCGGTCACATGTGTAAAGAGAAAGCATTGTAATCGAATAAAAAAATTCGAATCCTAGATTTTGACGCATTTCCATATTTCCGACCGCCGTGAGTCCCCCAAAATCCATTTTGGGAATTATATCTGTCTATTATTCTGTTTGTCTATCATCATAATTCAAAAATCCTATGAGATGAAAGGACGGAATTTGGTATATGGTTTTTACAGAAGATTGCAAAATTGTTATCAAATTCAAAATAAAATTATATTCCTATTGTTGATTGATTCGTGTTTAAACTAGAGACTTTAAATCAGTGTGCTGAATTTTATCTATCTAGTGCTCTTCGTTTTGTAGTTATCGTGTTAACTTATATTCGAACAGTCGGACAAACAGACTTTTAAAAATTGGATTTCGCTCAAAATTTGATGGAAATCTACAAATTTGACGTAAAGACTATACGCCAAATTTCATCCATTTAGCTCAAAGCGTTTTTTAATTATTTTTGTCGCAGTCAGGCAAACATTTTCCAAAAAATGTTTATCGAACTCAGAGAGGTCTAAAACGTAGAGGTTCGTCAAAATCTGGAGTTCGATTTTTTTTTTTTTTTGACGATTACTATACTTTATCTATACTAAATAAACGAGAAAGTTATAAAAAACATATTATGTTGTTGCTACGAAATTCAAATAATTTTCATTGTTTCGTTAAATATTCAATTGCGTGATGTTCTAGTATTATTAACAAATAAATAGAAAGGATTCTATTTAACATTTGCATATTTAAGAGACTAATAATAATAAAAAAAGAAATTGCAATATCGCAAAAGTTAAAAGATAGATAAATTGGGCATTTTTATTTTAAATAGAATTATCATGTCATCGTCCTCATTAGAAAGGCTGCAATAAACATGTGATGGAAGACCATAAGTAAGATAATTAAAATAACATGACTTTAACGCCTGATAATTTGGCGGAATCGAGGGCATAAAAATATCTAAACAAATTATCTGAAATTAGATATAATCAATATTCCCGCGAATCAGCTAGTCGCCAGAGGCGATTTATTCTGCATAAAGTTGTCAGCGTGTGAATATGACATTCAGGAAAATAATGCATCTGTTTGAAGCATTTTTTTCCTGCTATTTTTTATAGATATTGCAAAGGAACTTATGGCATTTCGTTGAGCAAAGCTGAAAAAATAGTAGAATGCAACAAATTTGACTTGAATTTCCGAAATATTTTTCTTGGGTCAGATTAAAACTGCCGGAATCAGGATGATGCTTTATAATTTAACTAAGATGTTCTTTCATTTAAATTTTCAATAAACGATTTGTATTAACATTATCTGAGTATTTTATATCAGAAGTCGATAAAAAAAACTCATACTAGTTAAGAGAAATGAGTATTAAATATATAAATAACGTATAAAATCTTTATTTTTCAAATTAAAAATATGTATAATAAGTAACGTTTCTAAACTTAAAGTGACTTTTTGACTTGGAATTCTTTAACAGTTCCAAGTTAACATTGAAATTCCGTTATTTGAATTGCTACTTTTAAAAAAAATATCCTAATAGGCTTCTTATTAATGTGTTAGTGCATTAGTATTCTGTTGGTCTATCTATTCATTTGCGTGCGACATAACAAAGTAGATATATGAAATTTTGCAAGTAGATTTTTAAATAAAACTATAGTGCATTTTGAACGAAATTTGTTATTAATAAAAGAAATTTTTCTGAAATGCAGACTTAACTTACTTCATTATATAACAATGTTTGATACAAAGCCCGTCATCTTAAAAATTCAGATCATTGTCTTTTTAATAATACTCATTTAGTTGTCGCGCAATTGCTTTCATAATTTCGGCAATTTTTTTAAAAATTACAATACTTTTTACAACAGATTTTAATGCTGCAATGAAATTCAAATTTTGTAATGTTTTATCAAATGTTTGATCCCCTGATTTTATCCCAGCGTTGAGAGATAAAAGTGAAAGATTATTTTTAATATCAGTATTCTTTGCATGATGAATTAGAAAGTAAAGTTAAGGTACAGCAAAAGTTAGAAGATAAATGAATTGCCTACTTAAGGTTTTTAGTATCAATACGATGTTATGAGATTTGATTGTAATAGAATAGCTCATGTATATAATGAATGAAGTATAAAGTTAATAAAACAACATGGCTTTCATATCTATGACTATTTTATGCTTAAAAATATTTTATTTAAGTTATTGAAATTATTTTAAAATGAGGAGAAGGCATTGAGGTTTCCTGTTTTTTTTGTCTGATTTTATATGCTTCTAAATGTGTGCTTTATCCTTATAAAGAAATCCTTTAAGACGAAGCTCTATTTTTTGTCATATTTTTCATTAACTAGTACCATTAATGATAGCAATAGTACTTATTAAATTCTTTCTCATTATTCTTTTTCTTTTCTTTTTTCATTACTTCATAATTTTCTGGTGCTGAAATTTATGGAGAAAATGATGGATGTTTTTTATACTTAGTCCTGTCATTAACACTGTCGGACCTTATTTAGAAATTTTAATAACCATGTCGAAACAAACAACAAAAAAGAAATAAGGATTTTTTCGTCATCTTGTTCGGTTTTCACAATTAATTTTTTTTATGCTTGCTATCGATAGAAAATCTTTGCAATCGCGAAGATTACTAAAAAGAGAAGTGAAATTTCTGTGGCATATTTTCTTGAAAAGTCATTTTATAAGTATTTATTCAACGGTTATTTTATCACAGACGAGAAACCTTAAATATTCATATGTAGTGGAATCCTAATCTGATAATGATTGGGCGTATGATGCAAATTTGATTAACATTTTTCATCAATTGTTGTTTTAGTAATTTTTTGAAATTGCAAAGATTTTCTGTCGATGCCGAACCTAAAAAATACTAATAGTTAAAACCGAACAAGATGATAAAAAAATCTGTTTTTTTTTTTTTCAACATGATTATTAATATCTCTAAATAAGACGCAACAGGGTTATATGTAAGTTTCTATGTAAAAACGTTTTTCCTTGTTTTTTTAATAAACTGAATTATTAATTTCAGAACAAGTAATGAAACCTTTGGACTACCAAAACAAAACCCAGAAAGCGAGTTTGAAAATAGAACTAAATAAAGAATCAATGTTTTTCTGTATATTCGAAAAGATAGCAATCACTTTGCTATGGTTATATAACACGTGCGGCAATGTTTGTGTAATAACTACCAATCAGTGGTGTGCTTATCAGTATCAAGCTGTTGCTTCCTAAGCGTGCTTGCTACATTCATTTATTATTTTTGAAAGGCCTTCATATTATTTTTATTTCCGTCTATCAAGGTTTTTCTAACACTTATAATGAATGAAAATTAGTTTCATTAACCAAGCAGTCTCTCGGAAATACTGAGATTCCAACATCCGGTTATAAAACACATTGACGGAAGCATGTTTTCGTTTTCTTCAATGGACATTCTGGAAGAATAATCCGGCGACAATTTGGCGATCGCCAGAAACTTCTTAAGCAAAATTTTGAGATCCACCGAAATTCTATCAGCCTTAAGATCTAAAGTTCAAGAGGCTCCTAGCGAATTTGCGTTAGTTTTAGTTGAAAAGTCAATGTCGCCGCATTTATTAATCTGAACGGAAAGACTACCAGCAATTTAATTTGCTGGCAAATACTACAGGCGATGTTTATCTCAGTAATGAACTGGGACGGAATACTGCATCATTCGTTTCTTTCTTTCTGATGACTTTCGGCGGAGGTGTGATTTTTTTAGCAATGTTGGCGATGTTTTAATCTACGATGGTTCTTTATCATATTCTTCTGAGTTGTTCCTGGTTGATCTTATCATGGCTTGTATCTAAAGGAAACGCTGAGAAAAGAAGCTATATGACTTGTAAGTACCATAATGTTTTTTAAAATTCGTTTTCCACTACAAATAAAAAAAAAATTCTTTATCAGATTAATTATACATTTATTTTATTCCCGGAAGAAATAGAATATTGATTACAGAGTAATTAATTCAGCTTTGGTAGTTTTAAACTATCAACAGATTTTTCCATTTTAAGTTTATATCGACAAGTTTATATTACTTCATAAAAAAATAATAAACCGAACCTGTTACGTTTTAATGAAATGCATTATGCCGATTTTATTTTAAATCTTATATATTTGTGTTTGGTAAATTTTTTTTCAGGACTTTCAATATTTAGTTGTATTTTTAAAATTATGGTTTGATAAAATACAAAATACGTTGTTAAAATGTCAAAGTCATATTGTTTGAGCATCAATTTATTAACTACCTAAAATAAATTGCAGTAAAGTTTTACGTTTAAAAAAATCATAATTTTTAGTAAGATATTAACATTTTTTCAACGACTTTGTTTTTAATTCATTATTAAAGTTTATTTAGTTAATGTATTATTTTTGCAATTTATTTGAACTTATAGCTGCATTTTGTATCATGAGTCGTTAATACTATTGATTTTATAAAACATAAATAATTGTGTTATATATTCTGTTTCTATGTATTTTTCTTGCGTCGTTTTTCTTTGCAATGAAATAAAATGAAACTTCAAAATTATTTATCAAATTATACTTTTTTGATGTATATGGAACTTAAAAAAAAAAATATTTTCTAGCATATCCCCTTCGAAATTGATCATTTAATTTTTCTTTATAAATGACATAAAATCTACATAATTGCGATTTCGATCTCAAAATTTATAGATAAGCAGAGAAAACAAAATAAATTTTAATTGTTTCAAAAGCCGTGTTGATTAATCATCTGACTGTTTCTAGACATGTCTCTGGATATCTTGACCTTCAAGACATCCATCTTGTCTGATTGGTTTAATGCTTCGCATTATATATCTTCTACGTGCTGACCAACCAGTTAATTCTATAATCCTCTCCGTTTTGTGAATTAATGAGTTCAGAGATTCACGAGAGGGACTAAAAGATTTTCTGAAGGGACTGAAGATTTTCTGAGTTCTCAGTTTTATCTAACTTTTACATGAACAGGATACTTGTTCTTTAACTTCATACATATATCTAAGCATCTCATTATATGCAAATGAAAGGACGTACTCGAGGGTTGTTTTTATCTCCTTTGTTCCATTTTTGCAAACTAGATCTTCATTTTCAAGAATATATAAATAAAACATGCTGCTTATTATGTCATCGTTTCTCGATTGATTTGATTACAATTTTAACCTTTGAAATTCAATCTATTTAAGAAATCCACAACAACAGTGATATTGTTTGCAGTTTTTCATTTTTTTAGGATAGAGTTTTTCATCGCGTTTATACAAATGCATGCTTCTCTCTCTCTCTCTATTTTTTACTTAAAATTCGTGTGAAAGGAATGGAAATAAAGCAAAAATGAATAAAATGGAAACGGAAAAGGACAGATTTTATAAAAATTAAACTACGAAATTTATTTTTATTTGATATCAAAAATATTTTATTTCGATTTCGATAAAAAAAAATTATTTCGTTGTCCAAAGAGATTAACAGAATCTTGAAAAATGCGTAAAATAACCATTGTTGACTCAATAATACGCATGCTCAAATGGCACTGTTTGATTTGTGATAAAAGAGAAATTATCGAATCATTCAGATGTTTTCATTTGTATCAGATTTCAATATGGTTTGCTTCTATCAGAATTTAATATGGTTCCGTTAATGTTTGTGAAATTAAATTGATTCTTTATTGCATGTACAATTGATGTTTAAGTGATTAAAAACGTTCTGGATAAATTTTATTTTTTAAAATGAAATTTCTTTACAAAGTTTGAAAAAAGTTGACAAGCCTACTATTGTAACACAACATATAATTAAGAGAAAAGAGGTAAAAACTAACATAGGGTTTAGTATTTTTCATATAGTTTGTATATAAAGTAAATAAATTCCATTTTTATCTTACATTATTTTCAGTTTTTAAAAATCTTTTTAGTAAGAGTGCAGCAAGTCGTAATTTCAATAAACCGGTGGGAGCGGTCGCCCCAAAACTCTCCTCCATACTTTCTAATAAAGATTCCTGTCAGTGAACGCCTTGCATGGCATTGGCGTACAGTAGTTACGAAATATTAAATTTTGGCGCGAATTTTACATTTTTACTGAATCTATCGCGTGATCCTTGACGAATGTTTTGGCGATTAATCCTGTCATAAGGTCAACAGTACCCAAACATTGAATTTCTTTTTCAGGCGTGTTCTTCCCTATCTATTGAAATAATAATAATTCAATTTAGAATTGCTTCGCACGATTATTCTACTTTTGTATATTATTTATATAATTTAGTAAGAATTATTAGCATTAATATAGCGATAATTTTTTAAAAAAATTCCTGTATCTAAAAGATATTTTCCATGTGCAGTGACATTTGTTTCCTTAATGTATATATACAAGAAAAGCAACTTCGCTTTCATTTTGTTATGAATTTGATTGATTATATTACGTGTAATTTTAGATAAGGAATCTTCAGATTTTCTTCATTTTCATACTTTTCTGTTATGAAATTGGCGAATTTTTTGAATTTATTCATTTTGTTGTGAATTTGATTGATTATATTACGTGTAATTTTGGATAAGGAATCTTCAGATTTTCTTCATTTTCATACTTTTCTGTTATGAAATTGGCGAATTTTTTGAATTTATTCATTGGGCAACTTTTTTCTAAATTAAAATAATTGATTTATCCCCCCCGCCCCCCG
Organism: Argiope bruennichi; assembly: GCF_947563725.1. Classification (NCBI taxonomy): domain Eukaryota; kingdom Metazoa; phylum Arthropoda; class Arachnida; order Araneae; family Araneidae; genus Argiope; species Argiope bruennichi. The sequence continues at coordinate 66,311,104 of NC_079158.1, read as the reverse complement.
AAAAAGACTTTTTTTAAAAAATAATGACAATGAACACAGCTTGATCTCTTCCATTTATGGTCTGAACTTCTATTTGAAAAGGAAGTTCCAATACAAAAAAACATTTAACCAAAAAATATATAGGAACACGAAAAGAAACTTAACATATTTAATTGCATAGATAAATGTAATGCTTAAAACCCCCAACCAATAGGTGACTTAATATAACATTATTCCCATTAATTGTCCTGTGATATGAAATCATCCTAATATTTATATTATTGTGATGTTAAATTAAGACTAATATTCAATTTCTTAACTTTTCAGTAAATATTCTGAACCATTGTGAAAATGCAAATTTCGCAGTTGTAAAACGTGTTATCTGTTTTATGATTAGACTCAAGAAGAAAAATTAATCCTAATGTTAAGATCTAATCCTAATACGATCTTGTTGGCGCGATGACTGATTACCTCAAGAAGTCCTTCCAAACTGGGTCTGTCCATTCTTCGTCTACTTGGCGTGGACATTCGTCCTTGTGTTCTCTATCAAGTAATTCTGTTTCGTCTGGCCCTAGTACTTACTGCTGTACATTAGGGATTTAAATACGTAACAGCATACTCTATTACTGGCGCGATATCCTTGGATTGGTGTAAGATTTTTCTAAAGGTAGGGTTAAGGTGTTCTAAAAATCTTCGGCTTTTAAATGCCATTTGTAACATAAGCGAAGATAGCGAGAAGTTCGCTGAAAAATATTTAACAACCCATCTTCTGAATTTTGTTTATTGATAGTATGTTTCCATTTATTTAATTGAAGTTACGCTATTTTAAATGTTATTTTATACATCATGTTTTTTTTAAAAAAAGTCTTCTTTTTGTTTGAAAAATTTGAATAAAATATTATTTATCTTATGATTTAGTTTTGTTACATTAATAATATTTTTTGTGAGATCTGATTTAAAAAAAAAAAAATTACTTCGTTTTCATGCTATTTTTTATGTTTATGAAAATGGTCTTATGATTTGCATGAATTATTATCACCGTTAGTACATTAAATTCAACTATTAATTTAAATTATTTAACTTAATAGCTTATCTATTAAATTTTTGAAATACTTTATTACGACTGGTTTCTTAGAAAAGTTAGCTTATTCTTTTAAACTCCTCAAAGTAAAATCAAGTTAAATAAGTTTCATGCATTCCAGGAAATATTACTTATGAATTTAATGAAATGACTTTAGTTGTAGTGTTTCAGTGAATTAAAATATTTTAAGTGGGCTAGAAAAATGCTATTAGCTCTTCTAAAAATTATCAAAAAAGTTACTTATTCTAGCTTATTTCGTTAACTTATAACATGAATATAAAATATAAAACTTCACTGAAATATTTTTATCATTTTTGTTTGCAAGGAATTTTTCTGCAAATGTTTTATAATATGGTTATAAATTATGCTTATGGTTATAAACTATACAGTGACCACAAAAAAATTATTTCAAGCAAAAAACATCCTAAATAAATTATAAAAGCGAATTGTCAGCACATATTGCATATAAATAATGCTTAAATTTTTTTCGCTTCCGAGAGTAAACATTGCTATAAAAATTTAATTTATATTGAATAAAGAATTTACTATGAGTAAGGTTTAAAATATGTAAAAAGAAACACGAAAAATATTCAGGAAATTTCCAAAGTTAAGGTTACTCAAGCGACAGTTATCTCCGTCTTTTTGTTTAGAAACAAACCATATTAAAAAGAGATCGATTATTGATAAGACAGGCTGGCGAGTGTATACCATCTTTATAATGTTCTCTGGCTGATAAGACGAACTCAAGTTCCCTTAATGGTGGTGGTTAACTTATAATATAAACAAAAACACTCTTTATATTTATGGGATGAATGGCTCATCGATCTTTAAGGTTTTTGCTTATTTCATCACAATGAAAATAGATAGCCGATACCTTAGTTATCTATTTTTTGAAAGCTTATTCTTTCGTATAAACTGAAAATAAAAAGTAGGTGCTGATTTGTATTTTGTATCCTCAAAATGTATAACTAGGAAATCTAAAATGTGAACATCGATAGTCAATGAATTTAAAATGGATAACCAGTATAATATTTAACAATAATACATACACAAAATTTTAAACATCAAAATTATTTATATTTACTTCCCAATTTAGTTATTATTTTAATGGGAATCCTAAATTAACGCAAGATTTGAATTTACTACCATTCGTGCAGTAAAGTTTTGGCAACCCTATTAAAAAACCATTTAACAGTTGATAGTTTAGGGTTAATAAGAATGCAGCCTTACAAGATAGAACAACGTGTTTTCATTGTTGAAAAATATTTCAAACATAATGAAAATCTGGCGGCACAGTCCGAAAATTTGAGAATAGGCCCTCTAGATCGTGTGATTTAACCTCATTGGATGTCTTTCTATGGGATTATTTGAAATCAAAGCCAACGAGCACACAAGCATTGAGGGGGGGAATTCAACGCCGCATCAACGAAATTGGGCCATATTTATGCAAAATTGTCATGGAAAATTTCGGCAAAAAAGTGTCAGCGTAGCCAGCATAGGTGCCACTAAAGCCGTGGAGGTCATTTGCCCTCTGTGTTATTCCATACATAATCCTATCCTGTGTACTTTATACAATTTAATAAACTTTAATAAAAATATAGCAATTTAAAGGAAAAAAAACTGTGTTTTTTATTTAATTCAAATCTTGCGCTAACATGGTGTTCTATTGTGTAACGCTCCATTTTTCCTAACCTTTAAGTACTAGCTGTCAAATATTTTTTTTAATAGGGTTGCCAACACTTTACTGCACGAATGGTGGCAAATTCAAATCTTGTGTTAATTTTGGGAAACCCTTTACTGAATATTCTAATAATAAGATAATGTGAATTTTTGGACAACTAATTCTATATTTCATACTTTTTTATGCAAATGTATCAATGCATAGTTTTACTTAATATTTTTTGAATAAATAGAGTTATTTGATTGTTAAGAAAAAACAACCACCCATTTTGATGTAACGTGAAATAAACATGACAGAGAAAGTAATTTTGTGATTAAGTGTCGAGGAGACAATTTGAGGCTGTATTCGGTCTCCGAACTTCCATATCATACTAAAGTCAACATGTTTGGCTCATGATAATCGATTTAACGAGCCTTAAGTCCATGCGCAGCATATCTGTGGGGAAATCGAGTTTCGAAACCCCAGATCATGGGTTCTTTAAGCTTAGAATCTATTATCAGCCTCCTTTGCAAACCAAGGCTTGCTTGTTTCTTTCGCCAATTTCAATTGCTTGAAAATATTCGGTTGGAAATTATAAACTTATAGCTTTGTTGATATTCTTTTCATACAAATTTTTTAAGACCAATAAAAATGCTGTTAATATTTTCAAGGATTTTTATTTATTATGTTCTGGATTTTTGACTTATCCTGAATTCCCAAATGTTTTACTGAAGTACTACATAACTTTCTCTAAATTTGCCTTAAGTTAAGATTTCTTTAAGATAGACACATTAGATTTTTTTTCAAACAGTAATAGCTAAATGTGAGCAAAACTTCGGTTTTTGTCCAAGACGGCTGCCGCTTGTGGGTAATTTATCTGGAACAAATTTATGATTGCAACATTTAATTTAATTTTCCTAATCCTATTCCTAATAAATTATCCAGAATAGGATTCCCGAAATTCCAAACATAAATCTTTAAAATTAAAGTAAATGTTGCAGTGATACAATAATAACATTTAATCATTATTGAATTTATTAGGATAAATATGTTTATGATAAATGTATTTTCAAAATTTTGTTAGGAATTTTAGTCAGACAATTTATTAGCAAAATAATTAAATGTATTCCCAAAGATGCATGCATTAAGTGAACTAGTGACATGCTGAGAAAAGTTATCCCTAAAGAAATATCCTCATCAAGTTTAATTCATTAAATCCTGCTCTACATAGCGAAGCAACAATTTTCATTGCTTTGAAGAAATTGATAGATAATTTTTTAAATGTAATTTTAATTGATGAAAAGTTGTTATATCAAGAAATCAAAACTTATCAAATATTTGTTCAATTATTTTAAACAGGAGCGGAAAATTCTGCAGCTAACTTTTGGGTTGAAGCATTCAGATTAAAAGAAAATGTGAAGTTGAATTACCTAGTGTTGACAAAATTAGTAAAAAAATCTGTTTAACGTTTTATCGAGAACCCATTTTTGAAAATTCTCTTAATTATTTCTGTAATGTAATGATAATTGATGAACACTTTTGAGGATGGATAGTCTGTATACAATACGGAATGTAAAATTTTATTTATTTCTTTAAATAAAAAAGTATATTAAATTTTGGGATCAGAAAAATCTACGAAACTCCATTGATCAAGATTTTGTGGAAAATTTATTAAATCTTTCATCTATGATGTCAAGATTCTTTACTTCCCATGAACATTTCTCTTAATATGAACACTATAACTGACATATTAGATTCTAATGGAATATTAAAAGGAGAAAATGAAAAAGCATTGTCTTGCTCAAACTGAACTTTACTTATTTGCCGAGAAAAATGTAATAACAGCAATTTCCAGAACTGTCTTCCTTCCCCATAAAAGAGCAATCATTTTAGTTTATTATTAGTATAGCAATTATAAAAAAATGTCGCGAAAACAGAATGCTAAATAATATTGTGAAATGAAATATGATTAATTATTTTTTTAAATTGCACATTATGCTGAATGAAATTGTTTGGAAATATGAACATCACAAAATTAATAGCAATTATACTCATTAGTGAGATGTTTTTTAGTTTTTCAAAAATTTTGTTAGCATTGCTATCTTTGCTGTAATAATGATTTAAAAAATATATGCATGGGAATTACAATAATATTGTGAATACTGTCACTTTTGTTCACCAGTTGATTCGCCGGGATTAATGGTTGCTAAAATCTTCAGTTAAATATTTTTTGTAGTTTGGTCTAAATAGTTTTCTCAGCAAAATATTTTTAATCTTCGATAAATATATAATTCATAATACTTATGCCGATCTGTTCATTTTACTGTGTTATTTCCCTTAATTTTTATCAGCTCCTCTAAATTTCGTAAAAAAATGAATACATTCTCCTATTTCTAGTCTTATAATAATGTAATCTAATGTTTAGCCTAAAACAATGTAAAATTTGACTTCTTTTCTTTATGTTAATAATGTTTGAAGTATAAATTTGAATTTTTACAGATTTTTCTCAGAATTAAATACATTTCTTTTTTTCCAGGAATCTAATTTGCTTTAACTATTTTGCATGTTTCATTATTTTTTGCGTTAATATCGATAATAATTCGGTTTACAAAATAAAAACGAAAAAGTATCTGTAACTTTATAATATTGCAAAAATATCTGCAACTTTCATCAATAACTGGTGTTCTTAAAGAATTCTTATGTTTTTATATTATCGTTCTTGATTACGTTTAATATTCATTCAGAATTCTTATATATCTTTGTTTTCTTGTTGGAAAATATATTTAAAATATTATTAAAAATTGATTAATTATAGGAAAATAATTTTACATGGTAAAAATTGGTATAATTAAAAAGATAATTTTTTTTTAATTTTACGTAGATTTAAAAATTATCTTTGTACTGCAATATTTTCGGAAGTTATCACAAGAAGAACACCCATTTTTTGCTTAATTTTTAATTAAAAAAATTATACTTACAATTTCAAAAATTTCTCCAATATGCACATTCTCAGCCGCCAAAGTATATAATATGCCAAATTTGGTATTCTAGGACAAATGGTCTACCTATAGGGAACCAACGTGTGTACGCATTTGTCTTATAATAAAGATTAAGTTATTAATTATAATAAGTAATTAATTAATTTTAAGTAAAGATTAAGTATGTTAGATTTTTGTTTCAGGGTGTTTTCAGGATTTTTGATTTGTAGTTGCAATCACTCCTGTATTTTTTATCAGTGAGGCGATTAACTGCTACAGTATTCATTTTTATCGTCCTTAGTTCTGGAAACATTGATTATTTGGATATTTCTATTGTCCATCGAAAAAAAAAAAAATGAGTTTTAAAAAAATGACACCCTGTTATCTATGCGGAAAAGATGAATTCGGGAAAGCACGTGAAGGTGACAGAAAAATTCCTTTAATCACATTTAAGTTGATTTTAATTCAATCAAAACGCATTTTTAATTTTTATTAGGTGTTTTATAAATGTTATTTCTTATGATATTCATTGATGCTTTATTTTTTTGTTGTTTTGTTTTCAACCCTTCATGCTTTTGTGATTTTGATCCCCTATTTCTGATAAGAGAATTATTTTCTTTTAAATATTCGGAGAATATTAAATAATGTATAATCATCATATTCTGGAGTTGCTGAACGTGAGAACAATAATCACACTAGGCACAATAATCAATCTATCAAGCTTGTGTAATGATATCTCTTAATTTAATTTAAATCTTAATTAATTTCCTATTTTTTTATCTTAAATTATTTCATGTTACTTTATTCTAAAATTTTCTCATATTTCCCGATTCAAATTTTTCTTTTTCACATAATCTTTTCTAACATCTAATCTTCTCTAAAAAAATGCCGAGTTTTGACTTCCCACAATCCGAGCGAAGAGATATATATATATCAAAATTATTAACATTTTACTTCAGATGAATTTTTAGTTTCCCTTTAGAATAGGATTTTCTTTGATATTAAATTGCTGATTGTAAAACTGAAATACGAAAAATAGTCGTAATTTCCAACCTCATATTTTTCCTTTGCAGTTTCCGAAAAAAAAATTTGTTATTTTATTAACTGACATCTTGTTTATTCAGTTCGTGATATTTTGTGCTTGGCATGCTTGCTAAAGCATTTCGGTCTTTGGAAGTATTGAATTTTTTTTTTAGCTTTTTACCCGAGAAAACGACAATAAACAAGATATTTATACGAAAAATAGGATATTTTTCTAAATATTTTTAAATCTACATACTTTTTTTGCAGCACATTTTTTCCCCGTTCTGTTTCAAATGACACATTTTCATAATATTATTCATGTACTAGCTCTGCACGTTTATAAAAATAGTGCGAAATTTCTATATGAAATATTGGTCTCAATAAAGTTTTTAAGATTTTAAAATATGAAAGAATCTTAGACTATGAGATTCCTATTTCTCGTTAATGAACTTGTAGAATGGAGAATAAGCGTTGAATTAAACTGTTATTAAGTTAAAAACGAGAACATTATCAAGAATTCTTTTATCTGATGAAATTGTGTTTATTATTTTTCTTTCCAAATACTTCTCGATGATTTCATCCATTATCAATTAATGTTCTCTTTAGTGCAAGCTCGAAAATTCCCCAAGTTTCGAAAGCTGAATGGATTTCTCTGATGTCATTATTTTCACACTTCCTACAAGAAAAAAGTTCAAAAGATTATATCAATATTATGATCAATATGGGTAACACATGCCTTTCAACACTTATAGTAAACGCTTTGATAGCTTACGTAAACAAGATATCAGAAAAATATTCCCGACTTAAGAAAAGGGTTAGTTTCATAACAAAGACGAAAAATGCTTGTCTAGAATGTGTCAGATTTTCCTTCTTGTAGACACATTATTTACTTTTAAACTATACAGAATATCTTTTTTAAAATTAAAAACGTTTTTAAATTTCTTGATTAATGGTATATTCTCTTAATGTTTTCAAAATTTTCTGTAAATATAGATGTCGTGGAAAACAAAAACAAAACAAAAAAATCAGGTGAAAAATTCTATTTATGCTGTTATAAAAGTTTAAGTTAAAAGTTTTTTTTTTTTTTTTTTTGTTCAAAAATTAAAATGTTTTTTAAAGTAAGTTGGCATTTTTTATTTGTTCGGCAAATTATTTAAATGTTTCGCTAACGTCATTGCTGCAAACGTTGCTTTCAATATAAGAAAACTAAATGCCAGAATTAAAGGTTAGATGGATTTTGTTAACTTGGTATCATTTTGAATTTTCTCGACAATATCGGTAATAAAATTACGTAATCTGGAAATTTTTAAAAATATTTTTCTTCTTCAAACTATTACCAATATATACTGTTTTTCCAAAGAGAAAAGGGAAAAAATATCATTGATTTTTAAAAGCAGCTGCAAAAAGTTTGTTTTGTAGCAAGTGTGTTAATTCCGATACCTGTATGATGTTTAAGAATTAGCAACTGATTTAGCAAAAAAATATTATTGTATTTTTAGAATTCTGAAGTGCAGGTAATTAATACTTTTAATAATGTTGTGTCTTATTATCAAGATCGAAAGAAATTGTCAGCAATAATACTGAAACAAAAAATTATGGAAATAAACAATACATTTTTCTGTTAAACACAATGCAGTTCTAAGATAAAGTGATAGTTTCTTTTAAAAGTTTTTTTTTTAAATCTTAAATAATAAAAGTCTTAAGAAACATTTTAATTTAAACTATTTTGGGGAGACATGTTTGTAATTTATAGTATGATATCATCTCTTTTTATGTTTTTCTCGAAGTAATGTTGAATTCTTTTTAACTCTATGTATGTGTTTTGTAGTAGCATCATGCCTCACACATTTAACATTTTATTATTTACATTTAAAAGGTGATCTTTTAATCAAGAAGTTGTTATGCTTTGTTTTCTATATGACTTCAGAAATGAGAGATTATTATTTCAAATGCTACTGTCGGATAAATATTTGTATAGTTTAGATATTCTATTATAGTTTCACTGATTTTCGCTTTTAAATTGAAATCGCAATGGCATATGATATTAATCTCTATTTGAACTTGAGTAAGTATTAATATTATATTTGTCTAAAATAATTCGAAGAAGGTTTGTGTTCTGAAGATATAAAATCTCCTAGACATGCATAAAATTTCTAGCCTATCAGTAATGTGAAGTTAAATGGGTGAGTCCTTAAGTAGTATGCTAATTCGATTCTTTATATTTGAGCTATTACTATAGTTGGATTCTTAATGCTAAAACTAATAAGATTTACAAAATTATCTAGTAAGTATGCGAAATATCATCGTTTATTAGTAAGAGAAAAAAAATTCAGCATTCTTATGTCTTTGGATTTCAATCTAATATAAAAATGGCAGCCATATGCTGCCTATTTTATATTATTGTCCATACTAAATTTTAAAAGATATGTCTGAAAAATTAATCATCATAATATTATGTTATGGCTAAAAATTTGTAATAAAAATATTTAGAAATTGTCATTAATTTTTTTTTTTTCGTATTACATAAATTCGTGTAGTATAAAGGACACGCTAGAGCTCTGCTCATGAACTTGAAAGAAAGATAGGGATCATAAGCATATAGGAAAGCATGATTAGAAATGGGTAGATGGCACTTTACACGACCTGCTTCTCTTTTACATATCGACTGAGTGCGACCGATATATCTTTTGCGTTTAGTTTAACGGAAATGGACGCATGCTGTGCCGTTGTTTCTGGAAACATAATCTCGTATCAAGTCACAAATATTTGTTGATGTGTACAAGAAAATCTCTGAATATGATGCTTTAACAGTTCCGATGAAAGGCTCTTCACAATACCGTTGGGGCTTCATTTCATTTCTCAATTTTTGAACGAGATTTCTTACATCCGTCATTTAGCCGTGAATGGACTGAGCGTGGTGCGTAGCACCACTGCAATGGCTATCTCAGATCACCTGATTTATCTCTTTCTCTTTTCCTATTTGTTCGATGCCTTGAAGCCTATCGTTTACGAAATGTTAGTAGATTCATATTTGTTCCTGATGGCACGAAATGCCGTATCTTCTGCTGCTATCCGCTAAATGTCCGGTATCTTACAGCATGCCTAGTAGTCTATGTGGCGTAGATTTCAAGTTTACCTCAATCATCATGCCTCAATGTCAATAGGTAAAATTTATTATGATTTGAACTATGACTATGGACACTTACTATGAATTTTGTAGCTATTATTTGTATTCTTTTTCTTGGGTACTATAGCGCTTTATATTACTTTCAATATTGTGGATTTATGCTTTTTCATGACTTAAGTATACTACGATCTCTGATATCATATAACATTTCCTACGATCTCTGCTCTCTATCTCCCTTATAAGCTTGTATGTGGAATTCTGGTATACTTTAAACAAATTCATTTTAACTGTTGACCTCATGGAGTTTTAAAGTGTTTTCAGATTTTAACCTAGTTTTAAGAAGTATGGCAATAAAATTCCACTATTGCTCATGCTATATCTAAGACATGTTCCTATTAAATGTTAGACTTAAATATCTTTCCCCCAATAAATAAATAAAAAAAGAACATATTTGTTTTGTCTTGAGATCACACCAAGTCCAATTTTTTTCAATATTTGTGTGAAACAAAGTTTTTCAATCAATTATGCAAAATGTATTTGAACTTTATTTGATGCCTAGTTTTTTTACAAAGTTGGACTAGCAATGGCAAAAGTTTAGGACCTGAAGGATTTAAAAAAATTAAAGGAAGTTATATATTTTCCAAATTTTATTTTCATAAGTCTTATCATTAAAATTTCGGAAATAAACAGAAAAGAAAACTTAATCTAGTATATATTTTGCAAATTTCCAATACTCGTACGTGCAAAAACAAGAATCATGTTTTGCTTTTAAATATTTTATCTTGATTAATTTCTTTGTGTTGCTATTTGAAATGCTTTAGATAAATGCAAATTAGTGAAGTCTTATCTAAAAATAGGTTGAGTTGATATCTCGTCACCAATATTAGAAGCTTTATAAATGAAGAGTAAACATCCCTTTCATGAGTTGAATAGCTTCTCATTGTTATTAAAAACATTAAATGCTTCAGGCGTTTAATATTAAAAACTAATATTATTAATATTAAATGCTCCAATGGAAAATGTTAAATTTTCATATTAAATTCTTCAAGCATTAAAATGTAAAAAATTAATTGAGGAAGTTTCCCAATTTGTGAAGTGGCAATAGCCTCGTAGGATGACCCAATTAAATCCTTCTGACCTTCTCCATCTGGCTCAGTGTGTACTATGAAAAAATGACTGATATAAGTCACCTAAAATGTCGAATCATAGTTGGAATCGAAACTGTAACTCTAGATATGCTTCTCAAGACATAAAGTGAGATTGTCCTGAAGTCTATTGAGCGATTAACGATGCCACTGTGAAAAAAAAAAAAAAAAAAGCTGAAATGAATAAAAAATGTTTACAGATTTCTTAATATCTTTGTGCAAAATTTATCCGCACATACTTTTATTACTTTGCGCCATACGATTTTGTAATTCCGTATATATATTATTATATATTCCGTATTATAAATTAGTTTATGAAAAATCTATTTTGCAAATTAAAAACTGCAAAAAACAAAGACAGAAATGCACATTTTATGTCTTATTCTTATAATCCTTTGATATCGTGTAGTATAATTGTTAAAAAAAATGAAATGAATATCAATGTGTTGAAATGGTTTTTCTTTATTACTACTTATCTATACTTATAATAAAGCTCAATGTGTGTGTGTGTGTGTGTGTGTGTGTGTGTGTGTGTGTGTGTGTGTGTGTGTGTGTGTGTGTGTGTGTGTGTGTGTGTGTGTGTGTGTGTGTGTTGGCGCTCTACAGGTCAGGTCATTTGACATACAGCTATCAAATTTGGTACATGTATACCTTAGAGGTCGGGAATGTGCACCTGGAGTCCCTTTTTTGAAATTTTAATTAGAATTTTAATTATTAATTAAAAACTAACTTTCCCGCCAAAAAAATCTTCCATTTTCCCCACCGCCAACTTTTCCGCCAAAAAAATCTTCCATTTTTCCCACCGCCAAATAAGTAAGGCATCAGTTGTTATTTTCTCCCAACAGTAATGAGGCTAGGGTTAACATTTTTCGACGGATTATTTCAAACGATTCTGTTTATTTTCTTAATATTTGATGCATTTAAAATTAAACATTGTTAATTAATCCATGTTTCAGATTCATTCTGAAGTACTTTTGAATTAAAATAACACAGAATAAAGGAAATTAAAAATGTCTAATCTGCATAGCGTTACCCCAACTGGCGTAGAAAAATTTACGCATTTGCGTTAACGTAACTGGCGAAGAAAATCCACGCATGCGCATTGTTCTGATTGTTGGCATGACAACCAGACGGACGATTTAAATTATTTTTAGGTTAGTTGCATGCTTTTGTAAGCAAAATGTATTTATGTTAGTTATATATTTTTTGTATATGTTTATAGTTTTAAGTACATCGTTTTTTAAGTAGTTTTTTTTAAACCTGTTTTCGACCGATTATTTTAAACGATTCATTTTATTTTCTTAGTGTTTGATGCATTTAAAATGAAACATTGTTAATGAATCGATCTGTTCATGATGAATCTGAGAAATTTTTGTTGACAAATTCTTGAGATATTACATAAATTAAGAAAGATATTCTTTAGTGCCCATAAAGTTTAAACGCTCAGTGACTCTATTATCAGTAATCATATTATTAAAAAAATGCTTTGTTTCAGTAAAAAATATTATTATATTAATTGCAGATTAATCATTTACACTTTAATTTAAAGCATAATTTCTACGAGGGGTAACAGAAAATTAGAGAGATACATATCACGCTATAACTGAAGGCCTTTATAATATTATGAGTGACTATCAAAATTTGAAGTTTTAAAATATTTTGCTGAAGAATCTATTAAAGTTGGAATTGCGTAAAATATTTAATGGTACGACCGGAGTTTTATCCCCTGCTTGGCGAAATTTTTAAAAATCGCAAACAACGGCCTTGCGAAATGTTCAAAAGCAAAGAAGCAGATGTTCAATTATAGTGCATAATAAAGATTGCCTGCTTTGGCGCGTTATCGCAACTTGGCGAAGTAGGGGGTTAAACTCAGGTTCAACCTATTTAATTATTAAAATTTAAACGAACATTAAGATTGGCGAACCGGCTGGTCGCCAAAGGCGGCTAGTAATAAATAAAGTAAATGAAATGTAATTTTTAAGATTATTTTTTTTTATATTATAAAGAAGAAATTCACTGTTTCCTATTTTAAAGAAGAATTTTTAAAAAAATAAACTTCATAAATTCTTTGAATAACTTAAAATAGAAATTTACATGATTGATAAAAAGTAAGCACGCTTAAAAATAGCTTATCAAATTTTTTCCTTAAATGGTCTTTGACGTGTTACTCTGGTAATTAGCTATACCTAATTATAAACTGTTTTAACATTAAAGAACTTGGAAACAGTTTATGGAAGAGGAAAGAAATATATAATGGGATCCGGTAGATTTTAATTATAATTTATATTGCTTCAAACTCAAATAAATCATCTTGCAAATAGGCATTAATTCATTAATATCTAATAATTTTATCTCCTTTAAAATGTTAGTTTTCGAAGAAGGATGATGTCTGAATCTTTGTTTTTTAAAATTAATAATTCTACATTAAGTTTAACCCTGAAGTATTTGAAGCTCTTTTAGGGTATTTGATACCTCTATTTTTATAATTCTAAATAGATTTTCCATAATTTTTTTACTTAAAACTATAAATTGTTAAAAATTTTTGCTTTTCAGATACAAATGTGTTTCCCTAATAGTTTTAATTACTGGTAAATTGTTTTCCTCAGGTTGTTTATCCATTTCTGAGAACTGTATATCTTATTCTTTTAAATGATTTTAAAAGTTTTGAACTCCTTTTTAAACATTTAAATTTGATTTTTTTTATCATATCTGTAGAAATGCTGGTTTATAATAGCTGACTTTTTACTGACTTTCTGATCTTCTAGATTTTGCAATTTTTTACTACTTTTGAATAACAATAAGCTATTTTTATATTTTCAGAATTTTATAAGTTAAACATTGATACCGTATCATTAGTGTCTAATTAAAAAAAATTTCCAAAAGTTTACTACTTGAGTCCGTAACATTTATAATAAGGAATCATAAATATTAAATGTAGAAAATATTTAAATTAAAAAGACCACCTTTTTAGAATATATTAAAAAAATATATTTTATTACATTATCAATAGTATAATATATTAATAGAAAAAATTCTATTCTTCTAAAGAATACATCAATAGAAGAATATTTTAATAAACTATATCAATACTCGTTAGACGCAAAATCAAAATAATTAAAATGTTTACAGCTACTTCAAATTCCTTAAGCAAGGAGCATTGATGAGAGTTGGAAATGCAGTTTATTGAAATCTGAAGTAACTAAAAAAAATATATACTAAAACAAGTGAAGGCCACTATAACAACCATAACATTTATTTATGATGGCGAAATCGTCTTTACTATTTATATTCTCCCTGAATCATAATATACAATCTGTTGTCACTCAACTAAAATAAAGCAATTATTATTTACAAAGAAAAATACAGAAAAGTAGTGTTGCAAAATAATTCAGTTAAAATATTAATTATGTATAGTAATCAAACATTCAGAGGAGTTTGAATGCCTATGTAAACATTTAATTGGGTTTGGAGCAATTTCTGCTAATTATGAAATAATGACTAAGAATTTTAGAATTCTCCGGATTTATGGAAAGCGTCCAGTCATGTCACTTGAATTGCATCACTTCAAGTGACAAATAAAATGCAAGGCATTTAAATCGTATAATTGAAAAGATTTTGTTTAACGTTAAATAATGCAAAAATAATTTTTTTGGAATAATATTCTCTAGAAGTTATCTTTAAAAAAATCGTAAAATTTTGTTCAATTTTTAATTAACTAAAATTTTACAAAAGTTGCTCTGAGGAGCACATTTCCAATATCAAAGGTATGCTAGTGCTTGATTTCATACTTGTAGGTGCAAGCATTTAGACTGGAGAGCCCTAACAAACAGAAAGAAAAGATACGCTAATTTTTTTTTTCAAATATAATGCTTTAAAGTTGAATGAATCGTGGAAAAGAATTATACCAAATATAACTGTGAAAGATTTGAATTAGAGAGCGTAATATTACATTTCATAAGAATGCAATAGATCTCAATTTAACTTTTGATACATAGACAGTAGATTTTTCATAAAAAAATACAGTGAATTTAAGAAAAAATATGCTGTGTCTATTGTTCTGTTAAAAAAGATAAAAAGATGATGAAACTGAATCACAAACAGTACATAACTGATCAACATCAGTATAATGGATTACAGATTATTTTCTTGTTTCTTGACGTGTTTAAATTCGGAAAAAAGGGTGACATCCGTATATACATACGAAAACAGCAGCTGTTAGCATTACAATATATTTTTTTTAGTAGAGAAACATTATTTAATCAAATACCAACATCTGTATATCATTTCAAAGGCATTTTTATGCTTGAATCCTGGAAAAGAGAATATAAGCACAAATGAAAAAAGAAATGACATCTAAGGTATTTTATTCGTTTTTTAATAAAGAGAAAGAGATGGAGGTGACAACTTGAATTTATATTTGTCAGTTGAGAATTCAATTGAAAAGACAGTCTAATAACTTCTTTCGAGAGTCCAAAAATAATAATACATATTGATCCAAGATATTTTATATTTGGCATTTATATTAATAAATGAAGATTTTCAAATTAAATGCTATGATTGATCTGCATTTATTATAATATTTTTATGTCAATTCTTTTTGTGCTCAAATTAATCTTTTATTCGGATTTCAGCATTAAAATTCTTTATTTTAATATTTTATAAATATTTAAAAATCTAAAAAATTAAAATATTTTATTAAGAAAAGATACCAAGTTAAAGTTGGAAACTTTAAAATTACGCTTATCAAGCATTGTACAATAATTTCTAAGAAAACACTAATAACTACTGTTGTAAAAATAAACCCTTTCTTTTTGAATAAACTCTTTAGAATTTTAATTTGTGCTTGTATATTTGTTTATATTTTTCATGGACAAGTTAAAATGTTTGAAAAGTTTTATATATGTACTAGTCACTTTTGGCGATTAACTGGTTTGATAGAGATATTAATTTTACATAATTCCAATTAAATCGGTAAATGTATTTTCATGTCTGTGATTACACCAACTTGTCAGACATTAAAACTAAGTCATTTTAATTGTCCTGCATATGTTTTCTTTACTGAGTTCGTGAATCTTTCTAATGGAAATCAAACTTATGTCATTATAACTCTACTAAACACGTAAATATCCTCTTAATCCATCTAAATTTATAATTAAATCTGTCCAATTTTAAATCTATATACCTTTATAATTAATTGTATCTAATATTAATCGCTCTAAATTTATGAAATAAAAATCCTGTTAACACTTCAAGCTATCAGCTGATTCGCCAGAAATATTGATAATATTTGTTTTAAGATAAATGGTTTAGATGTAACTTCCATGTCCGTAATTTCGCCAAATTGTTTGGCATTAAAACATATTATTTTAATTATCTCACTTTAATTTTATTTATTGTGTTCATGAACCTTTCTAATGGAGACAATCTCATAACATCATAGGGCTATTAAAATCATAAATATATGGTTCATGTCTTCTAAATTTCCCTTTATCACTTTTTTTATCTATCTTGTAAACTATACATATATTATACAGAATATAAATTTCTTAGCTTTCGACAACAGAAAAAAAAAATCACGCGATTAAATATTTGATGAAATAGACACAGTTTTGAATTTCAGGATAATAATGTAATCTATTGTTGGAAATTATGCAAAAAAATTTCCAAAATTTTTCAAAAGTTTCTGTGGTTATTAAATTGGTATCATTTAGATGATAACTTATTTTGAAACACTGTAAAATTCAGCGATATTTTCGGTAGTTAACACGGATTAATTTTTAATTAATTATAATTATAATTAAAATTTTTTTTAAATTACTCAGAGATGCACATTTCTACTCTCCGAAGTATATATGGGCTAAGTTTAGTAGCTCTACGTTAAAGATCTGGCACACACATACACACACACGGTCATCTTTATGATTAATATGGATAAATCTATAATAATGTTATGTATGTTTTGTTTTTCAGTATAGAAGTATTAATATTTTTTTCAGTGTTTTTTATTATTATTTTTGGTCACAAGAAGTTTTTTTTTCTTAAACTTTTGTCAATTTAAAAAATATATTTATTATTCTAAGATTGAATAATTTCTTGTTAAAACTGGTGATAATTAAATGGCAGATCAACAGCTGCGTTTCACTTTGTTAAGTGAAACTAACAATATTTTATAGAGTAATTTTAAAACTATACATTCCGAGTTTTTGATTCCAATAATGTTTTCCTTCTTTCCTTGGATTTACTTAAAAAAATTTTGGAATATTTTAGATGGGAGCAAAAATTACTTAGCACCAATTTTTTTTAAAATAAAATTAATGCGTCACATTCTTTTTTTTAAATTTTTTTGGTTCGGTTAAATTAGAAGCTTTGATATTTTTATAAACATGATATTTTTCTTTCTTTATTTTTCGTTTTTGAAATACTCACTGAGGATTTTGAATGAAGTGTAAAAAAAAGAAGGGTGAACTATAAAAAAACAAAACATAGAGAATCGCAATTTTCTAAAATGACAATCTTGCTGACGCAAAGCGGACATTTAGAATGCCTGTTCAAGTGTCATACTCATTATCTGGCAATGCTTAAAAATTAGAAATCCATACAAAATAGCGCTTTGCATGCTTAATCAGTATTTATTAAGATATTATATTACGGCCAAGAGAAATCGTTAAAAATGAAATGATCCCAATGAAATTTTAAGAAATGTTTTCATAAGAATTTCTTTACCACAAAATTTAGAAAGTTTCAAAATATTTACCAATGACCTTTTCGTTACATTTTCATCATATTTAGAAACATTCAAGGTTATGTAATGTAGAATTGCAAAATGATATGTAATTAACACGTTCATTTTGTTCTACACTTTTTCCCGTAATTTTTTATAGTGAATATAGTGTTCAACGCTGAAATTTAAATGGCGGTATAACTTCTTTTCTGCATCCAGATGACATGACTACCATTTGCAAGAAGCTGCCCAACTTCAAGATTCGGATGCATCATAGCAACGCGGGATCTACGGGAATTTTAAAAGCTACGGACTACTTGTCTGAAGAGGAGGAGAGCGAATGCGTTGCAAAAATCACACCTCCAAGAGGCTACGGTGTAATTTATCATTTCGAAGGAATGGATCTGAGGAAGGACGCAAATAACGATTGCAGAGATTATATTAAAGTAAGCAGTTTTAATTTTTTTAAATTAATTTTTTTGTATTTATTTCCCAAACTGTTACATTTATGATCAAGTTAGATTCTTTTTCTGCTATTTATAAAATTAATCAGGAATTTATTCTTCGCAGTTGGCCGTAATTGTGAACTATTGATTAGCTTACTAAAAACATCATGAATTTTGAAATAGATGATTTTGTTATTTGGAACAGTTGTTTTATTCTAACTCATAAATTTCTAAAATGTTATATGTAGATCTGTCATTTGCAAATTTCAATTTCAGTAATTTATTAATTATAAACTTTTTAATAAATGTTCTTTATGATATTTGTTGAAATACTCCCTCAATTTTAGTATCGTGAATTTTAATCGCATGAAAGATAATTATTTTGAACGCGGTCCATTAGATATGATGTCTCAATCATTTTTAATACTTATCTGTATTATTCTAAGCAATGACATGAAGGAAATTAACATAATTTAGTGGTAGAAACTGAATTGAAAATTAGCAATTCATAAGAAAAAAATTAATTTTCTAATGAACCCATCAATTTTCTACAATTTGTTTATCTCCCGAGTTACAATATTAAGAGATGTTTGCCTTTTCTGTAATTAATATCATTCAAAAGAGCTTTTCCGCTTGATTTTCAAAATGTCAAGTAACATGTTGGAGATTTCATCGGCGTTTAGTCAGTTCAAGGTCAATTTCGTTATCCACTATCTGTTGCATCTGTTTATAATTTCGAAAGATCAAAATATGATTTTATAATAACTTACTTCCGCTGAAAAGTTTTAAATTGAGAGCATTCTTTGCTTCGAATCGCTAAATTTATTTGCAAATATTTTATAAAATAAAAAATATATTTTTTTTTTTCGATGATGTTGCATTTATGGTGTAACAAATAAAAAAAAATCGCAATACTGTTTGAAAAAAAAAAAGAGTTTGATGTAGAGTGCAGACCGCTAATAAAATATAACTAAAAAACTACTGTGAAGAGATTTTATTATAGATTAAATATAATTCACGTTTAAATTCAACATAATTTATAGTACAATGCATTTATGAATATGATAAGATAGAATTAACACTCTATCTTTCGAAATTAATGCAATAAACGGCCAAAATTAAGAATAAAAATCCATGAATAATGGCCTACATTCATACCGTAAGTACCCCTTTACCTTCAAGATATTTTAAACATTTGCTATTTTATCGGCTCTTTAAGGGCGATGGTGAAATGGAAGTTAAAAGAATTTAGGGTTTTCTACCATAACTTCTTAAAAAAAATCGCTACACAAAGTTATTTTTAAACCAATTTAAAATTCAAAAAATTAGCTTTATTGGTCAGTAAATAAACAAGACAAACTTCATTAACGTACAATTGTGCTTTGATTTTTAATTAATTTTTCAGTGTTAATTTTAACATAACTTATATCAATTCCATTTTATTTGTATGAGTTTTCATTGCATAACTTACAAGCTTGTCTTTTTGTTTTTCTGTTTATATGTTTTGCTTTTCCTTGACGCATCTGTACTCTTCGGACCTCCTTCAGTTTGAAAAACATATTTTTGCATTATATCTGTCTGTCTGTGAACACAAAGGAATGCTTTGAGCTAGACGAATGAAATTTGGTATATGGACTTTAAACCAAATTTGTAGATTTCTGTTAAATTTCGAACAAAGTACTTTCTGAGAAAGTCTGTTTGCCTGAATATTTATGCACAAATGAGTTCAATAATTTCAAAACATAAAGCTAATTAGATAAAACTTAGTACACAGTCTTAGCATCTAAAATGTAGATTCTTGTCAAATTTTGAGCTAAATCTGTGAGAGTGTTCATCATCTGTCAATTTATACTTTTATATCTATGTAAACGCAATGATTTAAACCATTAAAATTAGCTATGTGATCTTTAAACGAAAGCTGTAGTTCTGAGTCAAATTTTGGTTGCAATCTCCCAAAATGCATATTCGCACGACAGATTCAATAAAAAGGTTAGATTCATCCCAAAGATTTATATTTCGTAGCAATTGTTTGCCAATGCCGTATAAGATATTCACGGTTTTACCTTAAGCCCCAATTTTATGTGGAGGAAGAGGGAGCGGTAAGAACGTTATTGGAGAGTATTGTTATGAAATTTCCGGGGTTCGTTTGGATAGTGGGGGTTATATGGTGTGAAGAACGCTCAATCAGCAGGCGGCAGTAGAAAATGAAACAACGACGTTTATTTACACGAAGACACACAGGACAGCACAAAGACGACAACTGTATACAGCACAGAACACGATTATCTTCAGCCGAGACGTGCTTCATACAACAGATTCTACTGCAGACAGTAGCACAGTTCAGCACTAGCTTCACTCCGTCGCTGCTCCGCTTATCCCTGGGAGGCTTATCTCTTTACCGTCGCTTCCGACGACTCTTCGACTCCACTGGTCCACGACTACTCTCTCTCTGGAAGACTCGTTCTTCCCCGTCGATCCCGACGACTCTACTCTGTCGCTTCCGACTACTCTACCACTACTGGGACACGACTACTCTTCCGCACTACTCAATTCACGACGCCGAAAATAGCACAGATTAAAGGAGTACCCGCCCGATGTGGGCTACCTCCAACATAGCAAAATTGAGGTGACCTAGCTTGAGATAAGTTGACATGGACTGTAACGTCTCCTGTGATGGTAGTAGAGGAAATGGACTCAATTCACGACTGAAATAGCACAGATTTGTGGAGTACCCGCCCGATGTGGGCTACCTCCAACATAGCAAATAGAGATGGCCTAGCTTGACATAAGTTTCCATAGACTGTGACGTCTCCAGTGATGGTTGAAGGAGAAATGAAGCAATATCGACTGATGAAAAGTCGCATGGCAGGTGAGGGAGAGAGGGTGAGATGTCTCAGCCAATAGCAAAGCAGACGGTCAAGGGAGTAGGAGAGGGTGAAGTAGGAGCACTTTTGGTCTTGAAGTGGGGCCGGAGCCGGATAATCTATTGTACCTGGGGGACCAATCAGGAAGCTGGGTTATTGTAGTGGGATGTCTTGAATTCTGAGGGGACTTAGCCGATCAGCGCGTTAAGGATGATAAGCTTTTTCTCTTCTTTGTCATTTGTTTTCCTTGCGAGTTTCACTGCCTCCATTAATTTGGGGAATTCCTGGAGTATTTCTTTGAGTTCTCTTATGATTTGCAGGGTTTCTTGGAATGATGTTATTTCTTCATTAGCCATTGGAGTGGGCACCGTGTTCTGTTTCCTGGGTGTTGAGATGGGCTTTGGGTCTTGTCTTGGTTGATTTTTCTTTGTTATTTCAGCGTATGTAGTTTTCCCGTTGGAGGTTATAAGTTTGGGGAATTTTGAGCATAATTTCCAGGCAGCTGTATGGCCAGTTTCTCCGCAGTTTACACAGACTGGATCTTTAATTTTTTCCGTGATGCTACAGTCCCTGGTTGCATGGGTACCACCACATCTGATACATTTTGGGGTCATTCTGCAGTTTCTTGCTGCATGGAAAAAGCCAGCACAGTTATAACACATGGTAGCAGTCGTTTTTCTTCGGTAGCTTTCAAATTTAATTTTGAGATGTAGTAGGAATTTTTCATTGAATATGTTTTGGGCGTTTTCAGTTTTCTTAATTTCTAGGAGGAAAATTGGGTAAAGGGATTGCAACTTGTGGTTTTTGAGCTGGGTAATTCTGTTTACCTTGTAGTTTCTTTCTTCTAGTGCTTTTGTGATTTCATCTTTTTCTGCATTCACTGGGAGGCCTTTCAGGATAACTTTGATAGGTCTTTCGTCTTGGCTTTCAGATAGAACAAATTCTTCTTTCTTTTCAGTTAGCAGTTCAATGATTTGTGCTCTTTCATTTTCCGTTGCCGGGCTAATTGATATCATGTTTCTTATTAATTTGTTTTCTGTTTGGGGGAACTTTCTATGGATTTCTTGTAAAATTACGTTGTAGTTACTTGTAAGTTTTAAATTAATGGTGGCTGGTCTGTTCATTATTTTTTCTTGGTTTTCCTCAATTCACGACGACAGCTGCAGCTCCTTTTATAGGTCTCAGGAGGCGGAGCTAGAAACCTCTCAACCAATCAGGAACGTTCGGGGCGTATCTCGGTTCCTAATGGACGGTTCGGGAAAATTCTTGATGTTTCGGGTATAATCTATTTTGGCGCCAAAGTCGCCGGATTCATCGCCAAGTCGCCAAAGGTTTGCCAAGTTTGTCGCCAAGCTCTGGGACCTCCTATGGAACCAACTATGCTGGGAAGCCGCATCACAGATTCGTAACAGTATGCAAGAAAGCTCCGAAGAGACCACACCTGCTGATTTTCTGTTATTATATCAAGGAAATGACTTTCTGCCATTACCAAGCCTTTTCCTAGGACCATAATTTTATGCGGGGAAAGGGAGGTAACAACTTTATTTAAGAGAACATGAGGAAATATTTTGGAGAAACTACTTCTGCTAATTTTTTTTTCTCTGTGTTAAAAAAATTATTCTTTTCCGATATAAGTCGAAGGTCAAATATATATCCATGATTCACTGAAGGGTCAGACTGTCACGATCTACATAATTGAGATTCGAACTGACTGACTACCAGCCAATTCTCTCACTGACAACTCACCAATTCATGAAACTCTCCATCCAAGCCGCCCAGCCTTTCAAATGAAAGAAATAAAACAAGTATTGTTTTAACAAAAATAAGGGCACTTTGGGATTATCACGTCGACCTGTCAATGCTCACGTAACGTTCATAGGACAAAAATATTTTTAAACACTTTGACATAGGTAGTTCTTTCGATGAAATAGAACAATCGTTTGAACTTTGCTATAAAAATAGTGTAAAGATATATATTTTTTTAATTTAAAAAGATAAATATGAGCCTTTTATTTTTGCCTTTTTCTTATTTGAATGGCTTTAGATTTTATATCTTAGTAATCAACATAATCATTTTAAAGCATCAATTGATAACTTTTTGTGAAATCTAAGTCTAAACTGACAAAGAATGTAATGATTATTTATAAATAATTTAGTCTATTTGATAGTTATAATAATTTGTTTAGCCTTTGCATCCTTTTCTTATATTCTCCTCTATTATAATGCCATTATTTTCATTTCTGAATAATGTTAGTATTTCTCCCTTAAAGCCTCATAAACAATTTTTCAAAATAATCCTAGTTCAAAAATGAGTAAATTTTTTTTTTTTATTTTCCCTTTTTTTTCCCCAATTATTATTTGTAATTTCTTGTACAAATCTAAATTTCAATATGAATGAGGTATTTCAGGGCAGTCTTTTTAAAAATTTCTAATGGGAAAAATCATTGAAAGATTTGACGAGTGTATATAAAAAGATATTCATTCAATTTTTGAATAAATTACATAAATAACAGATTATATATTTTGAAATGTTTTAGAAAAAAACGTGAACTGTATTTGTTTCTGGTATCCTTCTTACGCATTTTACTTATTTTTGGATTTTGTTTTTCTCCAATATTTATATATTATGGAAAGATAGAAAAAAACATTCTGGCTTTGCTTATTTTAAGATTCAAGGTCATCAAGCTGATTGCCCGGAAATAGTTTTTAAATTGAATTAGCTGCGTTTGTTTTTTAACCAGAAATGACATACATGATGATAAAAGTCCTGTGATGTACGTTCCAGACCAGCTGACATATAAATGGATGGAGCTAGTCTTATCGAAACAAGTGTACGCAACATGAGTCACGCGTCTTAGGGAGAATCAGAGAGTAAGAATATCATTTTTGGCGGCATATCGCAAATCTTGACAAATTCAAAATCTGTCGCGCAATCTTTTCCTTCCCGACATTGGGTTCGGTCGATTTTCATTTCCTAAAAAGTTTATTTATTTATTTTTTTTTCATTTCGTTTTTTGAGATTATCATTCTTTTAAGCAAAAACTAAGCAAACTGGTTTCGAAAATAATTTTTCTTTTTCATAACATCTTTTGATTTAAATCATGTTTAGTTTTTTACTTTGTTTTTTTTTTGCATTAATTAAAAGTGATTATTTTTCTTCTTTAAGTAAACATTTTATTTCTTTTATTTACCTAAAAACATCTTTTAATTTTACATTACATGTTCAAATACTTCTATCATTAACTCAAACAGATAAAAAAAACTTTTATAAACGCAGATTATAAAAGTAACTTAAGTCTTTCTTTTCTGGGTATTTAAAAAAATGCATTCGTTTTTATAATTATTTTTCTTTCTAAAAATTAAATTATAATTCTTATTAATTACTAGCCGCCTTTGGCGACCAGCCGGTTCGCCAATCTTAATGTTCGTTAAAATTTTAATAATTAAATATTTTATACAATTTCTACTTTAATAGCTTCTTCATCAAAATATTTTAAAACTTCAAATTTTGATTATCATATAATTCATTCATAATATTATAAAGGCCTTCAGTCATAACGTAATATGTATCTCTCTCATTTTCTGTTAGCACCCGTAGAATTTATGCTTTAAATTAAAGTGGAAAGAATTTATCTTCAATTAATATAATAATATTTTTTACTGAAACAAAACATTTTTTTATAATCTGATTACTGAAAATAGAGTCACTCAGCGTTTAAACTTTATGGGCACTAAAGAATATCTTTTTAAATTTATGTAATATCTCAAGAGTTGGTCAACAAAATTTTCTTAGCTTCATTATGAGCAGATCGATTAATTAACAATGTTTAAATTTAAATGCATCAAACACTAAGAAAATAAAACGAATCGTTTAAAATAAACGGTTGAAAACAGGTTTTTAAAAAACTACTTAAAAAACGATGTACTTAAAACTATAAGCATATACAAAAAATATATAACTAACATAAATACAATTTACTTACAAAAGCATGCAACTAACCCAAAAATAATTTAAATCATCCATTGATAACGTTGTCATGGCAACAATCAGAACATGGCAACATGCGCCGGTTACGTAACGCAAATACGTGATTTTTTCTACGCCAGTTGGGGTAACGCTATGCGGATTAGAAATTTTTAATTTCCTTTATTCTGTTTTATTTTAATTCAAAAGTACTTCAGAATGAATCTGAAGGATTGATTCATTAACTATGTTTAATTTTAAATGCATCAAACATTAAGAAAATAAACAGAACCGATTGAAATAATCCGTCGAAAAATTTTAACCCTAGCCTCATTACTTTTGGGAGAAAAAAAACTGAAGCCTTTCTCGTTTGGCGCTGGGGATAATGGAAGATTTTTTTGGCGGAAAAGTTGGCGGTGGGGAAAATGGAAGATTTTTTTGGCGGGAAAGTTAGTTTTTAATTAATAATTAAAATTCTAATTAAAAATTCGAAAAAAGAAACCCCAGGTGCACATTCCAAACCTCCAAGATATACATGTACCAAATTTGGTAGCTGTATGTCAAACGGTCTGGCCTGTAGAGCGCCAACACACACACACACACACACACACACACACACACACACACACACACACACACACACACACACACACACACATTGAGCTTTATTATAAGTATAGATAATTTAATCTAAAAATTAAATTATAATTAATAAGAATTAGGAGATATAAATATTTATTTATGCATAAAAAATGAAAAAGATATTAATTAAAACTGTTAAATTATTTTGAAATAATTTAGAAAGAGAAAAAAACACTAGCCCATGATCGAACTCAGGTGTCGTGAATGCTACGCTAGTGCCCTCACCACTACTATACTATTCGAGCGCTTGTTTTGGGTAACACATTATTAGTATATAAGCTAATTTAAACGTTTCAAGGTTGGTTATTGAATCTTAATATTTTCATGAATAAGCATTCTAAATGTATACTACCATTATACAAAATCTCATCCCGAACTCAATTTTAAACCTCGTGTCTGCCCCTTGTTAATATTAGTTTTAAATATTTCGCTTCTGGTTTATAAGTTTGCTGATAACTTTGCTTCTAACTACCGCAGAAGCAAAGTTAAATCATTTTTGGAATCTTAAATATGTTGACTTTAATACAAAATAATAAAAAAATTCGAAATTTGTACGGAAACGGTGATTTTAGGGTATGTGCATACCTCAAGTTATTAATAAATGTTAAAATTCAGACAAAATTTTTATCTGTTAAGATAGCAATTTTTTCTTTAATAGTTTCTTATCTTTAGAATATCCACTAGTTTCTTTATAGACCTTAATTAAAATTTATAAAAATATTCAATTATTACTAGTAAATTTATGAAATTTTGCTACATAACATTTTCAATAAAACATACGTTTTAGTTTCACTATTTCATTCATAACGATGATTTAATATTGTGCACGGTATAATACGATTCGTATATTTTTGGTAAAAAAGAAACAGCATTTTTAAAATAATAAGGAAATGTATTTGCATTAAAATAAATACACAATTATTAATCGGTCAATATTGTTTATATATACACTCGTATTGGCGAGAAAAAAAATCATGCCAAGCTTGCAGCCAAGCGCGTGCGACACATTCGAGATTAAAATAAAGCGAGTAGCAAAACATAATGCAATTATATCAGTTTAAATGAACCTTAAAAAGTTAACTAAATTAAATACAATAACTAAACCAAACTATGAAATATTATTCAGTTATAACATCAAAATCACTGAGTCATCCAAGTTACGCAATTTTAAACTGATTTAAAAGGGATATAAATAGAAAATGTTTATTGTACATAGCTGTGAAATGATACAGGACAATCCTTAGAAGTTTTTTCTTTGACTCCAATTGCACAGAAAGAGTTAATCAAGGCTTAAAATAAGCTCTAAAATTTAACAGTTAAAAGCGAAAAATAATCTGCCATTGAAATATAGTGGGGAATGGAGAATGCGGTTACAGCGAATACAAATTTTGTCCCAAGTCACGTGATTTTATCTTGTCCTACACCAAAACAGGGTTGCCGTCCTTCAATCACTATTTCAACTCTATGTTCCAGCCCTTAAAGTTTCCCTCAGAATTTATGAATGCATCAGAAATGTTGCTTGTTTGCTTCATTTTTTTTATTTTTATTTTCTTATTTTCACGGAGATAAAAAGGTTCTCTATTGCTGTCATCATTAATCAAGTATATTACTTAGTGTTTCTATTTTAAGTATATCATTTCGAAAGAAAGATAGCATTATATCACTGGAAACAAGTAATCATGAATCTGGTTTTCCTTGATGCTTAAATTGTTTTGTAATTTCACGAAGCATGAATTCAAATCGGAAAAAGCATGTAATAAAGTGCAATATATCTTCTATTATGTAAAAACAAGTATTTATTAACAGCTCTCTCATACAAACTTAATTGTTTATATGAAATTACTTAATCAAAAGTATAAAAGTTAAAATTCTAAAAAAAAATATGGGTGACAGATTTCTCAGATAGATGAATAACTTAAATCATTCATTATTCAGTTATATATGAAATATTGGATTATATTTTTATATTTCAAACAATACATTAGTATTCGTACATAATATATTCTATTGTGGGATTTAATATTGTTATTACTATATATTGTTAATATATATACCTATACATATAGGTATATATATTAATTTACAGGGTATATATATTACTCTAGTCGTGGCCGATTAACTAATTTCTAAATAACCAGAGATACGTATAGTTCTTGTTGAAAAATATTTTGCACGATGTAAAGGTTAAATAGGATAATTTTTTCCAACAATATTTTTATTGTTGTTTTCCAACAATTGTTATTTTCACCAATAAAAATATTGTTGGAAAAATTTATCCTATTTAACCTCAAACCTATGAAATCTAGAATTTTACATATTCCCCCAGTTCTAATAATCATATCTAGCGTTTAGTTTTTGGAACATAACATTAAAAAAAGGATCAATTCTTCTACGAGAAAAAATTTTCAAATTAGGAAACTGAAAATTGCCTCTAAGTTTCCTCCAAGTAAAATCATCCAATCAGCGAACTCTATTGTACTCGGTTTTGATCACAGTAAAGTGGACTTCTTTTGTATAAAATGTCAAAAATATTTTACTAAATATGCTTATAGGATAGTACTGTAAAAATATTACGATTTATTAGATTTTTCAGGAGAAAATTTATTGACTGAAGCAGCGCAAAATACGATTCTTCAGATAATTTAAAGTATTTTAAAGACTGAAATTATACATATAAAAATTTTTTAAGGAAATAGTCAAATTTTTATACATTATCTTCTTTTTTGTCCAAACCATTAGGAGAACAGTGCTTTGTAGATTAAAAAGGCAATAAACAGGAAACCACATCATATTTAAAACTTATATATATTTTCAAAAAAGAATTTTCCGACTTTGCGTAAGATTAGGATGAAGTTATTGTGATGCAGAAGCAAATTTTACAATGCAATAATAGGAAATTGTTTTTTAGAATGTAGATTAATAAGAAATTATTACATGTATATGAAGGAAATGGAATAAAATTTTTATGTGGTCAAAAAGATATTTTTTTTTGTTTAGCTATACTATATTTTCTGAGATTCATTCTGTAGAAGCTTATTTATTATTACGCTGGTTATCCAAAATAGGGCTCTATAATCACACTTAGAAAATGAACTAAATAAGGTAGCAAAAAATAAAACATGATTTTGTCATACTCAAACACAAAAGTTGAAAAATAGTTTAAATTAAAAGTTCATAAGTATTAAAACGATTTATAAAATGAACTGTCGAATGTTAACTCAATAAAATCAAAAGTAAATTTTTAAAAAAAGTGTAAATTTGGAAGAATATTTTTATTTTTTCAATTTGAGCGAAATGCTTTGAATTCCATTCTTTCATGTGTTACACAAAAATAATTGACAAATGATTTGATATCTACATTATGTTTTTCAATTTAATTTATAGAAAAACGTAAAGTTGTTCGAATATGCCTATAAGCATTTTTCTATCAACCACATTTCGCTTTAACAAAAGAAAAAGTCTGATTTTAGAAGTGTAGTTCTGCATATTTCATACGGATTGTAAGGATCGATTTTCAGGAGAAAAAAAGAGTGAAAATTAAAATTGGAGTGAATATTTTGTCTCAAAAATTGTGCTTGAACATTTCTCCCATCGGCACAGGTAATTTTTTCCACATATTTTTTTCAATTTATCAGATTCACTTCAATTTTATCAAATTATATTTTGAGAAAAAAAGAAATATGAAATTTAAAAAATTTAAGTTTAAATGAAATCATAATAATTTTCCTTTCATATAAGTTATTTATCAGTATCCCATTTTTTTGTTTACTGATGGTGTTTAACGCTAGAAAAAGTATTTAACCTTTATTTCCTTTACATAGTAACATTTCATACTATATAAAGCAAAATAACTGATAATTTTTCTAATTTTATCACTGTCTAAATTAATATTTATGTTTTTTTTTTTTTTTTTGACAGAGTTCACGTGTACTCTACTTAACGATAAATAAAAGGAAAAAAAAATGAAACATCCGCGCCAATGAAGGTCACGTTATCAGTAAAAGTATCGATAATTTTATTTGGTCTTAGTCATTTTACACTATCGTATGTTAAGTGCTCTGACTGAATATATAATATTTTAAAAACACTTTCACACATAAACAATCCGGCGTTTTCGTAATGTAGAGGCTGCTTATTTCTCGGAAGTTTCAGACAAGGAAATTCATGAAAGCAGCTATCAGTTTGTAGATAAATTATATAACATAGCATATTTGAAATTATAAATGTATATACTATCCTTGGAAGCTTCATTTCTTGAAACAAATACGTTTATAAAATTTCAGTGAACCTGAAATATATTATATTTAATTTATATTTCATTTTAAGGTATCCGAACACGTTGAAAAGGTCAATTTTAGCAAAAATGACATTTTTAAAAATTCTATTATTGGATAGACCAGTCTTTGAGCTATCTAAAATAGGTTTACTTTTATCTCTACGTTAATTAGAAGCTAAGTTGTTAATATTTTCGTAATGATCGATAAACCGCAAGTGGACAATTAAATAACCAGAAGTACCGATTTAAAGGGCCGAAAACATGTTAAAAATTTGTATAAACACAAATTTAGTTCTAAATATGGAACGTTTTTGCACTGCAAAGTAAAAATGCTAATGAGAGTTTTAACGGTGTTTAGTGGAAATTTGTACCTAAAAATGTCTTTATTAAGCTCCGAATCTTCAGATTAGGGCATTTATGTCTGAAATACATTTTAATGAAAGTTTTATAGGATTACAGAATGTTCTTAAGATTATTGGAGTGTATCCTAATGCAAATGCAGTTAGAGCATTTGCTGAGCTCGACGAAAACAGAATATACGAATCTAGGCGGCATTCACTGCCAAACACAAAAATTGCCAGAAAAAAATGACTAAAAAAAGGAAATTATTAAATGCCAAGGAGTAAGAAGGTATAACCTATAAATGCGGTGAATTTTAAGCATGCACACGCATAATTTATTATTAAAACATGTTAATGTATACTTTAAATGCATTTTTCTCAAAATTGGTTTTTTTTTTCTTATTTTTTTCTCACTTCAAATCAAATAACTCAAAATATAATTATCATATTACTATGAAATTTGATGGACTTTGTCTTTATACTATTTTATAGGGAATGCGCTTAAAGAATTTAGATTGAGGAAATACTTTTTAATTTACAGCCTATTGTTTGAACAATGACGTCATAAATTTACTAAAAATTTCATGATAAATTCTTTGACTGGTTCTAACATTTTTATTTATTATTATAACCATACGATTGTAATTCATTTCCATTCCCATTCATTGTAATTCATGTGAAACTATGTAGTTTGTTTTGGTGTTTTGTTCGGATGGGAGTAATAGTTTTTGGTGTAGCCAATTTGAAGTTTTTAAAGAATTTGCTTAAATTTATGTTATTAAATGCCAATTTTCAAAAAGTTTTAATGTTTATTTCAAATATTGACATCATATTACTAATTTTGAGTAGTCTTAATCCCATAAATATGGTTAAAGTATGTCTACACCATGTTTTCTAAAAAAGTGCTCCCATCTTGTTCAGATACCTTAAGAAATCTGATTAATGCATGAATATCGAACAGATCTGAAGAGTTTAAAATGAATTCCAAAATCTACATATAATGGAAATTGTTTTATTTGATGATACATCTTTTTAAATTCAAGATATTTATGTATTCCATTATTTGTAATAAAAATTAATTATCATTAAAAAGTTTATGGTAGTTTTTAAAAAGTCTTCTAAAGTTTAAAGCCTAAAAGGCTCCATTGGTTTTGCAGTTTTTAATGACGATTCTATTTCAAAAATCTTATTTTATTTTCAACAGCGTTAATTTATAATTTTTAGGATTTGTAGGATGTATAATATATGAAGAGAAGAAGAACTAGGTATTAAGAACAGTACTGCAATTGCTAAGGATAGTAGCAGAGATCGGTGATATGTAATCAAGATTAAAATTGAAATTGCAGCTAACTGTAGTGAATCTTTTTTAACCAATAATAAATGCAAAATGCAATGATGGATTAAGAAATGTGAAGTATCTTCTCTTCTTAATAGTTTAGAGTTACTCTTTTCTATTGTCAAATTTTGTTTTAAAAAGAACTTGCTATTGTTTTCTGTCAAATAATTTCCATTTTTTTATATTTTTTTCAAACTTTTAAAAAGAAATAAATACAAAGAAAGCTTTGGTCTATAACAATTTTGACTTTGTGAAAGGATTACTAATTTTTAGACCCATTTCCATTGAAGTTTCGATGCGGATGCATTTCATTATTCTTGTTGAGTGCTTGAAATCTGCCAGGTAGTAAGTGATGATTGTGAAATGAGATTAGGCACGAAGTGGGATCCTTGGAGTCATTACCAAATGACGTTAAAATATTATAATCTCAATTAATTATAAAAAAACAATTTTATTATTCTTTAACTCAAATGTAGATATTAAATAAAAGTTAATTTTTTTTACAGTAAATAACCATTCAAAATGAGTTTTATAATATCATTAAAAATTACAGTGCGCTATATTGAACGCTATATTCAATACAGGGTGTTTATAAAGTCCCAGACCCATTTTAATGTTTAATAACTCATAAAATAATGAAAATATAAACAAACTTATGGCATTTATTGATGGAATAACTCATATATTTTCCTTTTCAGGTTTGAATATTTTTACTTTTTTGGTTAATTTCAGATAATTTCATTTTCCAGTCTAAATATCTGTACTTTTCTAAATATCGTCTGCTTATTAATTGCATTTTTCTCTCTTTTGTTTTTGGCAACTATTGCAATGTTATGTTTACTTATGTTTGTTCTATGTAGTACTTTTGTATGTAATGTTTTATTCGAGCGGATATTAAGGAGAATGCATACACAGCAAGAGAAAAACGAAATCGGTAGTGCAAGCACAGAGAAATTTCAGAAGAATTTACCAAAAAGATTCTCCATCCAAAAACAGCATCTTGCGGTGGAAAAAGAATTTTCTAGAAATTGGTAGTATCGCAGATAAGAAACGTTCCGGACGCCCTTGCACAAGTGATTTTGATGTTGAGCATGTCAGAGAGACATTTTTACACAATCCTAGAATATCTGTGAGATCAGCGGCAACAGAATTGGATGTGCCAATTTCGACGGTGTACAAGGTTATTAAGAAAAAAATTAAGACTGCATGCATACAAAGTTCAAATTGTTCAAGTTTTGGAACCGAACGATAGGCCTAAGAGGATGGCCTTTGCAACAGATATGCTAAGGAGGATAGAAGATGATGCTGATTTTCTGAAGCGCATAATGTTCTCCGATGAAGCATCCTTTCATATTATGCGCACATTATGGCATTGTTAATCGCCATAATGTGCGCATATGGGGATCTGAAAACCCCCATGAATACCGTGAGGCACAAAGTGATTCCCCAAAGGTTAATGAGAAAGTGCGGACTAATGCACGACCGAGTCATTGGGCCTTTCTTTTTTACAGAAAAGACGGTCTCGTCAGTCGTATACTTAGACATGTTGGAAAACTTCGTATTTCCACAACTAGAAGAGCTTCAGCCACATGTCTTTTTGCAACAAGATGGTGCGCCACCTCATTGGGGTACCATCGTTCGTGCTTCTTTGAATGACCATTTTCCAGGAAGATGGATTGGGCGAGGAGGTCCAATTCTTTGGCCACCCAGATCACCTGACATAACGCCACTGGACTTTTTCCTTTGGGGGTTTGTAAAAGACAACGTTTTCAGGAGGAGAGTGTCGAACATTGATGACCTAAAAGCCATAATTACAACCGCAATAGGCTCTGTGGATGCCGACATGCTTGCCGCTACCAGGCGTGAAATTGACTATCGACTTGATATTCTCCGTGCGACGAAGGGGGCATACGTGGAAGTTCATTGACAAGGGTCATGAAACTTTTTGAGTCTATTTAACCATTTATGTTATTAATTTTAATCTATCTTTATTATTTTATGAGTTATTAAACATCAAAATGGGTCCGGGATTAAATAAACACCCTGTATAATGTGATTGTTGGAATTCGTTTATATCCAAGAATGTTTAATAGAGTGTCTGAAATCTATAATATAAAATACTTCAACTTAGCTAGCTAGATTTTCTGAAATCTTTTAAATGAGTCGTGCATATTTTCAAGCGTTTTTGACTCCTATTTATATCGTTATATGCAATGTCCTTTCTTAAACGATCAAAGGTTATTATAGGCAAAAAAGATTTTTAAAAAAATCTTCAGAAAAAACAACCGACATATTAAAAACAGACTTTAAGGAAGAGAAAAAATTATAATGTTATCTTTTTAATTTTGGATTGTTTGGAAGGATTATTAATCAAATAATTTAATTAAATTTTTTCTTAGCAAGAATGGAAAAGTCATGCGAGAGTATTAATTTGAATGAAGCAAGATTTGCAAAATATTTATAATGATTAAAATTTACTATTAGATATACTAACTCAATTTTAATTTTAAACTCTTTGCGATGTCATTTCAAGTTTTTGAAATACTTTTAAAAGTAATATTTTTAATTAATAAATTATAAAAATGAATTAATATTATCTATTAAACTAATATTTTAAGTAAAAATTAATTACATTTTAAATAAAATTTAATTTTTTAGATTAACGGATAAATCAAACTTGGCTATTATAGTTATATAGAGAATATGTTATAAAATTTCTTTTGATTAAACTATAGAGGTACTATATCCTTTTTTATTTAATCTTGCAAAGTTTTAACTTCAAAAAAATTCAACAGCTTGTATTATTTTATTTCATATGTCGGCTCAATAAACTAATTTACATTAATTATGAAGGTTATGATTAAGATAGCAAAATATTCCTCGAAAACTTTTTACCAGCATAAGTTGAAAATGTCTGTCACACTACCGAACTCCAAGGATATATCTGAAACCCGGATTAATTATAATTTCAGTTTAAATTGCGATTTTTAAAGCTGTGCATCTCATGCATTATAAGCTAATTTCTTATTATTTTTATGCTTTTCCTTTTTAGATTTACAATGAATCATCTACGAGCAACAATACTGCTCCCATGTGTAGAGACTGTTGTCGTTTCACGAGATCCGAACAGGTGTGCCACGGTCATTGTGGATACGAGAGCGATGGCCTCATCTGCGAGGAGTTCTGTGACAAGAACAATGCCACATTCCTCAGCACGGGCGCCGCCCGCTCACTTTCCATTCATTATCATACACGGTGTGGGACGTGTACAGAGAAGAAAGAACAAATCGGATTTCGGATGATCTTCACAGCTTACAAGATGCACTCAGGTGAGTACGGAACATTGAATAAGAAAAAGAGAAAAATGATTGAAAACTATCGAACATAGAATTAACTGTTAACTGATTCATTCTCTGGTCATTTTTAAACACAATGCAGAATCTTTGGGTTAACTTTCAGAAAATTCCGTCGTAAAGGGACTTTTTTTTTTTTTAATAATAGATAAAGTATATAACTCTTCTTATGCCGGCGTCCTGGCATAGGGGTAGCGCGTCTTCCCCGTGATCTGGGCGTCCCGGGTTCGAGTCCCGGTATGGGCATGGTTGTTCTTCTGTTGTTCTATCTGTGAGATGTGTGAATGTGCCCTCCTGTAAAAAGGGGTTGTGCAAGCGAACGAGTGATGCGTGAGTAGCAAAGTCGTATTCTTGGCTCTAGTTGGCGCTGCTATAAAAAATAAGAGACGTCCCCCTCAGGCTTAAATCGCTGTCTTCGTAACAGCGGGCTTGTCAGTGGCAAGTGCCATAAGGAACAAACAAACTCTTCTTATAGAATTAAAATAAATGTCACCATGACATCATATTACCATGTTTTCCTTGACCGCCATAATCACTGGATGCTTTCTCCCAGAACTCAATTTTTAAAAAATTATTTTTTAGTTTGCTGGACCATTATCGGATTTTATTTTACTTTAATAGTAGCTTATTCTTCAAAATTGTATGAAATAAATGAACCACTCTTCGAATCGCAACATGATACCAAGTATCTGAATGATATTTTGCATCAAGTTGATACAATGCATCATCCAAACCAAACTTAGACTGGTAGCTGTTACCGATACGAATATGATTTCAAATTGGGATTACCGATACGAATATGATTTCAAATTGGGGTTACCGATGCGAATATGATTTCAAATATTCATCATCTCGGGTTTGATAGTGATTGACGATTAGTTGAAAAAATGAAATGAAAACCCCTTCTACTATAATTAATATCGTAGAAGGAGAGGATTCGACAATGGTATGTTCACTGTTAAATATGGTAACGCAGGTATGGCTTGGGATGAAAATTAATAGTTAAAAAAATATCATTATGCATGCTTATAGCATTCCCGAGACTGGGCAACAAATTAGACTCTGTCAACTTAATACTTTATATCAAATCGATATAATTTATTAAATTGATACTTTCTACATGCATAATCGTATAAAATAAGAAATGCATAATTAGTACTCAGGATAGGCAATGGAAGTGGGATGTTTGTTATTTTTATGATAAGCTAATAGAAAACGATTGAGATCGATGAGATTACCAATAAATATCAATTTAGTTCAGAAACTGAAACAAAATATCTGATACTCTTAGTATGTGTCATTGTGTACCTGATATTTTTGCGCGCCGGATACAAATAATGAAATTGATGCAATATCAGTTTTCCTGCTTCTTTGGAGTTTACTTTCAAGGCTTTTATGAATTCTAATACTAAAATCATGCATTCGGAATTATTTAAAATTGACGAATTAATAGAAAACAGATTGTCTGCTACCAATTTTAACAATGAACGAATGTTAAGATGATATTTTGCCTTTCTTTTAAAAACACAATGTGCTTCAGTGAAAAAAAAATGCGAATTTATTTTGCTTGTCAAAACATTAGTGACAAAAAAGATTTCAATGAATTAGATTTGATTCATAATTCTGCACTTAATATTCTCAGATAATCAGACATAGGACGATGACTTAAGATTATTTTTACCTTCCTGCATGGATAATCGTACAAAATAAGAAATATATAATTAGTATTTTAAGATAGGCAATGAAAATGCAGTTTTTCTTACTTTAATAATAAATATTTAATTTTAGAATATCATTATTATTTTCCTTTCTTTGTAGTACTATTTTATACTTGTCTTAAAAAAACTTTCAAAGTATTGATTTTGTATGAATTTACATTAATAGCATAAAACATATGATGGTAAAAGTGATTTATTAAAATTTCAATTATATGTCTTTTTTATACTATCTGTTCTCGAATATGGGAAATTTCCGCTGATTTTCGAATTTGCCAGGGGGCATTGATTTCACTAAACTTGGAATAATATGAAAGATGGAATGGCAAATGTTTACTTTTTCTTTGAAGTACAGTAAATGATTGTCAAAGGATTTAGAATTCAGAGTATTCAACGATAATCTGCAAAATTTAATTAGTTTTATGAATAATAAATATATAAGTAGATAAAATAATATGATTCAAAATGCCAAGCGTGAAAAAAATATATAACGGCGATGGATGAACGATGGTGGAGGACGAAGATAGAACTCCCAAAATGCACTCATCTACTCACTGCATTTCAACTATCTGCAGGGTCCAATTGTCCAAAAATGCTGGTCTTGGGTTTTTGAAATGAGCAGATATCTGCCCATGAAAAGCTTATAAATGATTCTTTTGTGCATAAGACATCTGAAGGGATAACTCCCTGAAGATTATCCTCTCAGTCTTTCTCGTTAAGGGTTGCTGAAAGAATAATTTCTTGAAAAATATCTTTTGCAACATTCCTAGATTTCAAGTTGAACAGTTGTCACTAGTTGCATAACACTAAGTATTAGAGTGATTCCTATATCAATATGGTACAAAGTATCAGAGCGTAACTACACTATACGCCTGGACATTTTAACTATCTATGTATATTATTTATTATCATCAGTTGGGATAAAAGCATTTCTAACGCATTAGTTTATTAAGCACATAAAATTGTTTATGGATAAATAAATGTATTTTGATTTGAGTATTTTTTTATTTGAAGCAAATACGTAATTCAAGCAATAGAACGACTTAAAAAAAAATGCACTTAAAAAGAAAATTTTGGATTTTTAAAAATAATAAATATAATATAATAAATGTATGACGAAATATTTAATAAAATTTTTTATTCGAAACTAATAAGTAGCTCAAATAAAAGAATTATGATTAGTGAAATAAAAATTAAATACTGAGAATGTATAGATTTTTTCCTGTATATAACTATTTAAAAATATATTTAAAAAGCAAATATCTCAATTTTTTAAATGTCATTCTAAATAACTACCACAAAATATTTAAACATTAAATATAAATTAAATTGTAGCTAGCAATTTTTTTAAGTTTTATAGAAGTTCTTATTTTTTAATAATGCTTTAAAAAACGAAGTTCAAAATTGAAATTAAGTACCAAAGTTTTATTGATAATGAACCATTTGGGTCCATTTAATAGTCTCTAAAGTTATTATCTATTAGCAGATGGTGTTATAATAATATTGATGATAAAAGGACTGGTTTCCGTGTGTATCAAGTGTGAAATAATCAGGTGAAAGTGTCAGGTAATATATTCAGTATCAGTATCAATTTGCTCTTGATGCTGCGAAACCGAATATCAACTCAACTGCAATCTCGAAGCAAGTAAAAGAACCGATATTCACCGAGAATATTTAGAGACCGAGTTTATTTATTTATTCCTATTTGTTCCGTTTTTTACCAAGTTGTACTACTCTTTCAGTTGAAGATTTAATGGCCGGATTCGTTCTAATAAACCTAAAGTCAAGCTCAATTTTAAATTAAAATTTCGTTCTAAATAAAGAAAGCGATTCGGGAATCAAAACTAAGTGTAACATTTGATTAATTGGCAAATATTTACCATTTTTTTTCTTAAACAGTTGTACGGTCTTAAATGAATTTCTGATGCTTAATAAAGTTTTCTTATTTAATTTATATTCATTCTTATGAGATAATCAACTGTGAAGCTGCAGTAGGTATAGATTTTTAAATGGAAAGTTTTATTCGATGCAATATAAAAGTTTGTCTGATTTATAAAAATTGTTTTTCTATTGAAAAAAAAGCCAAGAATCCTGAAGATGTTCTAAATAGAGATGCTTTTGATTTATATATATGTTTATTTTGTATATCTATAAATATCAGTTTTAAGTGAATTTAAAATTTGTTTGAACTTTAAAGCAAAGGCATTTAAAGTACTAATTCTAGAAATAAATAGATTACTAGGTACCTGTAAAGGAAGAAAGGTAAATGCATATTCTTTAGTATATATTATATAATCAACATTATTCATCCGCCACATCTATTATTGAAACTAATTGGGGCCTGTTATTATCTAAACGGGGCGTTGATTGCCTGCACTGTTTAGAGTTTACTAATTTGGCGAGACTTAAACTATAGTAGAGTATTCTAAATTAATTATAGTTTGGTATTAACCAGAAGGGCTGTGAATTATCAAAATAATAAGGTTTTATCAGATTACTTGAACTAATTTTAATTTAGGTTTTTCCCTCATCAAAAGTTGACAGTTATTCTTAATCTTACAGATAATGACAGCTTGTTAACTCACAGATGATAAGATTGCAAAACATGCTTAAAGAAATTATTTTCCATTAACTCAAATTTCTGACATTCAATATCAGATTTTAAAACTTCCCACATTTTTGACAATTTCAAATAAAGAAGTTTTTGGGCTCGTTTAATCCTCTCCTAATTACCACCAGAGTTCTTATCTAAAAATATGTGTAATATAAGTAAGTACACGTTAACTTTCCTTTCTTAAATGCTATTATCTGAAAAATTGATCAAAACTAAAGAAATAAAGAATGAATAATATCTTGCAATCCAGAAATTTACGAAGTATTCTTAAATGAAACGTTAAAAACAAATTCAAGGAAATGAGCCAACGAGGAAATTTTAAAAAGCAAGATAATGAAAGATACCATTTTCTAACTTTTCTTATTTTTAAAGAAACTTGTTCAGCTTAGTAATAATAATTTTTCATCATCTTTATCTCATAAAACGGTTCACACATTGATTGAGTTTTGAAAAATTTTGAAATTTTTCGACGTAAGCTGATATTTCAGCAGGCAAACTGTGATTAGAGTATGTGATTAAAAATTTTGTTTTTATCTTTAATTGTAAAAGACGTGGAACTCACATTAAAGAAATGTCTACTAACTTTGCTAAATAAATGAAAAATATATTTTTGAAATAACTTACTGCTGCTTAAAAGAGAATCACTCCAAAAGTCAAGCTAGAGAGATTGGATAGTTAAGCATCAGGCAAGCGAATATTTTCTTATCCTTTACATACTTAAATAAATTATTTACGAATTCAGAAAAATTTATCATAAAAAAATAGGCTTAGGTTTAATACATGTTTTTGACACAAAATAATGAATGAAATAATATTGAATAACATAAGTATTATTGCATAGTTACAATAAGTGCCATATTTTACAATTGGAAATATGATGGAAGTTTGATAATTTTTTTTACATTTGAAATATTTGCTGTTAAGCCTATAAAATCTTTACATTTAAGACACATAATTTAACTTTTTCTTGTTTGCATTTCAGGTCCAGACACTCCTTGTGCTTTATCATCTGAATTTCAGTGTGACAACGGTCGTTGTATTTGGTCTGGATTGACCTGCGACGGCTACAATAATTGTGGTGATTTGAGCGATGAAAACAAAACGGGTAATTCTCATTGCGGTAAGTATGCAAAGGGTAAATTAACTTTCCAATTCTTTTGTTTTATGTATTTCGCACTTAAACTCGAGCACTTACAAATGGAATAAAAAAAGCATTCTCCATTGTAGAATTCCTGTAACAATTATGTTTTGATATCAATGCCATTTCCGAGTTCTTTTTTCATTGCCAAGGTCTTGGTCATAAGTACTTTTTAAATCATTTTTTTTGCATCCGGCACATGACGAGGTCAATATGTTCTTGGAAATCCAGTTCTGATAGGGCATTTTGAATTAATAAAGGCGTGTACAAAAATAAATGTGATTTTCTTTATTTTAGTAGGTACAGCATCTATGTATAGTAGAATATATAAAGAAGTAAAATATTAGTGGACCCTTCTCAAAAGTATAATATTGTATTAATGATATTTCAGTTGTTATATACGAACAATTTTTATTCAAAACATTAAAGTTTTCCTTTCAATGTATTATCTTCTATGAAGGTTTCCGGAAGACAAGTAAACCTACCGGCACACTTTCAACTAGTATGTTTATTCGGTGTAAACACTCAAACTTGTAGGTTAGATATATCTAAAGTTTCATATTGCTAAAATTAACTATGCAGATTAACCCTTTCGAAACGAATGCCGTATATGCTCGTTTGGATTAAATTCTCCTCAGAGGTGAATGCTGCTTATGTAGGAACCACATAATTTCTATTAGATGGCGTTACTAATCCATGTTTTTATTAAAAGACTGACCCCATACATTAGTATTTTTCTCTCCGAGATAAGATTGGGTTGGGTAAGTGTCAGTGAATTATTAGATTTTCCCAAATATAAACAGACACGCGTTTTCTAATGTAAAGGAGAAAACGTGCTCATTTTGAAGTAGATATTATAATTTATACTCTTATTTAGGATATTTATTCTAAAGAGGCTTTTATTTCGCTCGGTTCCATTTGTGCATTCATGGCTACAAGACCGGTTATCTTTCCGAGGGGGGGTGATATGTAAGTTTATGAATGATCCATCTATGGAATTTTTCCCGATGGTAGTAACAAATATTAAAATAATCAAGATAAAA
Source organism: Argiope bruennichi (assembly GCF_947563725.1). NCBI lineage: Eukaryota > Metazoa > Arthropoda > Arachnida > Araneae > Araneidae > Argiope > Argiope bruennichi. The sequence goes on along the minus strand of NC_079158.1, from coordinate 66,269,658 downwards.
TAGATGATTAAAAGATGTATAATATGTCCGGAGCACTATAAAACAACAGGACACTTCCTATTAATATGAATCGTGATCTTTAGAATGATTGAAGAGTATCTACAGTGACCTCGTTTTGAGATTTTTCATACGGCTTTCAAACAATAATTATTGCGATTTTTGTGAAGTATTTTAAAATATTAATTGTAATTATTTATTTTTTCTCTTGTTTTCATATTCTGGTTTTAATTTAAGTACTATCGATCATAATAAAATACTCAGTATTATTTTATTATTTTTTAGCTTTAAATATCAAGTATTTCAATTAATTTTTTTAACTGTGATTGAAAATACAATATCGATTGTCACATTCGAAAATATAATATCGAAAATATAATAAGTCACATGTTTAAAAATTGTTTCATTAACGAGTTATTATGTACATTTTTACAAAATATAATGCGCTGTAGACTTAGTTGGAGAAACTGCCCCGGCTTGATATGGATTGTCGGCTTTTGCCTAGTCCTGTACTGTGCGTGCATTTCTTTTCTTGCGAAAATCCATCCTGAAGGGGTTAATCGCAAAGAAATGTTTGTGCATCAGGAATCTTCATCTCTTCACAGAGACCATAAATAGTCAGAAAAGAAATCCGACAAAATAATGTTTTCATATTATAATTTTATCAATGATAGTAATTTCTTTTTATACTCTTATGCTCAACTAAATTTTTTTCAAACCTAAAAAAAAAAAAATGAATGCTTTTATTCACTCTCATGTGAGTTAGAGTTTTGAAATTTTTTACTATTATATATTCTTGATGAGAATACACTATTTTAATATTTTATAAACAACATTATCAGTTAATTAATTTAATTTAATTTTTTTATCTGCGTTTAGTGGCACTTGGAATTGTTTTCAAGATTTCATAACATTGTAATTAAGTAGTAAACAATTGAAAAGTAATTAATATAAAAATATCTATTTTTTGTATGAAAGTAGAAGTGCGTTTCCACGATTAGTTTTTAGTAAATTGTTTTCACTTGAAATTCTTTTTTTCATTCAGCTGAATTTCCTGATCCAGTGAAGGCAGTGATAGTTGCCAGTGCCGTCATTGTGGCAGTCCTGCTGGGCGTTGTGCTAGCCTATTTCCCAAAACTTTCCATGCTATCATTCCTCGGGAAGAAAAGAAAAACGGCATCTTTGCGATTGTCCAGAAGATATGTGAAAAAGAATTCTCAAACTGAACTCATCGTCAGAAAACCGTCTCACAGCAAAAGTGTTAGTTTCCAAACTCCCTTGCCTAAGATTAGAGAACTGAGTATTGGTGAATCAGAAGTTTGAAGAGGGAACTCAGTTATAGCTGAGAAATCCATTTTTGTTCTCGTATCAAAAGTAACAGATGCAATGAGAAGCAACATGAGCTTTCGAACTGTCAAATCAACGAACATCCATTCATTATTTTCACATTAAAAATAATGTGGTATGTGTGATCATCGACGTACAAATTACATTTTGCACTGATTCCTCGCAAGTATCGATCTTTTATAGATCAATCGACTTTTTCAGGAAAAAATGCCAAGAGGAGAAAAAAAAGGGAGGGCACATAAATTCCTGATAAAACTTTGAAAACAATTAGAATGTTTTCTGCATATGATGTAGAATAAGCAATTCCATATTTCAAGATAGTATGTTCAAAGGCATGTTTTTAGTATCTTCAAAGGCAAAAGACAAATGCTTTTAAAGTGATTTTTAACATGCAAAGAAATAGTAGATGCCTTGTAGATCTTATGCGGGATGTGCCAAGTTTATTTTAATGCAGATATCAGAGCTAAAGTGCCAAATATACTCAAATTACATTCATTTCATTTTGTGGTTTATTCTTAACTTTTTATTGGAAGCTCTGTTTAAATTTTGGGATATTATTTCATATTTGGATGACAACAGACTTTGTTAAGTAGTATTGGTATAATGTGAATAAGTGAATGAAATGAATGATTTGTTATTTCGACGTTAAGAAGAAATATTTTTAAACATTATCAAATATTTAACTCTCTTGGTAAGCATATAATATTTCTGCTTATTTTTTAAAAGAAATTTGTTAAATACCTATTTAAAGAGTTTTTACACTAGCTTACACTCTTACTCGATATTTCAGGTCATTTTGAACTTTTATTATTTACTTGGTATTATTAATCTGGAAAGATTCAGATTTTCCTTTTCTCTGCAGGAAATATCTCATGTATATTGTGATTTAGAATCAGCATTAAATATTTATACCGATTTTGTCTTTAATGAATAGTATGAAATATACAAAATGAAGTTTTAATCCACATAATTATAGCATACAAATACTTCCAGGAAAGATACCTAAGTCTTGGTATCCTTCTTGGATTCCAAGATATTTTTATCGTTTAAAAACGACTTGGCGATTAAAAAAAATTGAAATCCATTTCAGTCTTTTATTATTTTTAAGTACAGGCATTTAAACGAGTACAAATTTGACAATCTGTTAGAAATATCATTTTTTCAACTATTATTTTTATCTTTTATATTTCTTGTTCCATTTACCTCTTGTACTTCCTATTTCATCTTTAATTGGTCAAATACGTGAAATTCCTAAAGTGAAATATGCCAAAATCAGATTTAGGGACTTGCATTGCTTCAGTTTTTATGAATTTCACTTCGAATTCACCATTCATTACGTGTTCCGATTCATTTCATTTAATTTTATTTTTCGAAATTGATGTTATTACACATATACGAGTTATAGCGTCATTTTAAAATCAATCTTTTGGTGGAAATTCCTAAACTTATGAAATAAGATTTTTTTATGTTCTTTTGCCACAAATAATTTAAATTTATTATGCTTTTGTTAGCTGTGCTATAAAAATGCATCACAAACGTTTTCTATTTATCAGTCATTGTTGAGTAAAACTATTTTATTCTTATATGAAAATTTTAGGAATAGTTTACGTTCTAGTATTGCAAATGTACATGTGTGAATTTTGGTTAAAGGAAAAAAAAATGCACTATCTGTACATGATATATTCTGTACACACATTCTGTACCGTTAAGTATTGAGCAAAAAAATGTACACAGAATTCATATTTTACTTCAGTTCATTTAAATTAATTTTATATAAACTTTATTTCAGGTTTTTGAAGAAATATAAAATAATAGTTTATGCATGGTTAAAATTTGTTTCAGAAAATTTTTGTTCATAATTACTTGGGAATAAATTCATACAAAAGAGGTAAGAATAGTTATTTTTCACGTAATTCTGTTACAATTACAATGTCTGATATGATTAATATAAAGATTAAGAAATGAGGATTTTAATTAAGGTTATGTGTGCACATAAAATATTAGACATATAAAACTCTGAATTAATCTCATTTATATTTTATTATTAGTTTTATGCAATGAAGGTTTTAGTCAATTAAAAAATTAAAAATATTATAATTAGTTTCAAGTTAATAATACTGGAGACAGACATTTCCAAATAGTTAACAATTTATTTCCTTCGTTCAAATGATTTTAGAAATGTTCATTTACCTCTTGATTAATTAAAATATTTTAACATATTAAACGGAGATTTCTTCTTTCGTTCCTTTTTTTTTACAAAACTCGTTAAGGATAGGACAATAAATTTGCTTTCATCAACGAAGAAAACTCTGGGTCCTGTTTTAATTAGCGATGTCTTCTTAATTTGCTTATTAAATAGAAAAAGCATCAGACGGTAAAACTAAAATTTTAAGAAATTCTTTTGAATTTTTGAATCGGATATTTGCATTTTAGTTGTTCGTGAAAATGTTATCTTTATTTTCTGGTTTGCTTATTCCTTTGAAATATTGTTTATTACCGCATATTTTGATTATTACCGCACATATTCAAGCTTTTTAGTACAATATGATATGATATTTGAATTTGCACGATTGTTGAAATGTTTTATTTTAGTAACGGTAAGAAAAAAAAATTGCTGAAGTTACATAAGCTGTAACTAAATTTTTAATGCATTCTATCAGGTTTGTTGATTTTAATTTTCAAACGATCACTAAAAAGTTAAAACCTATAAAAATATAAGAGACTGAAAATAATTGTCAAATGTTGAAACAAAATAATTTGATTACAGATAAAAATTTTGGAAATGTATAAAAAAATAATATGAAAAGCCTAATAGAAAAATAACATGAAAAATAAAAATTCAGTATAATCAATTTTACTTTTTGGATCCATCTTTTTTTTTTTTTTTTTCTTCTTCTTTCTGTTTGTACACAAAAAGGTATTTGAAATGGTTTTAGTTTTTAAAATTTTTTTCTTTACTTTCTAGTAAGACATTTTTATTATTTTTAAAAGAAGAGAAAAAAATAGCTATTATAATAATTTTATTCTGGATCGAAAATATGATAGGAAACAGATAATTTTAAGCATTTTTTCTGTATTTTAATGTATTTTTTCTAAAAACTCAGGAACTTCATAAAGTAACCATATTTTTTTTTTCAAAAATTTCTCATCACCATGAAAATTCATTTTGAAAGTAAAAATTATATACTTTAGACTTATATTTCTAAACCAATTTATTAAAAAAAAAAACAGAATAATTTCTGTATTATTTTTGTAAAAAAATACAAATTAAATGTGCATTCTAAAACACGTATGAATGTATTGAATTCACAAGCTAAGGATAATTTTTGCATATACTTTGACATTAGAATGATATTTCGCATTGATATTAGAATAATTAATATCTACTAGATCATGGATCTAGCACATGATGGATTTATTTAGTGACAAAAATGTAGCTTATCATTATTGTAGCCGATAGTACGTAAGAATTTCACTAAAAAAAATGATTTGCCTACCCATTCTACCTGATATTCTAATGTAAGACTGATACATATAGTAGTAAAAAAAAGTAACAATATGAATGGAAACAAAAGTACGTTTGACTTTTTTTTCCTTTGGTCTTTTATTGCAACATATGAGGTTGAAATGATTCTTGAGATTAAAGTTTACGCAAAGTACATTTTATGATTTATTCAATCATATAAGAACTTTGAGTAGCAGCTATGACATATCATTTTAACCAAACGAATAAATAAGGATAGTATGGTTCAGTGTAAATATCTATACTTCTATCGATTGTTTATGAATATGTGCAACTCTAGAATAAAAATCCATTTCTATTTGAATAGAAAATCTACTTTTTCTTTTTCTTATATTTACTATCGGATGTTAGATTTCTGGAAAGTTGTCCAAATTTAAAAGAACGAAATGTCTGGTTTGAGTAGCTAATAAATTTCGGATTCTTTAAAATTTTAGATTAAGAATGTTTGAAAAACATATGAAATAGATGATTAGCAGATTTTCGATGATTCATATATTGATACAGTAAGAGAGTTCCAGACTCATATAAAAGTAAACCATTCTGTATTTATCTCAATGTTGAGTCTGGAAAACAGTAGTAAGTGCTTACTGTAAATAATGATTCAAACACATATTGGAGGATAGTTCTGAAACAATATACTGGAAGCTTGAAAGAGAAAGCTTTTATAAGGTTATCAAAGATAATAAAACTGTTCTGATATAGCAATAAGCGAAGAAGATTCGTCATCAATGGTGTATTTAGGTATTTCACTGATCTAGACAGAGTACATTATGTGGCCCTCTTTTAATAAATGATCAATTTAGTTTCCTATTTTAACACATTTTTATTTTAAATAGCATGTTAAAAAATAATGTAATTCAGTTTTTTTAATTTTATTATTTTAGTAAATATGGAAATATGTGCTTCTATTTTTTATATATATCATGGTGAAAATGATTAAAGTAATAAAATTAGTCGTAATTATTAAATAACGATTTTTTTGCTTGCAATGAAAATCCTTAGTGATTGATTGATTATAAATAAATAATTAATTGCAAGCAAATAAAAACTATTATTTTACTGGATCATTTTAGAAGAATATAATATAACCAGGCCAATTCCTAATTAATATTTTAATATATTATGATCAAGTGGTTAATTATACTTTAATTTATTTAATAATTATTTTAATAATTTAATTTAACCTCAAATTATAGAAATATTTAATAATTTATAAAATTTGTATTTTTTACAAATTTATAGTTGATAATAATAATAATTTGGCAACTAGGCTAATAACATTTTTATCAACTTTCAACAGCCCAGCGGCTCTAAGAGATGCCTATTTGGCTGCCCATTACAGTTCATCAAGATTTTAATGACATTGGTAGATAGATATGGCAGTTGTTTTAATCGATTTTCATATTCTTAAAGGATAGTTAGTACATTTATCAAATTTATAAGTGGCTGAAATTTGTTTTAATTTTTGAAAGGATTTGCGTCGATGACATGAAATTTACGATAAAGAAATACCAGCATCGTGCAATTAAAATTTTTATTAAATTCTAGAAAGATAGAAAAAAAATCGAAGAAATTCTTTCGATTCCGATGCATGTTGACAGATGTTGGTTTATCCGAACACACTTTCCTTAACGTGACTTTCCAAATGGACTCGAACTCTCTCTCTGTTATCCTAAAAACAACTTCAACTATCCTTTCGCGAGTGCAACACATAAAAGGTTTCAGGATCACTTGAAGCAGTGCAATACCGAGAAAAACACATCCACGAGTTCGTCACAGAGGACCCTCTTGCTGGAATAAACAAGGATAGATGAACGCAGCGCGGCATCGGAGGTTGCAAGGTTGTGATGATTATCATCTGAGGTCAGCGGCACTTACCGAAACGGTCTACAGACTGAGCGTGGTTCACCTCCACCCAGACTTCCCTTTGTACTCATTCGGTGCAACGAGTGCATGCGGAAATATCTGGGCGAATCATGACGAGTGTAAATTCCCTGCCAAACTCAGTTACGCTGCTTATCGCAGTTTGTGGTGCGTTGGCGATTTTTCATAAAGGGAGTATTATGTACAGCGACTTTTCGATAAAACGGTTTCGAATGTAGGCACTTTGTTGCTTGAAAATAACTATCAAGATAAGAAGCTAGAATTACTTTTGGTCACCGAATACGAATGTGATTACTTTCGTCGTGTCGTAATTACTGCTGATGGCATAATTAATGCATTATCTAGTGATCTTAACATCGAATGTTATTTTGCAGTTTTCAGGCATGAATGGAAGATATATTTATTAAACGATCAAGTATTTGGTGTTCTCTGCGAAATTATTGCTGTGCCCCATTTCCTTGCATATACCGTATACTGGCACATGTACTTAATCCTCAATACACAAGTACCTTTTGCGATTTAATGTATATTTAATGTATAGAAGATGAAAGAAATCGTATAATGTTAAAAATGATAGTATACTGTTGTTTCATGTTAAATAAATGTGTTAGGCCCTAGAGGGGGAGAAAGTGAAATGTTCAAATTCAAATACAAAAAAATAGAAATTTGTGAAATTTTCTTCTTTTTCTATTGTATTCCATTGGCAGCCATGTAGGGCGCTCAAATTTTCAAATTTATGATTAGGAATTGGCCCTCAATGCTCTTGGAGCTCAGTGCCGCGGTTCAGACTGCATAGCCCCAGAGCCGGCCTTGTTCATGGTGAATGGAGAGGCGTCTGTTAAGACATCGCAGTACGTTGGAACAATAAACACTGAGGGAAATAATATATGATAAATATTATTTGTATAACACATACTGTACAATTTGTATTTGTATAGTACGAATATATAAAGATGCACTAAAGAAAAATTTCACATTTTGTAAGCAACATTTTTTTTAAGAAAAAGGAGCTATGTATGGTATTAATACAGAAGTAAGACACTGGAAGCCGCTGCTATAGACAGTCGAAGTATTAATGGCTCGTTTTAATTATTTTGCTTTCTATTGTAAATTTAGAATCCATGCATTAGCTTGTGGAATTATCATAACAACTTGATTTCTTTAAAATAATATTTAACTCTAATTCCAGGTGCAAGTGGATAGATGGCTTGAATATTTTATCTGATCTTATTCAACATGTAAAATGTATAAAGTAAAATGAACTATTTTTTTATGTTTTAGTAAATGGAGTAATGTTAAAGTATTTCCATTTTGTAATTATAAAATCAGTATTGCAAGCATACTCAGAGAGTATTTATATTATAAAATTTGTGGGACCAATTTTTTTAAATCCAATACAATATTATTTCAACCATGATTATGTGTATACCTCTTTTGGGCAAACGTTTTTTCCAACGCTTTTGCGTTTGAATGTGAATAACCTTGGAAATATAGACGCTATCTATTTATAAATTAATTTGCGATAAATTGAGGATATTATTTTTATATGAATATCATTCATTAACGATATGCATTTATTTCTCTACCATTTTCGAAAATATCATCCAATTGACTATCAGATTTTCAGTATTCATCAAATCTTAAACCCTTTTAAACTATATACTTCGTGTAATAAGCGAAATTTTTGAAATTCCAGCCATCTTTAAAATAATAAATAAATTTAAAAACAAAAAATGAATGAAAAATACTATAATATATACTATAAAGGCAAATTTCAATAATTTTTTTTTATTGATCAATTTTAAACCTTTAATGAATTGATACTTGTATAGAAGTAACAGTAAATAAGTTCTCCTACCGGAAAACGAAATTGTCATTATACAATTATTTTTAGAGCTAATCATAGCGATGGTTTAAGAAAATGCTTAATTGAAAACAAAACCGAAAGCAAGAATTTACTGAGGTTTCTACTATTTTCAGTTACAATTGAAATTAGAATTCTCTAGTTTGATTGGAATTGAAATAATGCTAATATTTAAATTTAAAATGGTCCGTTGGCTTTAGATGGTTTTTAAACGCTTAAGGTGTCAGGTTAGTAACAGGTATAGGCTATAGGCATACCATGCATGAATTTTTAGATCCAAAATTAGTTGGAAGATTAATGTTAATTTAAAAACTATTATAAGTAAACAAAAAGAATTGTAACAAACAATGAAAGAATAAATTTAAGTTAAAATTTTAAAAAGTATCTTTTAACATTTGGTAGAAATTGTGTAAATATAAATGTTTTTTGAATTTGAAATTTTCCTATAAATTGTACTAAAAATTCTGAATACCAGAATGTTTGTGAACTGGGACGAAGAATATCTTTAATACGTCAGATTTAGAGACTAGGTCCATATTTTTTAATTTTGATCTCTAATGTAATTCGTCAAGCTATATATATGCGCAGTATTTTTTTTATTTAAAAATGTTCGTTGATTGAAAGTTGAGCTATCACATTAAGAGTAGATCAATTTATTTTATAATCGCATACATTGATTCCCTGACTGTTTCATTAAATATAATGTTTCAGGAGTATTTAGTCTAAACGTTTCGTTATGAAAATAAAATTCCGTTCACTGTCACTTTGCGAATTCTTTTTATGAATACACATTAATATACTATATTTATATTGAATCATATTGTATCAATTGCGATCACTATTAGCTTTAATTCTGGACAAAATAAACATCATTACGCCTCTAATAAGTTATATAAATTAAAAATATTTTTCTGAACGCTTCTCTATTTAATAGGATGCTCTGTCAAGTAAACTTTCGAAATTTCACCCTTAATGTAATAATTACCGAATGTTATCAATAATAAAAAATAACGATCGCTGTAATGGCAACATTTTCTTAAGATTGTTTGCTTAAATAAAAGTTTAATATGACAAAAATGCTAGAATAAATGTACAAAATAATAATTATTCCTTATGCTGAGCTATATATTTGCCTGTTTTCTCAAGCGATATGAAATTTTAATTTCTCTAAAATAAACAATAGTTGGAAAATAAAATGGAATAAAAGGATTTAAATAAAGCGGATAATGAAAATAAATAAAAGAATTCTACCAAACAGTGATGTGATAAATTATGAAAAGGGTATTATTTTCTAATTTACATTCAGTCATTATCATTTGATTGTTTGGAAAATATTGACTCAAACATGAAAACACTGATCTTCAAACGAAAGATTTCTGTGTGACATTTATTTTTGATGAAACACAATGAATACTGAAACCAGTACATTATACAATAACAAGTTCATTGAAACTTGTAATTCTCTAAACATTACATTTCAACAATAGATTTATTAAATTCATCAAATAAATATAGGTGATATGCTTTTTAGTTTTTACACAAGCATGATACAATGTTTTAACATGACTAGACCGCATAACACAGAACGGCTTATCACAGAACATAATATAGGAAAAGTTTTGAATAAATTATGAAACTCCAGGACGTGTGCATATTTCAACAATAAAAAATTATACCATTACATGAATATGAAACTATAAGCTTGAACAATCAATGTAAATAATGTTTATTTCGCATGCTTGTATGTACAAATATATACGAGTGAGTTACACATAAATATCTGTTTATTAAAGTAAAATGATGCTGTATCTCGGTGAAACATAAAATTATTATTTAGGCATCTACACACCAGTATTCATAATAAGTCATGTAAATTAACCAAACTTCTACTAGTTTATTTATTAATTTTTATTGCAGTACATAAAACATTTTTCTTTGGATTAAAAAAAAATTATGCTATATTCAGTAAGATCAATTAAAAATTTAAAAAGTAAGGGCACTGCGTACTGTAAATCGTAAATTTTGTTTCTTTATCACATATAATTTCTGCGCTAATAACATTTGTGTATACATGAATTCATTATATTCTTACGAACGAGCTAAAAAACGATTTTTGTAGGTCACTTAATATTTGTTACTTTCACATCTTTTTCGAACTTTTTGCAAGCTCGTGGGCACTACTTGATCAGGAAGTAACAACATTTTTTTTTATTAGCTAGCCCTCATGCTAACAGGCCCGATTTCTTCTAAATTAGTTTATACATTAAAAAGAAAAAAAGTTTCTTTCTTTGACAAATTTTAATTTTATACTCGAATAAGATGTTCGTCAATTCTGAAAGTCTAGATATCGTTAATAAAGATGAGCCGCTTTTACTGTTCGAATTTTTCCAGTAATTCTCAACTTGTGGAACCTGGACAATTAAAACCGTGTGACGTAAATACAAGAGTCGTGGTAAAATATGAAAAAAGAAAGAAAGAAAGAAAATTAAACTGGAAAAATATGAGAAATCATTCTAACAATGCAAAAATAAAATGACGCCCTTGAAATAACCAAATTCACGAATGCTACCAAAAGCTATTTTATAATAATTATTTTAAATTCCAAAAATTGATTGGAAGGGGGAGAGGCAGTAATAAAACTGATATGGAAAGTTGAGTCACAAATTACCAACTAATGCGCATGATATCACTAAATGAATTATAATAAATAATTTATTTTGTGTCACTGCACCAAACATTCTGAATAATGCGTATTAAGAAAAAAATTAATCTAAAAAATAATTTTTAGAGATTTGTATTGTCTTGAGAATACTTACATATTTTTTCTCGAATATTCCTTTCACCGAGAAATGTCTTAGAAGGAGAAGAGGGCAAGTTGCTGGAATGAGTTTTATCATAAAAGTTTACAATTACCCCAAATAATACGTGAGTAAACATTTATTTGAAGTTTCTACAGCAATGAAACGTTTTTCTGAAAAACCAGCCATATTCATGATGGTAAGTGCTATATTTACACAAATATGCCTATATTCACGAAATATGTTGTAAAACAATCATATAATACATCTAATATGCTCTCCAAAATTGTGCTTATCCATTTCAATAAACTCGAGTTATGAAATGTGAAGTGCTTTTGAAGGGAAAAAAATTATTTTAGAAACGGCATGTGTGTGAGTATAAAGAAAATTAGAACTTTTTAAATACGAATAAGTGAAGTTGCAGTTACGGTTAGTGAAAGAAGCAGTTGGAAAATTTCCAGCTGACAGATATGCATGGCTGAACCACCATTTACATATACATATTTATATTTGTTGTAAAATACAGAATAACTCTTTCTATGCATTTTATGTTTATAAAAATTTCTCCCAGGAGAAAAATATCCATCATTTCACTTAGCATTTATTTGATGGCTCAGAAGTTTTAACCAAAGTGCTTTTATTCACATTTCAGTTTTGAAAAAAAAAGAAAAGAAAACGATAATTTTAAGCCGAAATTTAATAAACCATGGAAAGTAAAGAACTTCAGTTTTGTAAGGTTGCATTAGAACACGCTTATTTGCTCAGTCCTCTTTTACTTTCATGTACCAAATTGTAACAATGAATGCCGCATCAATAAGTTCTATAATATAGGCAGTTGGTAATATCAATCACTAAAATTTTCTTTCATAATATATGTATAGTATATACTTTAAATGAAAAACACAAATTATTTATTATTTTAAAACTGCTATCAATTCGATTACAGTAATATTATTAAAGTTGATATTCGCAATACAGCAAACAAGGCTATTAATATCATGAATCTATAAATGCCAATAAACATTTGCTTAAAATTCTAATTATGTTACGTTTATTAATTTTGTTTTGCAAAATAATATATTCAAGCACTGCTAATTGATTTTTACGTTAAAGAATATACTCCAGAAAAATGATATCCGCTATAATTCAGAGTGGAGCATTAAAAAGAATTGTAGGTTGTTTAGGATACAATATTAATTACTGGGATAAATATTTAGATGTTATAAAAATTTTAATTATATTCATTTTCTATTAAGCTAAATTTTTAAGACGAAAAATAGAAGGTTTGCAATGATGTGATGATTAGAATTAAAGTATCTAAACTAAACTTTTGCTCACAAGGGGAGGGCATGAAGTTGAAATCTGAGATCGATTAAGATTTAGTATACATTTAGAATGTTCATTAATGAAAATATTAAAACGCAATGGCCAGTCAATTTCGAGAAAATGGTTCTCAAACTTTTGGTAAAACTTATATACTGATAACTTGACTCCCGTCGGGTGATCCCTGTGGCATGGTTGTCTAGGTAACCATCTCATATGCGGAAGGTCAGGATTCGAACCTGGCTGAGAATTTATTTATTTATTTTTTCTTTTTAAATAGTTCTTATTCAATTAAAAATTTACAAATGCTTTTAACTAATATGTTTTTAATTTTTTTATCCAAAAATATTTAATAATTTTAATATTTCATAATCTTAATATATTATTATTTCGTTTTAATATTTTCATGAATGGACATTATACTAAATCTCATTATACTCACTATCATTATACTAAATCTCATGCCGATCTCGGATTTCAACCTCGTGCCCTCCCCTTGTCAGATGCACTACCATTATAGATGGTATGCCTTTCAGAACATGGGAAAAAGAATGATTATATATATAATTTAATATTTGCCATTTCATAGCTAAATTATAATTTTCCTGCGTAAATTAGTATAGACACAGATACTGAGAACTGTTGAAACTTATGTATTAATCTAATAGATGAACTGAAATTCATCTATTAGTTATATTAGGGCGTAAGGTTAAGCAATTTGATGATGAAAAAAATTGCCTCTTTTAATACACATTTCTTTCACGTTGACTTGAAATTGATACATTATTCCAGATCAGCTGGACTAGGAAAGTACTTTGCGACATTATCAGAAAATTTACATTTGCTCAGAAAAAATATCTGCATTCGTAGGCAAAGGATATTTTAGAATTAAAATCTACAGAATAAATTATCACAGGTTATCCATTCACAATTATTTGGGGTCAGAGAAAAACACAGCTGTTGCTCTTTATCAGTGGGCGCGCATGTTCGTTGTCGCGGGAAGATTCACTGGTATCTCTGACCCTGGGTGCGACGTGGATGACCTTGACACTGTTTTTCTTTGCTGGACGTGAGATGATGCTGTCGCGCAGGTTAGTGCGGCGTTGCAGGTGGCAGGGAACGAGAGAGCAAGAGCACGGGGAAGGGTTTTCTGTGACGTGGCAATGACGGCAACTGTGACGCTCGCGACGAAAACAAAAATAACCATTTGGTTCCTACAAGAATTCGAGAGAGTAAGTTAATAATTTGTTGTCAAAAATTATTTAATCAGTCATGAAACATATGATATCTTGAATAACAATTGACTTTTAAAAAAATAAAGAAAATCTGTACATACATATAAAAAAAACTATCAGACAGTCAACAGAAATAAGAAAATAAACAGATATAAAAATTTTTAAGATAAAAAATGACGTAAAATTAAATATTTGGCTAAAAATAACCAAATAACTAGATACACCCAAAATCGCCAAGTTAATAAGAATTTCATCTTCTTTATAAAAGTTTATAATCATTACAGCAGGTTTTCATGTTGAAAATGAAGTTATTGGCCACAGTCAATATTAAAATTCATATAATAGCGAGGATTCTAAAGCACGCTAAGTTCTTGGAGAAAAATTTCATCAAACAATAAATGTTCCAAAATTTTGGGATTTGTCGGCCCCAAATTCAAATTTATCGAATTGTAAGAGAAAATTCACTCTTACCTGTCATTCCGAGAACTTCTAAATCAGAAGAATCGAGGTATCCCAACATGAATTAAATCGTATAAACATCAAAATCATTAATACACACGTTCTCTTTCTTTCGTCATCTTTTTTATTTGCTGGGCGATGACACAGGCACAGATAATTATTTACATATATTTCATTTTACGTGCACGAATTCTTTATATAGCATACAACCATCATTGGTTCAGTTCTTACACACTTCAACAGAATTGAAAAGTGAACCGAAACTGAAACTTACATCTGTTAGTGTGGGATTTTTTTCTGACTTCACCATTTACTTTTGGGCAAAAGGGTTTCATCTTATTATGGTTAAGCCAGAAATTCCAACATCAATCATCCAGTCCTCGAATCGAGAAAAGAGTTATTTTCTCCAATAGTTTAATTTGGCTTAGGAGGAACAATAATTTAATATGCTATTTTTTATTTTGAATTTTTCAAAGAATATACTTTTAAAATGTATTTATTTATAATTTTAATTATGTTAAATGCAAAAACATCTTTAATCTTTAACTTATCAATTCAATAAAAAGTCAATGATCGATTTTGTACTGCTGCCAGGTATGCCAGGTTCCAAAACTCCATACCGAGACAATCAGCAAGAAACTCCTCAGCATCCACATGTAATTGAAGTTACTTTGCGAATGAAAGAAGACAGCTGCACCTTGGTAATGGTAATGCATCAGATTTAGTTCGAAATCACCTCATTCAGCGCAAAATTTAAGAATATTGTAAGTTAAATATTAGATAGACCATTAGTACATATTTATATTGCAAAATATTTTATGATATAAACCCTATT
The DNA here is from genome assembly GCF_947563725.1 of Argiope bruennichi. Taxonomy (NCBI): domain Eukaryota; kingdom Metazoa; phylum Arthropoda; class Arachnida; order Araneae; family Araneidae; genus Argiope; species Argiope bruennichi. The sequence goes on along the minus strand of NC_079158.1, from coordinate 66,254,393 downwards.
TGAAATATAATATAATATAATACAAGGGGTGTTCAAATGAAAAGGTACGGAATGTCGTAACAATGTAATCGTTAACATATTTGCCGATGCCGCTATGGGAGAACGTAGCGAGACATCTAGGGATGAGATTGAAGTCTCTGGCATGGACCGGAGCATTCGCGGGTATCCGCATGCGCAGTAGAGAGTAGAGGCTCTTATAAAGAGCGTCGTCCAATTGACGTGGTAGTGCATGTGAAGACAGGATGGCGTTCACATCGCAAAATTCGACGATATAGGAGCACGCGGCTTATCCGATTTCTGACAGCGGAAGGTGTTACACGGCCGCTATTCATCGCTGAATGGTTACCGTATACGGGGAGGACTGTGTGTCATACAAGTCAGTGAGAAAATGGAGTGCCCGCTTTCGTGCAGGCCGTGAGAGTTTGATTGATGATCCGAGACCAGGCCAGACAAACATCATCACGGCCGATCTCATCGACAAGGCGGATGACCTAGTGAGAAGTGATGGGCGTGTCACATTGCGAATGTTGGCGGTGAAGGTGGATGTCAGCGTTGGAACAGTGTGGACAATTGTTCACGACATGTTGCGTTATCGGAAGGTATGCGCTCAGTGTGTTTCGAAGTAGTTGACCGACCAGTACAAGGAACTGCGTATGGGGCTAGCACTTCAATATCTGTTTCGGTATCACGAAGACCCTGTTTTCCTGGAGCGGATCATCACAGCTGATGAAAGCCGGTGCCATCACTACGAGCCAGAGACAAAGCGGAGCAGCATGTAGTGGAAGCATACGTCGTCGCCTCCTCCTAAAAAGTTAAAAGCCGTGGCGTCAGCAGGCAAAGTGTTGCTCACCGTCTTTTTCGATGTTCAAGGTTCGCTACTTCTTGAATTCCTCGAGCACAGAAGAACCATTCGCTCCGATGTGTACTGTGAGACACTCCGAAGACTACGCAGGTCCATCAAGAACAAAAGCCCGAGGCTACTCACGGATAGTGTGATTTTGCTCCATGATAAAGCGTGTCCACACGTCTCCAGATTAACACACGCGGAACTGGCCAAGATGAAGTGGGAACAGCTCGATCATCCGCCCTACAGCCCGGACATGTCCCCCTGCGATTTTCATATGTTTGGTCTCCTGAAAAAACATCTGAAAGGGAAGCACTTCAACTCGGAAGGCGAACTCAAGAACGCTGTGGAGGACTATATCTCGTCGCGGCCACAGGAATTATAGGAACAAGGAATCCTTCAGATCGTTTTACTTAATTAAAAATTAAGCTGGATTTTAGTGTTTTGCATTCGATAACTTCCATAAATAATAATTTAAAAGCATTTTGGAAACCACTTTTTTCCGACTAAATGAAACCGAGATTTAGTATAGAACTATAATTTTAATCACAAGATGACATACCAAATTTAAATTATTTAAGTCATTGCTCTTTTGAGGCACCTAATTCACTTAGATTCAAAAACACAAACACATAGACGCCCATTCTTTTGTTAGATTTGGTTTCAAACTTCATGCAGATATATATTTTAGACGCTTAAAACTTATATACCAAATTTTATCCGTCTAACTCTTTATGTTTTGTGGCTATCGAATCCACTCTTCTCGAACAGCCAGGTAAAGAGATTTTCTCTCAGTGCATTTCGTTCTAAATTTGATTAAAATAAATTTATATGATTGATATCTCCCACAGGGAGAGGGGGATAAGTAACTTCCGGTTTGGTAGTTGGTTCTCTCCACCCTGGTGGGCTCTTTTAATGGTGGGGGTCAGCTACCTCCTATCGATGACCTTCTATAAGTAATTTCATACTGCCTACGGGAATCGTTGCACCGTGGCCAGTGATGGCCCTTAAGACTCAACCACAGTTCCCGTCAGTGTTGCCGTCCAGGTGGCGTTATCCGCGTGCCTTCCGTTTGGGTCGGATATATATTAAGTCAGCTATTACATGTTTGGCAATAAGACCAGGTAAGAAATTTTCTCTGCTTTGCTGAAAACGTTTTTGATTTACCGTATTCTTAGCTAGATATAGATCCAAAAATGTGGTTTGCGCACTCAGGGAAGTCTGAAACGAGGAGATTAATCAAAATATTTTCGAATTATTTGCCGATTACAATACGTTCTCTTTGTATGTCTTATACAAGAAAAATAAAAACAAATGTCAAAATTTCCATAACTTTTTAATTGTCTGAATATCAAATGTCGTGAAATTTCAAATTTATAGTTTGGTAAACACCCATCAAAAATAAATTTCCATTAAATCTGGTATAAAAAAAGTTCTTTTAAATCTTCTCGAAAAAGATTTTGCATCGGGAAAGGAATTACTTACGTGTTGACTAGACACTAGAGGCTGTTCGCGTAGACAGTTGCGTGGATTATGATAGGTAGACATTAACACAGCAGGACAATGAGAAGGAGGACTTGTTTGAATACCAACAGTTGACAAATCTGGATTTGTTTTCATAGCCATGGACAGATCCTCCTCACTTCGGATGCTAGGCGTGAAAACTGCGAAGAAAAGAAAATGATTTCTAAAATCTTAATTTCACAGATGTGCGGGGGATATCGCAAATATTAAGAACTGTATATGAATAAATGAAAAGTTCGATGCATTCAAGGTATTTATGCACTTGCCGTTTGGTAATACATGCTGTGGATACGTTGTCGAAAAATATCTTGTCAAAGCATTAAATTTATATTCGCGTGATGCATGAGAAATTTATTTTGACTGTGGCATCCACTTCGGATCAGAAAGAAGATAACGCCATAAAACTACGTAAGAAAAAAAAATTCAATTTTATTTTCGATGTTATGAGCAGAAATAATTGTATTGTGATTGAGATATTCAAGTGGTTTTATTAAAATATCGTATGACGAATGCATATTGTTACAAATCTGTAATTTTCCTTCCCATCACGAATAGTGCCATCGTAAGAAAGGCCGTTTTAACGATCAGCCCTGTGGGTGCTGATCGGGTGACGCGTCAGTGATCTCAGGGCTTGGCGACAAAATGGATAATGCTGGAAACTTCGAGAATTTTCACGATCCATCCAATAGGAAACGAGATACGCCCTGATTGGCCCAGAAGGTTCTCGGCCCACCGCCCGGGAACTATAAAAAAGGCCAGCACTCTCAAGCTGCAGGTTGTCATCCCGAATTGAATGGTGAATTGAATTGTAGGTGTAGTCGCCGACAAGTAGTCTTCGAGAGGATCGCGAAGCAACAGCAGAGAGTCAGCGTTGTGTGGAACGAGCGCTGAACTGCTGTGTGCCGAGTCCTATTGTCTACTGTGGAAGCAGAGTCGTATGTTGTGCGTAGTAGCGAGTCGGCAGTTAAAGCGAAGAGCAAGTGAGAAGTTCAGCCGTTGAGAGACCGAAGAGCGAAACTCCGAGAATCCCCTCTCCTGCTGGATTCTGTTTGGGGCTTTGTGTGCTGCGGTCGATTACTACTTGTGGGCTACTGTCTGTGCTGTCCTGTGTTCGTCTCGGCTGTAAATATTTTTCGTCAGTATATTCGTGTTCTTCGTGTAAATAAACGTCGTTGTTTCCTGATTGCGTTCTCACACCATACACCCACTATCAAGCGAACCTGGCGGTGAAATCCGTAACAATATATGGCTTCAAATGAAATGCGTGTTGAATTTATTAATTAATTATTCTATTAAAATTGATATTAATTGATTTATATGAAGTTACTATTAATTTTTTTTGAGAAAAAAAATAGAAAGCATAACTAAATATTAACTAAATATTCATTAAATGGAATAAGAATGTATGGATAGTATAATTAAACGATACAGAGATAAAATGTTAAAAAGCACTTTTTATTATACGACAAATTTCGTTCCATTTTTTTATATAGAGTATCTTTGATGTTTGTACAGTTATTAGTTAGTGTAACTTCAAGCAACGTAGTGATTCAATTTTTGAAGCTTCTTTAACAAAATCTGTAAACTAAGATATTTCCCAATCATTTTAAATCTTTATAAATTCTCTGATGAAGCATTAAGCATTTATTCAATTATTTTTAAATTCTTTATAAATTCTCTGGTGAAAAATTAAGCATTTATTCAAATATTTTTAAAATCTTTATAAATATTCCTGATGAAGAATGAAACACTTGTACAATTTCTTCCTAAATTTAAAATTCCATTCATATTTATTTATTTCACAACAAAACTAAATGTTTGTTTCATGCGAAAACATTTTTCTCCCACCAAAATAAACTTCAGATTCTTTGAGCACTGCGTATTCGTCACTTTCTTTACATCATAAATTTTATATATGCAATTTGCAGAAGGTACTACATTTAAAGACTCTCCCTCTCAAAAATTCGGAAAGCATTTTGAAATTTATTGGAATGGAGATGCTGAAATTTTAATTCTACATAAGGATTTTCGTGCATTAATAATTTTTGCGTTTTTTTATCCCGTTTAATAGAAATTTAGATATTAAACAGAAGGTTTTCTGTATTTCTTTATAAGCATTATTCCGAAATTTTTTTGTTATAACTAGAAAATCTAAAGCGAATGCTCAAGCTAGACATGATCCGATAGATCATTTCTAAACCTTTAATGATTGACACATTCTAGTTGGAAAAATGCTTTACACACCTTAGGAATTATATTTTGTGCCGCTTGGGTCAATGAACGTAATTCGGAAAAATAGTCAAAACTAAATTTAAATATAGACCGCGATTTTATAAATCATATATAGTAAGACATACTTGAAAAATTGCTTTATTAAACATAATCAAATCCAGACACCAACGACAAAAATTGACAGAATTAAAAAGCTTTGAATACCACAATTTCGGACGATTTTAGACCATTTGATAGTCACCTCGCGAAAACAACAGAAACTAAAATAATTCATTTTTTTTTTTTGAGACGACCGTTTATTGGACTAAAATTTAAAGCCTCAACTCAAAGCTTCATAACTATCTTTGATTTGATAACAGAAGTGTAGATATTTTAAATATAAGTATATTAAGAATAATTTACTAAGTATATTAATACGTCAGAAGTATATAAAAATTTAGACATTGCAATTTTTTAGCAGTATGTGTATTGATTCAAAAGGCATAAAATATAATTCTTTACGGCATTTAGAGCCCTTTTTTGGATTTGGAGCATCTGCTTATCTCTAACGATTTAGAAATTAATAATTGTATAATAAATTAGACTGAACAATTCGCATAAAAGTCTGTTCACTCATATAGCAAGTTTAGTGCAATAAAATAAAATAAAAACTTTTTTTTTCACTTTCTTAGTTTTAATTTACAGTGTTTGAAAACCATTTGATAATTATTTATGAAATATAAATTAATCAGATGAGTATAATAGGAATAGGCATTTGGCTTCATTAAAGCTTTTTTTTTGTTTGATAGATAAGAAATTTATGAGCTATATTTAGAAGTTTTTAAAAGATAATTTTGTTCTTGTCATTAAAAATTTATTAAAAGTGATATTTTAGAAATGAATCGCAGGGGATTATTGAAGCATAACATGAAAAAACTTTTATCGAAGCAGAAAAAAAATATCAGGAATGAAAAAATTAAATAAATAAATAAATATTAGAAAATGTTTTTGACAATAAATCAAAAAGAAATTTATTTTAATGTCAAGAAATATTTAGACTTAAACCAGACATTTCTTAGAAAACTCTAAATATTTTAGTCAATGGAATTTTTTAAATGAGACTTTTTTTATTATATAACTATAAATTTTACTTCATTGGCAACAGTCCATTAAATTTTTTTTTTGCAATAACTGCAGAACATGACTAATTCGAAACTAATCCTAATAATTATTCTATTCTATATATCGATTCTACATTATAATTTCAACTGGGAAGATAAAGAAATTTCGACTTATCTAAAGATTTGAAAAAAAAAAAAAAAAAAAAAAAAAAAAAAGATGAATCTATAAATGAGTACAGAAAGAAAAAAAAAAAAAAAAAAGAGATTTTCAAAACTAAAACTGATAAGAAATTATTTTTTATACTGATCAGTTTTAGAAAAAATATGTATTTAATAAATAAGCAATAAATAATTTTCATAAATAATAATTCATAGTAAGAATAAGAACTTATAATTGAAAATTTTTTTATAATTCCGAATGTGATAAATAATTTTAATAAATAAACAATCTGTAACACTTTAAATTCTTCAATAGTGCAATAAAAATTCAAACTAAACAATATAATTTAGGTATAATTTTTTTCAACGATTTTAAATGCTTTTTTTCATTGCCTGTGTAAACGTCATACCAGTTGCAACTCAACTCCACATGGTATAATTTTTTCAGATTTCGTTTTCTCGATGTAAATATGCTTTCGAAATTTTTTATGTAAATATTCGCAATTAAAGTGTTCTCTCATATCATATCCATAGTAATTATTGAAGAGTTTTTACAGCCTATTTTGATTGAATACAGAATAAAGCATTGAAGTCCTTGAGTGTATTAAAGACATTAGAAATTATTAATAACGATAAGGCACGTAGAATTCAATTAACAGAAAATTTTCATAATTAATAAATTTTATAATTTTTAGTTTTGTTTTTGAATTAATCAAAAGAAATTCGAATTACAGACGATATTTTAATGTTACATTAATATGAAGTTTAAAGAACCAAAGAAAAAATTCGAATAAGGAATGATTGAGTTAAATATATCGGATTACTCAAGTTCCACTCAAAATATTTGAAGAATAAAATAAAAGAAAAAGAAAAGAAAAAATAAAATAAGAATAAAAATAAAATAGGCATAAAAAGAATAAAAATAAAAAATAAAAGAACAAAAATAACATAGGAATGAATAAAACAATAAAGAAGAAAAATAAAATAGAAATAAAATAAAATAGAAGAAATAAAGGAAGAATAAAAATAAAAAATAAATATAAAATAGGAAAAGAATAAAAATAAAAAATAAATAGAAAATAGAAAAGAATAAAAATAAAAAATAAATATAAAATAGGAAAAGAATAAAAATAAAATAGGAATGAATATTTTTAAAATTACAATTAAGAAAGAGAATATCCTTCATTTTTATCTTGCAAATGAAGCTGACGTTCCATGATTTAGAAATCGATATCTAAGATACTGTGTCAACGGAAATAATCTATCCCCATCTATTTTCCCTTCCTCATTTCTCCACAATCTACTTGTCAAAGCCGACATCATTTCATATAAACGAATACATTTACGTAATTTTGCTTTGCAACTTCGATGCCACTACGAAATTTACGACATCAATTTAAGCACTGAATGGCAGCGAAACCCATAAACCGCGAAGCCCTATTGGTCCTGTTTTGGTGGCACCTCAAAAAAGCTGACCATACCCCATAGGAACAATCAAGTGAGACAAATACCGCCACTTACATTACCTTCTCGGTGGCTAGAGATTTGTGGCGACACAGAAGGCTCTGGCAACCTCAGAGTATCCTTTTCAAAATCCGCCAATGGCAAGAGATCATTCGAAATAGAGCTGGTTGGCGACATTACTGGCGAATATCTGGAGACGTCTTCGAAGGTGACAGGGGAGTACAAGGATCGAGTGTCATGAGAGTCCAAAAGAAATTCCACATTCAGGGGTTCTTTGCCGAAGTCTGGCTTGTTGGGCTCTATTAATTTTGGTGTCTCTCGTCGGTGGAAAACCACAGGTGGTTTTAAGCGTCCATGCAGCCAATATGTTTTCATTTCTCCTTTTCCCTTAAAAATATAAAAAAATAAATATATTGTTTGATTTTATTGATTTGAAAATAGTTAGAATTGGTCAGTCAAAATGCTTTTCTCATTTTGCACAATTGGATTATCTAATGCAGACTATTCATGTTCATATTAAGGATTTCTCGAAAATAAAGTATGTCCATGATTTAATTTTGAAATCCTTTGCCATCTGACATCAAGAAGACGGATATGACATCACAGCTTAGCTTATGTCAATGTGCACTTAGTTATTAAATCGCGTGCATAGTTAATCCCGTAGCTAAAACTTCATAACAAAACCTAGCAGGAATGTTTTCCCTTCGATTTTCTAGTATACTTAGAATAATTTAGAACCCCCTTTTCTCTCCTTCCCTACATTCTTTGGTTGGGGTAGCGTAGAGAGCAATGGCGTATTTCAGACTAGGCCTCGAGTCTGAGAGAGGTAGCAACATGTCGATTATTTTTCTTGTTGCCAAATAAATAAGCAAGTAAAAAATACAAGTTCTACGTATTATAAAGTATTAAGTTGTATTAATTATCAAATACAATTGATCGGTGCTTAAATGCTTTATTACGATCACTTTTCGTTATTAGAATATTTATAAACGTGGATCGTCTGCTTCGATAATGTTGTGAACTTAAAAGAACCAGAGCCATTTTTACGAAGTTAATAAAATAAAATAAAACAAGTTAAAATGAGTTGCAATGTGAAATTAAATTGATCAGTTAATTAATAGAAAGGTTTAATAATGTGGACTGTTTAGGGTCAAAATACTTAAATTCACCACTGGTAGATCGGAAAACACCAGACATTTGGTCATGGCTGTCTACAAAGGTGAGAGCCCCCCCCCTTTCAGTGTGTAGGCGGAGGCATATAATGTGTTTTATAATACGCTATATTATAAACAAAACGGAGTTAGTTAGCCTATATCTATACATAGTATAAAATGAAGTCTCATGAAAGCGTCTGTATGTTTAAACCAGAAAAACTCGAGAAATTAGAGATATTTGTACCATTTTGAAGGGCATTTATTGGGGAATGTTTTAGTATATGAAGTCATATCAAAATTAAAAAAGGAGTTTTATAATTGCGATGTCAATTATTTTCCTATTACGATTCGCGCATGCGTAATACACTTATCCGCGCATGTGCGAAAACTACAAATTGCGCATGCGCAAATAGCAAGAGCTGTGGTATGCATATGCGATACATTTCTTTGTTTACGTCTGATTTTAAACAGCGATTCAAAACTCATTATACCCCCAAAATAAACTGATATTCGATATATTTATACCATTTTGTAGGGCATTTGTTGGGGAAGGTTTTATTCTATAGAAAACATATATAAAAAAAAGGAGTTTTAAAATTGCGATTTTAGTTACTTCAAGGACAAGTGTTTCACACTGTGGAATTGACTTAAGCGGAAAATGTTTTTCTCATGGACAAGTTTCTGTGGCACTTTCTAGAGTTGCATCCAAACAAAATCTTTTTGTCTTGGCAGCAGGAGGAAAAATCGTCAATATAGTTTGCAAAGAAATATTACGTAGCAAGCTGAATTTTATTTTAATATCAAATTATACAGAGTTGATAAACAAGTGTGGAACAGTGGGTGGAGGGAATATCGAGTGGAGGTAGACTTAAGTTTAAAGCTAATTTTTCCTCTTGGGCGTTATGCCACAGGCAACGCTGTGCGGGAACTGCTAGATATGTAATAAAGCATGCATGCGGTATGTTATCCTGTATGCGGAAACGAAGTATGTTATCCCATTTTTGAGTTTTTCGCTGCCTTTCTTTCATTTTCCCGATTCATCCAAAATTTGGCGAGAAAACTCGGTTCCAATTTTTAAGTATTTAAGTCCTTGCTTTTCTGTGTTAATGTGACGTGAAAATATATAGATAAAAACGTGTCCTTCACCCTTTGTTACATTTGGTCCAAGCGTAATTCCGTTAATGAACCGATATTACAAATTAACAAATTAAGTTTTTGAGTTATCGTGTTCACAGAAATCAAAGTTCAAAAATGTGTTTTTTGGACTCAAGGAGTTCAAAAATGTAAAGTTTCATCAAAATTTCAAAGTCTAATTACAATACTTTGCATATTTAGTATAAGAGAAAGTAAAAACTGTCTATTATGTGTGAATAAATTTTGCAAACCGAAACAGAAAGAAATAATTTTAAATAGAAAACAAAAGCACGTTTTTCAGAATTTTCTTTTTATAATTTCAGTTAAAAATTTGTTCAAACTATGATATAAAATAAGATAATACTATTCCTTTGAGACTTCTTTTATGCATTTTTGATAAACTATATTTTTAAAGAACTATACAAAGCTCTAGAATAATGAAACGAATGTCCTTTGCATTGTGTATCCTGCTATACAAATACCGACAAGACAGACTTCATAGAACAACTTCTATTAAAAGAGAAGGTAATAAATGGAGTAACACAAAAGCTCCAGCAAAAAAATAACATTGGTTTGTTTTTGTGGGCGATTCATTTATATTGGATGTCTGACCAAATAACAATACAAATCAGGAAAAAAAATCGCATTCTTGATACACAATAAGAGTAATAATTTATGCGATGTATCTGCTGCATATATTTATTGCATTATCGCCTTCGGATTTTATGTTGCTATTTTGTGAACTGACCATCGATTTCTAGGCAAAATAAAAGCAATTCCCATGATAAACATGAAAAAGATATACATGATTTAAGATTTAATTCTCTCTCTCTCTCTCTCTTTTTTTTTTACTTTCTCGTGTACGAAATATATAGAGAAATTTGAACTCTAACATTTGACGAATATCCCTGACCTAAAAGCATATCTTTGGAATTCTGTTTGTAGTTAAGTTTGCAGTTATCTTTGGAATTAAGTTTGTAGTTAAGTTCGTAGTTGTTAGTAAGCTGTTTGTAGTTAATTCAAAAACACTTTAAATCAGATGAGTAAAAATCGATATTGCACCAAATTTGTAGTTTTTTTCTTTCAAATTGTAAACGAATTTCATTCCGAGAAAATCTGTCCATCCGACTGTTCGAATGTAAGTTAACATGATAACGATAAAAGGAAGAGAACTAGAGGATAAAATTTGGTGCACAGATTTAACATCTAAAATAAAGATATGTATCAAATTTGGAACTAAATCCGTTTGCGGATTGTCCGTTTATAACCATGAAAACGCAATATCTTTGATATATTGATATGTAAATTTGTGATTAAAATTGTAGTTTTTGGGTTAAATATTTATTTTAATCGATTTGATAAAAATTTCCCAAGATGCGTATTACAAGTATTTCTGTATTAACTGCATCGCAGCGATTAATTGTCAGGTAATAGGATCTTTCGTAAATTTTGTTCGCAAGAGGGATACGAGGATACATCCACATTACATCCACATTTGTTTAAGAAAATGAGAGAAATTTTCTGGGGGACTATTCCAGCTGGTTTATATGTCTTGCCTTTAGAAACCACAATTGGGCAGTGGCAGAATCTCACCTTTTGATTTATTTGTTTTGTGTTGGTTTTTGGCTCAAGAGCCAAGTTTGGCTATGCTGCGCCTAAAATACAGAGGACAAAGGTCAACGTTTTGTCAGTTTGGTTTAATTATATCAACGTCCCGTTTTAAAGCAACACTAGGGCTATTATGAGATTTACCTCTTAATTTTTAACCGTTGTCAGATGGCGAGGACGATACCTGAGCTGGGATCACCTCTCTAAACTTACACATAACACCATCAATTTGGCCCTGACAGATTTAGCGTGCACTCAGCTTCTGAACTGGAGTGTCAGGGATTTGATACTCGATTCTTATTATTCCATTGAAAGAGCCGTGGTTCACATAATACTCAGCCGGCGTCCTTGCATAGGGGTAGCGTATCTTTCCCGTGATCTAGGCGTACTGGGTTGGAGTTCCGGTTCGGGCATGGTTGTTCTTCATCTGTTCTATCTGTGAGATGTGTGAATGTACACCCTTGTAAAAAGGGGTTGTGCAAGCGAATGTGATGCGTGAGTAGCTAAGTCGTACTCTTGGCCCTAGGCGGCGCTACTAAAACAGGAGACGCTCCCCCACCGGCTTAAATCGCTGTCTTCGTAACTGCAGGCTTGTCCATGGCAAGTGCCATAAGAAATAACAACAACATAATTCTGATGCCCTTTGTATCCTTCAGGGTTGCGCAGTTTCACGTATGAATAGGTAAGATTTTGTAGGGTGGGATTTCTCATCATTGGACAACATGATGTGAAGTTCACATCTATATAGTTTTTAAATTGCTTTGAAACGGAATTATTTATCCAACGTAATAGGCTGAGTGGAAAAGAATGATAATAAAAAATAACAGAAATGTAGGAAAATTTCGGAAAAATTTAATTAAAATAAATTATCTAATACAGCTTAAGCATATTATTTCGGTTTTCATGATGTCATCAACAATACACTTTATACGAATTATTATTATGTAAATAAGTAAGTTATCAATGCTTTGTCACTGTGAGATTGATAAAAAAAAAGTGCTGTTTAGGATGGGGGTTTAATAAAAATCTATGATAATTTAAAATTTTCTCTTCATAATTATTGTAAGTGTAAATGGATTTTGAAATAATTTACGGTAATTTCATTGAAGCTTAGTGGTGGATTTGTAGTCCTAGGCAGTACAAATTATGAAGAATATTTTTAATAAAATGCTCAACTAGTCTCAAATTTCAGCACATTTTTAATATGTTAATGATTCATTTTAAATTCATTTTATTTGATTAAATTTGTGAATATGTTCTATCTATTATGATTACAAACTGCCCAAAAAACTACATATGTATATAATCCTATTGAAGCATAGGTTTTTATAAATATTCTAATAATTGAATGAATGTAATGAAACATATAGGATCCTGACCAATTATACTTGATAAAATGTTAATGTTACCATAATATTTTTATCATTCATGGAAATTGCATTTTTTACAAACTAGGTAACTAGGGAAATAAAGCGTTTTAATCATTCTGCTAGCGGTCCCCTCACAGCTTAGAGGTTCTAAATAATTGCTTAATTGGAAATAAGCTTCTATTTCAGCTTCTTCTTTCATAATTACAAACATTACTCCTGACCTGACCAAGTATCGGAATAATCTAAATGACGAAATCATTTCGAAAATTAAAACAGACCCTATAATGAAGGCACTATAGCAGCTCTTTACTATTATTCTAACCACGAAAGAAATAAGAACCAACCACCATTCCAGAGGCTTCATATCTGAGGTGCGCCTTAAGGGCGGAATTTTTCTTTTGTAACAGCATTTATCAAATATTGAAGATATCTTTTCCCCCCCTCTATGCAGAATTCTCTGATATGCAGAATTCGCCCTCCTTCATTTTTAATTTAAAATATGAAAACCATTTCGGCGCAATATCATAAAATTTAGTATTTCCTGAACGTCTAAATTTTTTTCGGTGCGAATTTAATTTACGAAACTCAAACTTTTTAATAAAACTCTTATTTTAACACATTATTTGTGTAAATCTATTTCAAGTATCTCCCTTCGTGTTCTGCCTGCTGGAGTCTATAACAAATAAACGGAACAAAAAAGAAAATATATAAGAAATATATTTTATGCAAAACATATCATAATTTGAACGTCATTTGAATTTCCTATTTCTTTTGAATGACAGAGAAGTAATAACTCAGCTTTCATTTTCCTACATTGCATGCCATTTTCAGTTGGTCAAGGCATTTCGTTCAAATCGAGCTTTCTTTGGCCTGGGGGCAACTTTCTTCATATAAGGTGCAGTGAGTTTGGAGTAACGGATGAAAATGATTTCCATCTTTTCATTTATCATGATATTATTGATCGTTTCAACGACTATTTCTAGAACTTTTGACGAGGACCGGATTATAAATAGGCATCCAGGTAACTGCCTAGATACCGGCAACTTTTGGGAGTCCCCGAATCTTGATTATTTTGATGATATTTTCAGAGTAAACTAATTTTGTGATTTGCATTTCATTTACAAGAGATAAATACCGAATTGATTCAAATATAAATTAAATATTTTTTTTTAATTAACAGACCATTATCATTAGGATTTTTTTTTATATTTTCAAAAACATTTGTAAATTAAATTTTGCAGTTGATTTCTTAGACTGATTAATCAACATCTATTAATCAAACATTTTATTAAAAATCTTTAGACTGTATTAAAAAATAGTTTGGTAATTTTTTGGCATCTTGTTTAAAATTATACTTATTTTTATAAACTCGAGATGCTGAAATGAACTCTCTTGAACTGAATGATTGCATAACCAAACTGCAACATCGGATATATTGTAAAAAAGTTTGAACAATCTCTACTGTGGATTGGATATCGCTCGTATTTTTGATTGCGGTTACAATGAAACATTTATAATTTTATAAACTTTAAAATATTATTTATTTTTGATTCAGTTTGTCTAAAGTAACTAAAATATGCCGCAACTTTTTTCAGTTTCGTAATTTTAGTCCTTTAAAGTTGAAGTATTCTTTTATTAATACCCTATAGTTTGGATTGAATCAACTGAAAGAAACAAATTTTCTTTAAGTAACAGAAATTCAGACAGATAATTAGTTTAACCACTTAGAAAAATTTCGGCCATTTTAAGTGATGTTACAAAACATCTTTGTCTTACTTTGACTGTGATGGTGCCTCGATCTGATATGTCCCATTCTGTGAGATCTAGCCTATCTCTGGTCTTCTCACTGATGTGGATCTTTAAAGCCTGAAAAGAAAGAATTACCCAGTAAGTTTTTCAATTTGTAAACATATATAGTGGTATGAAAAATTACTTGAATCAAAATCAAATTTTAGAAAGATTCAAATCAAAAATTCTAAAAATATTTATTATCATGTGAAAAAATTATGTTGTTTGCCCAAAATGCACGGCAGAAAATTGACGAATTTTCGCTTTTGAGGTATCAGTTTTCGCTTTTAGGGTTATTCGAAAAGGATAAAGAAGGTTGTTACATCTGGCGACTTATCGCCAACAAACAGTTACAACTTGACGCGAATGTCCACCATGTACCCGATTCTCCTATTCGGCCATTAAAGGGAATGTTTGCAAGAAATTGTTGCCCAGAGAAGAAAAACGGGAATGAAAGCGAAACAGCTATGAAAGGTATCGAAAGTTATATATATAATTTGTTTTTAAATTCTAGGTGGCAAAAAAAGGTTTGGAGCTCAAACAAAATGATTTTGAGATGGGGAAAGGAAAACACACACATTATTTTCTAATTATCGACGCATAGGTAATTTGATATTCACGTGATTGTTAAAACTGGTTTGTTACGAAAATAGTTCTGGCCTCGAGAAAGAAATTTTAGCACTCGATTGATTTTGAGATGGTCAAGAGTCATTGCTTTTCTAAATGTTTGTGATTGCGAAACATGAGTCATGTGAGTACGTGATGTTTTTCCGACAAATAGATACCATGTGACTTTAAAAAAATAATGTTCTCACATGATAGCTTGAAATTTGCAACAGCAGATTTTAATTTTTTTATTTTTAATTCATTTATTTAAATTTTTATTTAATTAATAAGGGTATTCTTTCGATCATTCGCTTACATACTTGTATGGTAGTTAAGTTTTTGTGATGAACGAAGAGAATCAAAACATTTAATTTAGAGTTTTTATCTTTGATAGATTAAGTCTAAAATTCGTTATTAATCTATAGTTGTAATAGTAAGATCATATATAAGGTTTCATTTATTTTGCACTTTTGAGTCATTGTGCTCACATATAGGACATATTGCTTGAAATTCTTTAATGTGCTTAATCATATCGCCAAGAATGCCAACAGTCGTCAGCCAACAGAATATAGTCGTCAAATTAAAAAAGCTAGAATTATCTCCCTAAATTTTCCTCGTACACTCTCTAATAAAGGATTTGTCCCCTTCTCTCTACCTCCCTAAAAACTGTGGTTCTTGAGTAAAGCTGCAAATGACCTGCATGGCATTGGCGAAAAATAATTATGAAATATTGATCTTTGGCTTGAATCTATTTTTTCATCAAATCTTTCTCGTAATTTTTGGCGAATTAAAGCGGTTAATACATAAGCACCTGAAAATAGAATTTGAAAATAAAAATTTCTTTTTCAGGTGCTTATGCATTAACCTCTTTTTCCGACCGCTTAAAACCAAAATCTGACACACAGCTGCAATTGTTGTCACAAGGTAATATACCACATTTCATTTACTTAAGTCATTGTACTTTTGAGTCATTAGGTACGCATACATGTGGAAAAATCACCCAACAGATGGTTAACCCTTTGACAGATTTGATCACAATTTAATAAGAATACACATTTCAGATCTAAACCTGTGCACCAAATTTTATTTAACTAACTCATTATGTTTTATGAATATCGTACTCGGACAGCATAATAAATACATTTTCTATAAATGGATTTCGTTTAAAATTTGATAAAACTCTATCAATAAAAGTATAAAGTCTATAAACCAAATTTCATCCAACGAGATCAAAGCACAAAGAGTTATTGTATTCATAGAGAGACAGACGGACAAACACATATAGTATCAAAAAATGTATTTTTCCAATTCGGAGAGATCTGAAACGTGGTCCGAATCGTCTTTCCCTTTTGTCTCCTTTTTCTCAGATTTGACAAACCTCCAGTTGTCCAAAATGTTCCAATTGAACTTAAGTCATAATAGTTTTTATTGTACAAAAAGTAATTGTTTGATTGATATATGTATATCAAATTCGCATTTCGATTTTTTCTTCTGATTCATATACCAGCAGATAAAAAAATGAAATAAAAATTCATATAAACACAAGTATCTCCGCATTACAAAAATCAAATATCCCTGTATTACAAAAATCATATAGTTGAACCTGAATAACATCGCTAAATTTCATTGTATATTTAAAGCACCGTTTTTTTCCCTCCGGAGAAAATTTTTATTACTATTTCAAGACTAGTTAATTAATGTGGCACTAAACAAACTTTTAACTAATCATTTCTCACACTTGACAAATAAAATGTTGATTTATTATTTCAAATCCACAACCTCGGGACTTTATTCCACTGAGAATCCAACTGGTGCAAGCTAATTTCGGAAAAGGGAATTTCAAAATTGTTATCAAAATACAGAGTGATTTCAAATCCATGTACAAGCTAGGAGAAGAGGTTTTGTTTCTAATTTCTGTACTAGTGGAGATATTTTAATGAAATATTCAAAATTTATTTAATGCATTTATTTTGGTACATTTATTTAAAATAATCATTTATTTTAATGAGGATGCCTGGTGGACAAGTCCTTTGGCACACCAATCAACCGCTTTATCGAGCATCGATTACTTTTTCTAAGGACATACAAAGAGTTTAGTTTATGAGATTCCAATTGAGCCAGTTGAGGATCTAGTCTCCCAAAAAGCAGCAGATGCTGCATGTTTGTGTGTGAAGTTCATAGAATCTATGGCAGTGTACGCCAGTTGCTTTACTAAAGCTATTAAGCATGTATCACCATAGGTGGAAGCAGTTTTGAACAGTTCTTGTAAGCATTGCACTCGTTAACGATGCCTTCATTAAACGTTTTGTCTTTCTCTTCATCTCTTATTTATGTCATTTAAATCTATGCATTTCTGTACAATAAATGATTGTTTTAAATAAATTTAGTACTGTTGAAAATTTCTTTAAAATATCTTAACCATTTGAGACAAATATCTAGTTTCGGTTGAACTGAGACACCCTGTACTTATGACTAAAGAAATGAATTGTGACTTGGGTGTCCTATGTGAATATTATTTGTATTTTTGTTCTTTACCTCACTTCGAAGTCTGTACTATGAATTTGCAGTCATCCTTTACAACTATGGCGACTCCCACCAGGGTCACCTCAGAAATGAGGATAAGAAACTTCCGGTATGGTGGTTGGTTCTCGCCACCCTGGTGGATAAAGAAATGATAGGAGTTGGCTACTTCTTATAGATGATGGCACGTTCTTCTCACAGGAAAGGTTGTATCTTGGCCGGTGATGGCCCTTATAGTTTGACTCACTTTTAGTTTCCGCCAGAGTTGCTGTCGTAATAATCCGGACAATCAGATTAAATCTGAAGGCCTTAATTAGGCTGGGTGATATAGTCAGTGTAGTTATAGCTATGGTGGGATGTGGAAAACAGCTGGTGTGTGTGTTTGTGGGGGACAGCGTATTCAAATGTCTTTTTCATCATCTAACCATGACTTTAAACAGTGACATTCATCCCAAAATAGATCTCTTGTAATTTCAAAACATCTTTATCTTATTTAACTAAATAAAAATAAAGAAAGGCTAATGAAAGGATTACATAATAGAGACAGTTCGGCGCCGCTAGATATTTCTAGTTTTAAATCCTTATTAGCAAAGGATGATAATCAATAACTGTAAGATGTTCTTCAAAGGCAAGCTGAAAACATGATACATTTTGAATTAAAATAATTATTATAAATGAAGCCGAAAGCTTGAGTTATTATTAAGTATTAAATAATTAGTAAGTGTCTAAAATATTAATCTACTCTGCGCCTTGAAAATTCCCTTGAATGCCGAACAGATTAAAAGTGAAAACTGGGCGAAAAAGGATTAGTAGAAACGCATTATGGCACTAAAAATAACTCGTTTTGTTAACACTGAATAGATTTTAGGCAGCGTATTCTTCTGCCTGGCCACGTGTCGAAAATTTAATGAGGCTCTTAAAAAGACTCGAGAGCCTTAAGATCACCTAATGAAGCAAAGAGACAATCAATTCTCTGGCAGAGGGCTTTCAGCAGTCAAGCTGTCTCTACGGGTTGATGATTATGTTGGGATACAAACTTTCGAAGGATGGTATTCTGGTTATAACCGGAACGGAAGCCAGTGTAGGTGGTACTTAAGATTAGAATAGCTGAAAGTTGCTTCGGAAAGTTTTCGCTAATTAAATACAATTTGCTAAATCTGCTAGCTTTTCTAAAATTTTCAGATTTGCCCTGAATAAAAGATATTTTTGATTGTTTCTCTTTTTTCTTCATTTATGTGAAATATGCTTTGAAATTTTCAAAAAATCCGACTGCTAATTTTTGAC
Source organism: Argiope bruennichi (assembly GCF_947563725.1). Taxonomy (NCBI): domain Eukaryota; kingdom Metazoa; phylum Arthropoda; class Arachnida; order Araneae; family Araneidae; genus Argiope; species Argiope bruennichi. The sequence goes on along the minus strand of NC_079158.1, from coordinate 66,235,606 downwards.
GAATATCCATTTTTCAGATCTCGTTGGCACAGGCGAAAATTTTTTCCAGATTATACCTGCTGGTATTGACGTGATATCACACACATACAAAAAAGGGAATTAGCTATGTATTAGACATTTACACTAAAAATGCATATATGCATCATAATTTTGAAGAAATTCATCAATGTACATTTCAAAATAACAATTCAACCAACGGGAATGATATCCTCGAAATTTCCTCGCATTCTTTCTCATAAAGATGTTACCCCTCCCCCTCTGTACACGCACAATACATGGAACTTGGACAAAACCGAGAACGCCATGAGTACTCATATTTTTATTTTCAGATTCTTGCACATCAGAATTGTATGTGTTTTGGATATGCCTATTTCTCTACCGATTGAAACCAAATGATAACTACATTTGCAGTTTAGTATGACACAAAACTACAACTGTAGTCATAAAATCAGATACCAATTTTCATTTGTTTAAGCCATTGAGTTTTTGAAATCGCATTTACATGCATTTGGAATCGCGGTCAGATGACGAGGACGACATCTGAGCTAGCAGCCCCTCTCCAAACCTCCACTCCAACTGGAGGACGTTTGGTGCGAACGGATTTAAAGTGCACCAGATCTGCTTACTCGGCAGTTCTTCGGGGAATCCTGTCTCGAATCTGAAACCCTCCTGTTCCGAAGCCAGGACCTTACCACCAGGCAACCACGGCCCTCAAACTCATAAGAATCTACACTTTAGATAATAACACTGTTTTTTTAATGTCATATGTTGACATATTACAATTTGTATCAAATTGGCTGTATATGATATTATTGTATTTAAATTTTGAAAACAAATTATTAGAATATTGGATTCATAAAAATATCAATATACTTTACCTATGCGAACGATAAACTTAAAAATACCCTAAGTAATTATTTGCATATCCAGTGATAGCAAAATAAAACGAAAAAAAAAAACAATTAAAAAATATAAAGTACTGTTAAGATCAGTTCAAACCAAAAAAATTTTCATTCATAATTTTCATCATTTTCATTTCATTATACCACATTCAGATGACCCATTAATACCAAATTTTTGGAGCAATCGTGGGATAACTCATTTAGCTGAACATAAAAATTATAGTATAATTAATCGTAATTATTTCATAATTTTTTTTATAAAAGCATGTTTATACTCTAATATCGATTAAAATGTTCATATTAGATGTATATTCCTTTTCAAAATTTACAGTTATTTACTTTCTCTGAAATACATATTTTCACAGACACAAAATTATTGACTATGATACTAAGCAAACACGTCTAAAAAATTGTTTATACTTAAATTTCATCCGTAACGATTTTAATTTCAATATGCACACACTTTCTAAAATATAATTAATTTTGTGAAGTTCATTTGTGAAAGTATTTGGGATTTTAAAACAATTCAACTGCACATTCAGGATTTCATCATTGAACTCAGACTTTAAGGAGAGTCCGAATAAGGACTTTTTAAAATTTTGTTTTAAATTATTTCTATTGAAAAAAAATTGTAGGTTCATTCCAGACAGTATTTCAAATTATTAGATAATTACATTCCCAAGTTTGAAAAAAAAGCCCAATTATAACAACTATAAGAACTGTTATTTCAAATAATGAAATTTAAAAAATTAGCTTTTTTTTTCAATGAATATCAATACTCAGTAGCAGTTGTAAAGAAGCAAGGTCCTGGATGTAAACCCTACAACGTTAAGCATAATTATACGTGATGGCGATTTTAATGTCTTTCCTTTCTTAAATTGACGAGGAAACAAACATGAATAACAAACATAAGAAACAAAACATAAGTAAAATAAATACATAAACAGATAATGAAATGCAATTCATTTTAAAGAGAAAAAAGTTTAAATAAATTTAAAAGAAACAAGCTAAACTAATATAAAGACATCTGTGGCAAAAGCGAAAAGACGGATGATCAACAGATCTTTTACCGACACAAATATGCGTCAAAATCAAGTAAATCCCAGACCTCTGATAGATTCCCCCTTTCGAAAACCAAAACCGATTCCTACAACGATTCGCATAAACCTAACCCCTTGGCAGCAAGAGTTTTCGTGGCGGACAGACAGTACAAACATAGTTACAATGACTTTTATTCATATTAAAATTTACAGCCCTGTTAGTAGAAAATGTGACATTGTTTGCCAACTAAGGAAGACAAAAAGTAAGTTCAATCGCTTGATTAATGTTTATTTTATTGATTGTATGTTTAAAATTTATAAAAAAAACCATATATAAAAAGTAATAACAGTTTTAAGGAAAAAGAAAAAAGGTCTCATGTGGGCTACTTCGAATGAATGGAAAGAGAATTCAACAACAAATATATTGCAACGTTGGTGTTATTACATAACTATCTTATTGAGTCACTAACCTCCCACGGTAGGAAACATATCCATGTTAATTTCCAGAAATAACTTCAATTATTTAAAGGATAATTTTCATTGAATGCTATCACAATCTTAACCATCACGCTTTTGGCGTGCCTAAATGCATCCTACCAACATGAAATACACTTATGGTACATTTATAATTTTTGTGTGCTCATTTTTTTGTGACGTTTCATCTATTGAAGGCAATTACACATATCCTCAACTTTAACTCTCTTGATAATGAACTTTTACTCTCAAGATTTTTTATTTTATTTATTATTTTTATTTATTTATTATTTTTATTTTATCTTGATGAAGATTCAAGATTTTTTATTTTATCATTAGTGAATATTTTAATAAATTTTTATAGCTTTGGTTCAATAAAAGAAGATAATTTTTTGACAAAAACAAAACTTACGCATCTAAGTTGATTTTATGTCCTTTAGATACATAAAATTTTATTACATAAATTTCACTCCTCAAGGGTAAATTAAGATGAAAATTTTTAATATAAAAATGAATTTAATTACTAGTGAGTTAATTCACCAATATAGGCAATTCAAAGTTATTGGACCTCGAAATATTTATTTTCAACAAGGCTATTGAAAGTTACAGAGGAAACGTAGAAAATCAATATCATTTCTTATTATGTAATTATCGAAATACAGTTATCTCTCTTGATATCTCTAAGAGAATAAAGCCTTTCTAACATTTTTGTTACTTACATTTTGTAATACCTGTCTAGAGGTTTCAATTGCTTTTAACAAGTAATTTCAATTGGTGACATATATCTTTGATTCAAGAAAAAAAAAACTACACATACATTTTCTCAATTCAAAATACTATAAATAATTTCATAGAAAAAATTTACATTTGGAGCTATTTGATATTGACAATAATGATTATCTATGTATTTGCAGCTGTAGTTGAAACATTTGGCTCGCGTATGTCATTGTGTTTTTTTTGCTCAGACGATATTTTTAGTATTGTGTCAAATGCTTAAATGGATGATTTGGAGAGAAATATATTTTGGGAACAAAAGCAAAAATATTTTTAGTTGGGAAATTTTACTCAAAACGGAAATGAAATCAATTTTGATTTGCCTCAAGATGTTTACAAAAATGTTCTAGTCGTAAACTAGATTTTATATTTTTTACTACTCGCTACTTTTTATAAGATAAGTAAGAAACTAAAACATGTTGAGGTGTGTGTGCTGGCATGAATATGTTCGTTCCTGTATTATTTTCGAATATCTGAGCGATTTCAATGTAAATTGATACATCTGTTTCTTATTGCTTTGAAACAAAGTAAAACTGTAAACGATTTTCTTTTATTGAAAGAACAATTTGAAGCAAATGGCAAAAATTGCAAATACTTATGGACGGATTCGCGAGCTCTCAAACCAGAAAAAAAAAACCATTGAGATCTATAACAAAAACAATAACATGATAGCATTTCACCTCATATGCATATACATTTACAAAAATATTTATATGGTAGGAGTTTCAAATAATGTTTTCTTACCTCGCTTGTACTTTCCATTCTCGATGCCGTATTGACAGTGTCTCCGAACAAGCAGTATCTAGGCATTTTCAAACCCACCACACCTGCCACGACTGGCCCTGTGTGCACACCTGCAATGGGATATTGGAAAGAAAAGCCTTTTACATAATTCTCCAATACTCTTATTATTATAAAGGAATACTCTTATTATTATAAATATCTGAATATGAACAAAAAAATTAAAAACTACATTTGAGCAATTATTATATTTTCAGTCCAATAGAAGCGATAAGATTTTATAGCTTAGCAATACGTTCAGTGTAACGAAAGAATCGCAGATAGACAGGGAAAGTATAAACAAATCAAGGCATAAAGTGTACCGAAAAAAATCTGGAGTAAAGATCTTAATGGTTAATGATAGCGATTAAATTCATTCTTCCTCAATGATGATATCAATTCTTTATTCTTGTTAAATGTTGATAATCTATATATTTAAAATAAATAGGAAACAAAGATCCATTTTCCAGAACCCCAGTCCTAATAACTGGTCAGATTTCGTCAGTTGATGGGACTGGGTTTATTTTAGGCGAAGGCTTATGACTTTCAGCAATGATATGATGATTGCATTCACTCATTATAATGACTGCCTTCCCTCATTATTCATCACTCATTATTTCATAATGATGATTGCCTTTCACTCATTACTTCATTCGTTTTCTTCATTGCACATTTTCTTTGGAAGGGGAAGCATGATAGCTTCCCAGCATTAATTACTGATCCGATTTCACCCATTTTCTATTTTAAATGAAAAATCGGGACATCTAGATACATTGTCAATAGTTCTCTTACTTCCCCCTCCCCTGATTGTGGTTTTTGAGAAATATCGCAAAATAAAATCTTGATACAGCTCAAGCTAAAAACTAAATTCACGTTTCTAATTAAATTTTCCACTTCGCGTGCGTATTTAACAAATCAGAATGTTATATATTCATTGCATAAGTACAATTTTAAATGTATTTTTAAATTCGTGATATAAGCTGAAGTTCTTCAAAGGGTGCAGTTTTTGACATCATCACAAAATGACATCAAGTTCTTTGATATTGCAAAATGAATTTTGTTAGCCTTGTAGGTCAATAACGGGTCGCCGAAAGTTGCTAGAGCAACAATTGTTGCAAACAAACTAATTTTATATTTGTTCCTTTCATATTGTGGTATAATATTTTCAAAACTATCTAATCAAGCATCAAGAAAAAAAATAACAACAACTACATAGAATATTTTTCACTGTCCAAATTCGCTGCGATTGCTAAGAATTTGTTCTTTGAAGCATGCTGAATGCACTCAAACTACGAACAAGGCTTTTACACTGAGCAGATAATCTTTCAGACAAAAGATTGAAAATATTTGTGACCCGTACAATTTAAACAGGATGCCAAATTGATACATATTCAGAAATTTTTTACTTCCTATCCGGAATCATAATAGGGAACATTTCTACAACCTTTAAAATTAATGACTGTGTAACGGATTGATATGAGTGAGGATAGAACCTGGGACCTTGTGGTTTGCAGCCCAGTAACACGGCCACGATACAAAAGCAATTGCTCGTGCAGCGTAGCTGTTAACTGGCTTATAAGCTATTCACCACAACTGCTTAGAATTCAGAAGATCGTTTTTTGTCTTACGGATATTGCGCCTTATTTTGAGAATTGAACCTTATCTTATCTTAGACATTTGCATGTAAGTAAAACTGAAAGTTTCTGGCTCTTGAAAGCTGCATTATTTAGAATCTTAATGCTTTTACTGCTTCAAAATTAAATGGGAATAGCTCTTCGTACAAACGGAAGATTTAAACTGAGAAGCAAAGCTTGTATTTCATTTGCGTTGTTGTAAAAACAGTAAAAAAAAAAAAAAAAAAAAAAAAAAAAATGAATGGTTAAAATTTTACCATCGAATTCACTCAATATATATATAATTAGGGATTGCAATACCGAACCAAAATTTCAATACCGGTATTCATTATTTTTTAAATCTTAATACCGGGATACCGGTTTTAATACCGGTATTAGAAATTTTAGAAAAAGAAAGAAAACACAGGTGTTTCTTTGTTTTATTTGCCAGTTTTGTTAGAGAGTGTAAATATCACAAAAATAATTTGTAACTTATAAATTATAACAGTATATCTATACTTATAATAAAGCTCAATGTGTGTGTGTGTGTGTGTTGGCGCTCTACAGGTCAGGTCATTTGACATACAGCTATCAAATTTGGTACATGTATACCTTAGAGGTCGGGAATGTGCACCTGGGGACCCTTTTTTTGAAATTTTAATTAGAATTTTAATTATTAGTTAAAAACTAACTTTCCCGCCAAAAAAATCTTCCATTTTCCCCACCGCCAACTTTTCCGCCAAAAAAATCTTCCATTTTCCCCACCGCCAACTTTCAGTTATTTTTTTCTCCCAACAGAATTGAGGCTAGGGTTAACATTTTTCGGCGGATTATTTCAAACGATTCTGTTTATTTTCTTAATGTTTTATGCATTTAAAATTAAACATTGTTAATTAATCCATGTTTCACATTCATTCTGAAGTACTTTTGAATTAAAATAACACAGAATAAAGGAAATTAAAAATGTATAATCTGCATAGCGTTACCCCAACTGGCGTAGAAAAATTCACGCACTTGCGTTAACGTAACTGGCGAAGAAAATTCACGCATGCGCATTGTTTTCTGACTGTTGACATGGCAACCAACGGATGATTTAAATTATTTTTAGGTTAGTTGCATGATTTTTTAAGTAAATTGTATTTATGTTAGTTATATATTTTTTGTATATGCTTATAGTTTTAAGTACATCGTTTTTTAAGTATTTTTTTAAACCTGTTTTCGACCGATTATTTTAAACGATTCATTTTATTTTTTTAGTGTTTGATGCATTTAAAATTAAACATTGTTAATGAATCGATCTGTTCATGATGAATCCGAGAAATTTTTGTTGACAAATTCTTGAGATATTACATAAATTAAGAAAGATATTCTTTAGTGCCCATAAAGTCTAAACGCTCAGTGACTCTATTATCAGTAATCATAGTATTAAAAAAATGCTTTGTTTCAGTAAAAAATATTATTATATTAAATGCAGATTAATCATTTACACTTTAATTTAAAGCATAATTTCTACAAGGGGTAACAGAAAATTAGAGAGAAACATATCAGGCTATGACTGAAGGCCCTTATAATATTATGAGTGAATTATATGACTATCAAAATTTGAAGTTTTAAAATATTTTGCCGAAGAATCTATTAAAGTTGGAATTGCGTAAAATATTTAATGGTATGACCGGAGTTTAACCTCCCGCTTGGAGCAATTTTTAAAAATCGCCAACAACGACCTTGCGAAATGTTCAAAAGCAAAGGAGCAGATGTTCAATTATAGTGCATAATAAAGATTGCCAGCTTTGGAGCGTTATCGCAACTTGGCGAAGAAGGGGGTTAAACTCCGGTTCAACCTATTTAATTATTAAAATTTAAACGAACATTAAGATTGGCGAACCGGCTGGTCGCCAAAGGCGGCTAGTAATCACAAAAAAGTAAAGAAACATCTTATTTATTTAAATGGCAAAAAAAGTGTAAATATCACTATTCAGTCTGTGGTACTATTACAAATTTTTGAAATGTGATCTTAAAAAACATAATGTATTAATTGTACTGTCATTAAGCCTGAAAAGTAATTTTGTGTAAAAATTGCCAGCTGTCGAAAACGCTCTTTCGGCATCTACGGTAGTTGGTGGTACTTTTAGCAATGCGCGATATACTTTTTCTAAGTATTTACCTCTAAATCCCTCATCTTCAAATAAATCGATTTCCCGTCGGATGGTTTTGGGTGTAACTGATTTCTGTATTGTATTTTTGGTTCGTTGAAATTTTATTTATCGCTAATTCTACTTTTTGTTCAAGAGACAATTCCTTTTCATTATCGACAGTAGTGACATCATAATCTTCGATAATTGAACCGAATTCTTCCGAATGTGGATAGGTTTGTGGGTAAACAATTTTAAGAAAATTTACTCAAAACTTAATCAGATTTGAATTGGTTATTTTCTTTTCTTCTTTTTCATTTTCATTTTTAAAATAATTATAATTATGTAAATACCATAAGACATTTTTTTTATTTCGGAATGCCTTTCTTCTGTGCGATTTTTCAATATAATATATAATTCTTCAGATAGTGATGTGTGCTGTTCTTTCAGTGACTGCAACATGAAATTTATTGTTGCATTAGCTGTTAATAAATTAGAATCTCTCAGACATAATGACTCAATAGCCAGTTTTATTGGAAGTAGAGCTGATATAGTTCTGGATATTAAGTGGAATTCACTATCTGAAAAAATAATTTACACGTTTAAGTCGATTATTTCTTTTTGGATTGAATTTCTCATTTTCAAAAATCGTTCCATCATTAGGAGTAAACTGTTCCAACGTGTTTTAGAATCTAATATTAACATATATTCTGTTTTATTTTCAGTTAGTTTAAATAACAATTTTTCGATCTTTATAAATTATAGGAAGCAATTCTTGATAGGTTAATATTTCATCCTCATTAGCAATATCTTCTTCAACAATTACATTGTCATTATCTTCATTGTCAATATCACTCTCACTCTTACTCTTTTCAAAGTTGGAATCCGAAATTTCTATATCCACAGTATTTGGATTCTTCTGTTCTTTATGTTTTCGGTATAACTCATCTATTACTCCTAATTGAATTCCATGTGATTAGCACAACTGCTGATTTGCACCAATCAACTTTCCAACTTTTTTCGTAATTGTTGCTCCATCAGTCGTTATGGATACAATATTTTCTTTCGGGGATAATCCATGTTTCGCTCATTTAGATTTAAGCAATTAATTAAGCCATTCATTAGCTAATTAATTTCGCCCGTTATGGAGACATAAAAACAAAAACGTATACTATTTTGCTATGTTCGCGATACCTGAACATATAGTTGAAACAATTTAAAAAATTTCTAGTAAATACCGAAAAACCGGTATTTAAACTTGTGAATACCGGTATTACGAAATTGTACAAATGGCTCAAAATACCGGTATTCGGTATCCCGGTATACCGGTATTGCAATCCCTATATATAATGTATAAACAGTTCTGACTCTTAAAGATGAGGCTGCTATAGCCCAAGATATCTTTCTACCTAGTAGAAAAATAACGGCTTTGGGGATGAAGGGTTCTAGATTTGACACCCGACTCCATTGAAGAACCGTCTGTAAGTGGGTCACTGGGGGCCAAATGTTCTCCAGTATACTAGGAAAAGAATTAAAGAAAATTTCTTCACAGTTAAAAAAAAACTTCGTTTATTCTTTTAACGAATTGGCAACAAAGACAATGATATCATCAGTAAAATTCATAGGAAAAAATTATGCTTGGGGAGTATTTTCGTTTTCTTGCTTTAAACATTACAAAAAGTTATTATAGAAATAAGCATGGAACCGTCAAAAACTTTTTGAATGAAATTCATTTCACTTGATTTGAAACAATTTAATCAATGTGATTCACATATTTAAGGCAATTTACAATATTCCCACTCCGAATCCCCTGCTGCGATCTTTCTTAAGGATAAACACCCTCTGTTTTTGTCCGCTTTCTTCAATACCTTTATTAGTAGCACTGGGCTTGTGCATATAATAACTATTAAATGTTCAGCTTATGTAAAGATAAGAACTTATTTGGGAAAATAATATTTGCTTGAAATTAATTAACATGATTTAAAAAATACTATTAGACATCATTATATAATAAATAACCAATTATAAAATAACATCACGAGATATAGCTGTTTTAGGAAAGTAATACAGAAAATAATTTCAAATGTTGCATTTGTACCTTATTAATTATAGTGTTATAAATAGTCCGTTGTGCAAGAGACTGAAAAAGGCTTGAATTCAAAATTATGTTGACCTTTTCGTTGTTTTCAAAACGCATTTGTATTGTAACATGGTATATCGATTGTGACAGATTAGAAAACAATTCGACATTTTGACATAATTGAATAAATACTTCAAAGCGTGTTAAGTCCTGTTTATATCGTTTTGTAATAAGAAGATATGAATTAAATGGACTACGAGAGCGTCGAATTTGCTTTCAAAATCAATTACCTATCTTCGAGTTTCACATTTATTCCTTATTTATCAAGCATATTTTCCTTTTCAAAATGCTCTCGAAACAATGGAGACGTTTTTGCTTTTAATTCAGTTTTCTTTAAAAAAGGAATTGATATTTAAACGTTGTTATATTTATTCATCAAGTGTAACAATTTGATAAATTTTCAGAAGCTTTCGATAATAAGATGAAATTAAATTAACACGTGCCCTACCGAAATCAGCCAGTTCTTTTTATCTACACATGAAAAACAGTTCAGAATAAGATACTGCTTTTTAGATTGACAACAAATGATAAAATAAACAAAAATATCTCAAAATATAGAATTTATTTGCTCATTTAAATAAAAAAGACTATATTTTATTTTGTTTCTGAATTAACCATCTGAAAATATCACTTCTTTTTCATTAGCATATATGACTTTATGGTTTAATCGTTTAAACTATTATCTATTTTTTTCCCTTAAATATCCTGCTACTGGTGTGGTGTGGAAAGTTGGAGAGGGGGTGCCAGATCAAGTGTTGTCTCTGTTATCTGACCGTGGTTCAAAATTACGAGGTCCGTCCCAAAATAGCCACAGTGTTGCTTTAAAACGGACGTTAATATATCTAAACTAAAATAAATCTATTTTTAAAACGGTTCTTGCAGTTAACATATTAAGCGATAACACTTCTATGATACAATGAGATTATGAACTTTGACAAAATGACATAGAATCGCATTTGAGTTTTATTTATAAAAACAGAACATCAAAATGTTTAATGGAAAATCATTTCAAAAGAAAAAAAATTATGTTTGAATTGCATTAATCTTTAAATCCCAGCTTTCATGGATAGACATTTTAACAGTACATTTCAAAATACAAGGGAAAATTATATTGCCATTTGCCTTACACGAAAAGTTATTATTTAGAACTTTCGAATTACCGGCTTAACCTTGCACAATGTCAATTCATAGAAACATCATCAATTTCATTATAAACTGAGAATACAGGTTTTTAGAATTGTTGGAATGTTATAAAATAAAACATTCTAAATCTATTCGGAAGGAAATATATCAGATAATTTTTTTTCACAAATAAATCAATTCTACTATTTTATACTAGAACATGTGCTTGTCTAGACGGGCTTTTATTCCGTTAACAATAACTTAGATCTGACAATGACAGATTAATTAACGAAAGTTGTAGAAAATCTGATGCACATTTGCAGAATTCTTAAGAAATAAAAGATTATTATTTGAAGTATACTTTAAATGTAAATATACTAATATTAAACGTAAACAACAGAAGAACCTGAAATTCTGTGATTTAACAAATTTTATAATAAACAATATGCTTCTTCTCTATCAATAACATTTACTCACATTAAAATCCTCAACAAATTTCTGAAATCGGATTGAAACAAATATTAATTTAAATAAACAAATTTTTTTAATATAATTAAATTAACCAATATCATTTTCCACTAATAGAAAAAAAGCAATATAAAAAAAATAATGAAAGAAAAAATCCGACAGAAAATATTAGCAATAACCTACAATAGGTCAATGAGAATGTAATGAATCAGCATAAATATAAAATAATAAAAAAGTACAGGCCTCAGCACCTTTGTTATAATTCAGCATAAAAAATAGATAATTAAAAGTTGAAATATGTGATTACATAATTAATTTTTATTCATGGTTAGTTTTATTTGTGCCCTGATAAATCAGCCAAATTAAATATTAAAAAAGTCTGCATGAGTTAATTGACGCCAAATAGAAATTAGGATCTGCGCATCTTATAATGACTCAGATAGAGAAGAAGTCACTTCACTCCGTCCTGCATTTCAGACGCCGTTGGGTTTTTCTATTAGAAATTTTTTTATTAATGCAAAACAGTTAATGTCTGATGCTACTTTTTAAGTATTCGTCGGTGTATCGCTTATATCATTCTGTAAGAGCCATTGTTGTTATGTTTGATACTGAATGACCTTACCAACACGTATCTTCAGGCTATCCCCGGTCGATGGATCCTTTAGATCACCAATCACAACCACCATATCGAGTGCCATTTGACAAATCTTTTCAGGATGTCGTTCTTCATTTTCGGGAGCGCCTGAGACCACCATATAGGCATCCCCAATCGTTTCCACCTGCAAAAGAGGCCCTTTCTGTAAATCTTGAAAGAATATTCCTGTAAATTGGTTGTGTATTCAGAATAGAAAATATATTAAATATAAATTATTTTACGCGTCATATCTTTATATAGTACAGTTACATTGCCAAGAAAAATGGAGGGATATTTCAAAATGAGGAGATAAAAAACATCTTATGTATTTAATTTCTTTTATTAAGTAAATATATCAGATAGACGACAAATCATAAAAATGTTGCTTGATAATGTGTTTTAATTTAGACTTTAAAACCACTGTACACTACTGCACTTAGAACATGAACATTCCCAATCAGTAGGGATGGGCAAAAGGGGGGGAAGAAGTGAATCGTATTATTATTATTAATAATAATATTAGACGAGAGATCTAGAACTATTGTGTCTTTTTGAGGATGTAAAAAGTGTTAGATATACAACTGAAGACAATAAAAATTAGAAAGACATAGCAGCATTGGGGCTTTGCAAAGAAAAAAAAGTACAGGCTAAATCTTGGCTAAAGAAAGGGGGTAACTGTAAAATTGGAACAAAAATTGTTCTAAATATATATTAATAAAACAATGGACCAAATAAAGATAAACTGTTGGAATGAGCGAAGTAAAGTATTTTTCATGACTATTTTTGTTCGGATAATTATCTTTGTGATGATGCTTCCCATTTCTCTCGGTCCCCAGCATTCCTTCCCATAACCCCTCGAAGATATAGCTGTGTGAGTATAATACTCAAAATGCTGTGCGATCTCTTGTTAATCGTCTATTCTCTTTATATAAAATGTGCAATTGATGAGATCCTTGAGAGGGATCATTAGAAAACAACAGAAACTGTGACGAAACAAAGAATAAAATCTCATAAAATGCAATATGATAGCTAGAAATAAAATACCAACAAAACGAGGAAGAGTATTAAGAAAGCATTTCATAAATTCGGATCTAGAAAAATTCCAGGCAAAGTTCGTGTGCAAGAACATTGCATCGTCCATTGATTGAAAAGGGTCGAAAGTACCTTGGATGTCAAGCGAAATGTCTATTGTGTAATTTTGCTATCACTGGAATTTTCGATTTTTTCTCAGTTATTGGAGATGTACGTCGCCCATTGAATCGAATTAATATATTTGGTAAGGATGATTGATTGTAAGATGATACTTTAATTTTTGAAGTGATATCTTCACCAAGATTTTACCCAACGCTGGGTAGAGGGAAACTGTTTTATAGGATTTTTATATTGATAAATGCTTTTCTTTTTCCCCTTCTTTAAGGGATCAATATTGCATCGGGAAATTATCTGGCGAATCTTGCAATGACTACCGCAACGATTTTGGAACTGGAAATAGTTTTGAAGTGACAATATTAATGTCATTCATGAAAGGAAAATAGCATCTTGTAAAGGATTATCTTTTTTTTAGCTTACTGCAACTTTGAAAAATGTCTCCGAACAGAGTGATGTGAGTTTCATAACATTGGTAATCGAACCGGTTTCCCATTTTCTTACTGTTCTCTGTTATAATTTTGAATCAGCAGTGAAACGTATACTGAATCGCAGTAATCGAAAAAGATCTGTTAAAACTTCCAAGACTACGATTGAAATGCTAATATTGTGTCACGTATACAATAGAATGTTATAACAGAAAATAACAGTATGTCCCCACATCTCTCTTGTCTTTCAACGTCGAACATGTATTATTTCAAAAACATCAATGTCAGGCTACTGAGTCTCAGCTTGCATTACATTTTAAATTGGTGATTCTTTATGCTTTTTGTTCATTGAAATACCTTTTTTACCATTTGACTGGCGCAGCATAGTCAGATGTGGATTTTGTGCCAGAAAACCTAAACAACCAACCAACCTCTTTGCTTATGCACTCTATAATTTTTTCCCTTTCAATATCTATTATAGTTTTCTAGATGAAAGTCATACCTCAAATATTCGCCATTTAAGGCGCTGGAATCAATTTCAAATGATAACGTGTGATCAATGCATTATAAAGAGATATATCAGAATTCATTGTTTCTTCCTCTGAATATAATTTCGGAAGGAAACAGATAGGTATATAGCTTGCATTTTTTATTCTAAAAGCCACTGAATTTTATTATGCACATTATATTTGATAGTTTCGTTCATGAATTTTGACGCCGGCGTCCTGGCATAGGGGTGGCGCGTCTTCACCGTGATCTGGGCGTCCTGGGTTCGAGTTCCGGTTCGAGCATGGTTGTTCTTCATTTGTTCTATGTGTGAATGTGCCACCCTGTAAAAAGAGGCTGTGCAAGCGAATGTGATGCGTGAGTAGCTAAGACGTTCTCTTGGCCCTAGTTGGCGCTACTAAAAAGCAAGAGACGCACCCTCGACTTAAAATCGCTGACTTGGTTAGCGAGCTTGTCCACGGCCAGTGCCATTAGAAACAACAACAACAATGGATTTTGTTTGTTTTTCTTTTCCGTAAAATACCTTTTTTCACTTTATTTTATTTTACAGTGCATTTTAAACAAATTTCAGTGGCTAAGAGATACAAATGAATTTAAAGCAATCGATTCGGGAATTGTTTCCCATTCAAAGTACAAATAAAACAACCTTTAGTATATGTTCAGAATAATAAAACTTCTAGCATTTTCGGCTTTTTAAAAATATTTTTTAACAGTAAGTAGCTTTTAAACAATAAGAGACTTTAAAGTTCAATTTTGTACATCAAATAAACTTTTTATAATGATGATTTAGTAGAAGTAAAAATTTTCTAATTATTTTTATTTAATCGTGTACTCCACTTAATATTTATTTTTTGTTCTCAAAAAATGAGCATTTTATTCTTCTAAAAATACACACTTCTAAACTAAAAACAAAAATACATAATATATATATATTATTTAGTCTACCAATTCTCAGACTTTAAATTTAAAACTCTGAAACGGCTGCAAATTTTCATTTCTTATATAAATGATAGACAATAAAAATATTCGTCATAAATTATGAAATTGTTTTTGAAAACTGTTTGTATATTAATCTCGTATGTTTATGAGTTCAGAAACAGGTACCTTACTTTGTACACATCGTGCTTTTCGGTCAGCTGGTCAAAAATACTGTACATGGAATTGAGCATAGACACTACTTGCATAGGCGTGATGCGGCTGCAGATTTCCGTGAAAGTGACGACATCGCTGAACAGTATAGTGACGCTCTCGAAATACTGAAACAAACAAACATTTCTCAAAAATTCGTTTTGAAAAAAAAAATGAAAGAATGAAAATAATTACAGAAATAATAATAATAAAAAAAGGATTGGAAAATTTAAGTTAACATAATGAAAACAAAAGAGAATAACATATCAATATTCGGTGCATCTGAAGTAAGCTATTGTAAAATTGTTTACCTCTGAGATACAGAATTTTAGTAGATACAATCAATTACAATCAATACAATAAAAAAAACAACATATCAATTACCTGGTCCATTCTTAAATATTACTTTTGTTCTATAGAATTTGCAGTGACATAATTGTATGGAAGCTAGAATCCTTGTTTAAACCTATTAGAAAATTTTAACCCAAAGGTTCTTATAATTTTTCAAAATTTCTTAAACTATAGTAGAAATACTATAGAATAACTAGCATTAAATAGAATTTTTCTAAAACTTTCTGCATCATCATAATAATAGTATAACATTAAAACAAAAATGTTATAAGAAATGCCATCTTACATTTATTTAAATATTTTACGAAAAAATGTACACTCAAAAACCATGCGAAATACAATTAGGGGCACAAATGTTAGAGAAATCCTAGCATGGAATTATAAAATAATTCCGTAGTGGGAAATTGAAATTCTGAAGGAACACTGAAAACATATGAATCGATTAATTTATTTAAGATCAATTTATACAAATAAACACAAAAAATCTACTTCTTTTCAAAATATACAGTTACTCCAAATAGAATCTACTTTCGAAGAAGGTTTTGATTACAAACATATCAATCAAAGCAATATGCATTTTTAGAAATATAACGTAAAAAACAGAATAATGGATTGTGCATCGATTACTATACTATTTTCTTAATCAAATTTCTCGAGATAATGAAATACGAAAAAACAAGCAATTTTGAATTCAAAGCAGTGGTTTAAATTAATTGAAAGAATTTGATTGCTACATGAATATTTGAATCATTTTTCGAGTAAACATAGTTATCTTACATTTAAAGAATTTTCATTTAATGCTACTCATTAAATGCTACTAAAATTTTAAACTTTCAGTAATTGGTAACTTCATTTATGAACGCGAGTGACATTTTTCAATATTTTACAAATGCAACGACAACAAGTCTAAATACTTCTGAAATAAAACGATTAGCTACTTATTAATAAACATTATAATAATTCCTTTCATTAATCCGAATGGAAAAAATTGATACACAATTTCTATGTTGCATTATACAAAAGCGTTAATTTATAAAATTACCAAATTGATATATGAAACTCTAGTTCTGTAATCAAGCATTAATTAATAATTCTTTTATTTAAGATTCCGAAGGCCTTTTCTTCAAGTCAATTTGAAAACATGTTTTCGAAATTCAGGAAAGATTTCGAATCAATTAAATTTTTTGATATTTAAAAGAATGTTATTTCTTGAAAAGTAAAGATGCTACTCCAAATCTGAATCCACCAAAATCTTAATTTTGAATTATTAGAAATATAAATCATAAAATATGTTAAATTCCAGTCAATCACAAATAAAAATAATTTTCGAGAATTTCCATGATTAAAAAAAAAAAAAATAGTTTCCGCGAAAAGCAGAATTAATATTTCCTATCTGTAATCATTTGCTAAATAAACATTATTTATGTATTAGAAACATCTATTTTTTTTTCATTTTAAAATCACTTGAAATGGCCTCGGAAAAATTCTTTTGCAACTGAGCTCAAAAGCCAGAATAATCATAAAATATACTGATTTCTTATGACTTTTAAACATCTATTCATCAAGAAATCTTTTCATCAATTGATAAAATGGATATTATATGATGGTTAAAAATCAGTCTGAAAAAGATCCAGCGCATATAAACACGCGAGAAAAATATTCCGAGAGGCACTGTAATCTCTGATCGGCGTAAGGACTATAGATAAATCGCATTAGTTTATTTCCTTTTTTATTTCATGACATTGTTGGGAATCTGATAAGTAGAGAAAGGGTTACGCAAATGATTTATTACGGTCAAGAAGTTCAAATCCTAAAACATCGCCGTTAACTGCCAAGAAAACCATAAATCACACTGGTCACGGACAAACAGATCTGTATGTTGTATGCCATTTTCAGAAAATATTAATCCTGGTGCCTTAGATTTGTAATATTAGTAGCTGTTCATTCAAGTTTCTCAAGCTTGAGTGCATTTATAGAAATTGAGCTACAATAAAGATATCAAGGAATTCACGATGCGTGGTTTACAGCTCTCAAATTAAAAGACAGGTGGTCTTTATGTATTATTGGGAGTGGTAGTTTTCAACTCCAAAACAATTCTTTTTAACAAATAATGTGTCAGAAACCAAAGAAGTACCGCATTCTTTGAGGATATAAACCGCTCCCAAGTCGTTTGTTATTTTTGTAGACATTTTAAGATATAAAAGCCATCTGCTTTCCAGAAAATCCTCACTACTCAATCGGGGTTCTGGTATCAGTAGCAGCACATTTCATTCGGAAAAAAAACATGCCCCCTATCTTGATGTATTCAGCTTTCCTGCTTTGTGTTGGCCTACTTGCCAATGCGTCAGCCAACAATTCAACTGCAGAAAACAAAATAGAATCGAAGCATCGCTCTGGTCGATGGTATTCAGAAAACCAACCTGGTGCATACATTAACGCAGGGGAATACGCTTCTCCAAGTAAGCCCTATTATACAGACGGCAATGATGAAGATGCTGAACGCAAAGACAAATCCAAATATAACGTGCCGACTTCTTTTGCCGAATTCATTCCAGATCAGAAGTACAGTTCTTCCAAATTTCCATCTAAAAGTGGTCCACCCCCATCTTTCGCAGATTGGAAAGGTTTCTCTGGAGATGCCGATCCTTCAGCTTGGATGTTCCCAGCAGAGATGATGACAATGTTATCTGCCATGAAAGATGATGGCAAAGAAACAGGATTCCTTGCAAAGCTAAAAGCCGAGCCGATTGCTGTTTTCTTGAGCATCGTTCTGCCATTGACGCTCATTCTAGCTGCGGTATGGCCATCCATCCTCAATTTCTTCATGGGTGGCATGGCTCCCCCACCTGTTACCACAATTGCTTCTGGCGACAATGGCGATAATGCATCGGGTCGAAGAAGCCGTAAAGGAGATGACCCATCCTTTATTGTTTCTGTTCTGGAAGCCATCGAAAAATTTAGTGAGAATATGATTTCAGATATGGATAAAAAAGCAGAGGTGAAAAAAGAAAAGAAAACCCCATAAAATTAAAGATGCATTGCTACTTTTTTCCATTGGAAAACCAATATTAACAGAAAATCAACTCAGGAGAGACAGAACAATACCAGTTTTTATGTGGAAATGATGCCAAAGATGAAAACAAAAACAAAATTATAAAGCTCACTATATTCACGCGTACTTCTTCATGCTGCTATAAAAGGTAACCCAATCTATCTGTATATCTGAGAAATGTATTACTATATGTTTTTTAGATGTGACTAATAACTAAAAATAATAACCAAAATAAAATTTGAAATGTTGAATTCTTTTTCTTTGAAAAAAAGTTATCAAATACTGTATTTTTTTCATATAATTTTTGATATTGAAAAATATGGTAATATTAAAATCCAATTAATAATCATCGAACTTATTATAATGTTAAAAGACTTTTTTAAATATTAGTATATGTATATAATTATAACTAAACAAATACATTTATAAATTAAGATAAATTATGAAAAAGATAAAGGAATTGGCAAAATATTTCGAATCGAAAGTTGCATATTAGTATAAAACGTTATATTACAATATCCTTAACAATCGTGAACATTAAGATCTTGTTTAAAGACTATTTTAATGTTAAGCAATGAATATTTCTTGTAATTAAATCTCACATTTATTTATTTATTCCAAGAGTCAAATTATAAAAAACGATCACTACGATTATAGAATATTTCGAATTTATACCTACATAACATGATACTATTTATCAAAGAATAAAAAAAAATGTCTCTAATTTCATATTGCCACTGAAAATTAAAATCATATATTTTAATTTCTAGAATATTTTAGCAAAAATTGATTGCATATTAGATAAATTTGAATTAAATATTCAGACGATATTAGCCAGTTTTAAATTATTTTCCTGATAGATGAATAGCATTGTTCAAATCACACTTTGAAAGTCGATTGCATAAGCATATGCTTAAGTACTAATATATTTACAATTTTCTCAATGCAGAACTCATTTGATACATTTATTTTAAATTTAATCGCATTTTGAATGCTAAATTGATTATGCACAATATATCTATTTCTAAATTAATGACATTATTGTTTTTACTTATAAAATTTGTTTCATTTGTTAAATTAAGGCACATTGTTCAATGATTATTATAAAATTCAAATTCAAATGCGTCATTAAACAAAAGAAGATATAAAACACAGAACGATTTCTGAGTTTTATATTTTCATTCCGTGTTTGAGGATGATTTTTAAGATAGTTTAGAAATTTCAGCATCATATTAAAAACGAAGATAATGATCGTGGAAATGTGATATCTTTTTGTTTTTATTCAAGTTTTTTTTTCACAAAACATAAAAGATATCGACTGTAGACAGAGAAAGCTTGTTAAGTGGCTTTGAAAGTAGCATTGAATAAACTTTATTAGATACATAAAAAAGAAGGAAATCATATGAAATCCATAAATATCAATGCCGAACAAAAATGGGTGTTTACAATGGATTAAAATAAGTGCACTGAGAGATTTTTGCTGAAGGCGATTCAGTAAATATTGATAGTGATAAAAATAACAAGAAATTTTGTCAAAATAAAATCTACATGACTCTTTCAGTTAAACCATAGGATTTAATTTTATGAATTCATGATATTTTAACCTCAAAATAAAAATATGAATTTAGATAAAGCATAGGTTAAAAGAAAACTAGACAGCAAAGGTGGGAAAATATATATATTAAATATATTTTTAAATAAACAGACAGTATTTATGCGTTTAGCATAAAATATAAGATTATTAAAAAAAGTACAGGCTATACTTGAATTTTGGAAAATGCATTTATTTCACAGGAAAGAATTGAGCTGTATAGAGTATAATGTAAAGATACTTAATTTTTAAGTTATGAACTCGCTCCATAAAAGGAATTAAAATGAAAGATAACATGGGTAATTGGCAGAGAATGAATGCATGAAAATTGAAAAATGTATCCTCAATTTCCACTTCCCTCCAAGTACGCTTATTATTATTATTATTATTTTATCAGTATTATTTATTATTATTATAATGTTTTGAAAAAACTGTATAATAGTATCGGAGGATACATTTTTTAATTTTAAGATGAATCCATATTCAAATCATGAATATTTATAATTTTAATTCCAAATATCTCCACCAATTTTACAGATAACTCCATGAAATTTTTTCCTACGATTTATGATGGTATAGCCTACATTTTTCAAATTGTACTTGTTAGCCGATATCTTTTATTTTTGTACTTATTTTTATAAATTCCTTATTTTGATCCTGTATCAATGAATTCAACAAAGTCACTTTACTATAGATACATCCTACTTACCTGGCTAAACGGGACGCCGTTTTGAATTTAATGGACTTAAAAAGGAATTTAATGATCATCTTATATCATAGGAATATATATTATATATATATATATATATGTATGTATATAAAAGCAACAAAAACGAAGCGTTCTTAAATGATTTTTCACATTCAATTTTGAATGTTTTTCAAAGCAGCATTAAGTGAAACTAAATACAAGAATAAAATGTTTTTTATGAACCATGCAATTACGAAATTTTCGCCGAGATAACTTAACTGCTTGAAATATTTAAAATGGAATTTGATGAAAGAAATGGCATGAGAACTTTTGAAATGTGATAGAATAAATGTGGATATTTTCATTAATTCTTCATGTGGTACCTTATTAAATAAAGTAGTTGTAAAGTAAGGATGAATAGATTAATCAAATTTGGATAAAAAGAAAATTTAAAATATCTGGTTTTTAAGCGTTGAAAAAAAAATTGTGGATCAGTGGAATCTTTTATAAATAGAAGCAACGGAGAACAATTAATTTCGAATAAATAGCGAGTTTGATATAAATTATGGAAACAAAATCAGGCAGAATAGGTAAATTTAATTATTTTTCTAAATGAAATACAGTTAAATAAATGATAAAATTACAGTTAACTATTAATTTGCCATCTTTTATTCCTATAATACTATTTCCTGTAGGCATAGAGAAAAAAAAATATAAAATAAGCATTTTTGTAATGAAACAATTGAAATCCAATTATAACAGAACACTGTTAGGCATCAAAATGTTAAGACAATTATGATTTCTGTCGGAACAGGAAGTCAAATATTTGTTTAAATTAAACTGATGAGTAAATAACATGTTATTTACTAAGATTTGATCGAATTTTCGATTCTATCAACGTTCTGCTGACGTTTACAATTACTTTGATGAGTCACAATGCAGATTTGAATTAATATTTATGATGTTGGAAGAAAGCGTTAATAATTATTTTCCTTTAATTTTTTTCTTCAACAAATGGTTTCACCGAAATGAATGCTAAATTTTCAGGTTTATTCATCGAACCAAAAGATATCGTAATTGATAAGTTTCGAAGGCAGAAATTTAATCGATTCATTCAGCTGAGTGGATTGAAGTATTTATATAAAAGACTGAAAAACTTCAAATAAAACTGCATTTACTAAAATATTTCTTCTTCGTATATAGATATTAATTACATATTTTAGAATATATCATTTATAAATTGAGCTCAAAAATTAAAATAAACTTTTCAGGAACCATTCTTTATTACTTCAGGAGATTGATGCAGGATTTAATAGAATTTTATCTATCTTATTGTGCATCTAAAAATAAATCGCACACAAACCTGTATATTCAAGCATATAATATTGTTACGAAGAAATAAATTAAACACTAATCTGTTTTATTTTGAAAGATAACATAAAAAAAGAACGCCAAGAATCTCGCTTTATAGATACACATTACAGAAAGATGCAATTAAAAGAAATAAAGCACGTGCATCTTCCGGATTTTTCTGTAACTAATTACTTTTTCATCATATTGCCAATAAATGTTCCTTTATTTTTTTACTTGTTTGCTTAATTTTTTTCAAGATATTACATTTTGGTTTGTATGCATTTAAATACTTTCAAAATAAAGTAGGTTTTTCAATAACTTTTTCATCTGTCAAAAATATTAATTATTTTTCTGTTAATGCTTTATATTTTTCAAGAATTTTATCTTAGAATATTACAGAATTAAAATAAGTTAGAAAATATAGCAAAACCAACCTATTTCTAAAACTAAAACTTTTATTTACACGTTAAAATAAATAGCCATTGCAAAACAATTTTGTTTAATATTTGTGCACATAAACAGTATATATTACTAAAACGCGCTTTTTCAAAAATCAGAAGATTTAAGTTTTAGTACTTTTCATATAATATTCGAAACTAAATTATTCTTTATAGCAAACAAATCAGTGGATTGTAGAGAACCATTGGTTAGGCATCATCATTAACGTTTAAAATTTTCCATTTTTATGACTAAACATCACCCATTTAAAAATAGTTCAAAAATCATATAATTATATGTATTTTTGTTATTCTATGTATAATAAAAACATCCCCATTTAAATACAGTTCAAAAATCATATAATTACATGTATTTATATTACACTATGTATTTTTAAGTTTCATAAAACTACTTTTTGTTATTCAGAAATATTTAATGTAAAGTCTATGAATATAAAATATACTTTCTCCAGTTCCATTTGATATTCAATTGAAAGTTTAGAGATATTCTTATTTCTAAATTTCGGCATCATCGACTTAAATTTAAATAAAATATCTTGAATTTAGACGTTTTCCTTTTCTGAAAAATAACATTATAGAAGGAACAGTTCCAGACAAATCCTGAGAGAAAATAATTTTTAAAAAAAATCTAACATTTCCAAAAAGAAATACTAGCTCTTGCCCCAGGAAATCTTTGAAATAAGAGGAAAGCTTATTTGTTACGCAATACTTTTTTTTTCTTTCATAGAACTTTTCACATTAAAGTGCATTTGTTTTATTTCTTGCAGAGCAACTTTATTTTCACATGTTTACAAATTAAAATATTTAGAATAAGACTTAATACATTTTTTGGATGTACTTCACTATGAAAATTGAATTGCTATTGTTGAATAAAATATAAAGGATTTAAATCTGTTTCGTCTATTTGAAAAAATAGAAAGTTATTTGTAAAACTCTAAAATAGCGCGAATGGATTATTTTATAATCTGTAGTCATAACAGAATTAGGTACACGAATCAAAATATAATAAATTTTACTGAACTGAAATTTTAAATGAATATAAAATAGCTTAGAAGATCTACTTTATTAAAATTTTTTTACTTAATTCTTGATTAGTCAATTAGTTGTTACTAGCTTTTATTTGAATTTTTTTCTATTGTTATAAAATAAAAAATATCACCTTTAGCTTGAAAATAAAAGGGGTGAAGGAGTTTCTCTTTCCGATTCTCTCCAATATTATCACAAATTATATGTTTTTCTGCTTTGTTTTGTAATTTGGTAAATATAATTGAATATACAATCTGACTCTTTTCTCTTTTACTTATTACATCCAAAATTTTATATAGATAATCCAACTCATTATATACAATATTATTACTTTCTCTTCTACGAAGTATACAGGCACAAGAAACAGTACTGTCAAAAAAATTCGAAATCGAAATTTTAACTATTCTCCCCCTTGCAAAGTTTTCCATTTTTGGCACGATGTCTTTCTGTCTGTGAACACTATAAAATAGAACCTCTTTGTGCTAAACGGCTGTAATTTGGTATATAGAATTACGACCAAGTTTGTAGATTTTTATCAAATATTGAACAAAATTCATTCACAGGAAGTCTGTCTGTCTGATTGCTCAAGAACAAGTTAATTCAATAACTACCAAAAGCAAAGAGCTAGGTAGAAAAAATTTGACCGGATAATATTTAAAAGGTGTGTTGCCAATCTTCATTTATATAGCTCTATACGTTATACATTCCCAATAATTGTTTTTACGGAAAAGTTCATCTGGTGAGTGTAAGGTAGAAAAGTCTAACAAGTGCTATAACGGTTAATTATGCTTAACCAAGAAAGTACAGTCAAAGTGCACAAAAAATAGTACTTGCAGTAAGCAACAGCATACAAATGGAAAATCTCTAATGAATAAACGCAACAGCAAATTTCTATTTAGTAACCGTAAAATTGCAAAATGCTCAGATTGAACTCGTTATTGATCAATAATCCAAAGAGAGATTTCATACCACTACTTTTTTCCGGCTTTTATAGCCTCCGTATCAAATGTTTCAGAACAAATGTCAAACTCGAGTCTTAATGAAGAAATCTCTGAAATTCGAATTGTTTCGAGGAAATTTATTTTATCGCCAATTTTGTCGCCAAGACCGGCGATCATTAACCCGGAAATCATTGTATATCCATTAGAACTATCTATAAAACACTCTTCCTTATCACAAAACTAACTAAGTAAGGAAGCAATATTACGAATTCAACACAATATTATATTTATTATTTTCATAAGTTAATTATCAGAATTTTATTATCAGTTCTACAACATGAGTTAAAATTTTGAATCTATGTTAACGATCCCATCTAATTGTGAACTTCAAAAAATTATTAAAAAAGCCTGTAATATTATAAGTGTCCTAAATTAAGGATTTAAAACCGGAAAATAATTTAAATAAAAATTCAAATTTTTAATGCACTAACAAATTTGTACTGAAAAATGTTTTTTTCTTCTCCCAAATTGTGTTTATTCCATTTATATAAATGTTTGTTTAACAGTTTTCTGGGACACTTAATTATCAGTATTTACAATATGATAAAATGGCGATTATTCTACCATCTTTGAATATCATGTTTGTTTTCACGAAGCGACGATTTTTTAACATGGACTTTTGTTATTAATTTCTATTCATTTCCTTATGTACTAAAATTTCGAAATTTTGTATATTTATGAGTTTTCTATGCAATAAATCATTCAAATATTTTTGTAATTAATTATCAATTTACCGTTAATCTAATCGCATTTTGATTCCAGATGTGTGGCGCCATCTAACAACAGGTATGAGAAAAATTAATTTCAAAATTCCACAATATTTAGAACACGGAGTTATAATTTTACATTTAATTAGTAGAATGTATAAAAATAAAAAAAAAATCAGTAGAATAAGGTTTTTTAAATTCATTTTTGTTAGATGTATTCCTACCTTTAAATATGTAATCGCAATTATACGGAGAATTAATTACGAAATTTTAATTTTCATAAAAATCTGTTGCTTTAATTCAATGATATATAATCCTCCAGGTATTTCACTGTTTGAAAAACTGACAAGCTGCTAATTTACAGATTTGAAAATTGAGTTATTTTTTATTTGTCTCAAATATTGACTTTAAACCAAGTTAGGCATATTAAAAAAATATGATGTTCGCAAGTTATTTATTCCCTTGGCACAAGTCTAGCATATGAAAAAGTAATAAACTATCGAAACATCACATAACAGATTCCCATGAATATACTATGCATTTTAAGCAAAATGATCATCGAATATTAATTTAAGCTTCGAATGCAGCAGATTTTCCATTTACTGTAACCATTTTTTTTTCTGACTTTAACTCGTCCAAAAATTCCTCTGACAGTATTAAAAAAGATAGGTGTAAAAATAGCAACAACAAAATCCAATACTTACTAATCTAAAAAACACTTTCATTTATTAGGTTGCTGCCTCTAGAAAATTACTACTTTTTGAAGATTTTTTTTTTTTTATCTACGCGCTGTGTGGATAAGCTTTAGACGTGAAAACACTTATTAACTT
The DNA here is from genome assembly GCF_947563725.1 of Argiope bruennichi. NCBI lineage: Eukaryota > Metazoa > Arthropoda > Arachnida > Araneae > Araneidae > Argiope > Argiope bruennichi. The sequence continues at coordinate 66,209,261 of NC_079158.1, read as the reverse complement.
AGTGAACATTAAACAGCTTACACTTTTTTGTAAACTTCGGAAAAAAGATTCTGGGAAAAGAACAGTTTTAAATAGAGAGCGGCGTTTTTTGATGTTTTTGGGTATTAAAGTGTTACTTTCCCCTACGTTGTATTACTTCTACAATTTTTTCTGTGACATCAACTCACATAATACATTAATGAACGAAAGTTATTAAGGAAGTAATGTCAATAATATGTGAATGTTTAGTATATTTAAAAACACTCTTAACATTGAAAGAAAAGTAAATTAAATTTGTGAAATATAATTATTGCAAATTATTATGAATATAATTATTGCAAATTATTATGAATATAATTATTGCAAATAGTATTAGCTAATACTTTTTTTTATATCCTTTGTGTCACTTTACGGATTTATTCTTAAATCTGGGAATGTATTTTCTTTTGTTTTGTGTGTTGTGTATGCATTCATTCTTAAATAAAAGTATAATTGCGATATGTTTGAAAACTTGACCTATTAATTTGATTAAAATTCCAGAAAATGCAACAACAAATTGCATTTAAAAATCTGAAAGTTTTAATAAAAAGTTCAGTTACATTTACATCAACGCTTACAATTGCAATCATATATTTTTAAATCTCATTGTTAATGACTGAAATAGTATTAAAATAACAGGCAATAGTCGATATTTTCTTGTTTTAAGCAGTTAAATGAGAGTTGTCACTATATATATTAACAAAAATTAAGAAATAATCTGATGGTATCTAAAATCTTTCCTGTAAAAATTCCTTTTACAGTTAAAAATCTGAGAAGTGGTCTCATCAAACATTTCTCGCACACTTATTAATAAAAATTTTATCTTCTCCCGTATAAAATTGTGAACCTTCGGCATTTCTAAGCAATGTTTTGCATGGAATTGGCGAACAATAGTTACGAAATATAGATCTTAGGCGCGGATCTTGCATTTTTATGTAATTTATTGTGCGGTCCTTGGTAACTCACTCTTGGCATCCGGCTAATACACAAATGCGCAAAATTCGAATATGAATTTTAAGCACTTTTTTCTGACTGATTGATATCGAAATTTGGTGCAGAACTACATCAAATTTCGAATATGATTTAAATTACATAATATGATTTAATTAAATCATTACATTTTTGAACTATTGCTCTTGCATAAACAAGATAATCTGACTGACGGTCAGAACTTTGAAAGATTTGGCAGAAAATACTTGTAATAAAAATCTATATTTTGAAAAACTACTACTAACATTTTGTCGTTACTGAATTCATTTGTACTTGAATAGTCGGAAGGCAGATCTTCTCAGAAAGGATTGGTTCAAAATATAATATGAATTTACAAATTTGGTTGTAAGTCTATATATAAAATTTGATCCTTCTAATTCAAAGAGTTTTAGGTTTATTATGGTTACAGATAGATATAATACGGAGAATATATCTTTCAGATTCTGAGATGAAAAAATTTGTCAAAATAGTTTATATTATTTTGACTATTAAAATGCTTTCTCTTTGTGAATTTCGCAAAAGAGAAACTAAAATGATAAAACATTCAAATAAAAGAAAAGAACATTCTATTTTTAATAGAAATAAATGTTATATTGATATAACTCCATTTGAATGGATACTGCAACATTAGAATAAGAAATAAAAAGCTCCGATGAAATATTACATGGACACTCCGTAAATTTTCTGCACTAGTATTTGATTAATTCACATACTTAGTAAATCACAACTGAATTGGGATTTGTAAATTCACCTTTACAAGTATGGATCCAAGATATTTTTAAATAGATTCTTTCAGGAAGACATTCTAGTAAAGATCATATTTTTAACTCTATTCCATAGGTTGGTTTGTTCATCAAGATTCGTATGGTAAGGCACAATATCCTTTGTGCAAACATCTGGATTACTGAAACCCATACAATGAACTCATGCATCATCAGGTGATACGAATGTCATATGTTACGCTTTTGTCAGATGTGTTTTATCAAGCTGAAAGTTCACAGTACAACACACTATTAACCAATGATTTTATTATTAAAAAATTGATATAAAGCTATACTTGAAGTCACAAAATCACATATAAAATTTAATATATTTAACCCATTGCGTTTTTAAGTTAGTGCGTTTACACGTTTCTAGAAATATAGACGGACAGACGATCAACCCGCCATTGGATTTTGCTCAAAAATTTATAAGTATTTTCACAATATATGTTAAATGTGTGTACCTAGTTTAATCCATCTAGCTCTCTTTGTTTTTTAATAATCGTATAAACTTATATTCAAACAAATGGACAGACAAACTTCCTTAGAACGAATTTTGCTCAAAATTTGATAGAAAGTAGCAAATGTGATGTAACACCTGTATGGCAATTCTCATCCATCTAGCTCATAGTGTTTTAGAGTTATCTTTGTCACAGACAAACAGACGGATATGTTCCAAAAATATATTCTTAAATCTCAGAAAGGTCCCAGAAAGGTGGAAATACCTCAAAATCACGGGTTCGATTTTTTTATGATTACTATACTTACTCTATACTTCGTATATGTGAAAGTAAAAAAAAAAAAAGAAAAGACAGATTTCCTTCTAAATGAATATTCTTCCCTTTTGATTTTTCAAATTACATACAATCTTCAGATTACATACAATCACATCCTCTGTTTTCGAACACAAATACCGAAATAAGCAGAGATCTAAAAATACGTATATGAAGATGAGTGGATAAATTTCAGGAATTATGAGTGCAGAAAAATATTCATAAATAATTTAACAAAAACCAGTTGCAGAAAAATGTAAATATCATAAGATTTATATAAAAAAGGACAATTAATTACAAATTAAATTTTCTATGAAGATTCACTACATACAAGCATATGTATTGAGATTAGAAATGAACAACATCGTTTTTTTTTTTTTTTACCTTATTTTAGTTTTTAAAAATATAGTCATGAGAATAACTGGTTTCTATGGTATGATAAGATTAATTTTTTTTCCTCCAGTGGTAATCAGTGCTTAGCAAAAGCAAAGATTGTTTAGTACGTGGTATTATAATTTCGTTCTTTTACAAGAATCAGCTATTAAAGGTGATATAGATGCTCTAATGTTTTGCTTTCACGACACTAACCAAGACGGGCACCCAGGATATCTATGCCCCTGGTGCTACACCATTTCATTGGCTGATAGTATTCACATTATGATTTTCCTAATTTTGACATTTCGTTGCCTCCCCCCACCACCAAATGATTTGGATAACTGAAAATTCGCGTCATTGAATTAGGATAACTGGGATTCAATTGAAAATAAATCTTTATTAATTACAACCATGAAAGATATTAAATACCTGACATGTTTCTACCGCCGCTTCGCCTTTTCTCAATCTGTCAGCTACTTGCTTCGGAATCATTTGGTAAAGCAACTCGTCCGTCCGGCGCATTTCGATGTCCAGTTTTCTCATGGATTCCTCCAGTTGCTTGCTCTTTTGGAGCTCCTGGAAGAAGAAAAATTATACTTAGTGATAAAAACTACTTCATAAAATGTAAAATTCATATTGAATAAGGAGTCAACTTCACTGCAAGTTCTTAAATAAACGTGAGTTTTGCTATTCAATGTTTCATCAAAGCTTGTTTAAAAAAATATTCTCACAGAAGGAAAAGGAGTTAGTATATCTAGTGCTATTTTTTCTTATTAAATCTTCTCAAAAAACGACTATTTTAAAGTTCCAGCTATTCTAAACAAAAATTTTTACCCATTTTTTTTATTTTTAAGCCTATCGAAATTTTTTCACTATTAAAACCAGCAGGAGTGGTCGCTTCAAAACTTTCTCGCATAGTCTCTATTAAACTTGTCATATCAAAGAACGCCTTATATGGCATTAGCTTATAATAGTTATAAAATATTAATTTTTGGCAGGAATTTAGCATTTTTAATGAATCCATCATGTCAGTTTTAGCGAGTTAATTTGCAATTAATGCCTGGCATACATTAATAGTATCCTAAAATGGAATTTGTGCTTTAGGCACATTTTTCAAGCCAAATTTTATACAAAACTACACTTGTAGTTGCGAAATCTCATACCAAATTTGATATATTTGAGCCATTGACTTTTTGAATTGTTGCATTTATTTGTTTCTGAAAGTATAAACCGACAAACAGTCAACCCATAAATGGATTTGGTTCAACATTTGACATGTGTGTATACTATATATGTTAAATCTGTGCACCGAATTTTATGTATCTAGTTCTCTTCGCTTTGAAATCATCGTGTTAATTTATACTCGAACAACCGGACAGACGGACTTCCTCTGAACTAATTTTATTCAAAATTTGATAGAAATCGACACATTTGGTACAAATATCATATACTAAATTTCATATAACCAGCTCAAAGCATTTTTGAGGTATCCTTGTCACAGAAGACAAACATAATGCCAAAAATGTGTTTTTCTAACTCGAGGAGATCAGGAAGGTGGAGATTCGTCAAAATCACGAGTCCGAATTTTTTGAAGATTATCATACTTCCCCTATACTAGCCATGTGAGGTATATGAGAATGTAAAAATCATGAATATAAAAGGAATTCGCATTAAATAAAGATAATGCAGCTATAAGTATTCATAAAATGACGATGATTCTTCTTTGTTTTGTTGAAAAAGTAAAAGGAGCTCTAACCAATATCTGACGTAAAATACAAAGCAAACAAAATTTAACAAAAGACAACTCACAGCGTCATTATTCTATGTAGAAATGACCGATTCGCGCGAGTTACTTTCTTTGAGAAGGATTCAAGTTGAGACTACCTATCAGTAAAAACAGATTAACATTTTTTTCGTCTGTTCTGTCTTTTCCCGAACAAAACTTCAGTAAATAAAGAACAAATTTGTTATTATGGAGGCTTTTGTTAGAAGCAGAATTATTGCACTTTAGTTATCATAAATTTTCTACGTTTAATTAATTCATAAGCGTTGAAAAATATAAAACCATTAACTATTTATAAACTATTTTCTTACTTCATAATCTCTGAAATTCAATAAATCAGGATTTAAAAGAGCTTATCAGATTTAAATATACATTTTAATTCTGTTATATTAAAGCACAAAAGTTAAAAGAAATGTTTAGAATAATTCAAGCCGGCGTACTGGCATAGGGGTAGCGCGTCTTCCCCTGATTTGGTCGTCCCTGGTTCGAGTCCCGGTTTGTGCATGATTGTTCTATGTGTGAATGTGCCCTCCTGTAAAAAAGGGGTTGTGCAAGCGAATGAGTGATGCGTGAGTAGCAAAGTCGTACTCTTGGCCCTACTATAAAAACAAGAGACGCTCCCCCTCCGGCTTAAAATCGCTGTCTTCGTAACAGCGGGCTTGTCCGTGGCAAGTGCCATAAGAAACAATAACAGAATAATTCAATGTAGTTTAATAGACGCCGGTTAAAGCCAGTAGTTTATAGCTGTTCAACATATTAAAAGCCAGACTTAACAGTGTAGCTGTCAGTTTAATCCGATTTAAACGCTTTTAAGTCAAATAATGAATATTATTTGGCCATATCATGTTTTTATATTTTTCAAAAGATTTTAAAAAATAATTAAAACAGCTTTAAAAGCTAAATAAATATTTGAGTTCATCCAAAATTCATGCAATTGTTTTTTCAGTGATACAAATTTTTTTGTGGTATATTCTTTATTTTTTCTATTTTAAGTCAACTTTTAAAAAATAATCTAAACCTATTCTATAACAATATATTTCTTTGTTGAAATGGAAATCAAATCGCTTTCATTGTTGTTTGAATATTGACTTTGTTGGTGATCAAGATTTGGAGATTATTTTTACTTTCCCGTTTTCAAAGTATAGATAAAATATGGTATTCATCGAAAAATTCGGACTTGAAATTTGACAAATATTTTAAATTTTAGACGTCTCTGAATTCGAAAAATAACATTTCTAAAAAAAAAGACTTTATCTCTGTCTATGTCAAAGATGACTGTAAAACGCGTTGATCTAAAAAGATGAAAGTTAGTAAACAGGCTTTACACCAAATTTGTAGATTTCTGTCAAATTTTGGGCAAGTTCTGTTCAGAGTAAGTCTGTCAGCCCAGCTGTTGGAATGAAAGTTAGCAGCATAATTACAAATCGAAGAGAACTTGATATATAAAATTCGATGCATAGACTTAACATTTATAATGTAGACAGACACCCTGTAAAGTTTGAGCCAAATCCAACAAGGGGTTAATCGTTTGTCCTGTACTTTCAGAAATATGCAAACGCGATAACTCAAAAATGTGAGGCTTGAATACATCAAATTTGGTATGATTTTGTGATTATAAATGTAGTTTTGTGTCCCTTTTTTGTTTCAATCTTTTGAGAAATACGCGTAAAAAAAGTCGATTTCCACATCCTATTAACCGTTTTCTGGGGATTAAACGCCAAAAACTCGCCAAGCATCATACAATAGACTCATTAAAAATAGTAAATTCAGCCCAAAGGTTAATATCTCATAATTACTGTTGGGATGAAGCGAGCGGACTATTTTTCTAGCGCAGGAATATTTGTGTGATTACGCTTCTGCTTCGTTCCAGCGCCATTCCTCCCGCGAACTGCTTAACACGATGCTGTGTGCGTAATCGTCAATACATGTGTTTTTTTCTTTTCGTTTTCAATGTCTAATAAATGTGCTGTCTTCAAGAACCATGCTGAGATTTATTGAAAAGTAACAACAATTGCTGTACGTCAAATTCATGCAATTCGCGATCTGTGATAACATCATCATTTGAAAATATGCGAGAATGTTTTGGAGGGATAGCTCTCTCTGGTTTCATATTAATTAAGTTACAATACCAGATATGAATTTAATAAGTTTTAAAATGTTGTTACAGTTAAAACTAACGTTTAACTTCAAAAGGAAGAATTGATGAAAATTTTTTAAGATGCACTCATTTTTAAATATTATTGAAAATTTGAACAAATGTGAAAAAATATTATTGACACATTTGAATATATAAAGATACACACAGAAAATTTGAGAAATACACGCCAAAATGAAAAGAATGGTAAAAGGCTTCTAAAATAGCATGAATAGCACATATCCATCATAATTTAGAATTTAAAAAATATTTTGCTTAAAATCCCTTTATACAAAGTATTAAATTGAAATTTTTAATAATAGTTATTCCCATCAAACCAACTAGTCGCCATTAACTAATTTATAAATAATAATTTTAATTTAATAATCTGGATGTAATTCTTTAACCTAGAATAAATTAATAATTCTATACATTAAGTTATTTTTTCCATATTTTACATCTTTCTTAGTTAAAAATAATAATTGTAACTGGAAAAGTTTAAACAAATATCATTATGGTGTTTATGAAAACAGTCTGCTCAAATGTCTCATTTAAACATACCCATTAATCAAACTACTGCTATGATCTTTTTAATTTACATAACAAACAGTAGGAAAGATAAATATCTCCTGGTTCCCTCACTAATTTCTTCAAACCCCCGCAGAAAAGAAGAAAAATCAATTGCGCTCTCCAAGACATCCCCTCCTCCCACCGAGCAATTGTTGGACAGGACACAGAGAGCAATTTGCAGTCAATTAACGCTCACAGCAAGACAGCTTCACAGCATAACAAGCTCTTTTGACGAGCTTTCTCTCTCGCAACCGGTGCATAGAAAATGAAGAGCAAACATGATGGATAAGTTTTTGGTTTCTTTAAAGATTTCGCAGGAAAGTCTTTTAATTTGCACAGTGCACTTTCGGGGTGTAATTTACATAAGCTACTTAGGATCCACAATTGTTATGCATCACGGAATGACGGTGACAGTTAATTAAGATTCGGGCGACCGAATAAAGGCGACTGCACAGGTTACTGCGCTGCGTATTTAATGTTAATGTCGGTTTGTTATGCGGTAGTTAAAAGCATTTTCGGGAGATTACATCTTCATTGACGTATTGAGTCTATCTGGTCATGGAAAGTTGCCTGAGGGAAAGCGTGTTTTAATTCGGCGAGAAATAAGTTTTTCTTTTTCTTTTTTCTGAAATGGAAATAAAATGTTGCTTAGTTTGACATTATTTAATGTACAGTCAGTTTAATATAAGCGGAATTGGAATATTAGCTCTCGATTCTGATTTAATGCATTAGATTTCACTCAGTTCATTAAATTGCATAATATCTATTTCCTGTTTCTGCAAGATACTACTATAAAAAATACTTAATTATTTTCAGCAGTATTTTTATATCATTATTACTTTTGTGATAGTCTAAATTGTTTTGTATTTAATTTTTTTCTGTGCATTTTTATTTCCATGTTTGCTCGAAACTAAATTATGTTTCAGATTTTTAGTATGTGGTCTCTGCAGCAATTTACCAAATTTGTCAATTAATAGGCTAAAACTAAGTCAAGTAGACGTTATATATATATAATTCATTACTTCATTATTTAGCTATTTTTCGCACATTTAATGCTACGTAGCTCTGTAGGTGATTTCTGTAGAAGTGTCTTTGGAATCGTTGACTCATATTCTTGGTATTATAATTTGGAATGACTTCATGAATTTGGAACGACCAGATATTTTAATTAATTAACTACAGAATTTACCTTTTAAAGTCCCTTCAGTCCATCTTTTTAAAGTCAAGCAATGACGCATGTATACGCCGAACTCAATACAAATGGTTGCAAAATCATAATATAGTGAATTAAATATTATTTTTATTCGACAAAAAATTATACATCGATCACTCCAAAATGAAGATTTTGATGTGCATAGGTCAAACACTCTTAACTAGTTAATATACTCCTAAAAAATGGGAGACGTCTGCTGGAGGTTGATCAACTGAAAGCCTAATGGTGTCCCGATTTCTTAATCCATTGTCTGAATTAATATAATATTTCAATAGATAAGTTTTTAAAAGAAAATGTGGACGATTTTGGAAATATCAGGTGTCTATTCAGGAAATATCGTCTATATATTATCTCATTAAAAAATCTAAAAACCTTCTTACTCTTTTTTTTCATTTGTTAATCGACTATTGACTATCTGATAAATTTTCGCTTATTTGCGTTATTTCACATTTTAATATTAATTTTTAAAAACCGATACATACTTAACAAAAATAGGCACAGGGAATAAAAAAACGATACTGTTCATTCAAGGAATCAAACCCTCTTCGCTTTCGCGCATGCGTCAGGATGCATGTATTTAGTCAAAATAGGGCCGAGAGGAAAAAGGAAAAGGGGAGATGTTTACATTTAACTATAAGTATTTACTTATTTGTGTTACTTTATATTTTAATTTTTAAAATCGGCATAGTTAACAAAAATAGGCGCAGGAAAATAAAAGGCAATACCGTTCATTCATGGATTCGAAAACCCTCCGCGCTTTGGCGTATGCATCAAGATGCGTTTATCTAATCAAAATAGGGATGAGAAGAAAAATGAAAAGATGAGTTGCTTACATTTAACTATAAAATGAACTCGAATTATTCGCGGGCTTAAAAAGTGAACATTTGTGGATAACTCGTAATATTGAGTGAAAAAGATTCTAATTCATAGTAAAATATTTAGAACAATTTTTATTTACTGTTAGGGCCCTAAAAATCAAATTCTGATGAATAAATGAAAGAGTTTTGTTCATAAAATTTGATAACTCATTTTTCAACAAAATAACAATATTTTTTTTTTATGCTAAAACACTTTTTTTTGTTATTAAATTTTTTATAACATTTTGAAATTAACAATGGTAAATATTTCGGTCACATTTAACGTTATGTAAAATATTCTTTGTGACCATCTTAAAAACTTTTTAGCCACGTGAACTAGCGATATAAGCAATCAATACGCAATTTTGAGTTAAAATAGAATAGTACAATCAGAAATGACACAACTCTAACACTAACACATTCACTAACATATGTGGAAAAAAGCTGAACGAAGAAGTATAAAATGAGAAGGAAATTAACGTCAATAAATAGAGAAGAATTTCGGAAATGCACTCATTCTGCTACGTTTCACCCCTTAGCCAGGTAGAATCATCAAAAAGTGGTAGTCTCGGGATATCGAAACGAACAACATTTGTAGCTTGTTGATAGGAATAAGAAAGAGATAAAACCATTTTTTTTGCCTAGAAGAGGGAGATTAAAAAAAGAAAAAACCGATTCTGCTACGTTTCACCCCTTAGCCAGGTAGAAGCATCAAAAAGTGGTAGTCTCGGGATATCGAAACGAACAACATTTGTAGCTTGTTGATAGGAATAAGAAAGAGATAAAGCCATTTTTTTTCCCGAGAAGAGGGAGATTAAAAAAACCGATGATGTGGTACCATATAAATAAAGGTCAAAGAATCATCATACAATGGAGATAAAGATAATTATAAGTTACAAACCTGATCTAGTGCAAGCTTTAATTCCGCAGATTGTTGCTGTCCTGCAAGTACCATGTCTCGACTGAAATCATGCATGCTCAAATCATTTATATACAATCCTGTATGAACCATAGCATCCAGATCTCGCATCCTAGAGAAATAAAATTAAAAAGATTATTATTAACCTAAAATATTAAACATTTCAAGCATTACAGTTTAAAAGACTTGATAAAATAACTTCAATAACTCCAATGTTTTCCATTAAATAGCTTTTCAAAAATTACTTAAGTTTCAAAAATTTTAATTAGAATCTATACCAACCAATGTACCAATAACTTTTCAGTCCTATATCTGAGATGACCCCCATGTTGGATAATAAAACGTAGCTTAATTATTTTCAAATAAATATATATAACAATTATTTTTAAAGTCAAATTAGAAGAAAGTATTTCTATGAAAACTTACCGCAGAAGAAAGAAAAACGAAAAATGACTATCGCCATGATCCCTTTAATTTCTATATGTTGTAATAAATAGGACAAAAATATAATGTATTTATGGTGATGATTTTATAAAATTGTTACTAAATGATATAATTAATATTAAGTGAAGGTTCAATCAATTTAAAAATGTGATTAAAAATATTTAAAAATTTATTTATAATGTATAATATTATAAATGTAATAATATATTAAATTAATAATGGAAAAATTACTAAACTGATGACCCTTACAATTATATTAATCAAGTAAAGAAAACAGTGTATTCTATTTCCCGCATAGATTCCATATTGTATCGTTTTGCAGCTGTCTTGTGCAATGTACTAAAGAAGTCTTACTATTTGCAAAATTGAATAATAATTTTCATAAGCTAGAAAAGATTTTTCACAATTTTTTTTCAACGAAACAAAGATTGATTTCATTATCAATAGTAATACTCTAAATGGAAAATCATTATAAAAAATATTGAAGCATGTTTCTTGAAGTTTTGTTTCAGTTACAACGCTAAGATTCGATCTTCATTAAACCTTAAAGTTTTAGTTTATGCTAGGATGAGACCCATATTTGAAATAATATTCTGATCAAAAGCAATTGCGGTGTAAATGAAAGTTTTTGATTTTTTTTCCCTTCATATTGCACAAAAAAAAAAAAAAAAAAAAAAAAGGCGATCATAAAAAAAAATTATCATTAAAAAATTTGGCCTCATTTTTTTGGAATTACCAAAGAACTGTGCATTTGTTTTATTAAATGTTTGATCCCCCTGGGGGCACCTCGAAATGAGAATGAGAAGCTTCCGGCATGGGGGTTGGTTCTCGGCAGTCTGGAGGATACACGAAAAGGTAGGGGGTCTGGCTCCTCCCATCGATGACGAGACGTACTTCCTTAGGGAAGGGTTGTATCGTGGCCGGTGAGGACTCAACCACAATTCCCGCCAGTGTTGTAGTAGCGGCGGTTCGGTCATTCAGTGTTTATTATTCGTGTACCTTTGGGTGGGTTGGAGAGTCAGTGATATGACTGATTAAATGTTTGACAGTACTAATGTGGAATATATTTATGAAAAGGTAAAGGCAATGTCTGCTCTATAGCTAATTATTCTAGTGAATTCTTATAGGTATCTCTTTTCTATCAGATTTTTTTGAGACTATGTAAATATTAAAATACATCAAACACTTTATTTATTCTTTTTTATTTTATTTAATGAAAATATATTGTGTGTAATATGCCAACCTAATTAATATTTTCCTTTAATAATAATAATAATAATAAATTCATTTTTTTAATATTAAATTGCATAGGAATAGATATGAAATATCTTTAAACAATAAAAAAATATTAAACTTTTATGCATTTTCAGAACATATGAATATAAAAATTAAAAAATTATTTTCATAAGGATCAGTTTTCAGATACATATTAAACTCTTCTTATCTGAAAATGACAAATCTTCCATTACCAAATTCAATCAATCTACATTCTGTATCCTTCTAAATAGAACATCATTCATCTTTAATGGATGAAAGTTGCAATGCAAGTCAAAATAATCAATAAAATTTCCATTATGACAATATGTAAAATGCCATTTTAAAATTCTGCGAAAAAGGGATAAATACGAACTACACTCAGATGTTTGATCAAATCATAGTGTATCAGTAGAGGAAACAAATACTAAAAGATGTTTCAAACTTAGAATCGCTAATGGCAAAGTGCAAATTAGTATCTGTATGAATACAGATATGAAAGATGGAAGTTTGCAATGCTTTTACTTACACAGGAGTTCCCAAGTAAACCATGCTTCTCCATTCTTCCATATACATCATTTGCCCTTTTAGATGAAGCAGTTTGTCTTCAAGTTCTGAAAATAAATAGTTACTATCAGTTATTTTATGGGCACTATGCATGATTAAAGTATTTTCAATCATTCAAATAAAAAAATATTTCCTTTGATTTATATTTTATGATTTTTACTTTGATATGAGACTAAGTAACACATTTCAAAAGAGCTACTTAAGGAATGCGGACAGTTTTAAAAGATTACAGATTTAAAATTAAATTTGAAGCAAATCCTGAATTCCTAAACAGAAAGTGAAATAATAAATATTTGAAGTGTTTCTTATCATATTCTCATCTTATTCATATTCTTAGTCACTGTAAAGCATGCATTATAGAGATAGCTCTCAAGAAACTAAGGTAAAATGATGAATGAATGAAAAGATGTCTAATAGAACGTTTCAGATACAACTTTGATAATTATAAATGTAATGCTACTATTGCGAATTCGGTAAAATGTAATATTAAAAAAATAGTTAAGTTTTTTATAATAGTTATAGTATATTGCTGCATATATAGAAAACAATTAAATTTGATACATACTTGAATAATTAAATTTGAAAACAAATAAATTTGATACAGATTTAAAATAAATTTGAGAAACATTCACAGTTTTGGTGTAAAGACTGCTCGCAATGAAATTATTTTTATGTTTTTCACTAACAAAAAATTAGCTATTTAATTAATTGTCATTAAAAACCTACTTTAAAACTTTTCTTATATTAATATTTGTAATTAAAACTTGAAATATCCATAATGTAATAAATTTTTTATATATATTCATTATTAAGGTTAAGGTTATCATATGCCAAATTATATTTTGAAAGCTACTTATTTTAAACCTAAACGCCAGAAAGTAAAAATTTATTTATAATATTAGGACTTATTGGCATGCCAACGTGTGTTATAAAAAATGCAAAAAAATATTTAAACAAATAAACTGTAACAAATAATAGACAACTTATTTTTAATGTAACAGATTATAAAATGCAATATCTTTTATATTCTATGACTTTATTTTAAAATAAAATGAGAAAAATCTATTTCCACAAAAAATAATATTTCATAGTTTCTACTAAAAATTATAGAACGTTCCTAAATGATTTTAAAAAAACCATAAAGTTAATTTTTATATAGGTTATTAATAACTTTTTAAGAATAAGAATTTAGATAAACATTGTTAGTAGAATTCAAATATGTGTTTACATCATAAAACGCGAAGGCAGTCATTTTGAATTTTTCAAGTTGAATTTCAATCGCTACGAATCATCAAAATCAAATAGTCAAGTATTGATATTATACCAATTATACCAAATCAAATATCAAGTATCAATTTATTTTGGTAACAGAAAACATGAAAAAAGTTTTCAAATTAAAGAATTATTTTTGAGCATCAATGGGCATTAATAAGGTAAAATAAATTTTATTTAAATATCTTTTTTTTTCAGCCTGTTGGATATCTTGAATTTCATTCATTAAGTAAGCCTTAAGGGCAGACATATTATTTCCTAGCTCAGCACTTCACTGGATCTAAGGAACATAAGTTTTTAATTAATAAGAAATTAATTATCTAATTATTACGGATAATAATTATCTAATTGTTATTAAAATATTCTTACTTCGCAGTATTTGTAAGGAAAAAGAAACTAAAGAAAATCAAATTAGTAGTTTGATTTATATAGAATAAAAATAATTGATGTTTCAGCTTTATTTATGCAGGCTGTCAATTATAATAGCAATTTTGTACAGATATATAAATGGTTGGTATTAATTTGAGACGTGGGTGTATAAAAATTTTGTTGTGACGACAAGATGATCATTTATTAATCAACATTTACTAAGAGCCTCTTATTAATTACGTAAAAATACATCTTGCCAACTCGTTTTGGAAAGTGGTAACCGGGGATATTAAATCCCATGATGCAAGGAAAAATCTTTCATGGTAAAAAAATAGAAAAGTAGCATTCTACCTTTTCATTTCCCCGATCTGATCAAATTACTTTTCAGTTATGAAATTAGTTTTATGATCTAAAGCAATAAAGAGATTATCAAAACGTTTTCTTTCAAATGAACTTGATGTTGTTAATAATCACAGAGCTCCCGATATGATGCTTCCAATGTTGGAGGGAGTAAAAAATATTTCGACGTTATTAGGAAATAATTAATGAACATGTTTAATATTTTGTTCAGGAAAATGTTGCCTCGAATCGAAACTTCATACTTAAAGAAAAATTAAGTAAAGAATGAATTATTTCTATTTCTTAAGAAGATAAATTTGTATTCGAGATTCATATCTACGTTGGAAAGTAACTAACAATTATTTTAAATGCAAAGATTAAATAAAAAAAAGTTCTTTTGTTTATTTTGCGTTTCGCTTAGAAATCGAAAAATTAGAAAAATTTCCATTTTTATTTTAAAAGATCTTTATTAATAATGAAGATGGTTATGTGAGTGTGTGCCTCATTAAGGGGATAAAGGATCACCATACAACATGGGGTCCCAAACGACGTTAAAAAATCTCAAAAATATAGAGTCGGAGAACTGTTGGAAACTGTAAAAAATTAATAAAAAACAAAAACAAATGGTGTTTTATCTATGATTTTTTTTAAGTGAAAGGACATTCTTAAAAGTTTTTTCATGTTAGTAACATGCGGATTGGATGATCTAGGGGGACATGAATTACTAAAAACGAAAAAGCAGTTAGGACTCATATTTGCAAAAATATTAAAACTTGTAGCAAAATAAAAGCTTGAGAATATAAGGAATTTTATATTCTATAATTTGATATAACCGTGTAGTGTGAGAACTGGGGAGTTTAAAAAATATTCAAGAAAAACTAAAATGGGAACCAAAAAACGTCGCTGCAACATCAGTACCGATGTTCGCAGAGAGCGTTGTCAAATTTGATAGATAAATTTAGAGCGAGAATAGAAAGCATTAAGTAGATGAAAAATCACCAGAAAGCATAAGGTCGCAGGTCACATTTATTCAGTGAAAATCACAAAAAACAGACGTCGAAAAGACGATAAGTCTGGCGGAGATTATGGCCCTATGAAAGCGAGGATTAGAAACAAGGTAAGCGAAAAGAAGCCGAGAAGAATGTAAATTTTTTCATGCGTTCGAGAAAAATAAAAGCAGAGAGCAAGTATTCATTAATGAGCAGTGCAGAATTCATGGTCGTTAAACTTCATTCACAAATAACAAGTCAGATTTCACGAATGTAATTAAAATGTGGTGGTGCTTCATCATGCATTAACCAAATGTTCTGGGGTACAATTGTTGGTGCTTCTTGCAGTAAATCCGGAAGAACGTGCTGCAAAAAAAAAAAAAAAAAAAAAAGAAGGTACTTTGTGCCTCTGAGGCGTTCGGGCAGAAGATATGGTCAAAATAGAAGACTCCGCTCATATGTTAATGTCAAACTTGTGTTGTACGTTCGACGAGAAAATGATGTGGAAATTTTCGAATGACGAAATATTCGCATTGTGCGTGTTGAAGACACCTTCTCTTGTAAAGTAGACTTCATCAGAAAATAAAACTCTCGTTGAATAGTGTGCATCTTTCTATATGGCATCAAGCCCCCAGCGTTCGAACTCCACCGATTTGCGATTTAAATCGGTGGAGTTCGAACGCTCCTCTGTTACCAGCGGCCCTATGTTTTCTGGTAATTTTTCATCTACTTAATGCCTACTATCTTTGCTCTGAATTTATCTTCCGAATTTGACAACGCTCTCTGCGAACATCGATACTGATACTGCAGCTATGTTTTCTGGTTCCCATTTTAGTTTTTCTTGAATATCTTTAAAACTCCCCAGTTCTCACACCACACACTTATATCATAGAATATAAAATTCCTTACATTTTCAAGCTTTTATTTTCCTTCAAGTAATATATTTGGGTAAAAATTTTTTAAATATGGGGTTCTAAACTACTTTTTCATTTTCAGTAATTTACGACCCCCTAGATCATCAAATCTGCATATTACGAGCATGAAAAAAAAAAAAAAATAAGAATGTGCTTTCACTTAAAATAAAAATGCATAGTTGAAACTCCATTTGTTATTTTTTTATTAATTTTTTACAATTTCCAACAGTTTTCCGACTGTCTATATTTTTGTGATTTTCACTTACTAAAGGTCGTTTGGGACTTTTCTAACCAGTTTTATGTAGTTATTTCAATATTTTATCCATTTAAACAATATTTCAAGATTATTTTCCAATAAGAATATAAATATATGTAAGAATTTTGAACAAATATTAAATACAAAAACATACAATTCATAATAACAGAACATAATACAAAAACATAGGTATTTTGGAAGAACAAATATTTTAAAAAAACGTCATTAGTAAAGTAGCAGCTATTTTTTCATTTTTGTTTCACAATCCAAATTTTTATAGATAGTTATACAAAACAAAAAATAACTAAACGTGCTAAATAGCAAAATTAAGCTTTTGTTCTAAACTTAAATTATTATTGGCAAAGCAGATTTCAGGAAAGGCAGACGATATCTATATACTTATAATAAAGCTCAATGTGTGTGTGTGTGTGTGTGTGTGTTGGCGCTCGACAGGCCAGGTCATTTGACATACAGCTATCAAATTTGGTACATGTATACCTTAGAGGTCGGGAATGTGCACCTGGGGTCCCATTTTTTGAAATTTTAATTAGAATTTTAAATATTAATTTAAAACTAACTTTCCCGCCAAAAAAACCTTCCATTTTCCCCATCGCCAACTTTTCCGCCAAAAAAATCTGCCAAATGAGTAAGGCTTCAGTAATTTTTTTCTCCCAACAGTAATGAGGCTAGGGTTAACATTTTTCGGCAGATTATTTCAAACGGTTCTGTTTATTTTCTTAATGTTTTATGCATTTAAAATGAAACATTGTTAATTAATCCATGTTTCAGATTCATTCTGAAGTACTTTTGAATTAAAATAACACAGAATGAAAGAAATTAAAAATGTATAATCTGCATAGCGTTACCCCAACTGGCGTAGAAAAATTCACGCATTTGCGTTAACGTAAGTGGATAAGAAAATTCACGCATGCGCATTGTGTTCTGACTGTTGACATGACAACCAACGGATGATTTAAATTATTTTTAGGTTAGTTGCATGCTTTTGTAATTACATTGTATTTATGTTAGTTATATACTTTTTTGTATATGCTTATAGTTTTAAGTACATCGTTTTTTAAGTAGTTTTTTAAACCTGTTTTCGACCGATTATTTTAAACGATTCATTTTATTTTCTTAGTGTTTAATGCATTTAAAATGAAACATTGTTAATGAATCGATCTGTTCATGATGAATCTGAGAAATTTTTGTTAACAAATTCTTGAGATATTACATAAATTAAGAAAAATATTCTTTAGTGCCCATAGAGTTTAAACGCTCAGTGACTCTATTATCAGTAATCATAGTATTAAAAAAATGCTTTGTTTCAGTAAAAAATATTATTATATTAATTGCAGATTAATCATTTACACTTTAATTTAAAACATAATTTCTACGAGGGGTAACAGAAAATTAGAGAGATACATATCACGCTATGACTGAAGGCCTTTGTAATATTATGAGTGAATTATATGACTATCAAAATTTGAAGTTTTAAAATATTTTGCTGAAGAATTTATTAAAGTTGGAATTGCGTAAAATATTTAATGGTACGACCGGAGTTTAACCCCCTGCTTGGCACAATTTTTAAAAATCGCCAACAACGGCCTTGCGAAATGTTCAAAAGCAAAGGAGCAGATGTTCAATTATAGTGCATAATAAAGATTGCCAGCTTTGGCGCGTTATCGCAACTTGGCGAAGAAGGGGGTTAAACTCCGGTTCAACCTATTTAATTATCAAAATTTAAACGAACATTAAGATTGGCGAACCGGCTGGTCGCCAAAGGCGGCTAGTATTTATATAATTCTGAGAAGAATCTAAAAAGAATTGAACTTATATTTATAATGAATAATAAGATGAAAAAAATGCTAACTTTTACATAGTTTTAGACTAGAAAATTAGATGCAATGCTAAAAGGATAGAAATAGTACCATTTTTTTAACAAATTTTAGAGAAACTTATAGAAAATACGGGAAGAAAACCGAACAGAACGATCTGAATTAAAGAGAAGCTTAAAAATATCTCGCTAAATGAATACTGTAGCTTAAAAATATTTTGCTGAAAAAGTCAAGTTGTATAAAATATTTAATGAAAAATTTTAGCGAATGTTAATCCCGATGAACAAGTTGATTGCCAAAGATAATGTAGAAAAATGTAAATGTTCTTTAATATTCTTGTATTTTAAAATGTTTAGAAGGCATGAGTGTACTTGAGGATTTTAAGTTCAATTTCTGGAAATTTTTTTATAATTATTAGAAAAATTGTTTGAAAACTAAAAACAGCGTTTGAATTTTAGTTTCATATCTGGCATTTTTAATAGCTATTTAATATTCAAAAGATAAAGTATGCTTGTATTCTTGATCGGAATTTATAGAAAATAATAAAAAAAATGTATTTACAATTCCAAAATCCTTTTCTACATTAACTATTAAGTTCTGCTTGGGTTTTGTTCTCCTAAGTTGCCATGTCTATTTACAAAATTAAATTAATGCTTGAAATTTTAAAAATAAATTAATGATATTTTAGAGAAATGACAATAATAAATGGATCAAAGCGTTGCATTCCACTAGCATATTTCATTCTTTTGCATATAAAAGTGAAACCAGAAATGATTTTTCGATGGTTTTTTTTTTAAAATTCTAAATTTCCTTATGGAAGACACGTTTGAAATTGAATGGTAAACTGATGTATATTTAAAAGTTTGAAATGATTTAAATACTATATTCTTATCGAATGCTTCTAAAGAAAAATATAAAATAAAGCTCTGTTTATTAATAACAAATCTGAGAAAAAAAATCAATATTTTAATGCTTAAAAGGAAAATGAGGATAATACGTGATAATTTAGATGTTTCATTTCGATAATTATTGGAAGTTGTATTGAATGGCAACTGATTATACACAGTAATGAACAATACAGTTTACAAAATATATACAATACAAAATACAATTTTAAAACGTGAAGTTGAAGCAATTTCTAAACATCTACTGTCAAGCAATAATAAAAAAAAATCTGAAAATAAATAAATACAATTAAACTAAATTGTATTACCTTTTAAAAAACTTTCGTTAAATCTCCAGTATAACTTAAAGTCAGAAAAATTATTTTTACTTTTATTACATGAATTCAAATGAAATTAACATTAAAACTCTTTCTATTTATACAGAATTTTATTAAACATAAACTTTTAAGCAGACAATCTTTGTTTCTCTATATTCCAAATATAGTAACCCTTACGTTTCTACATCATTTAATTAAAAGCATTTACATAGTCAAAAATGAAACAAATTAGCAAATTAATGAACAATTATTATTTATTTCAGGTAATTTTACCATTTCGATGTTAATTAATAAATGTGTTGCAAGACTTAAATATTACTAGGATTAAAATGCAAATAAAATATGACATAAATTTTGAATCATTTACATATAAATAGAAAAATTCTTTTTTCATTTATTTAGCCTTATTTAGCAATCACCTTTATTTTGTTCAATTATGATAATTTAAATTATTTTCTAAGTGAACAAGAATTATTTTTTTGTTGCAATCATATAATGGATTATTTTGAAAGAAGTTTTAAATACCCATTGCATTATTTCATTTTTATTGCGATTCTGATTAAATTTAGCATAATTTTTTATCTTCAGTTATCCTGGATGAAGGATATAACACGATGTTTAAATCCTTTTGATTTTATTACACTATAAATTTAATATTAATCAAAGCAGAAAATAAGGCAAGTACTTTAACTATCTAAATTCAAAAATTTAGCCTTACAAAATCAGATAAATTTTTTAAAATCTTAAATTAAAATATTAAGGAAATTAATAATTAAGGAATTAATTATTATTAATAATTAAGGAAATTAAATATTAAGGAAAATGTTTTTTGTTTCGATAAGAGCTAAATTATTTATATTAAATGACATTTTCTTATTAAATTAATTAATTTGATAATTAAATATACTTTGTTCTTTTTTGTATATTTTCAGAATTTGAATACGTATTATTAAATGCTAACTGTCTAGTATTTATTTGCTAAATATAAGGAATTTTAATTATTAAAAATATCAAGAACAGAAATATTGAATTATTAATGTATCAATAAATGGATAATTCCTTATTAATGCATAAATAAAAGTTTATTAAGTGACTTTAACTAAATATTAAAGCAACCTAAATCTGACTAGTATACAAATGACTTGGTCACTGTCTATTATTATCTGGTCACTTGGTCACTGTCTATTGAGAAACATTTCTGATCTTTATAACTGCATATGCGTCAATTTATTTATTTATATGGTTCAAGAATATTTCGAAGAAATGTTAAAAGTAAAACTTTATGCTTATAGTTCCAGTGAAATGCAGATACTTTAGTTTAAATTTTTTGAAGAAATCCTGCCTAAGAATCCTTTTCTCAAATATATTGATATCTTGTATAGAAAGGAAATAGTTTTTTTTGTTCATAAATCAGGTTTCGCATTGGCCTCGAAACCGGAACTGAAACCCCTCAGCATAAAAATTCAACAAACCGCAGACTGCAAAGCTTTATTTTGAGATGGAAAATTTTAATATTAATACTAGAAACTGATCCTTAGAAATATTGCATTTCGAAATTTGATCTATATCTCCTATTTGTGTTATATATTTCTATCTCTACTGTTATATATTTCTGTAAAATATTTATAGAATACTTGAAAACTTGAATGGTAAATAAAATATGATATCAAACTAGTTGGAGAAATTTAAAGAAACCTGAATAAAATATTTAAATTTTGTCGTTGTTTCTCTCGTTCTCAACTAAATATTTTAGAATGTTTTAAAGATAGCCATAGAATTTATTACATTCGTTTTATTTATTTTATTAAAAATGTATCTAGTAAAAATTTAACGAAATTAAAATGATGCAATCGCGTTGAATATTATCTCGCACTTCTTTGAAATTGGGTTCAATTTCAGTGCTCTAGTGGGAACCAGAACGCATGGCAATTCTTAGCGTTCAATATGTTTTATAATCGGGCTATTGTTTTAACTGTATTTTTAACTATTTACAAAATAGTACACATTTAGAGTTGCTGGAATAATGACTGCTCTGAGAAATAAGACGTTTTATAATCATCTCGATGAGAAGTAAGAGATTAACCTTTGCATATAATAAAATGTTTCTATCGATTCTTTGTCTGCCTTTCTGCTCTATATCATCTCAAGTGCTATAGCTCCCACTTTTCACAATTTCGTGCTCGCGATTTCGTGCTTTTCGATATGATATATATCAGTAAGTTTTCTCATTTTCAGCTATATATTTTAGATTATTTTAAAGGTGACAGAAGAATTTAATAGAAGTTTTTTGTTAATAATTGTTGTTAATAATTTTTGTTTAATTTATTTAATTAAAAAATGCGTCCAGTAAAATAAAAAAAAATCAGACGATTTTTTTATTTCTAAAAGAAAAGCATTTTAAAACCAGATTTGAATAATAGCATTTTATTTTCCATAAATATGAAATGCCAGATAAACATACTTTGTATGAGGGTCGTATTTTTTTCTAAGCTCAATGGACAAGAAATAAAAGAGATAGGGATGGAGAAAGGAAATGAATACAAAATTTGATATAAATCTACAAATTTAGAGATAAAGCCATATGATAAATTTCATTCATCTCCTCGTTGCCTTTTATGAGTTATGATATTTCCCTGTACGAACAGACAAACATTTTTGCAGTGTGATTGTTTTCAAAATATGATATAGATTTTTCAGTTATCGTGCAAAGAATATATGAGATCTGTGTATAGAATGTATAGTATCAAACGTTTAACTTGTATCCTTTTTGAATTGTCATACTCAAAAACAGTAACTAAAATATTTTAAAGATATTTTAAAATACATATTTACATATAATAAATTTAAGTACAATTTTAAATATATTTTTCTGACCTATTTAGATTTGAAATGTGAAAATTAATCAAAATATCAGAATCGAAATTTTGATGACCACAATACTTTTTATTTCGTATTTAAGCAAAAAAAAAAAAAAAAAAAAAAAAAGTTGGCAAACATTTGATACTTAATAATACAATGATTAATTTTATGTAAGATAAATTAAATATAAAACGGATGAATAATATTATATATTTATTTACATTTACATAAGTTTAAAAGATAAATCTTTATAAGCTTAAACTGTATAAAAACAGGTACCTAAAATAAAAATAAAAAATAACAACAGATAAAAAAAAATCTAAAGAAAAGTTGATAAAACGATGATGAATTCAGGGTTGATGGAAACGCTGGATTCATGGTATGGATTTTCGATAATGTTATTCTTCAGCCCTTTACTTTGTTTTAAATTAAAGTTTCATAAGGCGGTTTTTCAAACCGAGCATTTGGCAATCAATCGTTTCGTACCCTAGGCCTTGGAGAACAAAGCTGAAGTTTTAAAAAAAAATCTGCAAACTTTTCTTTGATCCATGTTGTTTCTGTTCAACTTTTATAAAATCAAGGCTTAATTTAAAACTTGACCTGACAATGACCTTACTCATCATTTTTCAAAAATTGTTACCGATTATGGTAAAGTTTTGAGAGATCCCTCCACTATGTGCTATCCATAAAAAACGGCGCTTTGAAGATATGATTTCTAAGCAGAAAATGAGCTGGAATAATAATTCTAAGAGGAAGAAGAATATAAGGGTTTTTCAGCTAAAGATTAATACAAGGGGTGTTCAAATGAAAAGATATGAAACCTCGTAACAACGTGCGGGCGGCCGCATGCGCAGGAGAGAGCAGAGGCTCTTAAAAAGAGAGCCGTCAAATTGACACTACTTGTTGAATTCCTCGAGTACTGAAGAACCAGTAAATCCGATGTGGGATATTCTGAAGTCTACGCAGGTCCACCAAGAATAAAAGACCGGGGATACTCACGGAGAGTGTGGTTCTGCTCCATAATAACGCACGTCCACACGTTTCCAGGGTCAAGTTCCTGACCAAGTTCAAGTGGGAGCAGCTCGACCATCCACTCTAAAGCCTGGACATGCAGCCCTGCGATTTTCATGTGATTAATCATCTGAAAAAAACATCTGAAAGGGAAGCGCTTCAACTCAGACGGCGAACTCAAGGACGCTCTGAAGGAATGGGTCTCGTCACGGCCACAGGAATTCTGGGAGCAAGGAATCTTTCTGCTAGTTAATCAATGGAATCGTTGTGCTCAGGCCTATAGTGCATACTTTGAATAAAGTCTTCATTTATATCCACAGAGTCGTTTCGTACCTTTTTATTTGAACACCCCTTGTATCAAAATTCTAATCACTATATATCGCAAATTATTCATTGTCCATCACGGCTGTTTTTTTTTTTTTTTTTTGCGTATTTTAAAGATTCAAATGATTAAATTAATCGAATTTCTCATGTACGGAATGCTGTCTCTACTCCAACGGTTGCCCATGTTTCTATAGTTTAAACTGTCTCAACAAATATCCCTTTTTGTTGAAATTTGTTGGACTCTTCCCAGTTAACTATTTAACTGTTCCATGCCCAATGGATGAGAGGTCTGCATGGATCGCAGATAGTGGAGTATCCTAATAATTCAATAAAATTTGTTATAGTAAAATCTTTATTTTCCTGCTGCATGCTCTAAGCAAATTTTTCATTAGTTCTCATTATGTTTCATGATATTCATCCTAATTTTGTCTCATGATTTTAATTACAATTTTGTTTCATTAGTCTATCATTAGGAATTAAGTTACTTTATTACAATTTTTCACAATCGACCTCCTGTAAATTAAAATCTGGCGTTAATTATCAATTTTTATCTTTTTGGTTTTCAACAGTATGGAATGATTACTTAAGTTCAATTTGTTTTTGAAAAAAGTGACTGTAATAAATCTAGTAATAAATATAGTAAATCTAATTAAAATCACTTTTAATTTTCTTCTTCTCCTCAATCTCACTTTTTAGTCTCTTTCCCTATTTAAGTTACATCATAGTCAATTTTATGATTATCCAAATTGTC
The DNA here is from genome assembly GCF_947563725.1 of Argiope bruennichi. Classification (NCBI taxonomy): domain Eukaryota; kingdom Metazoa; phylum Arthropoda; class Arachnida; order Araneae; family Araneidae; genus Argiope; species Argiope bruennichi. The sequence continues at coordinate 66,184,462 of NC_079158.1, read as the reverse complement.
TATTCCATAACCTGTTCTATCTACATCGTTTATAATTCGCCAGATGAGCACGGAAATACAAGCTCCATCAACAATTGTGTTGGAAAACTTATATTCATAATGCCGAATGAATGCTACAATCATGAGCCACATTTAAAGTCTAAGTCAAAACATACAAACGCCATTAGCAACTATCTTGAGAAACCTAAGTGCACTGCACCAAATCAATCCAAGAATCATGACATAAATGCTAAGGTGTAGATTGTTGTTGTTACTTATGGCACTTGCCACGGACAACCCCGCTGTTCGAAGACAACCGATTTAAGCCTAAGGGGGAGCGCCTCTTGTTTTTATCGTAGAGCCAACTAGGGTCAAAAGTACGACTTAACTACACACACGTCACAATTCTTTTTACTGGGCGGACTTCATTCTGGCATTTCATTCACTCATCCACAGATCGTAATTTAGACCTGAATCAGAGAACGATCACCCCTGATCCAGTACCCTCAGTGGTATTACTCTCGACATGGAGGACTTTGTGACCACGACAGATTTATACGCGCGTCAACCACCAAGCACGCGGGGAATCTTCGGCCGGCGGGGTTTGAACTCGCAACCTAAGGGACGCGAATCCAACACTCTACCCACCAGGCTATGTCCGCCTAAGATATAGATTAAAAAAATACAAACGCCATTTACAATTTTTTGGGGAAACTTGTGTGCATTGTGCAGAATAAATGCTAATATCACGAGACAAAGTTTACAGCAAGTACCCAGAGGTTAGTCATTTGTACTACAGAACATGGCACTGCAAGCACAAAAGTGACAACTAAATGGGCTCTTTGCACTTAAATTAAGTAAAAGTTAAAGACCGGCCAATAAAATGTTCAAAATTAGCTAAGTGGAATAGAAATTTATAAAAGCACACAACTAAATGAATGAATGATTATCATAATAAGTCATAGGCAGGATAACAGATAAATAGCAATAAGGAAACAGTATTAACAAGAAATCTTTGGAATATTAAAAATAAAGAATGAAAGGAATCATCTGAAGTTTTAACTTGTATAAATGTTGCCACATGCAAATACATATGTTGTTGTAACAGCAATATAAACGAATATGAATAACAGCAAGCGAAATGTAAAAATTTTGAATTAGTCTCTCAAGCATTTGCTTCAAAATCAGTGATTCCATGGAAAAAGCAAGTTTAGGTGAACATATAGAATAATTTTTTTATTCTTTATTCTTAATATTTGAAAGCCCTTCTTTCTTTTAGAAGTTACATTCATTTTTAATGTTATTTTACATCTTTAAATATTATGTTCTTGAATTTTGAAGTTTAATAAAGTGTTCTTACTAGAAAATTTCATAAATAATAATTTAATAAACACTTTTTAAATTAAAGTTTGGTATAATAATTTCTGAATAGGCTTTGCAATTCATGTACTTCGTAATAAGCAATTTCAATATTTAAAAAGTTTTTACAGTTGTTTTGAATGCTTTATAATGCAAAAAGATTGAAAGTTTCATTTTATTTATTAGTTAAGCACTAGTATTTAAAGATTGGACAGAAATGCGGTTTATTTCTTAGTTTCCAAACTAGGTAATAAATTTTTTAAAGCATCTCCAAAATTTTAAACAAATCATTTGATTAATATCAAACTAAAAGGGTTTTGCTTTATGAAGTGTATAGTTATAAAACTTTTTTTCCTTCAATTTTGTAAATATTTTTAGTTTTTAACTGATATATTTTCGTTTCATGGATGTTTTTCAATTTATTTAATGCACAAATTCAAAAATAAAAATATTTTACATTTTTCAAGAAATTTATCACGAATATATTTATTATTAATTGCTGCTTTTTTTATTGCCATTGTATTTATCATGTTGATTATAATTTGTTAGACGTCATTTATGGAATTATTTTGTTCTGCTTTTGTAAATTTGTATTCCATTAAACTTATATTGCACATTTTATCCGATGTACTTCTTCTTTTACTTATTTAGTGAGCAAATAACCCCTTTTAGCATTTCCATTTTAAGTTTTTGGTTCCCTGTTCTATCTTAACCTTTCTTAATTTTTCTAACTCTTAGATTTTGTCCTATCATTTTAGAACCAACTAATAGACTAATATTTCAAATATTTTAAATTTATTCTTCATTATGAGTAAAAAGTTTCAAGACTCTTTGATTTATTGCCTCATAAAGAATCCGAAAACTTCCCCTTTTTAGTAACTCAACACTTAATTAACAAACAATCCTTTGACTATACATTACACAAACATGTTTATTATTTTAATTACCTAGAAAGATTATTTTAAAGAAATTATCGAGACTATCATTCCACTTCAGTTCTTTCGCGAAAATATTACTCTTCCTAAGAAAACGATCTCATAAATGTCAAGAGAATTTGAAGTATGGCAGCACTTTTCAACTCGACTCAACTTCTTTTCTTCCTGAAATTGCTAAAAATACTGAAGAGTTCTTCTCAACAAAAACTATCGACATAATTTAATAGAAAGACAGAGTCTTCTATGAAAACAGATTTTTTTTTGTGCATCATTTCTTTCATCTTTCTAGAAATATACCTTTTATATTTGCTTATTCAAATGAGAACTCAAATTAAGGAGTTTCTTAATATAATATTTTACTGAAGCGATACTTGTCCTTTTTATTTTCTTTTGATGTTTATATTTATGTAATTTAAGCATTTTTCAGTGTCGTAGAGGAGCATTTTCTTTAACAAGCCATCGGCATAATTTTATAAAAATTATATTGATTGTGCAGCGATATATTTACTATCAAAAATGGAACAATGGAAAGAGTGCTTGGATTTATTTTTGAAAATGTATATTCAATGCATCTTCAATATTTTACATCAGACTTCCAAAACTTCGTTAAATTTGTTCATGTGGATGCAAATATAATAATTTTAAACCGTAAGACAAAAAGGATTTTGTACGTGATCGATTGAACAAAATCAAAGCCCGGTATAAAATTTTAGATCTGTTGTTTCTAAAATTTATACTAACTTTTTCGCTCAATATAAGGAAACTAAACACAAAAGTAACATATGAAAAATTATACGATAAAATAAAAGGGAGAAAATTCCCGTTTATTTTCTCAGGAAATAACATAGATTTTAGTCTAACATTCTTCTAAACAATTTAAACCTTTAATATTTTGAATAAAGCTATAAAAGCAATGCAAAAAGCTATCCCAATTAATTTAATAAATGTATGCATTTCCTTTTTAATGAAATGCATACCGTTGTTTAACATTTCTGGGACGTAAATAATAAAGTTCCTTGAAATTTATTTTTACAATAAAGAAACCAATAATTGCCGTTAAAAATAATAAATTCATTTTTTATATACATGAATATAATAAATGAACCTATGCTTTTATTTAAATTGGAAAATGATAAAAGAAGAAAAACGTCTTGTACTCCATTTTATTTAAAATCGTATCTTTCGAAGCATTAAGAAATAAAAAGGATTCGAATATATATCAGTTTTCTATTTTCTTAAATTTATGAGATATGCGACTTCTTGAAATATTAATTTCAAAGTTAAAAATATCTTCTCCTAATTTATATTGCTATTTACTATTTTCTTAAAGATTGTCTGAAAGTTTCTTTCTGAATTTATTTTGAATATATTACATTCATTTTATCTTCAATTTTCGTAATAGCAATAGAAATTAGCTAAATTTAAAATAGTGAGATTGAATTTCGGGTTGCCAATATATATATATATATATATATATATATATATATATATATATATATATATATATATATATATATATATATATATATATATTTACAGGGTTATCGAGAAATAAGTTACCCATTTCAGAGAACTCTAAATTGCGTTCTTTTGATCCAAATGAGATAAAATTTGAACTACAGATTATTTAGATAATGCTCTTTACATTTATAAAATAAAAAAATACTACAAAAATTCAACATTAGGTGGCGTTGTTATACACATAAAACCATTTAATATGGTTTATAATTGTTAAATGAAGTAAAATTAAAATTGTTCCATATGTCCGCCTTCATTTTCAACAGTATGCTCTAATCAGAGAACCTATATTTTCTATAGATGGTGGCAGTGAGTTTGCCAGAATAGTAAGAATATGGCGCCGAACGTTGTCCTTCAGATCTAGCAGAGAGGTTGGCCTTTGACGGTAGATATTGTCCTTCAAATAACCCCACAACCGAATGTCTCAAGGGGTAATGCCCTGCGAGCGAGGAGGCCATGCTATTGGGAAATGACAGCTGATAGTTCGTGCTTCTGTGAAATGCTCAATTAACAATCGCTTTACACGACGATCAATATGAGGTGGAGCACCATCCTGCATGAAAATGATATCTTGAAGACATTTACGCTGTAGAAGAGTTGGGATTACAAAATGCATCTGCACATCATGGTACCATTGTCCTGTGAAGGAAAAGGTTTGGATTCCATTTGAGGTTATCTCTTCAAAGAAATACGGTAATAATAAAGGTAGTTGTAAAACCACTGTCACTTTTTCAGAATGCAAGGGTTGTTCCTGGATAACCTGAGGGCTTTCCTCTGCCCAAATTCGACAGTTGTGGTTGTTAACTTGCTCATTGAGGCAAAAGTGGGCCTCATCACTCCACAGAATGTCCCATGGCCAAGTTGTGTCAACCACCATTCGAGCAAGAAAATGAAGTGCAAAAGTTTTGCGGACCTCTAAGTCCCCGTCCTGCAGCGGGTGCACATACTTGATTTTGTATGAATAAACATGCAAAATCTGCAGTACGATTTTTCGTACAGTTGAATACGGCATATCCAGAACACTGGAAAATACTGGCAAACTCACACTATTATGCGGCGACTGACTGCTGGATTTAACGAGCGTAGTCGCAACATTTTTGATGCTAGAAGACGGGATTTTTTTTTCGTTCTCTACCTGAAAGAATGCCAAGTTGCCCAGTTTTTTCAAATTTCTGCATCATCTTGCGTAGGGCACCTGGAGACATTGGAAATCTTCGTATCTGCTTCATACGACGAAATTCCTTTAGATCTGCAACGGTATCTTGTTGGTTCTGGTAGAACAATTTCACCAGTAGCACTTTTTCTTGCAACGTGGGCATGGCGAACAGAGAAGAAACTAATGTTTGTGCAGAATCCACCTTCTATTTATCCAAAGAAAAATGGTAATAGACGTGCGCTGTAACGCAAATTATGTTTCACATTTTCAATATATGCAAATAAATGCCGTTTGTGTTACAGCGCCATCTATTGGTGAATTTTTGTACTATTTTTTATTTAATAAATGTAAAGCGCATCATTTGGATAATCTGTAGTTCAAATTTTATGTTATTTGAACCAATAGAACGTATTTTAGAGTCCCGTGGAGTGAGTAACTTATTTCTTGCTAACCCGGTATATATATATATATGTTAGCTAAAATTAATAAACAAAGTAAACTTGCTTAAACGATACATATAGTTATAATTTAATTAACAATATCTCAATACTGTTCCACTCGAATGATTTCATAATTTTTTTCTCTGAGATATTTCATTCTTTTTATTTCCTTATTTCTCAAAATGAAACTTGTGATTTTCAAAACCTTATAATTTACCTTTATTATTTATTAATTTCGAAAATTATAAAGCCCTATAAAGATATATTCCTTGACAACTGATAAAATCTTATCAAAAATGATGTATACTATATTTGTCACGTAAATAATTAGGACAGTTGCGCTGATTTTTGATTCGAGCCGTATTAATGGAAAAGATCGATTATAAAAACCAGTGTAATGTTATGATTTTGATAATAAGTTCAAATAATAAAATATGGTTAAAAGGAAATGATCGTTTCTTTCCAAACATTATTATTATGTTTTTTTGGGGTAAATGGTAATAATTATTTCTATCATTCCTCTAATCATAAATTATTGATTAAAAAACAAAATTCACAAATCTGAACTAAAAAAATTATTTCTATAAAATTGTTTATAAACAGGCTTTGTATTTTTAAATACTTGTTCGATAGAAGAGAACGAAAAAAAAAAAAAGAGAGTGGCTCTTTTAATTAGTCATTTTTCAGTTAAACCCTAGACAGATATGCATGCAAAGTTTGAAAAAATGCATGCCCAATTATTTAAACCAATTTCTTCCAAATTTGTTTTTATCCTTTTCTTAATTTTTGAAAAAAGGCAAACTGGGCAGATGAAGATGGTTTGAGATAGTAATATTTTATTGAGATAATAATATGCCAAAGTAAAAGAAGACTTAAATTATCCTCAACTGAATGAGGCAGTACGATGCCTTTTCATTATATCATAACACTCGGTTTATCCTATAGGATACTATTTTACACAATGATCGAAATGAAACAGGAACAGCTTTGATATTTTCTGAGCAAAAATTAGAAGTTGAACCACAACGAAATCTTATAAACATATATTTTTTTTTATTGTACGATTCAGAAAGATTTCATATTAAGAACAAAATTCAGAATAGATTCAGAACAAAAAATATCATAGCTCGGTCAAAAGTATAAAAAATGATGTGGTATAACAAATTTGCATAGAATTTCTTTACCTTTCTTTCAAGAAGCAATTTCTCACAGAATTAAGATTTTAAAACTTACAGCAAGAGAGAATTGAGAATTAACATCATTGCTTATCAAATTCCTGAAAATTGATTTGCTTATCAAAATCAATTAATTAATTCACAATTAATCAATTGTTAATTAACATTGCTTCTGACATGATGAAACCAATTTAACAAATAGAACAAATGGAAATGGAGAATGATTATACATTTTGAAAATTACTAGAAAATTCGCAGTGAACCTTTGATGGTTGGTTGGTTGGTTGTGAGTTTTAGTGGCGCAAGAGCCAACCTTGGCTAAACTGCGCCAACTGAAAACTGAAGCCTTGACGGAGCCTCAAATCAATGGAAATATTGAGATCTGATAAGCAACAACAGATGAATATAAGAGCTTCTAAATAACTTTCAGCTTTCTCTTAAAAGTAAAATTATAGCGATATTTTTTTATTCGGTTAGAAGCACTATTTCTTAATTATTGAAGAAAATATAAATTTTTTCCTTTTGAAATTAAAATTGGGCACTTAAGAGAATGTGTGTACAAAATTTGTGACCCAGCCTATGGTTTTAATGCATATGCTAAACCCTTCTATTCAATTTTCACCTCCCTGTTTGTTTTTTAAATCTGGCCTGAATATTTACAGATTTTAAAAGTAATGGATATATATTTGAACAAAATTCAGTTTTAAACACTAGTAATCAACATTATTCGCAAGGAAATTCTGCACTTGAGGAGAAATTGTTGAGTCCTATGAAGTTTTATTTTATTTTTTTATTTCACTTGCTTTAAAATGCGTTTCTATACGTGTTATGGCCATTCAGTGGTGAAGCGGTGATATATAACTTTTTAAGTTTTGAAATGCGCTGATTATAATAAGTCAGGAGAAACGAAATATTGCGTTAAAATCCCCAAAGACTTAGATTTCATTTTGAAACATTTGAAAGGAGAAATAACTATAGCTTCCAGTTAAATACTGGTTACTATCAATAGAAATAAAACCGAAACGCTCAGTTTTTGTTTTTGCAGAAATATATGCAACTGAATAGATCCTTTTTTTCAAATTACGCACATAAATATTTTGAAATATATCCAAAGTTTTATCAAAAGCTTCTTGATAACTATTTAAATAATAATTTGTTATTAATTAAAATTATATTTCCACTGCCAAATGCACGGAATCTGAAATCCACAGCAAATATGTCACGAGTCTGAGATTTGTTTAATAAGCTGAATTTAAAATACGGAAAACATGAGATATTCAAAGAAGAATTATTTTACCTCTTAGATTATGAAATTTTTCTCTTCAAAATCAGAATTGTTTTGAGGTTTCCTATTACTTAAAGATAATTCAAACTTAAATGTCTGCTAACTGGGAATTGAAACTCATGATTCAAAATGGCTGTTTTCCTTTTATATGTTGCAAACACATATTTCCTCATAGCAATTAGCTAAATTCTACGTCATTTCTTAAAAATTATTAATAGCCCACTAAAAGATTAGTTTTCGAATTTAAAAAAATTCATTTGTGGGGTGCTTGGGCTATTTTGTGAGAAACTACTAAATATTAAAAAGTTTTGGTGCAGCAAAATTTCTTATTTTACTAGAAATAAAAATGTGGACTATAAAAAGATTTTGTGCGTTATAGCATTCATATAAAAGAATTTTCTGAATTAAAATGTTATATATACTGATTATTTTTAAAACATACGGGTATTACTGGTATATGTTTAATAAACGGTATTTTCAAGCGCATTTCTTTTTTGTTCTGATATTTTCCTAATTCTACGATCATTCGTCATCAATAAAAACACATAAAAACAGTCTTTCCCGATCAAAAAAAAAAATTTTTTTTTAAAGTTTTATAGCTTTTTTATTGTAGAAAGTTCTATATGTTAAACAGGCACGAAAATAATCTTACATTTTTCTATTTTAGGTAGAATTAGAATTCTCCAATATAAATACTGTATATATATATATTCCTTTTCCTAAATCGACAAGTGTGAAAGAAATCCTTATCAGAATCTCTTAGAAAAATCACTAACGTGAAAAATACTTGTCATTTTGCTCTGATCTATTGTAAAGGAAGTGAATGAATAAATTGAAGAGTAATTTTTTAATTATGTATATATAGTTATTACTGATACTATTATTATTTATTTTAATATGTATTAATGATCAAATGAGATCATTAAAAATATTAAAATAACTTGTATTGTACATATACTTATACATAATCTTAACATATACTTTAACATATATTGTACATATACTTATACATAATCATATACATAATCTTAACATAATATATTTGCATTTGTAAAAATTCAAATGAAATTTTTTTTAACTAAAACTGTTTATATATAGAGATAGATAGATTGATATAGATATATATACACCCATCCTCCCTCCTAATATTAAATTTCATTTGCGAGTTATTTACTAATATTACTATTTCCAATGAAAGAATTAAAAGTGATGATGAAACATGAAAAGTGATGATTAGGGATGCAATACCGGTATACCGAATACCGGTATTTTGAGCCATTTGCACAATTTTGTAATACCGGTATTCACAAGTTTAAATACCGGTTTTTCGGTATTTACTAGAAATTTTTAAAATTGTTTCCACTATATGTTCAGGGATCGCGAACATAGCAAAATAGTATACGTTTTTGTTTTTATGTCTTCATAACGGGCGAAATTAATTAGTTAATTAATGGCTTAATTAATTGCTTAAATCTAAATTAGCGAAACAGGGATTATCCCTGAAAGAAAATATTGTATCCATAACGACTGATGGAGCAACAATTACGAAAAAAGTTGGAAAGTTGATGGGTGCAAATCAGCAGTTGTGCTATGCTCATGGAATTCAATTAGGAGTAATAGATGTGTTATACCAAAAAAATAAAGAAGAATCCAAATACTGTGGATATAGAAATTTCGGATTCCAACTTTGAAAAGAGTAAGAGTGCGAGTGATATTGACAATGAAGATAATGACAATGTAATTGTTGAAGAAGATATTGCTAATGAGGATGAAATATTAACCTATCAAGAATTGCTTCCTATAATTTATAAAGTTCGAAAAATTGTTAAGATATTTAAAAAGGGTATATTAACAAAATATATACTAACTGAAAATAAAACAGAATATATGTTAATATTAGATTCTAAAACACGTTAGAACAGTTTACTCCTAACGATGGAACGATTTTTGAAACTGGGAAATCCAATCAAAAAAGCAATAATCGACTTAAACCTGTTAATTAATTTTACTGATAGTAAATTCGACTTAATATTCAGAACTATATCAGCTCTAATTCCAATAAAACTGACTATTGAGGCATTATGTCGGAGAGATTTTAATTTTTTAACAGATAATGCAACAATAAATTTCATGTTGCAGTCACTGAAAGAACAGCACACATCACTATCTGAAGAATTATATATTACATTGAAAAATCTCACAGAAGAAAGGCATTCCGAAATAAAAAAATGTCTTATGGTATTTACATAATTATAATGATTTTAAAAATGAAAATGAAAAAGAAGAAAAGAAAATAACCAATTCAAATCTGATTAAGTTTAGAGTAAATTTTCTTAAAATTTTGTACCCACAAACCTATCCACATTCAGAAGAATTCGGTTCAATTATCGAAGATTATGATGTCATTACTGTCGATAGTGAAAAGGAATTGTCTCTTGAACAAAAATTAGAATTAGCGATAAATAAAATTTCAACGAACTAAAATACAATACAGAAATCAGCTATATCCAAAACCATCCGACGGGAAATCGATTTATTTGAGGATGAGAGATTTAGAGGTAAATACTTGGAAAAAATATATTGCGCATTGCTAACAGTACCACCAACTAGCGTAGATGCCGAAAGAGCGTTTTGGACAGCTGGTAATTTTTCCACAAAATTACTTTTGAGGCTTAATGACAGTACAATTGATGCATTATGTTTTTTAAGATCACATTTCAAAAATTTGTAATAGTACCACAGACTGAACAGTGTTATTTACACTTTTTTTTGTGATAAATAAGATGTTTCTTTACTTTTTTGTGATTATATACTGTTATAATTTATAAGTTACAAATTATTTTTTGTGATATTTACACTCACTAACAAAACTGGCAAATAAAACAAAGAAACACTTGTGTTTTCTTTCATTTTCTAAAATTTCCAATACCGGTATTAAAACCGGTATCCCGGTATTAAGATTTAAAAAATACCGAATACCGGTATTGAAATTTTGGTCCGGTATTGCAATCCCTAGTGATGATGGAATAAAATAAGTACAATTTCTTGATAAAATGAAATTCTGCTTCATGTTGCTTTTTTTAACAAAAGTATTCTTTCCTTCTAAAACCGTTCATTTTTATCGAATTTATTTTATTTATTCCTTACAATCTAAGTAATGCAACAATGTTGTGATTTTCTTTTATTAATATTAAACGGTTAAAGCTGGTTTTTTAAAATTATTATTTTAAGTATTTAGTTTCCTTTGCATTTAGTTAACGGTGATAACTTGTCATATTTGGTCCTTTACCTTTATCATGCACTTTTAGTTATTTATTTCAATAAACTATAATATAGTGAGAGTATTCTTTTTTTAATTTCTTATTAATATTTTTTTCCAAATTTATACTCAGTTAAAGAACAATTAATTTTCCCGTTTCTTTACAGATTTACAGGAAATTTTGATAGCTATTAAAATTTCGAAGCATTCTATCACTTAAGATTTTAAATAAATCATCTGTAAGTAAATTCGAATGTTGGATAATTTTTTTATTTCTAATGAATTTGCATTCAGCATTTGGTGACACTTCTAACTTCCCATTTTTTTGTTTTTCTGCCAAAAATTTAAATTTAAACTCGATATTTATTTATGCTTAAATGACATGATAAATATTAAATTATTTTTATTCTGAATGCTAATGACAGACAACTAATTTAGTAATACAAATCATTTTACTACGGTTTGTTTTATGTTTTAATTAAGATTTTTTCTCTGTCTTAAAGATACATTTTCTTCCGGCTGTGTATGAATGAAAAATTTCTCTTACTTGTATCATCGTCGTTGAATTCCGAATCATAGCTTTTTGTGGAACCTGTTTCTAGAAGACGTTCTTCTTTCGGCTTCAGGGGATCCACGGAACATAATTCGAAGATGTTATTCGTATGACTATGAATCTGAAAAAGAAACACTTGAATGATTACATGATATTTAATTAAATTAACAACTTCTTTCTCCATCTTTAAAAAGGAAAAAAGAAAAACACGAATATGTAAAATACAGAAAAATCTCGAACACGAAAAAATACAAACGCATTTTAATACGATTAAACATCTACAGAGAATTCAAATGGGTTCCGAACAAACTTTAAGAGCAGAATGAGCTTTCATAAACTAATGAATTTCTTGTAGTTATGTAGGGTCATGAGCAACAAACTAATCAACTTTATGTTGGAATTTCATGTAGGAAATTAACAACGTCGCTTTCCATTCTGAAAAAGGCATAAAAGAACACGAATACGGAAAAAAAAATACAAATATAGAAAATACAGAAATCTTACAAACGCAAAAAAATACAAATACATTTTAATACGAATTAAACATTTACAGAGGATTCAAAAAGTATCCGAACAAATTATAAGAAAAAGACGAGCTTGCGCAAACTAATCAATTTCACGTAGGAATCTTTAGGAAAACGAACATAAAATTTACTCTGACTTCAAAGTTTCATGTTCACGCGTATATTATACTAAATCAAGTATATGCCCTTTTACCTTTACAACCAATCACAATACAATTTTTTAAATACAATTTGATAATTGAACCAGGCACACAATGAAAAAAAATCTAGTTTTACAGTGTAAGCAATACAAGCAATTACAGTGTTGCAAAATCATTCATTGACGAAGATTTCTTAAGAAACCTTAACGGTGTAAAATATTTTTAAAATAAAAAAAAGTAAATATCTGCGTAACGCTCATAACTTATAAGGAGTTATTGAGATAAACAATATAACGCATTCTGTTATGTGTATTTTCATCAGGAATGAGTTCAGATGCAGTAGCGATAGTTGTTTTTTTAGAATTACAGAAAGACCGCAAGCTACCAATAACCAAAAAACTACGATGAATGCCGAGAGTGAGAGATTCAGATTTACCAAGCTTTCGATGCAAATATTTTAAGGCTTATTTTTTCGATATGAATATATCACAGGTCTATCATTGCCTTTAAGCATCACAATCATTAGACTTCCCAAATGCAAATTAGTATTTGTTTGTGACTTCAAACTTTGGAAAAATTTAGAAGTATTTCGTATTTAACATAATTTATTATATCCTGACCAATCAATCAATCGATTTCATCCATATTGATGAAATAGTAACTGAACAAAATTATTTATTTATTATTTATTTGGATCCAAATTATTTTACCATCTATTAAAATACTAGCCGCCTTTGGCGACCAGCCGGTTTGCCAATCTTAATGTTCGTTTAAATTTTAATAAATAACATTTTACGCAATTCCTACTTTAATAGATTCTTCATCAAAATATTTTAAAACTTCAAATTTTGATAGTCATATAATTCACTCATAATATTATAAAGGCCTTCAGTCATAACGTAATATGTATCTCTCTAATTTTCTGTCAGCTCCCGTAGAATTTATGCTTTAAATTAAAGTGGAAAGAATTAATCTGCAATTAATATAATAATATTTTTTACCGAAACAAAGCATTTTTTTATAATATGATTACTGATGAGTCACTGAGCGTTTAAACTTTATGGGCACTAAAGAATATCTTTCTTAATTTATGTTATATCTCAAGAATTTGTCAACAAAATTTTCTCAGATTCATCATGAACAGATCGATTATTTAACAATGTTTAATTTTAAATGCATCAAACACTAAGAAAATAAAATGAATCGTTTAAAATAATCGGTCGAAAACAGGTTTAAAAAACTACTTAAAAAACGATGTACTTAAAACTATAAGCATATACAAAAAATATATAACTAACATAAATACTATTTAATTACAAAAGCATGCAACTAACCTAAAAATAATTTAATTCAAGAATCACCCGCTGATAATATTGTCAACAATCAGAACACAATGCGCATGCGTGAATTTTCAACGCCAGTTACGGTAACTCAAATGCGTGAATTTTTCTACGCCAGTTGGGGTAACGCTATATAGATTAGACATTTTTAATTTCCTTTATTCTGTGTTATTTTAATTCAAAAGTACTTCAGAATGAATCTGAAAGATCGATTAATTAACAATGTTTAATTTTAAATGCATGAAACATTAAGAAATAAACAGAATCGTTTGAAATAATCGGCCGAAAAATGTTAACCCTAGCCTCATTACTGTTGGGGGAAAAAAAAAACTGAAGCCTTACTCATTTGGCGTTGGAAAAAATGAAAAGATTTTTTGGCGGAAAAGTTAGTTTTTAATTAATAATTAAAATTCTAATTAAAAATTCAAAAAAGGGACCCCAGGTGCACATCCCCGATCTCTAAGGTATACATGTACCAAATTTGGTAGCTATAGGTCAAACGGTCTGGCCTGTAGAGCGCCAACACACACACATTGAGCTTTATATAAGTATAGATAATTGCAATTTGAGTAATATCTGTTGATTACAAAAAAATGAATTAGGGTTACGTGAAGTAATTAGGACAAAGGAGTTATTGGAAATGGCGAATAAAATGTACATGAAAAAGGCCTTAACCAATTGGAAAGCATGTATTTTAGGAGAAAAACATGTCTTCCCGCTTTTTAGATTATTATATAACGTTTATTTACTCTGGTTGCAAATATGTTCAGTAAAAATATTCTAAAATTTCAGAAAATTTTATTATTCACTCCTTACTCAGTTAATATTCAAACCAAGTTGCAGAAATATAAACTTCTTGGATCTGTAGGGTGTAACAGTTATGAGGAAATAACTTTTCTTTTTGAATTTTCTCCCGAAAAAAAGGTTAATGTTCACAATTTACCTAGGCAATTCCCATAGCAGGGAGGTAAGGAACAGATTTTTAACTAAACCAAAAGTTATATTTTTATCATTTAGTCATTTCTTTGAAAATTCTAGACAACAAGGGTCGTGGTGGCCTGGTGGTCGGGTCTAGGCTTCAGAATTGTAGGTTTTATGTTCGAGACACGACAGCACCGAAGATACGATGGGTAAGTGTGTCTGGTGCGAGTCAAATCTGTTGTGGCCAAACGTCCTCCCCCTAGTGTGGCTTGGAAGTTTGGAGAGAGGTATGCTCAAGTGTCGCCCTCGTCATCTGAATGCAGCTCAAAATTACGTCTACCGTCCCCAAAAGCCCTAATGTTGCTTTAAAACGGGACGTTAATAAAACAAAAAAGTGCTTTTTTAACATGTTAAAAGCTTGTTCAAACTATAAAAATGAATTAAAACACGAACTACAGCATGCCGAAATTTTTATTAATCAAATCATTTGCATAATTTGATATTTCTGTCTCGAAGAGAACCTTTTACCCCTTTTTACCATGCTATTAATGAACCATTTGATAAAAACTCCGATGGCTATCAAAAATTCGTGCATTTTGGCTGAGTGAGTTTTGATCCCGTATGATAAAAAGAGCATGCAAAATGTTGTTATGAAATGAAGCAAATATTTTGGGACGAAGTTTTGCACATATAATCATTTGTTTCAACAAGGCTTATTTATTTACGTTTGCGTCTTGTGAAAAACAACAAATCTGTCGGCCCCTGATAACCATTCCCCAAGTGGTCGTCACTTGTCGGTTATCGCTGCCATATGATTTTTAAAAAAGTTTATCACGAAGTTCAGTTCCCCTAAAAGGGAAATACCAAATAAATTCTAAAGGAAACTTTAAAGTTTAACCGTTAATGTAGGATGCTGGGGGGGGGGTGCACCTTAAGAATTCGATTACTTTAAACAGACGTCGAATTTTTTGGTAAAGCCCCAAGGTCAATATATGGTTCCCATGTCGCCTGAGCAAGCATTTTAGAATTACGTTTTATCAACATATCACGGAAAGGTATGTTCCACATGACATCATTGTATAACAGGACAAAATATATATTTTTTACAAAATCGTAAATTAAGATTGTTAAATGATCAGACAATAATGGTACTATTTTAAAGTTTAAAAAAGTATTTATAATGCAAGTATACTCAATACACTCATATCTACTCTATGAGTAAATTAAAAGATCGAAATACCGCAATAGCATAGGAGCGAGCCATGATAGAGTCCTAACGGTCATTACTGGCTATGGTCAAACCTACTCATAGGAGGCATGTCCTGTCATCTGCAGGTGATGACTGGAACCCACACCATTATTATCTCCACCAGAATGGCGAGAACTGAGAGATATCGGAGGATTAACATTACAGTTTTTGAGATGCTTCCTGGTGGGATTTATTTATAAATAATCGTCTTCGACGATCAACTGTTAGCCGGTGATATTGTTTATACTGAATGTTATTTAAATCGTTTAGATGTAGCTTCATGCGAGTGATTCGGGACACATTCAGATATTAAAGTCGTACTATTTTAATTGTCCAACTTCTGTGAATTGGGAACACGAATCTTTCAAATGCCCATAGTTCCATTCCATAGTATCGCATTACTATTAAAAATTTAAATGTTCAGTTTTTTTTTATCTTCTGAATTTCAGGCAATGTAACTTCACTATTTTCTTCATCCTTTGAATCATGCAGATATTAAACAGATACCTTCTTCTTTAGCTTTCAAAAATGGAAGAAAATCATGCAGTTACATATTAGATGAAACAATGAAAATGGTTTGAATTTCAGAGCAACAATGTAATCTACTATTGCCAATAAATAATAATAATTTTAATAAATTCCGAAATTGTGTAAAAGTTTGCACAATTATCAAATTATTCTTGAATCTGATATCTTGTATTAATTATTCTGAAAATAATTCTAACATCAATGACATTTAAAAAAAAAAACTTTGAAAATTTTCTAAAGGTGTATAATTCAGTTTTGTGCTATAATAATTTCGGAAGTTATCGCGGAAAAATGCCAAAAAATTATGCTTGATTTTTAATTGATTATTGTTTTGAAAAAATTGCTCCGAAATGTGCGTTTCCACCCTTCAGTTCTGTATGCGCCAAATTTCACATTGTGTGTCAAACTGTCTGATTTGTAGAGCTCCAATGCACACACAAATCTTTATTGTTAATAGAGATGTAAAAATTTCTTTAATTTAGAAATTAATTTTATGAAACATTGAATGAAAAAAAATTTAAATATAAACTTTGTTTAGAGTGTCGATATTAGTTTTTTTCTATATTATTTTTTAGTACTTTCATGCTATGCATTAAAAGATATAATATTAATAATTGCATTTATGCTAGCCATATTGTAAGAATTTTATAAAGAAGGCAAAGAAATACATAAAACTTCATTTATTGAAGTACATAATAAAATTAATTAGTAGCAAGTACATTATGATTGATTAAGAAATTCGAATACTTATTAAGATTATAAATTATTTTTGGTCTAGACATTTCTATTAGATTAATAAATACGTTTGGGGTTAATCATCTATTTAATAATGAGAAATTCAATAAGAATTTAAAACGTAAATGTTGATTCTAATTAATATATTAATTAAAAATAGTCCTCAAATTTTAGTTAAATTAATAACTTCAGTTAAATTAGAAAAGCGAAACTACTTAACTAAATAATTAGGTTATTAAAATGTTTAGCATAAATATTACATTTAAAGCTTCATTATGATTCTTTATGTCTCTGAATAGAAAGCTTTCTATATCCGCTTAAGGAAGCTATTTGAAAAGATTTAAGAGCAAGTATGCAATCTTGAAATTCAATACTTGTTTTGATTAAAATATTTTTAATAAAACATATGGCACTAAACTATACGTTTAGAACATTTTCAAAAAAAAAAATCGTTTCTGGATTAAAATTTTGCTTTTTGAAATTAATCAGCTAAAATGTAAATTCTGAAATCCTTTTGAAGATACAAAATAGAATGAAAGGGAATATTTTACCGGAAAAGCTTGTTCAAATAAAGTGATTCGACGAAATAAAATGATGCTTGAAAAATTTGTTCTAGAAGTAACTTCTCTACAAAAGATGGAAAGATGAATGAGATATTTGGCCTTAATATGTGCATTCATTACTAATTAAAACTATTAAGAATGTCCGAATTAATAACAGAATATAAAAAAAGTGCTTTATTTATATTTAAAAACTCCTTCCTACGAGTAGTTTAGATTCTATTTACAGATAAATTTCATAGAAATAAATATACAAGTAATTAAATTAATAAAATAATTAATAAAAATAATTTAATTAATTTATAAATTCATTGTTGTTTTTTCATTGAAGACGTTATTAAAGTTTATCGTAAAACAGACTTTCCTAGTCTGCATTAATGAAAACAAATTAGCAGCAATCTCAAGAGATTTGTTAATCCAAGACTTTTAATCTATGAAAAGAATTCTGCATATTCTTGTATGTAACCGCGTAGTTGCAAAAAGAACTTGTTCTGAAAAAACTCCTTAAATTGAATTAAAAATTACGACAATGATCATGAATTCTTATCAGCAATTTCGAGACCTACAAAGAAAAATTCGACATACTTTTAAATAATAAAGAATATTAATTTGATAAATATTTACCAAATCTAAAAAATAAAATGTATCTTAATAAAATAAAAATTCCTCTTAAAAATAAAAGAAATTGAAGATAAAAAAATTCCTCTTAAAAATAAAAGAAATTGAAGATAAAAAAAATCCTTTTATTAAATAAAAATATTAAAATTTCTCTTACTGTAGATTTATTAAGTTATTGGAACTTGTTAGCTTATATTTTTATGTAAACAAAGCAACAGCAATCTTTTGGCGAAAATTTATTTCTTCTTTTCTTGTTTAATTGTTGAGTTATGCCATTTTATATTTTATAATTTTAGCAGTTTTATATTTTAAAAGATTTATCCAAATAAACAACATTGATTAACCATGTTTAAAAATATGCATATACATATTTATTTTTATAATTGAATCTTTTATGTGTTTTATATACTTACATTAAAATATTATATAAAAATTATATTCCTTTATTTGTGAATAATTTTTTTCCTTCCAATTCTTTCTGTTCCGGACACACATCGTTAATTGACTGTCATTAAATGTTTCTATACACGTTCTTCTATAATTTATTAATCAGTTCTGATAACTGTGTGTTCGCGTATATTCCTATTCATAATGTATTTTAAAATGGGTTTACACTCGGCCAGTCCTAAGACGGTCAGTAAGACAACGCATGCGCAGAAAGGAAATTTCATAAGATCGATTCACGCATTCCATGCTTGGTTACAAATGGCCGTTTTGGTGTCCCTGAATTTTTCTTTTTCACTGCGCATCGTATTAAAATGATAAGTAATTACACAAAAAAACGCGGTAAAATAAAAAAAAAGGTCAACATACCTAAATTTAGAAAACTATAGAAAAAAAAATGGCAAATAAAATGGTAAAAAAGCCTCTTATTAGAAAGAACAATGTACAAAAAATGTTGGAATTAATCTATGATAAGTAATCAATTTTTTCACGCAAAAAAACACCGAAAAAAAACTTCCCCGCCAAATTCTACAAATGCATGCGCTGTATTGTAAGGGGGAAAAAATGCAATGCAGCGGCATGTTGTTGTCCCGTCGGGACAAGTACTTGCCATTTTCCGAACAGCATTTTTCAGCCTTCCTACGCATGCTCTTCATACTGGCCGTCTTATAACTGGCCGAGTGTAAACCCACTTTTAATGGTTTTATCAAATCAATTAGCTGTGGAAATAAATGATTCGTTAATGAAAGATATTGCTTTATTATCGAATACAGCTTAAATGCAGCAGCATTAAGAACCACACATGCTCTGTTCTTATTATAACTATAACTCCTTCTTTGAAAGTAAATTAAGAATTTCTCATTTTAAAGTAAAAGTAACACATTTAGCAACTTATGCGATTGTTCAAAAGAATTATGTACTTATTAATTAAATTCTATTGTAAGGAATCTGAATGATATTAAGAAATAACGATAAGAACTTTAGAGTGATAACTAAGAAATTAAAAAAAAATTCTTTCAGAAAAAGGTTACCTCACGTAAAGAAATCATAATCTGCCATCTTAAATAAGTTTTTTAAAGAGAGAGAGAAAAAAAAGGAAAGTTTGTAAAGAAAGATTTTTAGTATATTTTATTTTTCTGAGAGCATATGGCAATATCATAGTAGGTATCTAAGGCCGAAACAGAAATAATTTCGAAAAAAAAAACCCTTTAATCCATTAGATTGGCAATGGAATATGAAATTCTCGGTCTTTTTACAAAAGCAAAGTTAATATAAATATTGTCAATTGCAGCCCTAAATTTTTTCCTAAAGCTGGACATAGCAGGATCATATGTTGGCGCTTAAAGTAATTCTTTGCGGATCTGTGTAATTTTTAAAAGAACTTAATTGATATTCGTTTAATAAATTCCGAAACCTGTTCAATTTGCAAGTCACTATGAAGTACTTTCATTCTTATGTATCAGGCTGAATTAACAATTATTAAATAATTATTAGCATTAAGAAAATTTATTATATGTTTATTTTGGAAAACTTGCAATTTTTAAAGTTTTGGGAACCGGAATTTGAGAACCGTGCATCAATTTCTAATTAAAATTCCTTTACAGAGCAGAAGCGTGAGCCATTTTAAGACCAAAAACAATCTAGTAAGTTTCAAATATCTGAGGAAGAATTTTCCTCTTTGCTGATTCTCCCTCTTTCACAAATTAGTGGATAATTGGGAGTTATACACGGAAATAAATATTAAAGACTTTATTAGAGATTGCAAGTAAATATTCTGTGCACCAGATGATGATTAAATTAATAAGCAGTGATCTTGAGAAAATTAATAAGCAACAGCTTCTTCCACATAAAAATACATTAAAATTTTCCAATAAAAAATGTTGTCAAACACATATTATCACTACTAATACCATCTTAAAATAAACTGATTAAAACTCCTTTTATTTTAATCTTCCTATTCTATACTAAAAGGCATTTGTTTTCATAAGAGTAATAAAAAGTTTTTTGTGCTGTATAGATAATGAAAATCGATATCTCATAAAATGAAAGAAGCCAGAAGAATTTAAAAGAAGAAAAAAAAAGGAAAGATGATTATAGTTTTGTTGCAGCAGATGGCTAGCAACAAAGACAAATATAATCTGAAGTGATGTAAACTGCATTTCCGGTATCTTAGTGGGTCCTCAAAATTTCAAGAGCGGCTGCGTAACTTTTATTCAGAGATTTTTGTTTTAAGATGTATCACATTTTAACTCTCCAAAGTTTCTTAGAAGAGCATTTCACTTCAAGACCGAATAAATATTATAGGATTCTTATACAACACAAATGTGCGTTGAGTTTTCGTTTAGAGATTTAAGGATTAAAATATGTATTTGCTTTAAAATATTTGTAATAAATTTGATGAATATTATGCTGAAAAACAATGACGTATAAGCTTATAATACAGTGTCAGTATTTATAAACATTTGTCAAATTTTGGATGAATGGCTGAATATCGAAGAATTAATAAAAATATATTAATGAACTACTAAGGCTTATCTATTAAACCATATCAAATGAAAACAAAATGAAATATTTTACTTAGTTTTTTTTATTTGTTAAATTTTTATAATTTATAAAATATTTTATAACCGAAATATTTTATAAAATATGAAATATTCTGAAGTTGAAGGAAAGCTTTTCCTTCAATTTTCATGCAAACTTCTTCAACTTCTTTGGATGATAAAATAATAGGATAATATCAATACTTTGTCAAGTATAATTGATCAAGTTCCTGTATATTTCCTTATGTTCGCTTAGTACTTAGGATATTTATAACATTTAGCACTAACTTCAATAATATTGTGTACAAACATGGATACCAGGTAATTTGTAGTTAGATAAATTCTTAAAAAAATACATATTCACAAAGTTAAAAAAAAATGTTAATACAAAATAAATCATGAACATGTTAAAACTATGAAACTAAATTGATAATTTTATTAAAGAGAGGTCTCATAATGTGCTCTTCCTAGCAGCTCAAAATATCTAATTCAGTGACTGAAAAAAATTCAACAGCAAAATTCTGGTTGAGTTAACATTCCAAATAACCTCTTTTTCCTTTCATAGATTATCACTTACTTAGTGAATGAAAAAGAAAGATCATGGACATCAGTTGGGATTTTACAAATAAGTATTTGGTAAAAAAATTTAGCCATGGAGAGAAAAACTAATATATACCAATATGATAATAACTGGCCTATTATATAACTCCACAATGTTTAAATATGATTTCTAAAATAATGTGACATATAGAAATTGATAATCAAATTTCGAATTTCAATGAAAATTCACGGATTCGAATTCAAGTATAAAGGAAAAGAGTAATATTTAAATGAACTACTATTTTACATATAGGTTAACACAGTTAAGAAATGTCAATTCAATGCAACAAAAATAGGCAATATTTTGCATATAGGTTAACAGAGTTAAGAAATGTTATGCAACAAAAATAGGTCAATAAATGGTCGTTAAAAGCAACTAATCGTATTATAAATAAATCAATCAAAACTCCTAACTATTTAATTCGAAGCATCGTTCCATGATAAAGCATTAGGCTTGGTTCACCTATTCTTGTTCTTCGTTCTGTTTGATTGCATAAGTTATGCCATTTTTATATAATGATTTTTTATAGCATTTAATCGACTAAATCTCAATAAATAATCGAATCATACTACAGCACTGTATGGATGTCTAGAAAATATCACCATTGTATAATTCTGTAGTTAAACTTTAATTGCAATTACCATAAAATTGGAAAAAATGAAAAATTCCATCAGATGCATGCTTTAAAATTTAAACTTATCTTTTAAATACGCAACAAAGTCCCATTGTGAAATATTTGTAGCAACAATGAAAACAATTTTTGTTTCATTACAAAAAAGAAAATTATT